>NW_026691961.1:11319166-11978750 GCF_021218885.2 Marmota monax
GCACAGCGCTGCCTGCGATTCTGGTTTTATTACTATTTTAAATTACCCGAGTAATGCCTGATCATGGTAGAAAAAATTAAGACTCCTCAGAAGATGGGCAGTAGGAATTATGCCTTCCTGCTCCCTGGAGGCCGAGCGGAGGCCTGGGTTTCTATTCGGCGAGCTGCTGAGGTAGGTGTGGGGACCTTCGTGATGGTGGACACCCGCACACACGTGGGCACCGTTGCCCATGCCTGTGTAACACGCCGAACTTAACTCGTTGGGCGCATTCTGCATTCCCCTTGATGTTTTGATGTTTCTCATCTGCGCTGGATGTGGCTGGTTACTTTTCACATCAGCGGGAAGACCTTAATAGTTCACGGTGTCGTGATGTGGTTCCGTAACTTGTTAATAAACATTTACTATTTGCTATTTTAATTTGGCCTAATTAGATGGTCCCCTATGGATGGACATCTAGGTTGTTTCAGTTTTTTTTAAAGAATACAAATAGTGATCTGGGTGTGGTGGTGCTCACCTGTGATCCCAGCAACTGGGGGAGAGGCGGAGGATCACAGCCTTGGGAGGAGGACCCCGCGTTCCAGGCCAGCCCCGGCAGCTTGGTGAAGCCCTAAGCAACGCAGTGAGACCCTGTCTCAAAATCGCATAAAAAGACCTGGGAGGCAGCTCAGTGGTAGGGCACCTGCCTAGTGTGCGTGAGGCCCTCCTGGGTTTGCTAGGCCCCAAGTTTGATCCCCAGCATCTCTCTCCACACACACACACACACACACACACACACACAAATAGTAAAAATTAAAAATATACAAAGAATGTGCCATACATCTTTGGACTTAAGAGATTTTACTTTTTTCATTTAAAAAACCTGGGGGCAGGGTGTTACTAGGGATGGAACTGGGGGTGGAGCACTCTGCCACTAGCTACCTCTCCCGCCCATTTTATTTCTTATTTTGAGACAGGGCCTCACTAAGTCTCCCAGGCTGTCCTGGAATTTGCAATCCTCCTGCCTCAGCCCCCTGAGTAGCTGGGATTGCAGGCAGGCGCCAGTGGATCCAGTTTCTACATAAGCATTTAAAAATTTTTGTAGAAACATACATAGCATAACATTTAAAACGTGAAGTTACTGGGAGGTTTTGTGCCACTGAGGTTTAGGTACATTTACCAATTAGGCCTCTGAAGAGGCTGATGATCATCACTCCCACCTACAGTGTGAAGCTGTGTCTATTCACCCTGACTTTCCACCAGAATCTTACTAAATGTTTCAAACTTCTGAAAGGCAATAAGAATGACCATTTGTTTTGTTTTCGTGTTTAGTGACTATTTTCCTTTCTTTGGTTAATTCCTGTTCTTGAATTCTTATTGGTTTGTAAGAGCTCTTTGTATATTACAGCAATTAGCCCTTTGTCGCAGTTCAGTCTTCTATTCATGTGGAAATTGTTCACAATAGAATGTGAAGGCAAATTAAAAAGAAAAGAAAAAATTCTAACAAACTGGTATACAGAACAGTACAAACACGGAGTCCAATTTCCTTTTGGGCCACTGACACGTGGAGGCCTGCCTGATTCCAAGATACTTGAGTGACAATACCGTGAATTAATACTACGTCTCGAGCTGTGTTTAGAGGGAACAAAATCCATTCATGCAACAAGAATTTATTCTGCACCGACTGTGTGCACTGGCTGGCTGCTGTTGTACGTGCCCTTTTATATTTTTACACCCTCCTGTGTGTGCTCTGTGGTTTGTGCCTGTACCTTGCCTGTCCACCCAGGCCTGGCCTCCACTCTCATCTGTCCTGTCCACCAGCACACTGGCACTCGGGGTGGCTGGCAGAGGGCAACGTCAGGCCCTTCCACCCTGTTCTGAATCACTGGGCCTTTGTGCTCAGAGGGAGAGAAGGGCCTCACATCTGCCTGGGGCCGGAAGGACGTGGCGCCCCGCCTGCCTCATGTCTTCCGATGCCCCTTTGCTGCCGTTGCCCACATGAGTTCAGCCCCCATCCCTCCTGTGGTTTACCCAGATGCCTCCTCGCACAGCCGGCGTGACCCCCGTGCCCAGGGTTTGTTTGGGGAACGGCTGAGAGGTTTTGCTGGGGGGGCATTCAGTTTGCTTTCTCACTGTGCCATCTGTCCACAGAGAAGTGGCGGTGCCCACAGGCTGCTGCTTGGCTGAGATACCAGGAGGCCGTGGGCACCCGCCTCTGCTGCATAGTGGCTAGGAGCCGGGCACCGGACCTGGACTGAGCCAGGCTCTGTGTGCTGGCCATGGGCTGATGGGTTGCCCAGCAGGCTGATCCACGTGGTCCCCAGGCCCCCACACATGGCTCGGCCACCCTGGAGGGTGGGGATCATCCTGGACTAAGCTTTCAGAACCACCTGGACCCGGGTGGGAAAAATGAAGGACTTTGGGGCCTGCGGGGCTGTGTTTGGAGCCGGAGCCCTAGCCTGGCTTGGAACCATGTTCCAGAGCAGAGGTGGCCAGTAGCACAGGAGGGCAGAGAAAGGTCAGCCACCAGGCGAGGGACGCAGGGTCTCCCTTGTCCTGAAGACCCCGTCCTCCTCCTCCAAGGGGACAAGCTGGACGCAGACTACATCCAGAGGTGCCTGGGCCAGCTCACGCCCATGCAGGAGAGCTGCCTGATCCAGCTGCGGCACTGGTTGCAGGAGACCCACAGAGGCAAGGTGGGTGGGCCTGGGGGCGGACAGGGCAGTTCACGTGATCAGCAACGGGAAGACCTCCCACTATCCCTGGCCTCAGCAAATAGATGTCATTAGCGACTCCCCCACGCCCCGCCCCCAGTTATGACAACCTGGGACAGCTTCCGAGATGTCATGTGTCCCCGGGGGCCTGGTGACCCCCCAGTGGAGACGCTGCTGCATAGCACCACATTCCTGATACCCTTCTGTCCTTTCCTGTGGGACTCGGAGACCCTGCGAAGGTGCGTGTTGACTGCCCGTGGGTGGGTTTTGCCTTGTCACCCCCGTAACCAGGATGCACCAGGGTCCCACGGGGACTTTGTCCTCAGCTCTGTTGAGTAAGAACTTCCTGCTGCGGCTGCCAGCTGAGTGGCTGGTCTTTCTCTCCTCCACCTTAGGGGACAGGCGGGGTGTGACTTTAGTGTCAGTTTACACCTCCAGGAGCCCTACTGAGCCTCTTGGCCAGCCCACACCCTGCTCCTCCTGCTGGAGAGAGGGCAGCTCCTGGGGCTGGTCTTGCAGGACTGGCTCACTGGGGCGGGGGGGGGGGGCGTGAAGGAGGACCAGTTGCCCCCAAGAGAGACCCAGGTCCCAGCAGGAGCAGGGAGGGGTGAGAGCAGAGCGTCCTGAGCCCGGGCTCTCCCTCAGGGTTGGGGACGCTCTGCAGGTGAGCCAGGGGCTCCTTCTGGTACCTAACCTGTGGGCAGGGTGTCCTTCTCCGCTCTCTTTCTCTGTGTCTCAGATTCCCAAAGATGAACACATCCTGCGCTTCCTGCGCGCCCGCGACTTCCACCTGGACAAGGCCCGGGAGATGCTGTGCCAGTCCTTGAGCTGGCGGAAGCAGCACCAGGTGGACGTGCTCCTGCAGACCTGGCGGCCCCCCGCCCTGCTGGAGGAGTTCTACGCGGGAGGCTGGCACTACCAGGACATAGGTGAGGGTCAGGGGGCTGCCAAGGCACTTGGAGGAACCTGCCGGGTGCCAACATCTGGTTTTCCCTTGGCTCTCGGACACCTCTGGTGTGACACCCAGCTGGGAAGAAGGCGGAGATGGGATAGTTTGGGGCCTGCCCCAGGCTGTTGGTCCCCCTTTGCTGGGGTCCCCGAGGGTGTAGGTGATGGTTGTAGGAATGTCCCACGGGCTTCTTAGGGCAGCCGCAGAAGACGGCCACAAACCTGGTGGCGAAGACAGCAGAAATGTGTTCTCTGGAAGTTCTGAGGCTGAGAGTCTGGAGTCAAGGTGTCGGCAGGGCCGCGCTCCCCCAAGGCTACAGGGGAGGGTCCGCCCCTGCCTGTCCCAGCCTCCGGGGGCCCTGGGCTCCTGGCTTGTGGCCACACCCCTCCAATTTCTGCCTGTCTTCGGTGGCATCTTGGCATCTCTCTGTGTCCCGTCTTCTCCTCTAAGGACCCCAGGGGCTGAATGTAGAGCCCACCCCAGATCCAGAATGATTTCCCCCCCTTTTTTGGTATTGGGGGTTGAACCCAGGGGTGCTCTATAACTGAGCCACATCCCCAGCTCTTTTTTATTTTGAGGCAGGGTCTCACTACGTTGCTGAGGTGGCCTTGAGCTTGCCACCCTCCTGCCTCCGTCTACCCGAGCCACTGGGATCCTAGGCCCTGTGCCCCCAACCTGGTCAGGAGGCCAAGGCTTCCTCTTGATGTCCTTAACTAAATGCGTCTGCAAAGACTGTTTTCAAATAAGGGTCACACTTTGGGTTTTGTGTGTGAGTGTGAGAGTGTGTGTGTGTGTGTGTGTGTGTGTAGATGACATTCCACCTGCCACAGATATTGTGTCTAGATTTATTTATTTATTTATTTTGAGAATTTTAATATTTATTTTTTAGTTCTTGGTGGACACAGCATCTTTGTTTGTATGTGGTGCTGAGGATCGAACCCAGGCCGCACACATGCCAGGCGAGCGCGCTACCGCTTGAGCCACATCCCCAGCCCATAGATTTTTTTAAAAATTAAAGCCAACAACTACTGGGCTTTTCATGGTCCTTTACATAAAAACTCATGTATGCTGTTTAGGGGAAATGCCGGGCTCTCTTGAGCCCCGGTTGGCACACTGGTTGGCACAGTGTCTTAACGCAGTCCTCGGTATTCATGGATCCCCCTGCTTGCTAAAATGTATTTATAACCTCCAAATCAACAGTCACAGCTCCGTGGCAGCCCTGTCAAGGTTATCCAAGGACACATTCAGAGGGGTGAAAGTTTTGGGTGGCCGGGTGTGCACGTCCCAGCTGGTGCTGAACAAGGCGGTGCAGCCTCCAGGGTTTGGCACTTGTGCGACACATGAGCCATTAGGTGGCTTCTAGAGGGCACTGATTTTGCAGTTTTGGATTTTTCATGGGCAACTTTGCTGTTCGTGGGGCCAGAGGGCCGTGCTGCCCTTGAGTGGCCCAGAGCACAGGGTCCTGTGGTGCAGTCGGGGAGGATCCCGGGGCTGTGGGCTCCTGTGTGCCCGTGGCCTTGGGTTCAGTGCTGATGACATCAACCCATCGAGTCCCATCGTCCTACACAGGACACCTGTCAGTAATGAGGACAGCACTAGGAAGCTGAAATGGACGTGGTGCGCGCAGAGTTCTGTTCTCTGGAGAGAGCAGGGCTGAGCAGAGCCTCTGGAGTCTTGTTAGGCCCCGTGGAAATGGCCCAGCTCTGCTGCAGGAGTTGGTTCTGCTAAGTGCCCAGTGGAACCAACGGGGACGTGGGGAGTGTCCTTGAACAGGCTCCCCCAACAAGGCCGCTGATGTGGACAGAAGGGCCGAGTCTCCAGGCTCCTGCCGCCTGGCCCGCTCCTGCCTGGACGCGGCCGATCGTGTTCTGGGACTTTGTAGGTGACATGAGTGACGGCACTGCCAGTGTTAGCAGGTCCCTCTCCGTGGCTTTCTTCTGAGGCTGAAGAGCGTGTGCTCGGGGCTCAGTGTTCTTGGGGCTCAGTGTCCCCTCCTGGGGTGGCTCGCGTCTTGTTCTGAGCAAACGAGAGGCGGGAGAAAGGCTTCAGTTGGCAAAGAGCCGCCAACATGGAGCGGGAGTTGCTGAGGCTCCCGCCTGGTGTCTCGCGGGCGTGTCCCTTGTCCTTATTAGAACACGCCTGTTGTTGGGGTCTTTGGTGGGGGGTCCGCCTCCTGGAGGCAGCAGGTGCTGGCCAGGACATGCGCCCACTGGGCCTGGGTGTGCCGGGCCCGGTGTCTCCTCCCTGAGGATGCCGCATTCCAGCGGAGGCGTGGACCTGCCCGGGTCACCAGTGACCCTTCTCTTTGCTTGCCCCCGAAGATGGACGTCCCCTGTACATCCTCCGCCTGGGCCAGATGGACACCAAGGGCTTGATGAAGGCGGTGGGGGAGGAGGCGCTGCTGCAGCACGTGAGTGTCCCCCCCCCCGCCCGGGCTCCGGGACGGCCCGCGGGTGGGACAGCAGAGCGGTGGCTCAGCACGCTGTCCTCCCTGCAGGTCCTTTCTGTCAACGAGGAAGGACAGAAGAGGTGTGAGGGGAACACCAAGCAGTTTGGCCGTCCCATCAGGCAAGGACCCGGGCTGGTGACTCCCCGGTGGACGGGGCCGCTAACACATTGCACTGAGTGTCACTGTCCCCACCTAGCTCCTGCGGTGATCTTGTGAGGGGCTGCAGTCACCCTGACTTATAAGGAGACAGCCCGGGTGGCGGTGCTCCCTGGGGTCACGGAGGGCTCGGTGGCCGAGCTGCTCTGACCTGCCCCTGTCTGGGTCCGGCCCCGTCTGGCTCCCGACTTTGGATCCTGAGAGCAGCTCTCTGGCCCGAGGTCTCCCTCCATGTCCCACGACAGTCCCACTCCCTGGTGACAAAGCCCAGCAGCGGCCCGCTGCCCCTTCACTCCCTGGACCCCACCCCTGGGCCGAGGTCCTGGGCCAGTGTATGCGGCCAGCTGTGTGTGGCCCGGGCTCCTCCGGCCCCCCAGCCCTCGGCCCTCCTGGTGGCAGCCGTGACAGGACCTGACACCTGCACATTTTACCCCCAGGAGTCTTCTCTTTGTGATGATTAAGTTCCTTTTCTGTCTGGAGATTTTGTAAGGACGGGGACATCGGGTGGGGGTGGCAATCAGTCAGCCAGGGTCCTGGCCGGAGGCAGAGTCCACCCCAGATGGTTTGAATGGGGAGTGTCATAAAGGACCCCCTTGCAGACGTGTGAGCAGGGCTAAGGGACATCCAGGATGCAGAGGCTCCCAGGGACCGGCCACTGCAGTAAGATGGTCATTTTCCTAATGACTCACTACTGATGGAATGGAGGCACAGAGGGGTTAAGAACTTGGCCCAGGCCACACAGCAAGTGGCAGAGCAGGTATCTGAGCCTGGGCCACCCGACGCTGCAGGGCAAGCTTCCAGAGCCGGGTGGGCTGTATGCAGTGGAGAGCATCTTCTCTCAACTAGTAGGGACGAGAGCTCCTGCAGAGAGCGCTCCAGCCCCCACCTCATTTAGAGCTGACCACCTTTGCTGACTCCGTGAGCCGCAGGTCCCTGCCCAGTCTCTCAGCTCTCCAGGTGGAGGGGAGGCCTGGGCTCCGGGGCTCCGGGGCTCAGCCTGGGCATCCAGGCTCTGGGCCTCTTCAGCACGCAGCCTCCCTACCGCGGAGGGATCCGCAGAAGTGTCCGGCGGCCCCTCTGCTCCCACCCGCCTCCCTGTCCATCCTGCGACGAGGCAGAGCCAGGTGGAGTGAGGGGTGCGTGTCCACCACAGCTCCTGGACCTGCCTGCTGGACCTGGAGGGTCTCAACATGCGGCACCTCTGGCGGCCAGGGGTGAAGGCCCTGCTGCGCATGATCGAGGTCGTCGAAGATAACTACCCTGAGACCCTGGGCCGGCTGCTCATCGTGCGAGCCCCCCGAGTCTTTCCCGTGCTCTGGACGCTGGTAAGAGCAGGAGCCTGGTCAGGCCCCCCAGGGACGCTGGGATGGGAGGCCGAGATGGGAAGGTTCCTCTGCTCCTCCCACTGAGTGGCCCTGTTTGAACTTTTGTAAATGGCAGCTTTATCCAGATAAGACTCCTATGCCACAGCCTTCGCCTTCTTCAAGTACAGGATTCAGCAGTTTCACTATATTCACAGAATTATACAACTGCTACCCCGCCCAGTCCCAGAACGTTTCCTGGAACCCCCCTGCCCATTTCTCCTCCTGGCCCTGGGGGCCACCCTCCGCCTGCCGTCCCTGTGGGATTTGCCTGTTGGGAGCTTCATGTCAACAGGCTCATCCACTGTGAGGCGCTTGCTGTCCGGCTTCCTTCACTGAGCACAGTGTTGTGGAGTCCAGCCGCGGTGCAGCCCGCCCTGGCTCTCCATTCCTTTCTACAGCTGCATAATATTCCAGCATGTGGATGGAGCACATTTGTGTATCCCTTGCCTATTTCTTTAATGGGACAGCAACCCTCAGCATTGTACAGTGTTCCCAGGCCTCCTGTGAGCTGATTCCAAGGACAGTTTGGACCTTGGACTGTTGGGATTTTAAACTTTTGGCCAGGACCCACAATTGTAGCCCAGAGCACCTGCGTGCACACACATGTGCACACGCACACCCTGAACAAGAGACCTGTGAAATGGTGTCTATACCAGCTTCTTTACTAGTCTCTTCTGTTCTTTTCCACTGAAAACAGGCTAGTCGAGCGGGTGTGCTGTGCTCCTCTGTGATCCCAGATACTCAGGAGGCTGAGGCAGGAGGACGGAAAGTTTGAGGCCAGCTGAGCAATCTAGGGAGTCCCTGTCTCAAGATGAAAACTAAAATGGGCCGGGGTGCGGGTCAGTGGCTGAGAGCCTCGGTGTTCAGTTCCTAGTGCCAATAATTGATCAATCCATGCCCTCTGCCTCACCCCCACTGCAGGTCAGCCCCTTCATCAACGAGAACACCAGGCAGAAGTTCCTCATCTACAGCGGCAGCAACTACCAGGGCCCGGGGGGCCTGGTGGACTACCTGGACAAGGAAGTGATCCCCGACTTCCTGGGGGGAGAGAGTGTGGTGAGGCCGGTGGCCTGGGCTGGGCTGCAGGGTGAGGGCAGTGGCCCGGGAGGCCAGGAGTCCTGGCTGGGGGGGAAGGGCCCCTGGGCGGCCGCCGTGCTGTCCCCTGGAAGCCAGGCTGCCGAGTGGGCACGGGGCGTGTTTCAGAAGCTGCCCCAGAGAGGCGACGCCTGCCTCTGGCTGTTTCACACAGTGAGGCAGCATCTTCCAGAAGCCCAGGGACCAGGCCAAGTCCCCAGACCCTCCGTGTCCCCAGAGGTTGCTCAGCAGCCGTGCTCCTCCGAGCCCTTCCACGCAGGGCAGTGGCGCCCGGTGCCCACGGCCCTGGCCCTGGTGCGCCCAGACCTGCCCTGACCAGGCTGCTGCCCCGCTGTGGTGGGCTGACGGGCAGGGAGACCCCGAGTCCCAGCCCCTTCCTGCAGCCGGGCGGGCTCGCGCTCTCTGTTCACCCAGCAGCGCACAGGAGGCCTCCTGGGCTTGGCCGGCCTGCCTGACCCCGCCTCCTGCTGTGGCCTCCCCTGGCTTTGCCAGTGAGATGGGCATCACAGTTTGGGATGGCAGAGGGTCTGCCGAGGCCCAGCCGCCCGGGGGCCTTTGGCTTTGGGAATCTTCAGAACCCACCGTACCTTGATGGGTCCACCTGACAGCTGAAGGGGTGCTGGGGGAGGGTCCCCTTTCCCCGCCAGCCGGGGGGGGGGGGACCTGAGCGTGACTCTCAGGAGCGAGCCCTGTGCCCTGAGCAGCACCCTGTGCTCTGTGATCTTGGACAACTGGTCTTCCCTCTCTGAGCTGCCATTTCCCTCCTCTGTGACGCGGGAAAACCGTCCCTACCCTGCGGGGGTTCTGGGGGGCAAACGGGGTCGCGGGAGCCACCGTCCAGCTCAGCGGGGGTCACTGTTCTAGGCCGTCTCGGGGCTCACAGGACTCCGTGGCTCAGGCCGGCCAACCTCCAGGACCCTGACCTGTCACCCATTTTGTCTGTGACCCCCAGTGTAGTGTCCCCGAAGGAGGACTGGTCCCCAAGTCCCTCTATCTGACGGAGGAGGAGCAGGAGCAGGCCGACCAGCTGCGGCTGTGGAGCGAGACCTACCACTCGGCCAGCGTGCTCCGTGGGGCGCCCCACGAGGTGCTGGGGCCTGGCAGGGAGGGCCCCGGGCTGTCACCCTAGGCCAGGTCCTCGCTGGTGGGCGTGGGGGGATCGAAACCCAGAGGTGACGTCAGCCGTTGGGCCTCAGCCTGACCCAGGGAGCTCCGGAAGGGGAAGAGGTCAGGAATGGCCTGCTGAGAGGCAAGGGGCCAGGCCTGAGTGCCGTCCCCCCCGGGCCCCCTGGTCACCCCAGGGTGGAACCTCCCAGGCCTTTCCGAGAGAGGTTCCCAGGCGAGGGACGGCAGGAGCCTTAGCAGCCCCTTCTGCCCTCCAGGAGGCGCACCTCGTGACTGGGGGCGAGACCCCTGCAGCACCCACCACACCTCCCATGCCCCTCCCAGCTGTCCTGTCCCCTGGGACTCCCAGAGCTGCTCTGTCCCCACACAGGTCGCGCTGGAGATCCTGGAAGGGGAGTCGGTCATAACCTGGGACTTCGACATCCTGCGAGGGGACGTGGTCTTTAGCTTGTACCACACCAAGCAGGCGCTCAAGCCGGGCCCGCGGGAGCCTGGGGCCAAGGCCAGCGGGCAGCTGATGGACAAAGGCTGGGTCCTGGGCACGGATTACAGCCGCGTGGAGGCTCCGCTGGTCTGCCGGGAGGGGGAGAGCATCCAGGTTGGCACTCCGTGGGTCACCTGCTCCTTCATCCCGCCGTACTGGACGGCCACCCCTGCTGGGCTGCGGGAACACAGCAGGACAAACCAGACGTGCCCCTGGCCTCAGGGACCTGGCAGGACAGCAGGGGAGAGATCATGGTGTCCACGTAATGGGTGCTTGACCACCATCGCAGCCAGGCGGCAGGGAGAACAAGGGCACAGGCCAGCTCCACAAGCCTAGGGCCTGGCTGCAGGGCCCGGGGTGCTGGGCTGCCCGTCGTCACACTTGCCCCCTGCCACGCCCCCCACCACCCCGTGATCCCCGTAACACTCTACCCCTCCTCAGAGTCGCCCTCCTAACAACTAACACCGCCCTCCACACTTCCCCCCAGCCACCTGTTGGAAGCACCCGTGAGCCCCCACTCAGCCCTTCTCTAAATCCTCCTGGTCTGCAGACCCCACTGAGCTGGTCCCAGGTTGTGGGGCAGCCGCAGGGACGGCCTCGGGAGGTCCTAGTAGGACAGTTTGCTGGTGCACTGCAGAGGGGGACAGAGGGCAAGAGCCTCTCTCTCCAGGCCTGGCCACAGGAAGGCTCGGCCCCTTTCCCCCTCCCCAGGGGACCTCACAGAGCATGGCTGCTGTGTTTCAGGGCTCCCATGTGACCAGGTGGCCTGGGGTCTACCTGCTCCAGTGGCAAGTGCACAGCCCCCCTGGCAGCATGGCCTGCAGCCTCCCGGGCGATGTCCTGACCGCTCTGCACAGCCCGGGCCCCAAGTGCAAGCTCCTCTACTACTGCGAGGTGCTAGCCTCCGAGGACTTCAGGTGGGTTGGGGCCTGGGCAGGGCGGGGCGTGGCGTCCTCCTTGGGCTCCCGGGCTCTGCCCTAGCGGTGGGCCAGTTCCTCCAGGGTAGGCCCAGCAGGGATTTGGGGGAGCCCTGGTCAGACCCGCTCAGCAGCAGAGCCTGCCCTCCTCACGAAGCCCTGCAGGAAGCCGGGTGCACCTGGCCCTGGGAAGGAGGTGCAGGGGGGGGCCCTCCAGGGGGACGCGTGGAGACGGGGTGGGCTGGGCGCTCTGCACCAACCTGTTTGGTCTGGCCAGTGTAAGAGTCCTTGCCACCTCTCCTTCAGTGACCTCATGAGAAGTCAGTTCAGGGCTATTTCCTGCTGCCCTCCTGGTCTGCCACTGGGGCACTCCCACCGCGTGGAAGTGTGGCACAGATGGAAGACAGGAAGCCATGCTCAGCCTGGGCTCTGGGCCCAAAGCCACATGGCTAAGAAGTGCTGGGGGCTTAGCAGAGAGAACTGTCGGCTCAGAGCAGGGACCTGGCAGAGGGTGTGGGGGGGGCCTCTGGGAAATGACACTGGGTGGAGAGCCACGGGGTGTGGTATCGGTCACCAGGGGCCTGTTCAGCCCGTAGATTCTGGTTCAGAACCCTAGCAAGCCCCAGGTGCCAGGGTGCGGCTGGTCCCCACACACTTTGAGGAGCAAATCCCTCCGGCTGCCCAGGGACAGCCCCGTAGCGGCTAGCCCCTGTGGCAACGCAGAAGTAGCAGATAGAGTGGAACACACGAGCCACGTGCCGGCCACTCTGTGGCCTCAGTGGCAGCGGCTGCTGCCGTGGACAGCACACTGGTAGGACATTTCAGTCAGGCAGAGGGTTCTCCAGATGGCTCTGACCTGAAGTCCACGTGAACCAGGTAGCTGGGGACAGAGGGAAGGTGCTGCCCGGAGGCTTGGCACCCACAAAGGTGTGTCCAGGGTGCTGGAAGGAGGCCAGGCTCGACTTCCAGGAGTGAGGGGTGAGAGGCGAGGGCCGGAGCCTCCCCGGGCTGTGGGGGCCCCAGGACCGTGGTAGGGATCCAGGCCAGGGAAGCCCCTGGATTGTCTGTGGTAGGCCGGGCTGTGTCCTGAGGGAGTGGGGCGCAGGGAACTGGGGGGCACTCATGGTGTCACTTGCTTTTCCCTCTGCACTTGGCCCGGGCCCTGGGCAGTCAGCAGCCTTGAGGAAGGAGCCCTGGGGCCTCACCTGCAGCATCAACAGAGGGTAACTTGTGCCCTTCCCCCCAGGGGCTCCATGTCCAGCCTGGAATCCTGCACCAGTGGCTTCTCCCAGCTCAGTGCCGCCACCTCCTCCTCCTCCTCCGGCCAGTCCCAGGGCAGCTCCTTGGTCTCCAGATAGCCAGGCGTGGACCCTCAGGGCAGCCCGCTGGCCTCGGCCACCCGGAAGAGTGCAGAATGAGAAGCAGCTTGCCAAGGCCTGGGACCACGTGGGCTGGAGCGTCTGGTCCCAAAAGTTGGGGTGTCTGGACGGGATGGCGAGGACCTCGTCCTTGGCCAGTGTGGCCCGCATGCAGCTCAGGGCTCTTGTGGTGGCAAGGACAGAACTCCCCTCTGGACACAAAAGGCCTGTCCATCTCAGCGCAGTGGGTCTCGCAGGATCTGGGACTCAGCCATGGCCCCAGGCTCAGCCCCTCACCACCACTTGCTTGCTTGCCCCGCGGGCTTCCTTCTGAGGAGGGCCACCCCCTGCAGGGTCTCCGTCACTGCTAGGCACACTGTCCCTTCCCCCAGAAGGGACCCGCTCACTCCCAGAAGTTCCAGTCCACCTCCCAGGACTGCCTCTCACCGCCCAGCTGGGGACCCGCACCCATTCCTGAACCCGTGATAGTTACTGCGGGTTTGAGAAGGCTGGTCCTGGGTCATGTGCCCAACCTAGACCAATCACTGTGACTTAGCTGGGGTGCGGCGCATTGATTGGCCAGCCTGGATCACATGCACAGTGCGGGAGCCAATCACACGGTCTGAAAAGGCAAGTGCTTCAAGGAATACTGGCCCGTCCCCCAAGAATGGGAAGACGCTGGGCATCGGGAAGGGACGGTCCCCTTAGTGTCTGAGGGACAGCAGCACTCTGAGTCCCCACTGGGCTCTGGAGCGGTATCCAGGGTTCGCCATAACCATATCCAGGTTTGCTGGGGGCCTAACCCTGACCACCAGTGCCTTGAAGAGGGTGAGGAAGCCCAGGGCTTCTGCCAAGTTTCAGGAAGTGATGGGGTGACACACTGTGGAGGCCCCTTTCTGTCCTGGGGAGCTGTTTGATTATGACCTTTTTTAATTGTAAGTCAGAGAAACCCACTGCTCAGTGACTTAAACACAAAAGGGTGACCATTCATGGATTCAAAGTACCTGTCCAGTCCAGGTCTAACTTCAGGTAAGGCTGGATCCAGGGTCTCCACATGGCATTTGGACTCCCCTTGGTAGGGAGGCTATTGTCTGCCCTGGGGCAGATCTGACTCAGGAACCAGCTCCAAAATTGACATGGCTTTCCCCAGTTACTGCATTGGGACTCCTTGGGACCTGAGGACATTTTTCCTTTCGTTTCCTGGGTCCCCAAAAGGCAACAGGTCACGGGCGTCTGAGTGCTAGGCAAGTGCTCTACCTCTGAGCTACAACCCCACTCCCAGCAAGGGCGAGCGTCTCAGATTCTTGGTTGTCCCTCTGAACCCAGCTAAAACTGGCTTAAGCAACAAGGGGAATTCCCTGGGTCTCCTGTTTGGGAATTGGCTCCAGGAATGGCTGGATGCGGGAGCCCCAGGCCTCTCGACTGCACCCAGGCCTCCTGACCCTGACCTCTTTGCACCCTGGCTGCCTCCTTTCTTCCACCTGGTGAGGAAGGGGCTGCCAGAGCCCAGACCTGTTAACGGCTCCCGACCCCGAGGGAGATGCCGTCCCATCTCAGCTCTCGTGGAAGAGTCTGGCTGTCCCTGCTCAAGTGGCAGGTTCACTTCTTGGCCATGCTGGCCAAGACACAGGGGGTCCTGTGACTGGCATTCCCTCTAGACGCAACGGGGCTGCGTGGCACCATCCTTCCCTGCACCAGCCGACGTCCATGGTGGTGTCCTGCGTAGAAGTCTCTGGAACCTGCGCTGAAGCCTCTGCAGCAGGCTGCTCCTGCCTTGGGGAGGCCTGTAATTAAAAGTAGCCCAAGGAAGGGACTGTCCAGCTTCTGGCTTTTAAACTTCCCCAGGCCCGCCAGGGCTGGACTTGGCTTAGGCTTCTTGCTCCTCCTTGCTCATCAGCCCCTTGCCATCAGGACAGAAGTGACCTGTAGCAACGTGGCCATTAGACCAGGGTGCAAAGCCCAGCCTTCCTTTCATAGCTGTGTAACCTCAAGCAGGTGACTTAACCTCTCTGTGCCTCAGTGTCCTCATCTGTTAAATGGGGACAGCAGTGCCTACCTCATGGGGTTGTAGTGGGACAAAAGTGGTCACAAAGTCCCCAGCACGGCGTCTGGAACACAGAAAACACTCAATAAATGTGTGCGGTAGTTCTGATTTCTTCATGCTTCTTGTCCAAGTCGGGGCTCCTTCCCGAGGACGCCCTCACGGGTGTTCATGAGGCAGCCGGCCTCCAGGGGACAGAGAGGTCAGGGTGCCGCTGCCTTCTGCCGTGTGTGCAGCCGGCTCTTCCCTTTTCTGGGCAGAACCACAGCTCTGAAAGGGCACCTTTAGTCCCTGCGCAGCTTTCCTGAGCCGGGAGGTCTTCCCCAGCATGATGGCACACACCTGTAATCCCAGTGACTGGGGAGGCCGAGGCAGGAGGATCGCAAGAGCTAGGCCAGCCTCAGCAACTTGGCGAGGCCCTCAGGATTAAATTTTTAAAAAAAGGCTGAACGTAGCTCAGTGGTAAAGCGCCCCTGGGTTCATCCCCAGCACCACCCAAAACAGCAACCAATGTGCAACAACAGAAGGAAATAAGTGGTGTTGTTCCTCTCCGACCCGCCCTCTCAGGAAGCTCCTCTCCTCTGTAAAACTGATTGCTCCTTTTCAATGGAGTCCGTTTTGGCGGGCGAGGTGCCTGTTCTTGTGCCTGGTCATTCCAGCCAGAAACACTGGCCATTTTAGGCGCGGATCAACTTCCACTGTCTTCTCCCTGAGCCTGGCGTTTGCCCAGGGATTGTTGAGGGATTCCTTGGCTCTTGTTTGCAAGACTAGATAGAGCGCTCTGGAAAGAGTGGCGTCACCGAGGGCTTGCACACTGGTGCGCAGGGACCAGCTTCTTAGGTGTGAAGCTCAGGCACACTGCATTAGCTTCCTGGGGCTTCTGGAACAAATTACCCCCCCCCAAAATGAGGCTTAAGACCACAGACCTTTATTATGCCCAAGGTCTAGAGGCCAGAGTCTGGAGTCTGAGTGTCCACAGAGCAGCACTCCAGGGCAGGGTCCTTCCTTGCCTCCCCTGGTGGCCACATCACTCCACCTGCCTCCTCAGGTGCCTTCTTCCCTCGGCATCTCTCAGGAGGACACTGGTCATTGAGGCAGGGCGTCATCTCAACAGCTGAAGCCACCACACCTGCTGAGACCCTCACTACAAATGAGGTCTCAGCCAGGCGCTGGGTGAACTTGGGTTGGGGGTGCTGGTCGACCCATCAGAACGTGTGGACCCTACAGAAACGGGCGCGGGGTTTATCCATGCTGCTAGCACCCAGGTTTCCCAGGCTCGCTCAGCACCGCCACCTGGGATGTTGCGGGCAGGGTTCCTGAATTCCACCTGCCACTCTTCAGCTACTCAGGGGACAGCGAGGACGTGCAGTCCTTGTATTTATTTATTTTGGTGCTAGGAATTGAAACTTTACCACTGAGATACATTCCCAGCTCTTCATTTTTATTTATTTATTCGGTACTGGGATCAAACTCAGGAGCACTCGACCACTGAGCCCCATCCCCAGCCCTATTTTTTTTTGTATCTTATTTAGAGAGAGGGTCTCACTGAGTTGCTTAGCGCCTCTTTTGCTGAGGCTGGCTTTGAACTTGCGATCCTCCTGCCTCAGCCTCCCTAGCGGCTGGGATTATAGGTGTGGACCACTGTGCGCGCCTGACTCCTTTTAATTATTCATTTTGAGACAGCTGTACCTAAGCTGAGGGCACTGCCTGCCCTTCCCTGGGGGGGTCTCCCAGGCACTGGACCAAGGGCGCTGGCTGCTGTATACCTCATGGGACTGAAAAGCCTCCCTCATGTTGGAGCTGGAGGCCGGGACTGTCACTGGGGGAGTGGGAGGTGCGGTGGCCTTGGGTCACTGTCTGCCCAGCTCTGGACCTGCCCTGCCCTACACGTGCAGTGAGGGGAGGAGACAGCCGTCGCCTGCTGCCATAACGTGCTCATCCACTCGCGGTGACTTCTCCATGGTGTCTCCTGCACTGTGGGCCACCGATCTCAAAAGGGCAGCCAGCTGACCTGTGGGTGCTGCAGTATTGGGAAAGGACAGTGGCACTGGGGACAGCTCCCGAGGGCGGGCAGAGCTGGGATCAGGGCTGAGCTGTGTGTCACCGCTGACGTCTCTGGGCCTTTGCTCCTCCCGGGAGGCCTCCTGGGGCCTGGGCCTGAGAGGCCAAAACACACCCAGGGCTCCCGTGAGGCCCAGAGGCTGTCCCTGGGGCACAAATCCTTGGGACCTGGTGGATCTGGGAAGGGCGGAAGGCCCGGGAGGCTGTGCCTTTCTCCTGCCCTCCCTGCCCAGGCAGGACCCGCGGGACCGTTAGGGAAGCAGAGTTTCAGAGCTCTGAGTTCGTTTTACGGAGTCAAGGCTTTTACAACGTGGTCCCCGAGGACCTGGGGGAGGTGCAGAGGCTCCTGCTTTCACCCGTCTCAGGGCTCTGGGGGACCCTCAGCGCTGCCCAGTGACCGCCCATCAGCGACTCTGTGGGGTCTCCGCTGAGGTGAGGTTCTGTGAGGGCTCAGCCACTGGCATGTCACCAAGGTCACCATCCTGGGGCTCTGAGGCAGTCTGTGCCTCTGCTCTGGGGTCTTCCTAACTGCCAAGATCACAGAGGGGTCCTTGGTGTCAGTGACTCCCAGCGTCCTGCCTTGTGTGTCTGTGCCCTGTGTCCCCCCCCCCCACACACACAGGTGCCAGGATCCCAGACACTGCTTTGCCTCCTGCTCATGCTCCAATGACGCTCTACAAATGCCTGTGTCAAAAAATGTGCCTGTCCTGTGACAGCATGAGTGTCACACTTTTTGGGTTGCAAGAGCACCCAACACAAACTGCCCCAAACAAAAACGAAACTTTATTGGTCCACATTCCGTATTGGAAGTCAGGTATGGCTGCACCCAGGGGCTCACATCTTGCCCCCGCCCCCCTCGGTTCCTCTCCACACTGCCTGGCTCTCCCCATTTTGTGGTTCGTCTTCTTCACACTGGGGAGAGCTGGTTTGCTCTTCTCCGTGCGGCTCACACCCTGGAGGTTGGACGAGTCCAGCAGAAGTTCCAGGGGGGGGGGCTCTGACTGGCTGACCTGGGCAGAGGCCGCCTCTGATCCCCAAGACCTGCCTTGAACGAGTGGTGCCCACGACACCACCTGGTGGCCAAGGGGGAGAGGCAGCGCCGGCTTCCGGTGCAGGGGACCGCTGCACCTCTTCTGCTCCCTCTGGCTGGAGCTCGCAGCTCTGGGGAGGGCAGCCGGAAGCACCCAGGCGGAGACCCCCAGGAGCAGCCCTGCTGGAAGACAGTGCTCCCCTGCCCTGGAGTGGACCCCAAGGCACGAGGCAGCTCTGTTCTGTGGAGGGTCCCAGCAGGACTGCGCCTGCTCCCCACCGTGCCCTCCCCACCAGAGCTTCCTGGTGACCTGAACCAAACCACTCGTTCCCATCTCCTGGGGCTTGATATCAAATCAGAGACTCTGCGTCTGATAGAAGAAAAAGTTGGCTCCGATCTACAAAGAAGAGGAACTGGAAGTGGGGCAGGTAAAGGCAATAGATGTCCCTGTGACAAAGTGTTTAAAGTTCTGCAGGGACAACCCAGGGAGCTCGGACGCCCAGTGTGTCCTCACTTAACCGGGGGCCACTCCAGCTCACCATGACTGGCTCTGTTCAGGGGCTGCTGTTTCCCTCTGGGCCTGGGTCCCACAAAGCACAGCACTGTCCCTCGCCCAAGAGCTGGTGGCCCAGCGAGGACCAAGAGGTGTCCCCTGCAGGCCAAGGGTCATTCGGGGCTGCCCATCACTACTGCTGCTGCCCCTCGCACCTGGGGCTGCTCCTGGGACTTCACATCCTCTCTTTCCCACTTCTGTATTTGGACTCAGTGGGTCTGGACAGAGTCGAGAGCCTGCAACTGCAGAGCATTCCAGAAGAGGACATCCCAACCTGCAGCCAGGTCTGGGAACTGCTCTTAGGAACGCGCCAAGATCCCGACTCACAGCAACTCATTGTGAAGTCCCTTAGCCCTGAGCTTGGGCCAGCCTGGTGACCTGCTCTATCCGACTCCATGTGGCCAGGAGAGGTCAGAGCAGCTCTGGACACCTCTCCTCCCTCTGGGACCTGCCTCCTCTGACCCGAGCCTGAGCTACCTCTGGAGGACCAGGTGCCCTGCAGAGCCCAGCTGCGTACCCCTGCCTTGGCAGCCCCCGCCAGTGACCCTGCAATCAGCAGTGACGTCAGAGGACAGCAGCAGCCCCTGGCCGGTCTGTGACTCGGGCCATGCTTGGGGGCTTGGGAAGCACAGGGACACTGACAGGGCCCTGGGAAAGACCTACTCACGGCTGCGCAGACACCGCTGCTGGTGCTGTGGCCGGCGGGCAGGGCAGCCCAGCCCAGACCTGTGGGGCCTGTCACCACTCCAAATCCTCACCTGTGCATTGGCCAGGGTTGCTGGTGCCCTCTCGTAAGAGAAACCAGAGTCTGGGGTTCCTGACCTTGACATGGGCGACTAAAGTAAATCCCACAAGACAGAGCAGGGCCGGGCCAAACCCCACGTCAACCAGGTCCGCAGCACCAGCACCACCTGGGCCCACCCAGCCCGGGGTCTAGTTTTACCAAGCCCCCAGCCACCGCGTGCACAGTAGGCATGCAGGGTCAACACCGCCCATCAGGGGGCGGCAGGCTAAGAATCCCCGTCTGCTCAGACCCTGGGGCCAACTCCGGGAGTCAGACCTCAGACGCCCCCTGGTGGCTCCCTTCAGGATACCCGTTTATTCAAGAGAGAACCTTCCTGAGGCAGGATGACCGCGGCCTGGCTCCACCTCACCCCTCCCAGCTCTCCCCGAGGGCTCCTAGGACAGGACCAGAGTTCCAGCTGGCAAATCCGGAGTCTGCAGAAAGGGGATCTGTGCCGTGGCCAGAAAGGCAGGCTGAGCCCTTTACTCCATCCTGTGGGGACGTGGTTGGGACCCGCCACACAGGAACTGAACACAGGTTCACCAGGGCCCTGTCCCCAGGATGCTGGGGACTCTGGCAGTGCACAGGCCCTCCAGGAGGTCAGGCCTCGCGGGCAGCAGACACAGGCAGGCGGGGGAGGAGAAGCAGTCTTCCGGGCAGCCCTGGATTGCGGGGGTCGCACGTGCTGTGGCAGGCGGACAGGTGGGCGCAGGCCAGGGCCAGGTGGGAGGTGGCACAGGTGCCACTGGAAGCTTGGCCATAGTGCTGGGGCTGAGGCCATCTGCAGGGTCCACGTCGGTGGCCTCAGAATCCCTCTTGCAGAAGCTGGTCCGGGTGGACAACACAATCCTTCAGGACAGGCCACCGGGGCAGCTCAGGGTCAGTCCTTGAAGGGGTCATGGGTGTCCCCAGCCTGCTCCTTCTCCGAGGCCAGGAGCTCCCCGTTGATCTCCTGCAGTGGGTGGTACATGTAGTCCCCGTCCAGGTGCCGTTTCCTCTCTGCTCTGGAGCCAAGCAGCAAGGACACGTTGGCCACAATACTGAGCAGCAGCAGGAAGACCAAGGCCAGGGTGAGGGCCAGCCAGGTGGTCCTGGGTGGAGAGAAGAGGGGCTGCCGGGGGTTCAGGCCAGGGAAGCAGGGGGGGGGTTCCCCACACCCCAGACCTGGGAGCACTGAGCCAAACAGGGGTGGGGTGGGGGAGTACGGGGACATGAAGACTTGTGCCCAAGCAACAGGGGCCGAGGCTGTGGGCCCACATCCCGATACTTCAAACCATTAAAACTTTTGAATGATGGGCTGGGGCTGTGGCTCAGTGGCAGAGCACCTGCCTAGCATGTGTCAGGCACTGGGTTCGATTCCCAGCACCACATATAAACAAAATAAAAATAAAGAGTCCATTAACAACTAAAAAACAATTAAAAAAAAAAACTTTTGGAAGAAAACATGAGGAGCTGTAGCTCAGTGGCAGAAGCATGTGTGAAGCACGGAGTTTTGATTCTCAGCACCACATAAAAATAAATAAAGAAAAGCATGAATGTTACTCATTTTCAGATTCTATCTATCTACACACACACACACACACACACACACACTATTATTTTCGTACTGGGGATTGGAACCAGGGGCACTTATCACTGAGCCACACCCCCAGCCCTTTATCTTATTGAGACAGGGCCTTGCTAAATTGCTGAGGCTGGCTTGTGATCCTCTTGCCTCAGCCTCCCAGGCTGCTGTGATTACAGGAGTACACCACTGTGTCTGGTCAGGTATTGCTTATATCTTAGATGCCAAGTTGTGTGCCAAATAGAACCAGGGAGGACACTTCCTGCCCGAGAGGCCTCAGTCTGCAAGCTGTGCTCCAGGGGACACTGGCAATCAAGGCTGGGCTGTGCAGGCAGAGCAGGGAGAGCGGTCCCCTTCTTCCAAGTCAGGGAGCTGGCAAAGAACAGGCTGGGTCTTTGGATGACAGTCTTTCAGGTCTTAGGCCGCAGCCCTCAGGGCAGAAGCATCCACATGCAGATGCTCAGGGGACTGCAGCCTCGCCCACCAGTCCTCCATCTCCCTTCCCTGGCTGCCGGGTGCTGCTGGGTTTCAGGTCGGCAGGGCAGTGGGGCTTGGAGTCTCACTTCTGCAGGAGCCTGGACCTGCAGCCGGGACTCCAGGGACTCCACCTGTCCCTGCCCTGGTGCATTTCAGACTGCACCTCCAGTGATGTGATCCTGGGCCCCCAGGTCTGGACCCTCAGACTCACCAAGTCAGGACTCCAGGGGGACCTGCCATCTGCCCTTCTGAGGAGCTCCCGGGCTCCCTCTAGGACAAGGCCGGGGGAGCTCTGCTTTCACACCAACGCCACCTCCAGTCCAGGGAGCACCAGTGCCTAGGACTGGGCTATCAAGGTGACAACCACCTCCAGAGTTGGGGGGCCCACGAGCCCAGGACTGGGCTATCAAGGTGACAGCCACCAGGAGACAGGGCCTCAAGGAGAGGAGAGCAGCGTCCAGGATCATGGGGAAATGAGGCCTCAGTGGGGGCGGGGCAGAAGTCTCTGGACCAAGCCCTCGGGGTTCGAGTCTGAGGCCAGGACAGAACAGAGAAAGGCAGCAGCAGCTCGGCCTGAGCACTGAGGCCCAGAGGGACAGGACCTCGTGTGCAGCAGAGTCTGAGCTGGGAAAAAGAGTCCCCAGTCTTTGCAGCCAGGGAGACGGGAGCCACAGGCCTCCTCCACTCCCACCAGCGTGGGGGCCCCGTTCTCACAGCTCTCTGGACTGTCGAGTGGCTGCGGTCAGCTGCCACCGCCCTGTGCTTGCAATGGAGACATACCACCTGGGTGAGCGGACACCATGTCCTGGCCTCCCTCAGTCCCACCGAAGCACTCACCTGGTGAAAAAGGAGAGCTCTCCTGCCTTCTGGGTGGCCTCGGGTGGCCGGAGACACTGCTTCACTGTAAGAAACCAGAGACAGGCTGCAGGGCCGAGGGATGAAGGGCTGCCCTCCCATCTGGGGGTCCCGGGAGGCCCTGTACCTCGGGAGACACTGCAGTTGCCAGTCTGTGGGTCACAGGGACACTGGTGCTCACACTGGCAAGGCCTCTGGCAGCCTGGCCCGTGCCAGCCAAGGGGACACGCTGCAGAGAGGAGACGGGAGGACAAAGATCAGGCTTTCAGGTGCCAGGGCCTCCTTCTGCAGGACACAGTGTGGTCAGCCCCCTGCCGCTCCCAGGCCAGTCCCTGAAGGTGACCTTATCTGGAAACAGAGTCTTTGCAGAGTCACTAAGAGTCTCAAGAAGACATCATCCTGGATTTAAGGTGGGTCCCAAAGCTGAGAACCCCGGGTTCTTGAGAGAGCAGACTGGACAGAACAGGGAAGTGGCCGTGGGCAAGGGAGGCTGAGACAGGTGCTACTGCCCCAGGCCCAGGGACCAGGAGCCCCCAGCAGCTGCTTCACAGGGACAGGAGGAGGGGGTGTGGCTCTGCCCACACCTGGGTTTTGAGTCCCGGTCTCCAGAACTGTGAGAGGACACATTTCTGCTTGGTGGTGTCCAACAGCCACAGGGAAACCAGACAGGGATTCACACTTGCGGCGAGAGCAGTTTCCCAGGTGGAGGGCGGGGCAAAGGCAGCGGAGCAGCTCCCTCTCCCCGAGGGCCAGCGGGCAGGGCCAGCGGGCAGGGGCGGCCGGTGGCCTCACCTTCACTGCAGTTGGACCCCATCCATCCAGCATCGCAGTGGCAGCCGGCTGCCAAGACAAGACCCAGGAGGCCAGGTGAGAGGTCAGGCCAGGCACCGGGAAGACGGACCCCGTCAGGCCCCCAGGCCCCCACTCACTCTCCGTGCACAGCCCGTGGCCGCTGCAGTTGGAGGGGCCGCAGTCCAGCTCGCTGCAGGCAGAGCCCCGCCAGAAGTGCCCCGTGCACACGCAGCGGCCCTCCACACAGGTCCCGTGGCCGCTGCAGTCCGGTGGCTGGCAGGAGGGCGCATGCACACACACCACGGTGGACACATGCCGGGGACAACGCCACATGTTGTCCTGGCTGGGGGGGGATGAAGGGGATGAGAAGGGGCCACAGTGCTGGCCCAGCAGGTCCCTCAAGTCCCCAGCCAACGAGGGCTCCCCCCACCCCCAGTCTCACCTTCTGGCTGTTTACAGGCTCCTCCTCAATCCCTGCCAACCTTCCCACCCCGCGCCTTGGTGTATGCTGTGCCCTCTGCCTGGAAGCCCCGCCCCCACCCCCAGCCACCTCCTCACCCTCAATCTCTGCTCCTATTCACCATTTGCAGGGAGGTCTTTCCCAACCGGCCCCTGCTCAAGGGCATGGGCAGATCCCAGGGTGAGGATCTCGAGTCTTCCGCTCACACTCACTGGCTGAATGAGACAGTCAGAGGCAGGCTCTGTGCCCTCACCAATGATCTGACGGGTAACTGGCCAAGGTCCCGTTGAGCACAAAGGTAGCAGAGCCACCTCCATCCAGGTTGATGGCGTTGACCACGTCGAGTTTCAGCAGGAATTCGGCCACCTCCCACAGGTTGACGCTGCGGCACAAGAGCAGTGCCACTGAGCGCGACTCCTCTTGCTTTTGACAGTGCACGGTATCGTGCCCGCTAGGGCAGGTACATCTCTGAACAGGCCCCCAGCAATGCCCGCCCGAATCCTGGGCAGCTTGAATATGAGGCATCACGCCCGTGACCATCTGTCAGGTGGCCCAAGTGTCCTTGCGGGGGACATCCTGGCTTCCCTGGGTGAGCCCAGAGGAACCACAGGAGCCCTTACAAGCAGAGAGCTCTCCGGCTGGCAGCAGAGGAGGAAGGGAAAGCCATGTGACATACAGGGGGACGAGAGGGACTGGACACACCTCTGTGGCCTGGAGACCTGGGAGGGTTCTCATAAGAAGGACAATTCAGGAAGCTGAAGGATCCCAGCTGGGGACCAGCAAGGGACAAAGGCTCAGTCCTGCACAGAAGGATTCTGCCAAGCACCCAATGTGCCTGGAAGAGGACTCTTCCCAGAAGTTCCAGATGAAAGCCCCCACATCTTTGATTTGGTCTTGGGACGCAGAATATTCTCAGTCTAGCGTTTCTGATTTCTAACCTACAGAAAGAACTGGGATCACTGCTTAGGCTGCTATGCTTGTGCTAATTTGCTACGCAGCAGTAGTAATGCTACACTTTATCTGTGGAGGACAAACCTGCAGCTCAGAGTGGCTGAGTGACTTACCTAAAGCCACAGAGTTGGCCACACTGAGCTGGAACCGGAGCCAAGGTCTTCACCTGCTAATCCTGTGGCCAACTGGGGCTTGGAAGGGACCCTAGCACTGAGGGACTGAGATGAAGTGTGTAGAGGAGAGAAGTTCTGGGAACTGGGGAGACCTAGGGTCCCTCCTCCTGTCTGAAGGCAGGACAGAGGGTGTGGACGTGTCTGAAAGTGGTTGTGTCAGGATGACTGCTAGTGTGCTGAGGTTTCTCAAAGCAGACTCCGCCTAGGTCTGGAGGCCCTAGTTTCTGGAACTTACCCACGCTGCTCTGTCTGTCCGTCTGCATGGAAGAGCACCAGCTGCCCCTTACGGTCATGGCCCACAGCTGTCCTGGCCGACATCACATTTATAAATTTGCTAAAGGAACCTGGGGGAGAGGCAGCCTGGCTGACCACCCAGCCCCTCAGAGGCCTCCTGGGCTCTGTTCCTACTTCTTGCCACTCTCCACCTCCAGGTCCAGGCCGCCTGGCCTGTCCCCTGGATGCATGATGGCTGCCTCCCATCTGCCCTGTCCCAGTCAGTGTCCATGCCACAGCCTGAAGGCCTGTCTTCAGGGCACCCCAGGAGGGGTGAGCTCCAGCAGGAACTCCTGAATGACTTCCACCAATCAGAACAAAACCCCAGGCTGCCTGACCTCTCCACTGCTGTCCTGCCTCATCTCCTGGGACGACCTTCGCCACCCCGGTCACTTCTCCTCAGGAACACTGCACTTCCTGTTCCCCGCTCACTGAGAACCTCCTCCTCCTGAGTTCCTCCCATGGCTTGCCCTTCTGTTCCAAGACCACCTCCTCAGTGAAGCCTTCCCTGACTGCCCGCCCTAAGATAGCCCATAAGTCAGGGCCAGGGCACCCCCTTCTCCATGCCAGTAGTCTGCTCTCCAGTGGCTCCCAAACCTGAGTATCCATTAGAATCACCAAGGTGGGGGGGGTGGTCCTTAAAGCACAGACCCTTGGACATCACCTCCAGGGATCCTGAGGCCGTAGGTATGAGGTGGGTGGGCTCACGGCTTTGCATTTAAACAAGCTCCTGGATGATGCTGAGGTTGCTGATCCATGAATATCCTGCCCCTTTCTCCCAACTTTTTCTTTCTTAGCTAATTATGACAATTACAATTTTATCATAATTGTCTCTTTAAAATATCATGAAGCACAAACTAGCTGCTGTATAAACACTTGTCTAAAGACTTAAAAATAGATCCTCCCATGTCTGGTTCTCAAGAGAGCTGCTGCGCAGCCTCCCCTTCCCCACACTGTCCGCCTCCTCGCCCCTCACCTGTCTCCTGGGTCTCATCGCACTCGGTGGCCTGGCTCTCATTGATGTAGATGCTTCCATTGCGAATCAGCCACACGACCCCACTCAGCAGCTGCACAAATGGATTCTCAGTGTCCAGCACCTCCTCCTCAGACAGATACCTGGACCCAGGGAAGGCGTGAGGCTCACTCACCAACTGGCTAACCGTGTGGGTGGTGGGGCTGCTTTTCCCTTCCCTCCTCATCCCGGCTTCCTGATTCTTCCTCCTGCCCCAGGAAGGGCCTGCACCTGAGAATAGCTATGGTGCTCTGCAACTCTGTGGAATCTTCCTGTTCTAACAGCCAAGACCAACAGGACTGAAGTTGGCAGGGTTCTGTCACAACTCTGCAAACAGTCTATACTTCATTTAACAGAAAAAGCCACCCCATCGATCTCAAATCCACGTGTGGCCTTCACTCTCTAGGCTGTCACTCCAGCAAAGCTACCCCTCGTGCCTGTAACAGGCTCAACCGGCCTCCTTGTTTCCCCCATCCAGCCTCTGCCCAGCTCCCCCAGAGTTACGGCAGACTCTTAATCAGTCTGTCACCCTCTGATAACAGGCTCCTTTTGTGGGTCCCTCACACACAGGCACCTCTCAGCCTTTGTGCCTGCTGCTCCCTCTGCCTGGAATGCTTTTTCTTGAGTTCTGACCTTGGCTGATTAATCCTCAGGTCTCAAGTCCAGGGTCACTTTCTCAGGCCTATTCCTCACCATCCTACCTAAAAAACCCAATTTCCAACTATGGTGGGTTCACCCTGATCGTTTGAATCTGAATTCATCTTCACTATTTACCTGACCTTGGTTTACTTTTCTTAGTAATGGGGATGGTCTGTTAAGGAAGGCAAATGCGTGCTCTTCACCGCTATCCCCCCCAGGGGACGTCACACTGCCTGACATGAAACAAGCACTCAAAGACACAGCGTGAACCGCTTTACTATCCCCATTCTGCAGAGGAGGAAAAGGAGGCTCAGTCCGGTTAGGTGACTTGAACACAGCTGCAGAACTGCAACCCAAATCTCAGGCCCTCTGCCCTCGACAGCCGCGGAGCTCCGCGCCTCCTCACCCAGTGACCAGGGTCCCGTCGCGGCGGATCCCGAACTGCGCGTTCTGCAGCCCCCCGGAGCTGCTCACCCGCCGCCCGTCGCTCACCACGTTCCCCAGGCACTCGCCCGTGTTCATGCGGAAGAACCCGCCGTTCTGGGCGACGCGGCAGCCGGCGGACCGCGCCGTCTCCTCCACCGTGGCGCGGCGCCTCTCGGAACAGCCTCCGGACCCGCCGGGCTCCAGCACGGAGAAGGTGCGCAGGGGCGCGGCGACCCGCGTCAGGTGGCCGGCCACCGGGCGCCCGCCGAAGTGCGAGACGAAGGCGCGCACGCTCGGGCTGCCGGCGCCGGGGCTCGCGGCGGGCGGGGGCCAGCTCTCGTGCTCGCGGCTGCCGGAGCGGACCCGCGTGCAGTCCCGGGCGAGGCGCGCGCGCGCGCGGGGATAGGGCAACAGCAGGTCGTCGTCGCGGGAGGCCCTGCGGGCACGCGCAGGTGAGCACGGAGGGCAGGGGTCCCCGCGCCGCGCCCGCCCGCCCGGCCAGCCCACTCACCCAGCGCCCAGGCCGCCGGACGCAGCCCCGAGGAAGCCGAGCAGCGCGACCAGGAAGAGAAGCCCTCGACCCGTGGGCGTCGCCATGTTGGGGGTCGGGCCTCCGGTCACGTGGGCCCGCCTCACGTGACTCGAGACCCTCCGGTGGCGGCTTCCCCCTCGGAACGGCTCAGCTCCTTCCCGGTCTCGCGAGAACTCTCTTCCCAAGGACGCGCGGGCTCTTCTTTTAAAATCCGCGCGGGTCGGGCCGAGTCGCCGGTGGAAAGGCACTTCTTACCCTGACGTGGTGGCAGGCCGTGGGGGCCCGCCCCGCCCCGGGCCGCAGCCCCTGCCGCAGGAGCCGGCGCCGGCGGACCCCCCGGGTCTGGTTCCCGAGGAGCCTGGTTCCCGAGGAGCCTGGTTCCCGAGGAGCCTGGTTCCCGAGGAGCCTGGTTCCCGAGGAGCCTGGTTCCCGAGGAGCCTGGTTCCCGAGGAGCCTGTTCCCCGCGCCGCGTCCTTTCCTGCGTCTCAGTCCCGCCCTCAGCGTCTCTGCACCCGCGTGGGAGACCCCAGCGCCCCTACCCTGCACCCGTGGACCTGGCAAGTGCTTAAACACGAGTGAGGAGGGGCTGGGGTGCTCAGTGGTAGAGCGTGGCCTGGCCCATGTGAGGCACCGGGTTCGGTTCTCAGCACCACCTCTAAGTAAGTAAAACAAAGGTCCATGGACAACTAAATACATACATATATATATATAAAATGAGTGATGATGGTGGCTCTCTGGAAATCCCTGGTTGGAGTCTGATTTAAGGTCTTCCTTAGGTAGTGACATCAGTGATAAAAGTCAGTAAAACATTACCTCTCCACTTCTTTGAAAACTAAGCTCTATTCTTTAAAATAGCCGAATAAGTTGATGTTTCCTCTTTAAAAAAAATTATAAAGAACTCCCTTATACAGTTTGCTCAGATTTCTCGATTGTTAACATTTGCCCTATTTAATAGTGTTACTTTATTCATACACCTTTTTTCCTGAGCAAATTGCAGCTATGTTGCAGACACGGTCCTTTACCTCAATACTTCACTATGACCTTCCAGGACAATAGGACAATGACATTTTCCTTTTTTTTTTTTTTCCTTTGGTACTTACGATTGAACCCAGGGGTGCTTAACCACACTGAGCCACATCCCCAACCCTTCTTTACATTTTATTTAGAGAAAGGGTCTCACTGAGTTGCTAAGTGCTCCGCTAAGTTTCTCAGGCTGGCTTTGAAATTAACAATCCTCCTGCCTCAGCCTCCCAAACTGCTGGGATTACAGGCGTGTGCTGCTGGACAAGTGAAATTAGGACGTGTTGCATTGATAATACTTATACTGTTTAATCCCTAGTTCATCTTCAAATTTTGCCAGTTTTCCCTGTAATGTCCTTTGTAACTCCCTCCATCCCAATCCAGGATCCAGGTGGGAGCTGCATTTAGTTATCCTCTTTGGTCTCCCTTAACGTAGAACACTGCCTCATCCTGGCTTTGACTTATGACCTAGGCATTTTTGATGAGAGACAGGCAAGGTCAGCTACATTATTTGTGGAACCTTGTGTACCACAAAAACATGGGGTCCTTTCTATGAAAAATATTTAGAATTTCAGGAGGGCATGGTGATGCACACCTATAATCCCAGAAGCTGAGACAGGAGGTTCACAAGTTTGAGCACCTTAGCAAGAGCCTGTCTCAAAAAATAAAAAGTACTGTGGAGGTAGCTCAGTGGAAAAATGCCCTGTGTTCTGTCCCCACCCTGGGTTTACTCCCCAGCACCCCCCCCCAAAAAAAAAAGGAAAAGTAAAATGAATGTGAAAGTGCAACTCTTATGTGTAGAACAGTGGCCTTCAGCTGTGCCTAAACCTTTGTATTTCATTTTGTAAAACACGAGTTTGCCATGAGCTCCTCCATTGAGAACGAGCTAAGGTAGGATGACTCCACACTTTTTTTCTACAAGTAAAGAACCACCATCTGCCTGTACAATCACAAGTGCAAATTGATGAATAACCTCTATGTACCAACTTATCAAACTAAACCAAGGAGTAGCTGCACACAGGGACCTCCCAAATCAGGAACCCACACAAGTTGAGCTTTTCGCCATCAGCAGATGTGAATCCCTCACTAAGACCCTTAAGCTGATCACAGTGAAAGACCCCAGCCCAGTAACCTAAGGCCTTGTTGCGAAAGCATGCAGGTATGTCACAAACAAGTCTAAGCACCGGATGAACTTTCCACATAACCGGTTGAGAAAGAGCAGTTTAACTGCTCTTCGACATGCCTGAGCAAACAGGAACAGATAAGCAAAAACGGAATGTAAGCCTGTGGGTTTTCCGGGAACTTAAGTGAAAAACAAGTTTACCCTTTAGGTAACCTATATGCTGGGTTCAAAAGAGCCAATGAGATACCTGCTATTATGCTAGGCGGGAAACTGACCCCTGTACCCTATAAAAGATCTGTGCCCCAAAGCCCGGTGTGCCAGTCACCAAAGCTTCGGCTGAGGTTTTGCTGTGCACCCACAGGCGCCTGTGTAGCAATAAACTGCCTCTTGCTTTTGCAGCCAGTGTTTTGTTCGTGTGGTTCGTTCTTGGACGGGGAGTCTAAGTCTTTCATTTGGAGGTCCCACCGAGATTCTTCTTCTCTTCCGGACCCCTGTCCGGGGGAACACCCGGCATCACTGGGAGGTAAGCTGGCCAGCTCGAGCTTTTGTATTATTTTTGTCCATGGTCTAGCGCAGCGACTGTACGACTACGCGTGATCGCTCTGTATTCTGAGGCAGCTTGAGAAGGAGTTGACGAACTCAGACTTCTCCCCTGCCACCCTGGAAGACGTCCCAGGGATCAGAGGGGTCCATTTTTTTGGGACCCCCAGTGTTTCCGAAGGATACACTGTCCTTTTTGTGGGTGACGGTGGAGTTTCCACTCCCCCTAAGCCATTAGATAGTTTCGGTTTGTGCCGAAGCCGCGCAGCGCTTTTTCTGCTTTGTGTGACTTGCGTGTCTATCTTTCTGTCACTCTGTCTTCCTCTTACTGAAACTAACATGGGCCAATCTCTAGTAACTCCTCTGAGTCTCACTCTTGACCATTGGCAGGACGTCCGGAACCGAGCGGACAACCGATCGGTGGAAATTAAGAAGAGAAAGTGGGTCACACTCTGTACCACGGAATGGCCAACGCTTGACGTTGGCTGGCCCAAAGAAGGGACATTTAACCTTGATCTTATCTTACAGGTGAAATCACGAGTCTTTATCCAAGGTCCTCAGGGACACCCTGATCAAATACCCTATATTGTTACTTGGGAAGATTTAGCCTTCGACCCACCTCCTTGGGTCGCCCCCTTCTCCCTGCCTAAACTCCCTCTCCGCCCTCTCGAAGCTTCACTTTCGCCTTCCGCCCCACTTAGTCCGGTACCTGCTCCCCCTCCCAAGACTTCTAGACTCTATCCTATTCTAAGTAAACCTGAAACTTCAGCACTATCAGGTGCCAAATCAAAGAAGGTCTTGCCGCCAGAAGACTCAACTCTAATAGACCTGATGACTGAAGAACCCCCACCCTATCAGCCCCAACCTTTACCAGCCCCTGACCCTGTCCAGGCATCCTCAGAAGAAGAAGATCAAGAAGATCCAACCACCAACACTCCTCTAGGTCCTTCTCCAATGGTGGGAAGACTCCGGGGGCGACGGGAGCTCTTCACCTCAGGGGACACCTCTAAAGCTTTCCCCCTACGACAGACGGGGGGCCCTAATGGCCAATACCAGTACTGGCCTTTCTCTGCCTCCGATCTCTACAATTGGAAAACCCATAACCCCTCTTTTTCTAATGACCCTGTAGCCCTAACTTCTCTGATTGAATCTATCCTAGTGACTCATCAGCCAACCTGGGATGATTGCCAGCAGCTTTTGCAGACTCCTCACTTCAGAGGAGAAGCAAAAGGTTCTCTTAGAGGCTCGTAAAAATGTGCCGGGGGATGACGGGCGTCCAACCCAACTCCCAAATTTGATAAATGAAGCTTTTCCCTTGACTCGACCAGACTGGGATTATACCACTGGTGCAGGTAGGAACCACCTACGCCTCTATCGCCAGTTACTCATAGCGGGTCTCCATGGAGCAGGGCGGCGGCCCACCAATTTGGCTCAGGTAAGACAAACTATTCAGGGGTCAGAAGAAACTCTGACCGCATTCTTAGAGAGATTAAAGGAAGCCTATCGAAGGTATACTCCCTTTAATCCTGATAGTGAGGACCAAAAGGGAAATGTTTCTATGGCCTTCATTTGGCAATCTGCTCCCGATATTAGAGCTAAGTTACAAAGGTTAGACAACCTGCAAGACTATACTCTAGCAGACTTACTGAAGGAAGCTGAAAAGATATTCAATAAGAGGGAGACCCCAGAGGAGCGAGAAGAAAGACATAGAAAAATACAAGAAGAAAGAGAAGTTCAGAGAGGAATTAGACAAAAGAGAGAGAGAAAAAGACCGGAAGCGCAACAGAGAGCTGAGTAAGATCCTGGCCACCGTAGCTCGGACAGGGCAACAAAGAGATAGAGCAGATAAGGAAAAGGAGCGAAGCAGACCCCATGTAAACCGAGACCAGTGTGCCTACTGCAAGGACTCTTGGGTCAGACAACGGGCCTGCCTTCGTCTCCCAGGTAAGTCAGTTGGTGGCCAGATCACTGGGGATTAATTGAAAATTACATTGTGCTTATAGACCCCAAAGCTCAGGGCAGGTAGAAAGGATGAATAGAACCATCAAGGAGACTTTAACTAAATTAACGCTTGAAACTGGCACTAGAGACTGGGTACTACTCCTGCCTTTAGCTTTATATAGGGCCCGAAATACCCCAGGCCCTCAGGGATTAACCCCCTTTGAGATCCTATATGGTGCTCCGCCACCTGCTATAAATTTTTATGAAACTGAAATCTCTGCTTTAATTACCCCATCTGTACAGACTCACTCACGTGCACTGCAACTGGTCCAGAACGAGGTCTGGAAGCCTTTAGCAGCAGCATATAAGGAAGAACTCAAAAACTCCTTGCTACCACATCCCTTCAAAATTGGAGACATCATCTGGGTACGCAGACACCAGAACAAAAACCTTGAACCGCGATGGAAAGGACCCTACACTGTCCTGCTGACTACTCCTACTGCAATCAAGGTGGACGGTATCGCTGCTTGGGTCCATGCCTCCCATGTAAAAGCTGCACATCCACAAGATCAGATGACCACACCCCAGGATTCAAAATGGAAGCTGCAGCGCACTCAGAACCCGTTAAAGATAAGACTTACCCGTTGCTGATTTTCCTTACCCTTTGCTTTGCTCCCCTCGCCTCAGGAGATAGCCCCCATGTCCCATTAACCTTAACCTGGACAGTTCAAAATGTGGAAACAGCTAAAACAATAACCCTATTTCAAGGCCTAGGGCACTACCCCTCACCCAGCGGGTGGCCAAATATGACCTTTGACCTTTGTGAACTAGCCGAGGGATCATGGCCTAACACGGGAAGAACCCCATCAGACTCATACCCCCCTTGCCGATTTCGATCATGGTACACATGCCCAGGGCGACAACGCACCTGGAAATGTGGGGGACCTGAGGCTTATTACTGTGCCTCATGGGGATGTGAAACTAGTTCTAGTGGCTATTGGCTCCCATCACCCAAGGACGATTTTGCCCAGTTTTTTCAAACGACCCCAGGGGAATCTAATATAACCATCCGGATTCCCCGGCTGGGACATCTGCAAACAGGCTGGACCCACGGGTATCTATGGGGAATCCGTCTTTATACCCCGGGGCAACATAATCCAGGCCTGCTCTTCCGGCTTCAGTTAACTATGGATAGAAATCCCTCAATTTTTGTAAGGCCCAATCCGGTACTCGGAGACCAGAGGGTCCCCTCATCACCCAACCGGCCTGAAGTCCCTATAAAGGCTTCCTCCAGCAGACCACCCATAACTAAGAATTACCGAACCTCTGACTATTTCCTTGAGCCCACTCACCCCGGGACCTGATTCAAGGAGCTTTTTACGCCCTTAATGCTACTAACCCTAACCGTACTCAAGATTGTTGGCTATGTTTAACCTCAAGCCCACCCTATTATGAAGGGATAGCAATACTGTCTAATTGGTACGACAACAGCATCCCTGACCCTAAATGTGTATCTTTACCCAGTTATAAGCTTACTATCACTGAAGTTACAGGAGAAGGGGTCTGCATAGGACATGTACCTCCCCCATACCAACATCTCTGTAATATTACCCTCCAAGTGACTAGCTCCCAAAATGAATACTGGTGGGGCCCCAATGGAACCTATTGGGCTTGTAATACTGGACTAACCCCCTGTGTTTCTATATCAGTCCTGAATGCATCCACTGATTTTTGCGTGCTGATACAATTGTGGCCTAAGATATCTTATTTAGAGTCAAAATATGTTCTAGGACATTTTGAGGGAAGAACGCGATTCCACAGAGAGCCCATTACCATGACCATCGCCCTCCTCCTAGGCATAGGTGGAATAGCAGCTGGAATAGGAACTGGGACAGCCGCCTACATCCAAGGGGGTCAACTGCTGCACCTCCAGATGGCAATGAATGAGGATTTAACTGCCATGGCCAAGTCTATCATGGCCTTAGAGAAATCTCTCTCTTCCCTCTCAGAAGTCGTGCTACAAAATAGGAGAGGATTAGATCTGTTATTCCTTAGGGAAGGTGGTCTCTGCGTGGCTTTAAAGGAACAATGTTGTTTTTATGCTGACCATACGGGGGTGGTCCGGGAAACTATGGAAAAAGTCACTGAAAGGTTGGCCAAAAGGCAAAAAGAATTTGAAGCACAACAAGGATGGTTTGAACATTGGTTTAACAAATCCCCATGGTTAACTACTTTGCTATCCACCATAGCGGGACCTTTAGTTATTCTGCTGATAATCCTAACGTTTGGACCCTGCATACTCAATAGATTGGTGCAATTCATGAAGGAGAGGCTTTCTGTGATTCAAACTATGGTTCTTACTCAACAATACCAGTTGCTCCAGCAACAGGCAGGGTCCCAAACAAGTCTAGCCCAAGAACCTGAGCAATCAGAATAGTGGATATAAGATTTTATCCATGTTATAGAAAAAGGGGGGAATGAAAGACCCCAGCCCAGTAACCTAAGGCCTTGTTGTGAAAGCATGCAGGTATGTCACAAACAAGTCTAAGCACCGGATGAACTTTCCACATAACCAGCTGAGAAAGAGCAGTTTAACTGCTCTTCGACATGCCTGAGCAAACAGGAACAGATAAGCAAAAACGGAATGTAAGCCTGTGGGTTTTCCGGGAACTTAAGTGAAAAACAAGTTTACCCTTTAGGTAACCTATATGCTGGGTTCAAAAGAGCCAATGAGATACCTGCTATTGTGCTAGGCGGGAAACTGACCCCTGTACCCTATAAAAGATCTGTACCCCAAAGCCCGGTGTGCCAGTCACCAAAGCTTCGGCTGAGGTTTTGCTGTGCACCTGCAGGCGCCTGTGTAGCAATAAACTGCTTCTTGCTTTTGCAGCCAGTGTTTTGTTCGTGTGGTTCGTTCTTGGACGGGGAGTCTAAGTCTTTCAACAGCATCCCCTGTTACCTGGTCACTCCTTATGAGACTTGCCCAGGATAATCGCCACAGGGATGAACTTCTGATTTCTTGTCCCCATCAGGCTTTAGCAGAACGTGCTTTCTCCTGCCTGTGATGACCACGCGTGACCCGCTTCAAATTGACTCTCTGAAACGGAAACTGCCATCTGTCAGGACCCTCTGCTTTGAGCACTCTGAGGACCTGCCTTGTTAAAACCCTTATCTGGCCACCTACAGTGACTCTGCACTCATATCCTCTCTGCCTGTGCTCAGCATCCTGTCACCCTGCGGCTGCCTTAACCCTTTCTTAGTGTTTCTGTGACCCATTTATATGTTACCGTGTGAAGTACGATGTGTGACTTGAACGTTGCACATATTAGAAATTAAGATTGGAGGCCAGGCGTGGTGGCGCACACCTGTAATCCCAGCTGCTCTGGAGGAGAGGCAGGAGAATCGCAAGTTCAAAGCCAGTCTCAGCAATTTAGTGAGTCGCTAAGCAACTCAGTGAGACCCTGTCTCTAATAAAACACAAAAATGGGCTGGGGATGTGGCTCAGTGGTTGAGTGCCCTTGAGTTCAATCCTTGGAACCACACAAAAATAATAATAATAATAATAATAAGATTGGAATAAAAGACCTGTTTGTCTAGTTTATGACTACCAGCTGACCCACACCTGCTTCCCACCTGTGAATTTGTCATTTGATAAACTCTGACATTGTGGAAAGACACGTTTTGCCTAAGTTAATGGCATAGTTAGCTCACAACAGGTGGCGAGAACAGAGGGTTAAAGCAGCCCAGGACCCTCTGCAGGGTCCTGAGTGAAGCCTTGGAGCTGGCCCTGGGGGCAAGAGCCTCTCAGGGCTCTTGTCCCATGACAGTGTCCAGGTTAGACAGTGCCTGGGTGCCTGTGCCATGTGTGGCCGTCCTAGGAGCCCTGGCGAGCCTAGTTGGCCATCAATGCCAGGCCCCTCTGGGGGCCACTGTTGTGATTCAGTGTGTGACAGGGTCAGATGCCAGAACCTCAGGGTAAGACCTTATTTGAATATTGGAACTTTGCAGACATAATCAGTTAAGATGAGGTCACACTGGGATGGAGCGAACACCAATCTGATTGGTGTCCTTAGGAGAAGAGATGGAGACACAGAGAGAAAAAGGCCACATGAAGACATGGCAGAGGCTGGAGTGGGGGGTGCAAGCCAAGCACAGCCTCCCTCTCCCCTCCCCCTCCCTCCCCCAGGGACCCCGGAAGATTTTTTTTTTTTGTACCTGGGATTGAACCCAGAGTACTGAGCCACATCCCCAGCCCTTATTTATTTATTTTTAAATACTTTTTTAGTTGTAGATGGACACAATATCTTTATTTTTTGTGTGTGGTGTTGAGGATCAGTACCAGGGCCTCATGCATGGGAGGCAAGTGCTCTACCTCTGAGCCACAAGCTCAGCCCCTATTTATTTATTTATTGAAATACGGCCTTGCTAAATTGCTAAGGCTGGCCTTGAATTTGCATCCTCCTGCCTCAGCCTCCTGAGCTTTGGGATTACAGGCGTGCACCACCATGCCCAGCTAGCGTCAGTCATTTTAACAAAGGCCAGACTGTGAACAATCAGAGGGGGCTTTGCTTTGCATCAGGTGTGAGCTGCAGGGACCTAGCTGCTCCTGATGCCTGGTGAGTTTGCTGAGGCTGCTGTACCAGGGACCGCCATAGCCTGTACGGCCTCAGCCACAGCGTTGTGTGGCCTCAGAGTCCTGGGGGCTAGAAGTCAGAGATGAAGCGGTTGCCATGTTGGCTCCTCCTGGGAGCTGGGGAGGGTCTTTCCCATCCTGCCTCTCAAGGATCCCTGGCGATCCCGGCACCCCTGGCTGGCAGAAGCGCTGCCGAGCTCCACCTGCTCCCCGCCGGCTTCTCCTGGGGCTTTCTCTGTGTGTCGCTTCTGTGCCCAAATGCCCCCCTTTCCTAAATCCAGCGGTCACACTGGATTAGGGGTCTCCTACCTCAGTGCGACCTCATCTTAACTAATGATCTCTGCCAAAACCCTGTTTTCAAATGCAGACCCCCTGTCCTGGGGGTCAGGACCTGAGCATATGAATTTGGGGGGACACAGTGCAGTCGTAACAGGCACGCTCCATAAAGGAGTGTGAGGAGGGTGTGAAGGGGAAGGCTGTTCAGTGACCGGGCCACCGCCCCATGCCAAGTGGAGGTGTTCTGTCTGTGTGCCACATCCTGTCATACAGCTCCACGCCCTGGGGACCCTGCAGTTCTCAACCTTGGTGAGCCCCAGCATTCTGTGGAGCCTGCCAGACATGCACGTCCCGGGTCCTTCCTGGCTGGTTAGAAGAGGGCCCAGGAATGTGCACGTCTTGCTCGACCCCCAGGTGATTCTGATGGAGGTGGCCACAGGCCACACACTGAGAAACCCACGTAGGGAGGGGTGGTGGCAGGAAGGACGAGCACATGTGAACACAGGACAGGAAGCCTCAGGTCTACGCGGTGTTCAAGGAGAGGTGAGAGGACTCCTCTGCCTCTGTCTGTGCCCTTTCAGCACCACTGGTGACAAAGGTGGTTCAAGGGGAAGTGGTCATCCAGGTGGGTGTGTCTCCGGCATTTTTCTTCCATTAGGACTCCCTTTTCCTGAAGGTGACTTAAGCACAGGTTTGCCTGTGGTCACTTCCTGCCCTGTTTGGTAACTAAAGCCTCCTGAAGTGCAGCAGTCAGGCCCCAGGGACGTCCACGCCCCATTCAGGAAGGATGGGGTGGGCGTGGTTGCCCCCTAATCCCGTTGTGTGCAGCTGACTCCTGGCAGGGTCACATCTCTGCTTGCAAGGCAATGGAGAGAAATCCTCCAAGCACTGGGGGGCCAAGGGGCGTGCATTCTGGCTTCCGGTTCCCTAAGACAACAAGCGCCTCAAAAGAAGGCAGTCTTCAGGAGCAGGATGCTCTGGGCCCAACGGCTTAAACACCACTGTGGGACAGTGTCCAGGGCAGACTGCTGAGGTTTAGGAGAGCCTCTCCCTGCCTCCACCACCGGCTGTGGAGCTGGGTGTGGCAGGAGTGGGGTTGTCACAGGGTGGCCAGCACAGGACAATGCACTAAAGCCTTCCAGCCCGAGGACAGGGCTGTTGACTAGGTGTCCCCCTGGTGTCGAAGTGCCACACGTTCTGTGCACCACCCGTCGCAGCTCCCAGATGGCGGCTGGGCCACAGTCCTGAGTTCTGCTCTCAAAGGCTAAGCCAGGTCTGAGCTCTGGCTCACGTGCTGAGTCAGAAGACGGAAGAACCCGGGGCTGGGAGTGGGAGGCTGAGGAGCCCTGTCACTTGGCCCTCTGTGCAGCAGGTAGCACCTGGCTCCCAGCATGGGGTGGGCGCTACTCTCAGTCTGCTACTCACATCATCTTTGCCGCAAGGTGGGGCTGTTCCAATGTCACTGAGGAGGAGACCGAGTCACAGAGAAGCTCGTGACTTTCTCAAGCACACAGAGCTGGGGTTTGAAGCCAGGCAGCCTGGGCACAGAGCCACACTGCTGCCCACTGCTGGTGTATGATGCATGATGATGTGGTGTCGTGACCTGGCGGTGTTAGTCCCCCCCTCTGTCCCTCTCACACATGCCCCCTTGCCTTCTGCTGTGTTATGACGTGGCACTAGATGCCCACTCCATTCCCTTGGATTTTCTAGCCTCCAGAACTATAGAACAAATAGACTTCTGTGGTTTATAAATCACCCTGTCTCGGGTATTCTGTTAGAGTAGCAGAAAGCAGACTGAAGCGATGACTCCCTAGAATTCGCCTTGAGTGAAACTGGAGACTAGAAACAGAGGCCAGAGACCAAGAGGCTGCCGGAGACTTAGAACAACAAGACTCAACTCGGGATGGTGCTCTAAATGTGTTCATGTGCCCTGCCTTCCCTGCCCTGCTCACTCAGGGCTTCAGACAACCCCAGATAGTGACAGTTTCCTGCTGTCGGTTTCCTCAGCTGCCTCCTTCTCAGGATGTGGCCTCGGCCCCAAGACCTACGAAAGGCCGAAGGGGCCTGCTCATCCTGCAGGAAGCAGGGGTGGGAGCGTCCATCCTAGGAGCCGCTCAGCGGGGGTCTTGTGGACAGACGCAGCTCTTCCTTTGCGGGTGGGGATTCCGCCAGGACATACAGGAAGCCCCCCAGGGCTGCGACCGCCACGGCTGTGCTGTGGCAGGAGCAGCCATCTGCAGGAGAGGGGCCCTGGTGAGTGCTGGCCCTTTCTTCAACACGCCAGCATGAGCGCTGCCCACACGTCCCCCAGCCAGCTCGCCTGGCGCCCTGAGGAGGCTTGGTGCCCTGTCAGACCCGCCTTGCTGGGCTGGCACCCACCCATCCCCCTGCTGCGGACTGGGGGCTGCCAGTGGCCCTTGCAATGACGGGCCAGCTCATCTGGGAGTTGTGTCCCTCCCTCCCAGCTGACCTAAGAGTACAGGAAGTGAATTCTGGCTGCTCGTCTTGGGAGGACTCTCCGTTTGTGGGGGAACCTCCTTCTCAGCCAGGTGGGATCTGACCTGAGGCCCCACCCTGGTCCAGATCCCGCTCCAGGGAGACCTTTCTGGTTTGGGTACTGGGGACAGAACCCAGGGGTGCTATGCCACCCAGCCATGCCCCCAGCCCTTTTTAGTTTTTATTTTGTAACTGGCTAAATTGCTGGGGTGCCCCTGAACTCGCAACCTGTCCTCCTGCCTCAGCCTCCTGAGCCACTGGGAGCACACACTCCTGGGCCTTTCCTAGGCCGCTGGAAAGGCCTGGGGCTTTGGGATTTCTGTTGCTCTTTCTGGCCCTCAGGACAGTGCCACAGTCAGGCTGTCAGTCTCTGGGGACAAGCAGCTATTTGGGGAGGGACCACAGCCCCCTGCTAGCCTGGACACAGGCAGCCCCAGTGTCCTCTGTCAGGCAGGCCTGGCCAGGGAACCTCTCTCTTCCTGTGCGACTTTGATGGTGGCCACAAAATGGGCTCTTTGGGTTTGCGTCTCGCTTCCCCCCTTGGCTACCTGTGGGCAGATGCGGAGGCCGCGTCAGGGCTGATGGACAGGCATTTGGTGGCTGGAATCCTTTACCAGGGTCCACTGGAGGCCTAGCTGGGGCTGACTAGTCCACCTCCCCCTCTGGATTTGCCTCGCAAACTTTGCAGTTTTTATTCCTACCCCTCTTTCCTCTACGGTTTTCCTTGTCTTCTCCCCGAGCACATTCTGCTCAGTCTCCACACTGCTGGGCCACCCTACGATCTCATCACAGCAGCACACTGGTGGGAGAGGGGCACTGTTCCTCACAGCCGGGACAACAGGCGTAACTTGGGGCAGCTCTGGGGTCGCCAGGCTCCAGGGCCACCAGGCCTGCCCAGCCCCTTGGCCACTGGCCCTCAGGCCCTCTGTGCCTTTCCTTGCTCAACCCCAGCACACAGAACCCCTCTGTTGAGGTGGCTGATGCAGTTCTAGTCTCCTGCGCAGACCTGACCAAGTGGGGAACTTCTGTGGTCTTCAACAGGCCGTGAATGCCCCTCACGTTCTTCTAACTGCACACAGTATCTCTGGACCCCCACTTCCTGAGAGGAGACGATGAGAGATGCCCACCCTTCCCTTTGCCTCCCAGACACGGAGGCCTGGCGCCCAGGGCCTCAGTGTGCAGGGGCCTTTTCCCACCGAGGGCACCTGTGCCAGAGGAGAACGAACGTCTGCCTCGTCTTTCTAGGGTGCCCTGTCTTCACGCCAAGGCCTGTGGGTGCTTCGTTACCTATGAATTGCTTCTCTCTCCTCTTCACTCTTAGAACATGCGGGCGGTGTGGAGGGGCCGTGGGGGGGTCCTCCTCCTTGGCAGCTGGAGAAGAGACACAGTTTTAAACATTACTTAATAAACTTCATCCCCTCTTAACAACGCAAGCTGTTCAGATCTTCTCTGGAATTCTGAGGCTATGCTAGAAGCTTCTTCCTGCACCTGTCTGCAGATCCTTTCATGTGGCCTCGACTGATGATTTCTCGAACTGTAATTCCCAACCCGTTCCCAGGGAACCATGGACGTGCTTATGAAAAACACAAGTTCCTGCCCCAACCTGCTCCCTGTGGAGGTCTGGGGCGTGGGGACTTCTCAGTCCATCAACTCCGTCCTAAAAACCACATCCCCTTAATTCAAAAGTGTTTGCTTCTTTGAGGATCCCAAGCTTCTCAGGAGGACACCAGCATTTCCTGGGAGCCTCAGTGTGGGTCCTGTCTGTCCTTTCACACTTGGGAAGGTGGCTGATTATCGCATTTATTTACAGAGGAAGAAGTTTGGGCCTAGAGCAAAATGACCTACTCCAAAGGCCGAGGGGCTGGCAGGGGCCACCTACAGCCTGAGCCCTGGGCCGCTCAGCTCTGAGGTGCGCCGCCTCCTCCCAGGAGCTTCCCCTGCCCCCGCTGCCCACAGAACCTTCCCGGGTTCCTCTCTTTCCTCACCCTCTCGAGAACTGGTCACTGCTTCACTTACTGGATGCTTAGGAGGTTTCTGCCTCTTTCCCTCAGGCCTCAACGTCCCCCGGAGCCCAGGGTGGGGCACACGAGCAGGTGCTCAGTAAGCACTGGTTACCTGGTTGACTTTGCTGATGCCACAAAACCCTCAGGCCCTCTGTGCCTTTCCTTGCTCAACCCCAGCACACAGAACCCCCTCTGTTGAGGTGGCTGATGCAGTTCTAGTCTCCTGAGCAGACCCGACCAAGTGGGGTACGCCTCACAACCTGCAAAATTTTCGCTTCCAAAGCTCCAAGCCCATTTCTGCCTGTGTGTGAGCCCACGCCTGCACAGGCATGCCACGACCTCTCCGGTGCCCCAACACCAACACGTCCTTTCCCACCTGAGACGCAGCTCACCAGGCTTCCCGAAGCATCCCTCCCAAGGCCTCTGCCAGCTGAGAATGGCCTCCAGCCACCGGAGCTTGTAGAAGTCAGAGAAGCCGCTGATTCCACAGAGCATGACTGGAAGCGAACAGGGGGCCCTCTGCAGGCCTGTCCCCCAGGCCAGCTCCTTCCCCTCTCCAGGGCCACCACAGGGGAGGAAGAGCAGGAGGTATGCAGGCCACACGGGGCGGGAAGGAGGCAGCCAGAGACCCCCCTGGAGGGGCTCCCAGGCCCGTGTCCTGCTCCACTTAGGGTCTTGATCACAGGGAGGGAGTTGGACAACTAAGCCAACGAGTGGCCACCCAGGGGCTCCTCTCTGCCTCATCTCTAGGCTTTGGGGTCTGTTTTCTTTTTTTTCTTTTCTCTCTCCCCCCTCCCTCCCCATCTCTTTTTTATTTTACTGGGATTGAACCCAGGGGAGCTTTACCTGTGGAATACATCCCCAGCCCTTTCCCTTTTTTTTATTTTGAGACAGGGTTTCACTAGTTTGCTTACTGCCTTGCTAAATTGCTGAGGTTGACCTGAAAAGTAATCTTCCTGCCTCAGTCTCCTGAGTCACTGGGATTACATAGTGAGCTCTGTCACTGGGACAGCTCTTGGGGGAAGGAAGTGGTCACGCAGTGAGATAAGATGTTCAGCTACATCTGAGTTTCCGATAAACAATGAACACATTTTTAGTATAAGTATATCCCATGTGATATTTAGGATATACTTATACCAAAGTTTTATCCACTGCTTATTTGAAGTGCATATTTAACTGGGCACTTTGTATTTTTATTTGTTTAACTTGGCAATCCTACTCGTGTGTGTGTGTGTGTGTGTGAGAGAGAGAGAGAGGGAGAGAGAGAGAGAGAGAGAGAGAACATGTGTGTATGTGTGAGTCTGACCACTGTGTGTGTGTGTGTGTGTGTGAGAGAGAGAGAGAGAGAGAGAGAGAGAGAGAACGTGTGTATGTGTGAGTCTGACCACTGTGTGTGTGTGTGTGTGTGTGTGAGAGAGAGAGAGAGAGAGAGAGAGAGAGAGAGAGAACATGTGTGTATGTGTGAGTCTGACCACTGTGTGTGTGTGTGAGAGAGAGAGAGAGAAAGAGAGAGAGAACATGTGTGTATGTGTGAGTCTGACCACTGTGTGTGTGTGTGTGTGTGTGTGTGTGTGTGTGTGAGAGAGAGAGAGAGAGAGAGAGAGAGAGAGAGAGAGAGAGAACATGTGTGTATGTGTGAGTCTGACCACTCATGAACACCCTGCTTTATCCTGAGGGCAGAAGGCCAGCGCACTGTTTTCCATGAAGAGGTCCCTGGTTGGGTAGGCGTATCCGATGGCCTCAGCTCTCCGGGTCAGCTCCATCATGTTGGCACAGAAGACACTGATGTAGTGCTGACTCTGGTGGAACAGTCCTTCTGTGCATCCTTGCTGGGGACAAACACCAGGGACAGGGAACACACACACACTCAACTCGCAGTTCTGAGATGGTCTTGGGGGCTGTGTCTGGGCCAGGACTTCTCCTTCCACCACTTTTCTCCTTCTCCACCCACTCTCTCAGCCTGCTCCATCACTGAGGCCTGAAAGCGCTGGGCTGGGGCCTGGCTCTGCCCTAAGGTCATCAGAAAGGAAGAGGTCACTAGGAACGGCACTAGAGGGTCTCTGGCTTGGGTGGACAACACCCCAGAAGGCACTCTGCAAACGCTCCCTTGTGGTGCAATCAGGGACTAACCCCTAGGGCAGCTTCAGGGCTACTCAAATATGGGCCCTGGACCTGGCTGATGATTCTCCAGCACAGGAAGAGAAGAACAGGAATTGAGAACAGGCTTTAGAACCTTCTGTTGCAATGGTGAGACTAACTTTTTACCTGTTGAATCTAATAACATTGATCTGCAGCAGCTTGCAAAGAAATGTTAATTTAAAAAATCCCCATCAAACCAAGGACTACTGGGCACTAACATTTTCGGAATGAAGATCATGAGCTCTAATTTTCCACATCAATGTGTGCTGAACCCAGGGGTCACACATATTAAGCACACAGCCTACTACTGAATCGTGACCCCAGGCCCTTAAAGAAACATTTTTTTTTAGCATTTTTATCATTATTATGATTATAATTCTGAGGTTTGGAAGGATGTTGGGTGTGGAAGAGGTGGAGCTGGATGTCCCTTCTCCCAGGTTTCAGTCCTCAGGACCCCAAGGACAGGAGCCCCCCCAGACCTAGAACACGTCTGCCTAGCTCCATGACCATAGGGGCTGCTGTGCATCCCGGAGGCCCAAGACACCAGGGGAGCTGCTGGGGTTGCTGGGCACCTTCCCCCCGCCCAAGCCTTGGGTTACACTCTTTAAAACCCGCTCTCCTTTCCTCCAAGTTCAAGTGTTTTGAAAAACAGGCTAAAACAAACAAACGAATATAAAAGCCTTAGCCTCGTTGGTGTTTCAAGTTGTTCCCTAGCGTCATTTTACCATAGAATTGTCAAGGAATTTCCAGGGTGGGGCATACCAGAACCACAGCAAGGCCACCTTGGGCTTTGACTCCTCCCTTCCCTCCTCTCCCGGCTCCCTCTCCCTGCTGGCCCTGGTGAAGGACACCTGCTGCCACTCACCAGGGGCCTGGCTTGGTCTCTCCTCTTCCACTCATTTGTCCTTTGCAGGGTTCCTCCCCGCCTCCTCTATTTTATTCTCTCTCTCTCTGTTTTTCTGAGGTCCTGAGATCCAGCTCAGCATGCAAGGCTGTCTCTCTGTCAGGCCAGCAGAGCCCCCAGTCCATCCCCACCCATCACCATCTAATCGGCTCAGCGATGGAGCCGAAGGTGGCAGCTGACTCTCACCTCTCCCTCCTGAGGGCTCAGGCACAAATCCAAAAAGCCACTTAATTTCCTGGCATGTGGCAGACACACTACCTGCCGTGAGCCCTTCTTGTCTTCCCCCCGTTCCCCCTGACCCTCACCATTCTGGCCCAGAGGAAGAAGAGCAGCTGGTGGGACAGCCTGTAGCCTGAGCAGTTGGGCTGGGTCATGAGTGTCCTGCAGAAGTCTGGGATCCTGCAGGGCTGGCTGCTGTTCCTGGGGAGTGCAGTTGCGTCTGTTAAGGGTGGTGCTCCACTGCCACCAGGTCTGCCCTGGCCGATCCCCCCACCTATTGTATGAGCCTTAGTAGGCTCCAGGCTGGGCACAGCGGGTGCCAAATAAAATACAGGTGTGCAGTGTCTTGGTCTCCTAAATCTGTACCTCTACCTCAGGGAACAGCATGTTGGAGCTGTCTTGAGTTTGGGAAGCCACCAAGGCCTGAGACTTCTATGACTCTGTGGAGTCCTCAAATGACATCTTTCCCATCATGGCCCTAAACAACGGACTCTCGGATCTAGGCAGCCTGGGAGTCTGGGCCCCAAATGCTCCTGCACCCTATGACAAACCTGCCTCATAAAGACAGGTAGCAGGCGTGGGACTCTCACCAGAGCACTGCTCCTGGGTGGACCCAGCTGTGGCCTGTCCCAAACCCCTCTCTGAAGGATGCTGAGAGGAGGGGGACACTCGCTGCCCATTCTGCTCTGCGACCCTGCACTGGAGGGAGTGCTGCCCTAAGTCCACCTTACAGCAGAATAAAATGGCTAGTGAGCTAAGGCTCAGCCCTGCCTTCCCAGACCCGCAGACCCGCAGACCCGCAGCCCCTCGGGGAGACAGGACTGTAAAACACCTACAGAGGTTCTGGGAGCCCGCAGCCCAGGTACGAAGTGTGCAGTGTGCAGGGGCAGGGTGGGCCCTGAGGACAGGTCTGAGTGAGGGGGCGCACAGCAGTTGGAGCAAAAGCTTTGCAGTGGAGTGGATGGTGCCTTTGAGAGCCTGCAAAGAGGACTCTGAGGTTGGATCCTAGGGGACTGGGACCTGGCAGGGCGGTAGGAGCTGCTGGATGCTTTGTCCTGGAGCAGTGGGACTCAGGGAAACTTCAGGCTGGGGAAGGAGTCCCCAGGCATTGTGGGGCTGACTCTTGGATGAGCTGTGTGTGTTTTTGCATAAATTCCCTGGATGCAGCCTGGGGGTGTCGGGAGTGAGTGAAATTTTCATCCAGCGGGGTCCTCGGGCACCCACCCGGTTCCCAGCAGCTGCACCAGGCATGCGTCGCTGCTTTCCTCTGAGAACGAGTCCTCGGGCTCCAGCACGGGGTAGACCAGCGAGGTGTTGGTGTGCGTCCAGGTGCAGGGCAGCTTCCAAAATCCGGGCTGGAGACTCGGCAGGAACTCTGGCAGACAGGAGAGGTGGGAGGTGTGAGCCACCAGAGCGCTGCCACCTGGGCCACCCAGACCACCGCAGGGGGACCTGGGTAGCCCCAGGCACTGCCCGTAGTAGCTGCCAGTTCAGCTCTGAGCCCGCCTTCTGCTCCACCAGTGTTTGAATCCCCCAGAAGCTCCTGGGTGGACTCAGCTATGATCTGGCCCAAATCTCTTTTTAAACAAAACACACACACACACCACACACATACCACACACTACACACACAATCACTCCCATACAGACACACAAAACCCCCAGGACATTTTTTCCCTAAACAATGGGTGCAGTGTTGGGATAGGCTTTGATTGACACCAGGGCATCCCTCTGCAGCTTAGACACACTGAAAGTGCTGGCAGACTCCTTGGATCCCATCACACAGTGGAGCTCTTATAACACAGGTGGCAGCCCGGGTCGTCTTTAGGAAGACAGGCTGGGCTGGCGTTAGGACCCAGATCTCCCATCTCGCTTTCTTCATCTGTAATGTGGCGACAGCTCTTATTTCTGAGGGGTGTGTGCATAAGGATTAAAAGAGGATGGAGAACTCAGCTGCAGAGGGGCCAGGAAGGCTAGGTCTCCTGCAGCTGGCTGGGCTGCCCTACAGAATGGGGAGCGCAGTGGCGCATGACCCCCATCACCCTGGCAAGTGAGAGTGAGGAAGGGGGCCCCTGGAAAGGAACTGGTTTTACAAGTGCCCCGCCCCCAACAAACAACTTCTTTTTTGGGTTCTGGGGATTGAATCTAAGGACACTTTTACTACTGAGCTACATCCCAGCCTTTTTAATTTTTTTTTGTTTGGAGACAGGGTCTTGGTAAGTTGCTTAGGGACTCAGTAAGTTGCTGAAGCTAGCCCTGAAGTTTTGACCCTCCTGCCTCAGTCTCCCAAGCGGCTGGGATTGCAGGAGTGCCCCACTGTGCTCAGTCCCTAGTTAAGACATAAGAAAGCATAGAACTGGTGCATGCAGATCCGACTGCTGCCCCTTGCAGCAGACCTAACATAATTTTAGACACATTTTTGACTGTGTGCCAACTGATGCAGCTGCAAGGAGAGATGGCACATAGTTTATGGGAACATTAACTTCTAGCCCCAAGACTTTGATCCTGACCTTGCTTCTCTGCCTATGGGGCAGCCACCCTGCTGTATGAACTGATGCAAGAAGTCATTCTTACCTTCTCTTTGTTAGCCGTGTTTGGCTTCTATCCTGTCTGAGCTAAGGATCCACTGATCTGGAGACAGAACAACTGAGGCCAGGCTCTAGGATAGGTCCCTCTGTAAGGGCCCTCAAGCCTGGTGAGGACAGCACTTGGCATTAGGAGGCAGAAGACCTTGTTGTGTGGCTGGCACAGCACTAAGGTTTCAGGGGCAAAGGAGCACCCTCCCTTTTAGAAATTGCACCCGGGGAACAGTCCAGACCAGACCTCCCCTCTGGTGCAGGATGAAGGGCCCATGCCTGGGCCTGTGCTGACCCTGCCTATGTCCTGCCTGTCTGTGTGGGTGGGAGAAGGCCCTGGACCCTGGATCCCTGTCAGGGGTGACTGGGACACTCCCAGCTCTGCCTGCAGTTTGCTGGGCAAAAAGGGGCAGTCCCCACCAGGAGGAGCCCGCCCAGGGGTATTGAAGCAAACACCCCAGCACCGCCTTCCTGACGCACTGGGCCCGCTCCGCTGTTACCTCTAAGGTATCTGGGGTCACTCAGCTCCAGGTAGAAGACGGATCTGCGCAGGAGAGCCGCCAGCTTGTCCGCCAGCCGCCTGGTGCGCAGGCTCAGGGGCCGCAGCCGGGGGTCGGCTGCCCACTCTTCCTGCACACCCCGAAGCTGCGCTGCCAGGGAGAAGAGGGGAGAAGAGGCGTGGGCGGCGCTAATGCTGGCCGCTGGCCGTGAATCCCTCTGCCTTGGGCGCTTAGAGGCTATGGCAGGGCCAGTATTGGCCATGGATCTGAGTGATGGGTAGGGCTCCAAGGGATAGAAGGTTGTTTCAGACAAGAGCCTGGTCTCTGAGGCAGTGCCCCACTGTCTCAAGGTTCAAGTCCTGATTGAACGTTTTTGCATCGGGTGACCAGAAATAGTCATTTGATTTCTCTCTGCTTCGCTTTTCTCATTTGTGAAATGGGGACAGTGACGGTTATTACTTCTTGGGGAGAAGTGTTAAGAATTAAATGATCTAATGTGTAGCGAGGATGTAGCACTACCCACCTGCAAAGTAAGCACTTAATAAAATTTAGCCATTGGTATTAACTAAGGAACTTGGGTCTGCTGCCTACCGGGAAACCAGGGAGGGCTCAGGACTGGTGGGGCAGCTGAGGGACCCTTTGCTTTTAGGTCAGTGTGGGCTCCTTTACCACCTAAGACATGTTCGTGGTCCCTAAACGTTCTGTTCAGGTCCTGCACCTCCTGTGCTTGCTGCGGAAGCCAGCCCTGGGGGTCAATTCATTGATTTCTACAGGAGTTTGAGACAGGGCTGGGGTCAGATGAAGGAGTCCCTGGGTATGTCTCTTTCCTGGCTTGGAGGGGAGGGGACAGGGTCTTGGGTCTCCTCAGGGTCCTACCTAGAGGAGCAGGGGTGGGCTGTGAGGAGGCGCACTGCCCGGGCTGCACCTCCTGCCTGGGTCTGGTGGGCAGAGAGCTGCACCCTTAAACAGAGGAGACTGACTGGGGGTGCCTCCCCCCAGCCTTGGCTGCCGCCAAGCCCGGGCTCTTTGTTGCTTTGGTCGGGGTGGCCTGCAGGGAGGAGCTCGCTGCAGTGGATATGTGTGTCCCTGCTGGCCCTGGCCTGTCTCCAGCCCTCTCCTTAAGGATTTTATATCTCGAAACTGAACAAACACTTGGCTGTTTTCCCAGGACCTTCAGGTGGCTTTGGCTGGAAGTGGAGGAAGCTGAGAGGAAACCTGAGAGAGTTCCTGCTTAGCCTCATGCAGGGGAGTGGCCTTCTTGGTAAAAGGGCTTTCTCTGCACGCCCCCGCCCCCGCCCTGTGTTCGCGGTATGGCAGGAAGAGCGGTCAAATGGATCATTTCCTTCTGAGAATATAATTTCCAAATCTTTGCTCATGTTGCCTTTAAATCCTTCCTCCTTCCCAAAGACTCGACAACAGCGGGCTGAGCCCCAAAACCAAGAAAAGCAGCTCCTACCCCTCCCCTTTCTTTATAGCCACAGCAGGCTATTCCCATGCCAGGTGGTCACCAGGTCCTAGGGGTCAGAGCAAGGCAGGTGACAAGGAGAACTGGTTTCCCAGTGACCATCCTGGGGAATGGGGCTCACGCACCTTCTAGCACCCGGAACCCCACCACACCGTCTAGGTTGACTCCAGGTAGCCTCTCCTCCAGGAACAAGGTGGCTCTCTCCAGTGCAGACAGGATCAGGCCCACGATGGTGACCTTGCCCTCTGTGGTGTCCGGCCTGGGCAGTGGGGAGGGCTGTAGTGGCCGCAGAGCCAGGAGCAGGAGCAGCAGCCCTGGCCTCGCCATGACTGGCCTTCTGCGTGTAGCCGGTCACACCTGTGGCACTCTCACCCAGGTACCTCTGCACGCCTTCCTCCGCCTCCAGCTCCACCGCCTTCCCCAGCAGACCCGTGGACAAGTGGCCGGGCGGGACTGATCTGCAGCTTGGGTGGCCTGGGCACAGGGCTCTGGGCAGGAGGCAGCAGGAGACAGATGGTGGGGGTGGGGGGCAAACCTTATGTGGAGCCCCCTGGCTGTCCCCTGGGGAGAGGAGCCCTTCTGGTTCTTCTTGCACCTGAGCCTCCAGCCCACACGCTAGGTCCTTGATTGAGCAATGGCAATAGCAACTCAGAAATCAAAAGCCCTGCAAGGCAGAATTTGTTTGTTTTAAAAAGTTTGGAATGAGTTAGTGGGAGGGCACATCCGGCTCTGAAAGCTCCCTCATGGGGGCACTGTTTGAGGAAAGTAGAATTCCAGCTGCAAAGGCGAGCCACGTGGGCACTTCAAAATGTTGTCATAGCCACGTTAGAACAGCAAAATGCAGGTAAATCCACGCTCTACCTCGTTTGAGTCAATCATTCTAGTATATTGTTATTTCAACATGTAGTCAATATAAAAATGGCTGACATCATTTTTCTTGTACTGAATATTTGCAATCTGGTATTTACACTCACATTCCAATTCCACCTCTGCTGAGTCCTGAGCTGAGCTCTGGGGACACGGGAACCACATCAGCACAAGCCATCTTGTCCAGGGGCTACTGCCGACATTCAAAGGTGCTGTCCGTTGGACTGGAGGGAGGGTGGCTTCACCAGTGTGTTCTCGGTGTTTCTCAGCAAGAGGACAGTTTTCTGAGTAATAAGGCTATCACATGGACACGATAAACTACTGTGGTTACTTTGGGAGGTGAAATTGAAGGGCCAACAGGGAAATTTCCCTTCTTCCTAGGGATACTTAAAAATCATTATGGCTTTTACCGCCTTTATATACTTACCTCTCTCTCTCTCTCTCTCTCTCTTTATATTTGAAAGGTTTTCTTCAAATACTACATACATCCTGACAAATAAAGAGACACATTTTCTGCTGGATGAGTTTCCCCAGATGGAGCTGCTTTGGCTCACTCTCCTGACTTCTAACAGCAAAGACTGATTGGTGTGAGAGCACCCTGCACTATGTACTTTCAGCACTTGGTTCCTTTCTCATTATCACCTTATGAGATTCCTGCAAGTTCTTGTCTCATTTACCCCCTCCACTACTGGATTGGACCCAGGAGTGCTCTACCACTGAGCTTCATCCCTAGCCCCCCCCCCTTTTTTTAATAGCCCTTTTTAAAAAAAAAATTCAAGACAGGGCCTCGCTAAGTTGCTGAGGCTGCCCTCGAACTTGCCATTCTCCTGCCTCAGCTTCCCCGTGGCTGAGATTATAAATGTGCATCACCTCGCTTGGCTTCTAACTGTAGTTTGAAATTATCCTAGAACGCTGAAGAAAAGTTCCTAGAGCCCCATAAGGAAAGATTTACTTTGATAGGAGAAATACAGAGTTCGGGAACCGCGCAGGTGTGTACGCGCCATTAACTCTTGGCCCCCAGGGGCTTCTTGGCAGTTCCCCGGGACCCACTTAGGGACCACCTCCCCTCCCCGCCCCTCCTCTCTTCGCCTCCCGCCTCCCGGGAGCGAGCCTCGGACGGCGCCTGCGCAAAGCGTGCCTGGGGGCTCCGTCACATGACCGCTGCCTAGCGGCCAAGATGGCGCCGCCCAGCGTGGCTCTCCTGGCGCTGTGCCTGCTGCTGCCGCTGCTGCTTCTGGGCGGGTGGAAGCGCTGGCGGCGGGGGCGCGCGGCCCAGCACGTGGTCATTGTGGTGCTGGGCGACGTGGGCCGCAGCCCCCGCATGCAGTACCACGCGCTGTCCTTGGCCAAGCGCGGCTTCTCGGTGACCCTCTTGGGGTTCTGCAGTGAGTGTCCGGGGGCCTGGGAGGGAGGCTGGTCTCCCAGTCTGTCCCCTCGGCCCCGAGCGCCCTGGGGGGCCGAGGTGGGAGCGGCGCTTCTGTCACTGCTCCCTTGGGTAGTCCTCAGACTGGAGGAGTCCGGTTCCTGGTTGCCATATGTTGTGACTGTGGTAAGCGACTCCGTCGCAGGGTCTGATTCTTCTAGTGAAGTGGAAAGACTGGAACTGGACTGCGGTTTCTGTGACATCTGCGTGCAGCTGTCCTGGTCCAGCTGTGTGCAGGCGGAGGTGTCTGCACCTTCACTATGCTCCTTGTGGACGATTCTAGAGGTTGACTTCACCCCATCTCACGGAACAGTGGAAACAGCACCACTGCTTTAGGTCCCTGTGTGAAAGTGCGGGTGGAGTGGACTTCCTTGACATGTCTCTGCGGTGGGAAGATTCCCCCAACCCCAAGCCTAGATCAGTTTAATTGAGTACTTACTATGTGCCAGGCATCATATTAAGTAAAGGTGGGTAAGATTTGGGACTTCCCACTGGCCATTCTAGTGGACCGGATTTGGCCCCATTCTCTGGCTACTGAGGAACAGAGAAGGGTTTTGAAAAGGTCTTTTTCCAAAACCTGACTTTAAATTAGATTGCTTCATCCAGTAAAGGGGACATTCTCTTTCAGATTCCAGACCCCACCATGAGCTCTTGCAGAGCGACAGAATACAGATTGTGAAGTTGATGGAACTTCAGAGTCCCGCAGGTAGGGTGCTGTCACCTCCAGGTTGCGTTACATTGGTCGGGGTTGGGTGTGGGGAACCTGCAGATGGCCAGGAGCTCCTTCAGTAGTGATTTTTTTTTTTTTTTTTGGACTTACAGTTGGGCCCCCAGTTCTGCGGTATGGAGTCAAAGTTGTTTTTCAGACAGTGTACTTGCTGTGGAAGTTGATGTGGAGGGAACCAGCAGCCTATATATTTCTTCAGGTGTGTGTCAGCGCTTGCCTCCCTCTGTGAGAACAACTGTTAACAGATTACTTTCTACCCTTTTAAAAACGCACAAATTGGGCTGGCATTATAGCTCAGTGGTAGGGTGCATGCTAAGCATTGGCAAGATGCTGGTTTGATTCCCAGCACCAAACATAAAAAATATGCACTAATTGTTAAAGTGCACATTTATGTGGGCACAAACATTATAAAACCATGGGCAGGACCCTGTAAATAGGCTTCTATAGCATGTGTCTGTTATTTCTGGTATCCGTCCATGCTATTTTTCTGGTCACAACAGAGTCTTACATTGCATTTCGTACTTATCTAAGTGTTTCACTAGGGTTCTGTCTCCTTTAATCCTCTCAAGAACCCTAAGAAGTGGATTCTGGTATCACGTACATAATGATGAGGAAACTTAAAATTTCTGTAAGTAGCCCACTGTCACACAGATAGGAAGTAATAGAGTCAGGACTTGAACAGAGGTGGTCAGTTTGGTTCTAGAGTTAAACTTTTAACTTCTTCCCTTTACCAGTTTTTAAAGTCCAGAAGTACCTTCTGTTAGTGGGCTGCACTCACTTCCAATATGTGATGAACCGCAAGCTATTTAGTTTCATCTTGAGGGACATCTGGATCCTTCCTGATTTTTTTGCCTGAACACATAGTATGGCTAGAGCACAGTGAGCACGCGTCTGTGACTGGGCCTTAGAATACATTGCTGGCAGTGGAATTGCTTGTTCAAAGTTGATGTGCTTGTAAGATGCTGTGGTATGATCCTGGCTGGGTCCCCACTGATGGGGGACCCCCCCCCCCCACTGTGTTTACCATCACCCACCGATGTTGCACTTCCTCAGAGTTTGCATTCTGACAGGAAAATGGTATTTCTTTGAGAAGCTTGGAGTTTTTCTAGTCTGCAGTTCTGTTCCATTGGTGGTAGAGAGCTGCTCATTTGTTATCAAGAATTCTGAAGATCACTGACGCTCTGCCATGAATGTCTGGGTTTCCTTCTCTTTGTCTGCTTCTCTTTCCTAGAACCCCCCAGGCCTGCCAAGCATTGCCGTCTGCTGGTTTGTGGGCTGCCTTTGTGGGAGCAAACTGGTCATCGATTGGCACAACTATGGCTACTCCATCATGGGCCTGGTGCATGGCCCTAAGCACCCTCTTGTTCTGCTGGCCAAGTGGTGAGAGTCTGGGTGAGGTGTGAATGCTTTCCCCAAACTCCATCAGGGTGGGCGGGACGAAGGCGGGGGAGCAGGTTGGACCTGGAGCAGGGAGAATCCTTGTCCTACGCTGAGCCCCGCTGTAATGTCCACTTTGGTGTGTTTTTCCAGCCTCGGGGGCCTTGTTTATCGCCAGTGGTGAAAGCAGCTATGGCAGCTCTAATAATCACTGCTGTGTGCCAGGCCTCGGGCTGGGCCTTTTATGCACTTTATTCCATTTGGTTTCCACCACATCGCAGTAGAGGTGCCTGGTGGTCATTGTCCTTTTACAAGTCAGGGAGGCTGGGCTGTAAATGATGATGCCTTCTTGTCAGGCAGTCCCACTCCAGAGCTTTCTCTGGTGGTGCTCAGTAATCCTAAATTGCTGCTCCTCTTTCCAGCTCTCTCCTGTGACTAGGGCTTCCATCTTGGTTTGCGGTCCGCATGTTTTTCATGCCTAGCATTTGCTAAACTCCTTTGTACACTCAGAGAGCAAGCTGCAGCCTTGCAGCAGTAGCACGGGGTGGTGAGATGCAGCCTTTTTATTTCTGCTTTTTTGCCCAAGATACTGGATCTCCACTCCTGTAGGGGTATGTGGCTTCCTTTAAAGTGATTGCATTAAGCTGCACAGTGACAGCACTTAGGAAGATGTGACGATGAGAGGGCATGAGGAGCTCAGGGGGTGCAAACCTGTGGGTTTGTGAGCCCCTAGCTCTGCAGCCTCTTCTCTGTGAGGGTGTCAGGTCGTGTGGACACTGGCATCTGGGCCCAGCCCAGGGCTGTCTGTTAGCTCCCTGACCCCCATACGTCCCTGCAGGTATGAGAGGCTCTTTGGGCGCCTGTCCCACCTGAACCTGTGTGTGACCAATGCAATGCGGGAAGACCTGGCTGAGAACTGGCACATCAAGTACGAAGGGCCTGGGACACCTTTCAGCCTGTGGGTGGTGCCGGGTCCCAGGAAAGGCCAAAAGCTTCAGTGTCTACCGTATCATGTTGGAAAGGCATTTTGAAGTACCCTGGGCCTTGGAGATAGTTGCTGGTTTGGGGAGCTAAGTGGGGTGTGGTGTCTGAAGAATCCCTGGAAGTTCTGGTGTCAGAACGTCTGTTTCCCAAGGAATTCTAAAGCTTTTGTCATAGAGACCTGGATTCCCGAAGTGCCCTTGTTTTTCTGGATCCTTTTGGGTTCTCTGTTCCTTAGCCTTTCTCTGCCCTGCCCCTTCCTCTCCTTGCAGGGCTGTGACTGTCTACGACAAGCCGGCTTCGTTCTTTAAGGAGACTCCGCTGGACCTGCAACACGAGCTCTTCATGAGGCTGGGCTGCACATACTCTCCGTTCAGGGCCTGGTGTGTCTGTCCTGCTGCCTTCTCCGACGCTTTCTGCTGCCCTGGCCCTTCCATCCGCTCCTGCAGACCTGATCCAGGGGTGGGGATGGAGGCAGAGACCTGCTGCCTGTTTCTGTGAACTGAGTCTGACTGGCATTGTCTGTGGCTGTGGTGAGCCACGCAGCAGAACGGGTTTCGCCACCAGGAGTCTGGGGCCCACAAAGCCTGAAGAATCCAGCCTCTGGCTCCTTAGGAGATATCTACTACCTTCCCCTCCTGCCAGTGGGTTCCTGGGCCTGTGAGGGGTCTGTGGACCTCTGTGTCTTCTGGGTGTCCCTCAGGGCTAAGGAGGGGACCCGTGTAGTTCTCAACATGTCCTGTCTGTGCTCTTCAGTAACTGGGGGTGGCATCTGGGGGTGGCATAGTGTCCTTGTAATGGTGAGGAAGGGTGGAGCAGTGAGCCCAGGGGCAAGCACTGGTGGCTTGTTTTGTGGCACCTAGCTGCCAGCAGTGGTTCTGTAGGGTCACCTGGATGCCAGCCTTTGGGGGCCTGTGGTCCTTGCTGTGAGGGAGTGGCTGTCCTGACCCCTGGCCTTCCCTGCAGCGACTCACTGCCTTTTCTCTGCTCCTGCAGCTCAGAACCCTCGGGCCCTGCCATAGAGAGGTCGGCCTTCACGGAGAAGGATGCTCGCACTGGGGTGGTGACACGTCTTTGCAGGCGGCCGGCACTGCTGGTCAGCAGCACGAGCTGGACAGGTCTGTCTGACCTGGCCTGTGTTCTGGCCCACCACGGGAGGGGGGTGTCTGGAGACAGGCCTGACACCTGATCTGTTGTCTTTGCAGAGGATGAGGACTTCTCCATCCTGCTGGCAGCATTGGAAGGTAGGTGCCGCTGCATCAGCAGCTCTGGGCTTGTTGGGGCAGGGGCCGTGCAGCTGGCTGGGCATGGCAGGTCTGCAGCCTGCTTCTGCCCCAAGGACCACAGGGTGGACCTGCTTGCGGACAGTAGGAAGGGGGATGTGGGCAGCTCTGTGGCCTCCCTGAGGGAGCAGCCCCTCCCCCCTCCCCACCCCTCCCCCCCACTCATGTGAAAGGACACCAGTTCATGTTTCTTCTATTTTTAAAATAGAGTTTGAACAGCGGGCATCTGACGGAGACAGCCTTCCTTCTGTAGTCTGTGTGATAACAGGTACCACCTGGGACCCTCGGACCCTGGACTCCACTTGCAGCCCCAGGCCAGCTGGCCCCAAGCCAGGGCTGGGTCTTGGTGATGAGGGCACATGCCCCGTGGGGACTCAGGGTGCTGAGGTCAGCTCTGGAAGAGGTCTGGGGCCCTGACTGGGGCTGCTGAGGGGTGCAGCTTCCTGGAACTGGCTGCCGAGTCCCAGTGGGAACCTCTGGGGCTAATGGTGTGGCAGGGACCAAAATGGGTCCAGTGCCATGGGTGTCCTCTGCAGGCAAAGGGCCGCTGAAGGAGCACTACAGCCGCCTCATTGGCCAGAAGCAGTTCCAGCACATCAAGGTGTGCATGCCGTGGCTGGAGGCCGAGGACTACCCGTTGCTTCTAGGTGAGAGCTGAGGGCAACAGAGGGGCTCCAGAAGATGACCCAGGCTTCTTCTAAAAAGGGACACTGAAGATTTTAGTTGCTTCTGTGGCATAGTCTTTTTTTTTTTCTTTGAAACAACTTAAGAAATGTAAAAGCCATTCCCAGCTCAGAGGCTCTAATATCGACAGGCCTCAGGCTGGACTGGGTGGCCACAAGGGACTCCAGCCGAGCTCCTGAGATGAGTTTCCTGTTGTGCCAGCTCCTCCTGCCTGATCAGGCTCAAGGGTCATGTGTGCTCAGTCCCCAGCCCTGGCTGCTGTGGGGCCCACTTTCCCTACATGTTGGGTCTCAGAACAGGCTTCTGTCTCTGCTCCAGGAGGGGGCGGGGCCTGGTGCTGGAAGGTCCCTCCTGCCTTCTTTTCCCATGGCAAGTGGGTGGTCTTGCTGAGGTCAGTTGTTTATTTGGCTTTATTTTTACAGTGTTTCTTGTTGGATCTGCTGTGGATTCCTTTAAACAATTTATTTTTTTATATAAAAAATTTTATCATGGGTTTTAAAAACTGAGGTCGAATACGTATAACTAGGCTGCGTTCACTACATTCACCCTGTTGGACAACCTTCCCCCATGTCCAGAGCACAATACTGCCACGCTGCACAATAACTACTTCTTTTTAAAGTAAATGGTGGTTAAATAGAAAAAGCAAGTCAAAGAGTAAATAAAAACACTAAGATCATGGCAGTTTTAGACAGGGTGATGGCTGCCAGCAGCAGCCCTGCTATGTCTCTGCCCTTCGCCCTGGCACTTGGCTAGAGTAAGCCACTTGTTTTCTGGGACATTGTTGTGGGGACATTCTTAATTTCCACTCCGGGAGGATATGTTCCCCAAACCCTGACTGCCCCCCCCCTCTTCCGTGCAGGGTCGGCGGACCTGGGTGTCTGTCTGCACAAGTCCTCCAGTGGCCTGGACCTGCCCATGAAGGTGGTGGACATGTTTGGGTGCTGCCTGCCTGTGTGTGCCGTGAACTTTAAGTGGTAGGGGCAGAAACCCAATCTCCTGGGGTCGGGTTCTCAGGTCAGCTGCACAGGGTGGGCAGTGTGGCCAGGACTGCTGTGAAGTGCCCCGTCAGGGCCAGCTCCTGTGCAGTGCAGGGAGGCTCAGAGGGGCCGTGGCTGTTGGGGTCAGGCTGAGCCCCACTCAGTACAGTTGGCTCTCTGTACCTACGGATGGAACCAAGCGTGGGTCATTGTAGCTAGGTTGGCAGTGGTGAGGCCTGTACGGAGCATACAGATTTTTCTTGTCCTTATTCCCTGCACAATACAGTGTAATGACTGTTCACGTGGCTTGCATTGCTTTAGGTGTCCAAGCAACCTGGAGGGGACTTAGAGTATGAGATCCGTGCAGGATACAGATACCACACCATTTCACAGAAGGAGCTGGGGCACCTGGGGGAGGGGCTCTGGGAATGAATCCCCTGCAGATGCTGAGGCGTGACAAGTTGGCTTTGGTTTGGGCTCATGCTGAATAAAGCACCGAATCTTGAGCATTCGCCCTCCTCCCCCTCAGTCTCGCTCATAGTAAGGAATGTGGCTGCAATCGCCACCTGCTTTACGTGGTTCTCTCCCTCCCCTCCTCCTCCTCGTCCCTTGGCTGAGCTCTTGTAGCTGGGGTGGGATTACTGCAGGGAGTGTAATTCTGTGACCCCTCTCTCCCTGGCCAAGGTGGGTGCTGGAAAGGGCAGCTCCAGACCAGGTCCTGGAGGCAGTGGCCCTGCATGGGCCAGGTCCTCGCCTCTGTGGGGACCAGCCTCTGGATGGGAAGTTCAGGGGCCAGACCCTCTGTGAGCTAAGCTGGGTCTCTTGGGAACAGACCTCCTGGTGGCCCGTCCCTAATGTGCTGAGCCCAGCACCAGGGCCTTGCCTGTACCCTGGTTCTTGGGCATGGAGCATAGGAAATGATCCTTGAGTACATGGTCCTCAGAGGGCGTGTGACACCCAAGAGCACCTCCCCTGGGGCCTCCTCCACATCTGCCTGGCATTGAGATGTGTCCTCCCACTTCCTTCTGAAGCTCTGTTTCAGAACAGGCTGAGGCCAAACCCTGCCCCTGCCCCCAGCCTCGCCTGAGTGGGGTGGGCCAGCTGGGCACTGCTGGGCACCGCGGCTGGGTCTCAGGCCTCCCCTGGTTCTCTCTGCAGCCTGCATGAGCTTGTGAAGCACGGGGAGAACGGCCTGGTCTTTGAGGATGCGGAGGCGCTGGCAGCTCAACTGCAGGTAGGTGTCCCCTGAGCAGCCGGGGGCACAACACTGAGCTAGCTCTGCTCTCTGCCCGCCCACAGGACCTGGCGGGCGCAGGGCTCTGGAGGGAAGGCTGAGGGAGGCAGTGGGTGGCGGAGTCAGGGCCTGCTTGCCTGTCTTTGGGGATATGGAGGCTGCACCTTAGAAGGTGGGAACCGTGCTGCCACGTGGGGAGGAGCAGACGAGGTGAGGGTTTGTGTGCCGCCTGGGACGTGGTGGTTCTGCAGGGGACACTGTTTCTCCTTACAGAAGTTAACCACTGTCATTCTTGGAAGGTGAACAGCTTTCCCTGAACAGGTCTAGGTAGGATCTAGGCCTTGTCATGTTCAGGGGAACTGCTTTGTGAACAGCTGCAGACCATCTGTACACAGAGGGCTGAGTTCCAGAGCAACTGTTTACAAAGTCAGGTGGGCTGGATCGGGTCTGCAGCTGTAGGGTGCCAGTCCCCTCGGGAACATTTGGGTAAAGCCAGAACCCGGGATCATCTGCCTGCCTCCTAGCAGTCAGGTGGGACTGTGCCCTGTGCAGGACACTAGGCCACATGTGCTCCAGGGCACAGGTGTGGGAAAGTGGGGGATAGCCCTGGGGAGGGGCAAGTGGGGGACGGGTGCTGCTGGGTGAGCAGCCTGCAGCTGGCAGGCTCAGGGAGGGCTGGCATGGGTGGGTGCCACCATGGGCTCAGTTCTGGTCTTCACTGTTCTGTAGATGCTTTTCTCAAAGTTTCCTGATCCTGCTGGAAAACTAAACCAGTTTCGGAAGAATCTTCGGGAGTCGGAGCAGCTTCGATGGGACGAGAGCTGGCAGCGGACTGTGCTCCCTTTGGTCATGGACACATGACCCTGCAGGCCCAAGGCCAACGTCCCTGATCAGTTGAGGGGTGGTGCACCATCCTGGGGACGGAGAGACACTGCCTGTTCTTCCCTGTCCCTGCCTGCTGCCCCGCAGCCACCCGGGCTTTTATGTAGTGACCCCAGTGGTCAAGCCAGAAGGACGGCTGGGGACTGATGGGAAGCTGGCTCTTCCTGGTTTCTCAGGCACGCAGAACCTGTCTTGTCTTCTGTCTGAGCGTGCTGCTCTCCTGGCACCCCCTGTCCCCTCTTCATCCTCCCAGCTTCTGCCCGTCACGCTCCTCATCTGGGTTCCTGCGGCCTCTGGGGTGAGCGCCCAGCTGTGGAGCCCTATTTGTTAAAGATGTTTTATTTTTTATGAAGGTAGTTCTTGCTTTTGAGCCAAAGCCTGGTTTCGGGCAGATGGGGATTCCCTTACAAACCAGAGCTGAGGACAGAGGGGCACCCACACTCAGTCTTACTCCGTCAGGATAGTTTGTTTCCCGACTTGGCATGTGGCATTCTTCCCTCAAGTCCAAAGGAAGTTTTATCAGCTTTCTCTGTGAAAGCTCTTCCCACTGCAGTGGCTTCATCTTCACGTATGCAAATGGCGAAGCTACAGCATGAGTCTCAGGACTGCCATCTCCGAGTGCTCTTCATAGGGGAACAGTTTCTGGCTGTGAGGAGGCACTGCTTCCCAGCGGATCGCGGCCCGGCCTGCAACAGAGCACACACCTCAGGACGGCAGCGCTGGGCCTGGGGCTGTGTCTGTTTTCCTTGGCTCATGGCCCCCCGGGCTCACCCAGGTGCCCAGGCTACCTCCAGGCACTCTGGGTTCCCTGTCACTGCACATGTGCACATCAGTCTGCGAGGGTGGGGGGCGCTGACTGACCCCACGTCTGCCTGGCTGCTCTACCAGCACCACTCCTCACACGGGCCAGAAGAGGCGCGTTGTCTTTGTGAGCAGGGTGGCTGGCGCTGCGAGCCAGGTGGCTTCTTAGTCATAGTTATAAGTGAAAAGTCACTATTTATAAAGTGAAATAAGGAAATCTGTAATTCTATCATCTAAGTATAATAATTTTTGGTGTATGTTCTAGAAATTCCCTAGGCAATAAGATATATAAAATAACAAGCCCAGGTGTGGCGGTGCACACCTGTAATCCCAGGTATTCAGGAGGCTAAGGCACGAGGATCGCAAGTTTGAGGCTGGCCTGGGCAACTCAGACCCTGTCTTAAAAAAAAAAACAGCTGGGGTGTGGCTTGGTGGTATAGCATCTCTGGGTTCAATCTGCAATTCCCAAAAACCTAATGACAAACTACCACAGTGGGGCTTGTGCTGTGTGCCGATTGGCACTTTGCTGCTTTCACTTGAAACACATTAGAGGTGTCTTTCTTCCTCTCTCTTGGGGCTGCACAGCCTCCCTCAGTACTGAGTGCTCCTGTCTGCCTGCTCGTGGAGGGGCATCTGCGTGTCTTTCTGCACAGAGGTTGGGCAGGGGAGTCTGGACAGCTCCTAGGAGGGGCCTTGCTGGGGGGGCAGTTGGTAGATGGTCCCCCCTGCACCAGCTTTTGTGTGGAATGCTCTGGCTGGGCCTGGCATGCTGGGGCTGTGGGGAAGTGGCAGGGGGACACAGGCTGGGTGATCTGGCTGAGTCCACGGAAACTGGAGTCTGCCCAGTGTCTTCACAGCTGAGACAAGGTCTAGGCTGATCCATGCTGGCCCACAGGGCATTACCCGAGGCTTGGAACAGCAGTCCCTAGGCCACCTCTGCAGCCAGGTCCTTCTCTTACTTGCACTGGGTGCCCGTGACCATGGCTGCCACACTGCTGAGGGCTCTGTGTGCCAGGTACTGTCCTCAGTGTGTTCAGGCTGCCTCTCCATGGTGCAGATGGGGGGACAAGTGACAGTCCTGCTCCACGAGGGTGGAAGTGGGACTACCTTGAGCTGACACTCAGTTGTCATGCGGTTCAGAACCCAGCTGGCATCTCTCTGCCTGCATTTTACAGGGAATGAGGCTCTAAGGCTTATGGAACCTGCCTGAAGCACACAGTAGGGCTGTGGTCTCCGACCTCTGGGGTCACTGTGTTGGACTGCCTTGGCCTGAGTGCCCAGGCCTGGTGTGTGGGACGGGGCTTCCTGGCTTTTCCCAGGGCTCCATTCTCTTACTTTCCTGGTTTCTGCCTCCCTTGATCCCTCACGGGAATAGCTTGGTGGCCTGTGGCCTGGGGGACTCACCTAGCTCGGTGGTGAACAGCTGGCAGGTCTCTGGGTTGCGCATGGTGCAGGCCACATAGACGTCAGGAACCCGGTCCCGCTGGCAGGCAGAGAGCCTCTGCAGGACCCCAACCAGTGCGAGGGTCACTTCTGGGCAGTATAGCACGTCTGTGATGCAGAGCTCTGGTTACTCAGGGGCCTCAGGACTCAGAACCAAGTGGCATGGCCAGGCTGCTGCTGAACCTGGGGAAGGGTGAGGGCCTGCAGTGGCTGTTAGATTAGATCTATGCTGTTCTGCAGAAAGATTGCTCAGGTGACAGGAAAACCCTCAGGACACTAGCCAGCGGAGACTCCCTGGGCTCGTGGGAGTACTGCTGGGAATGCCGGCTGTGCCTGTTCAGAGGCTGCTTGCTTAGTGACGCTGTCTGGGCTCTGCTTTGGGCTTCTGTGTCCTGAGCTCTAACCTGACAGCTGTAGTGGGCATGATGTCAAGTCGGAAAGGGGACGTAGGGCCTTTGGTGGCCTAACCACTCTGCCTTCTCTTAAGGCCACTGTCCTTGTACCAGAAGTGGTTAGCCTCTTCCTGTGGCCTCGGAAGGCCTGGGGCCTGGACCCATGCAGAGAGGTGTAGGCAGAGACAGGCAGGTCGCCCAGCATGGTGGTGGCAGTGAATCCCCAGGACAACCCTGCACAGAGAAGACAGCCGGCACTGACAGGTGGGGCTGCTCAGCTCTTGTTCCCCGACTGCCCTGGGATCCCCCTCAAGGCCTGGTGTGGGACTGGGTGCTGGTGACAGGCGGGAGACTGCTGTGGCCCTGGAATGACCGAGGGCTGCCATGGCTGGCTCTCCCGTCTGAAGACCTGGGGCATGGTGCTCAGAGCACTGGATGCCTGGCAGTGAAGTGGCAGCATCTCTGAGGGGCAGAGCATGTGGGCTCGTGTGCAGCCCCCCTGAATGGAGGAACTGCATGGTAACTGAGGCCTCCTGGGCGTCCTCTGCAGGGCGAGCCTGGCAGAGGGCTCTTCTGCTCAGCTCAAGCCCTGGTGGACAGCCAGGGCACTCCTGATGGAACCACCCCAGCGGCAGCACCTGGAAGGGGCTCCGGGTGCTCTGATGCCTCCCGGAGGCCCGGGCGCCCCTGCTCCCCACCTGCAGCACCCTGCTCCCTAGCCCTCAGCAGAGCGCTGGCGGGGCTGGCCCGGGCTTACCTGCTGCGATGACAATGTCTGGCTGGAAGGCGGATAGCTGAGGGACTGTTGCCTCATCCCAGTCCAGCTGGGCCACCGTCACCAGGGGGCACTCTGAGTCAGCCGTGGCCTCCGGCTCCAGTGGGAGGCCGTTGAGAAGCACGTTTCCTCGGAGCTGCTTGAGGACACGGCTGTGACAGTCACTGAAGATGTATGCTCGGGGGTGGCATGTCTTGCAGATGACCACACCTGTGAGGCCAGCGCCACTGCCCAGCTCTAGCACAGTCCTGGGTGGGCGAAAGGGAGCCTGTCAGTCTGTGCCAGGGCCAACCCGCCTGGTGCCTGCCCTGTGCCTGCGGTCACCTGCGCCTGAAGGCTGCTGGGTTCTCTATGGCCCACTCTGCGAGGTAGAGGGCTGCATCCCACGTGACCAGGCCCGTGGTGCCGTGGGAAACGATGGCTGTGCTCTCCGAGAGGGTGACTGAATCTCCTGAAGGCTGCACGAAGAGACGGGGGGGGGGGGGGGGGGGAATGAAGCCAGCCATCTGGACACGGTGCTAGTGTTAAGTCACAGTGGCGGCCACACCACAGCCACCACCCGGCAAGGGAAAAGAAACTTCCCACACAGCAACCGTGGTGCAGCTCGGGGCCAGTCAGCATGCGGGAAGTGGAGGGGCCGGCTGGACGCCCCCACAGGTGCCCCCAGGCCCAGCTCTGACGGCCAGGGCCATTCAGCAGAGGGGTGGCAAGGATAGAGTGTGGGAGGGAGGCCTTGGGTTGTGCCCAGTTAATGGACAGGACTAATGCTGGTGTCTGCGGGCCCATAGCAGAGTGAGGTACACAAACTCAGGGACATGACCAACAGGCAGGATGGCGGTTACTGGTGCTGGGACTGGCTGGGTCAGGTGGAGGGCCTCAGGGGCTGCGGCCAGGGTTCTGTCCCACCACCAGAGTGGCGGTCACTGTGGCTGCTGCCGTGCAGTGACTCTGTGAGCTCTGTATTTCTTGCGTGTGGTTTTCTGTAGCTGTTTTATAATAGCAGCTTAAAGCAAACCAGTGAAGCAACCCAACCTCCTTCCGGCTATTGTGTGCAGAAGGGGTTTCCATGTGACAGTAGGAGGGGCAGTCGGGCCAGTGACGGTGGTGGCAGCAGAGTGAGAAGAGACTGCTGTAGAGACTGCTGTCCTGTGAGGTCCACACAGTCAGGTGTGAACTGAAGGCTGGACACCAGGTCCTTGCTAACGAGTAACTGAGTGGCTGCCTGAGACAGGTTCTGTTGTTTATTGGAGTGCTTGGTTTTGGGCGAGGCAAAGGAGGTTGCAGAGCTGAGGGGTCAGGATCAACCCTGTGCTGTTGTCACCCCCTGCTGTCACCCCCTGGAGCACAGCTGTTTGGCCTGTGCACATCTCCTACCAGCACATAGCTTCGGTGGCACTGGGTGGGCTCCTCTGTGGTCAGGACCTCTGCCAGTGCCTCGTACAGCTCGTCCAAAGGCTCTGCGTGGACAACCTCGTGCTGTGGGGTAAAGAGTGACAGCTTCAGTGGAGGGCATCAGTGTGACCCTCAGAAAGAACTCCAGATTCTGTTTGCCTCTGCGCCAACCTGCGGCTGTGTTAGACGGGACCTGCACCTAAGTTAGGAGATTTGGAGTGAAGTGACTTAATAGAGAACATCTAGTATGTGGGTAGCAAGGTGCAGAGTGAGGGTGGCACAGTCTAGGAGAGCAAATTCCACTGAGAGGAAGCTCTGCCATTTTCACATGGAGGAGATCTGAAGGGAGTGCAGCAGAAGCCACAGTAAGGTGCCCACAGGGCAGCGTGGCTTCCAAGCTGCTTCCCAGTGGCAACCCCAGGCCCGGGCTTCCCAGGTCAGCGCAGGGTCCGCTGGAGGGCAGACACACTTCAGGAGGTGCTGAGACCACCACAGAAGCACCATGTGATGAGGCCCGGGGACAGGGGTGATGAGAAGCAAGGGTTACTTGTGTGCTAAGCTCAGTGAGGTGTGGCCCTGTCAGTTGGTGGCAGCTGAGGCATGTACTACTGCTGTGGAGGAACCGCTTCTAATGCTGTCGAGCACTGAGCCCGATGGGCACACATCCTGTGCCCGTCAGGAAGCCCACTCAGCTCAATGGGGAGAATTCAGTGAGGAACCAGCTCTGAAGGCACTTCCAATAGAGGCTGGCGGGCCACCCAGGGCTGGCAAGGGCAGGGCGCTGTCGGAGCCTGCCACACTGGCAGGATGGAGGGAGGAGGGGCTTCCAGCACTCAGGGCCAGGGCTGCCTGGCAGGATGAGGACCTGCCTGGTGAGAGGGGCCCAGAGGAGACACAGCTGCTGCCAATACCCTGCAAGCAGGTGAGGGAGAAATGAAATCCTGCTGGCAGCCCACTGTCCAGGAGGCCCCTGCCTAGCAGGTATGAAGAGCAGGGAGGGATGTGAGCTCCAAGAGGCAAAGCCCTGGCGGGGAGTCCCCTCTGCATAGCCAGCCTAGTTCCACTTGTGGTCTGGTTACAGGAGACACTGCCCACCACTGACCTTTTTGATGAGCTCCAAGAGGAAGCTCTGGGTGTACTTCACCGACGGTGGGTGCCTTATACACACAGGATGTTTCACTGTCTATGAAAAAAGAAAAAAAAAAGGTTGGTTGCTGGAGACACCCTGTATTAAGTGTCCTGTGAGCTTCAGGCAATTAGAGGGTGAGCCCAGTTACCCACTGCCTTGACAAGGGTGTGCAGGGACACAGGGTTATGGCAAGATGTACCGCAGGCACCTGCAAGACTGAGCCTGAAGATTTAAGCTCTCTCCTAAAAATGCTCCGACCCTAGTCACACAAGTGAGGTTTCTAACACCCACTCTGGGCAGGGACACAGGCACAGTGACTGGCTCCCTTCCTTCCAGGGTAACCAGTAAGAACTGGAGTCTGAAGGGAGGACAGTGGTCAGATTTTCTGGCTTCACAGAAGAGGCGAGAGTACAGCAGTATGAACCAGACCCGGGCACCTGTGCTCCTGGAGGGAGAGTCCTAGCCAAGCAGCAGGCCTGGAGACCAAAGAGGGAAGAGGCCAGGGCGGAGCCTGGACCAGGGTAGGCGGAGGAAGGTTCTCTGGGCTGATGCCTCAGAGGCAGCCTCGAGAAGGCAGGAGCAGGAGGAGCAGCAGCAGCCTGTACAATTCCAGGCAGCACAGCTGGCACTGTGGGAAGGAGCAGGAAGCGACTGGCGCTTGGGGAAAGGCAGGTGGGGAAGTGGGCCTGGGGGAGAGGCAGGGCTGCTGCGAGGAGGGACCCAGAGCTTCACAAGGGCCACAGGATACTCACACAAGCCCTAGGGGCTTTCTAGGAGATCCATGTTAAGATTGATTTATTCGATTTAATGGACAGCCACAGTAGGTTTTTTCCTTTGCTTTGCTAGGAACTGAACCCAGGGCTCGCAAATGCTGGGCAAGTGCTCTAGCACTGAGCTGCCCTTGGCCCCATAGTAGGCTTTTAAAGCAGCTGTTTGTTTATGCTCTACTGCCTGTAGGTGTGACACTGGGTGGAAGCGAACAAAGCCCCAACCACTGCACCACCCTCAAGGTCTTCCCCTGCTCTGGCTTCGTCTTTCCCACACTCACCCCCAGCACAGGAATTTCTGACCTGGGCTCCTTGGATGGGTTTTGTTGTTGGGGGTGAATGTCTGTGTCACCCCTGAATTTGTATGAAGAACATATGTTTCAGATATGTCTTTCCAGAAAGGGAGACTCTAACTTTGGCCTTTGAGAAGCCTCATGACCCCTGAGAAGTTTGTGAACTGCCCTTGACCCACATGGCCAGGGTCAGGGTGGGGCACACCTCTACCCTGTGTGGAGATGCACTTCAGAGTCCAAACACCACTTCAGCAGAGCAAGGGTCCCTGCATGTGTGTGAGAGACAGGAGTTGGTAAGACGGGGTCTTTACTTTGCTTTAAATGCAAAGAAGAAAGTCTCTGAGCAACTACCATTTGCTGGGGGCTGTCCCTGTACCTGTCAGGTCTGTTTTCACTGCGGATGGTTTAAAAACATCCCCCAGCTTCCCTCCTCTCGAGCAGAGTTTTGTATATTCTGATGTCTTCAACCAAGAAAACAAAGGAGCCAGAGCCGTCGGAGGCTCTGACATGACGTGCAGCGCTGGATGGTTTTGTTCTTTGAACATGGTGTTTTCTAAGGGTACGTGTGCACTTGTGGCTCTTCTGTCCCGATATGTGCCCAGTGATCCTGGGGTTCTTACCTTCTGCAGAATATCCAGCAGCAGCTCGGAATCTGATGACGTCCTTAGTTTCTCTTCTAGGCTCTATTTGGAGGGGAAAGAGAAATCTCAAGGGCATTTTCGTAGGAACATTAAACATGCAGTAGAACATGCTGGCAAAGCACTAAGTGATCTCTCCCCTGGGACCTGGAGTCACTTGGAAATGGAAGCTATGAGGCTAAGGCCTGACCTTCAGATGTCAGAGGTCACACCCGGATGAGTCACGGAAAATGTCAGGGGCTGACTCTTGGTTCCCATTAGCCCCGGCTGTTCAGTGGTCACCTGGGTCACAGAGCAGCTCCACAGCCGAACTGGAAAGCCATGGCTTCAGGTTGGATGGGCTTGTCTGGGACCTGACATCTGAGTTAAAATGAGATTCAGAATGTGCAGATGCCAGGTCCAGTCATGCTGGCCTCTTTCTCCAGGGACTCAAGCCCACCAGTGAGCTCAGGCTTCAGTCAGGCAGATGGCTTCCGCCAGCCTCGGTAACCCCAGGGCCCCTGGCCATGCCCTAAAAGGCCCTCCCGGCCTGGCTGCTCTGACTCCATCTCCCACCACCCTGCCCCATCTGTGCTCAGGTGGTCCCAACACAGGACATTCCTTGAGCCTTCTTACTGTCCACTGCGTCACCGTTCAGGGCCCAGGTCAAATGATGATTTTTGGGGAGGCCTCCCCCGAGTCCCCTACTTTGATGAATCCTCCTCCCAGTTCTCCATTTTCCTGTTCTATTGGCTTTCTGGCCACTCTCATCTCCTGGCTGCTTCTTACTAGTTGTTTATTTATCCTCGGGCTCTCTCATCTGAGCAGGTCCTCATGTCTAATGTGTACTGCTGACCCCTGGCTCACAGAAAGCATTCAAAAAACATTTGGATGCTGAATAAAAACACCAGGTAACACGTGTGTGCATTTACCATAATCTAAGCATTGCTTCAAGGGCTTTGGTACTCAAGTGATTCTGAATACAAAATAATATATGGTTGTTATCATTATATCCCCCATTTTACTAACTAAAACTATGGCACTGAGAGATGTAGTCACTTTTCCATGGTCACACGGTGCACTGGGGGTTAGGTCAGGGTTCAGGTGTCTCTCTGGCCTGCCTCTCATCTACCGCATTCTTTTCTTTTCTTCATGAAGCCTTTGCTCAAACTGAGCGACAATAAGAGGCCCCACCGCATGGATGTTGGGGGTGAGCCCAAGTAAGTATCTAACACGGTTTGCGAACAATTACTCTCCACGTGAATGGGGACCTACGGATGCTGTTAGGCTTTCAATTTTGGCTTAAAAAATGTACACGTCCCTCCTCACCGGAAATGATCTGAGTGCTAAATGTTTTATGTTGATGAAATAACACAGGAGACTGGCCACCACTCCATCTGACGGCAGGCCCGGAGGAATGGCTATCCAAACTGACTCACTCCAGTGAGCTCAGTGCACACGATTATCTACGAGGCGGGTCCACTAAGCCCCTCTGTGGGCAGCCGGACCGCTCGCAGGCCCAGAACGCGGGAGGCCGCCCCTTGGTCTCTTGGCCTAAGCTGCGGGAGTTGTCCCTTGCTCGACACCGCGGAGGCCACCGCGGGTGGGGTCCTGCGACCAGGCCCGCGCGCCGGAGAGCGCGGCTCCTGCAGAGGACGCCCACCTTCCCGGAGGCGCGAGGGCAGCACTCCCAGGTGGCCGACGGCATGAGACAGCAGGAAACCGGTCGGGCACCGCCCGCGACCCCGGGGGTCCTCCGCAAGCCGGGAGGAGCCCGCCTCCCTCCGCCCGGCGGAGCGGCCCGCAGGCTGGGGGCAGAGGCCCGGGCCGGCTCCACCCCGCCGGGGCCGAGTCGCGCCCCCCGTCTCCCCGCGCCCCGCGCCCACCTGCCAGGGGAAGGAGCGCAGCGTGCGCGCCGCCAGGAAGCGGCGCTCGAAACTCTGCAGCAAGCGCGCGGTCTCCGAGCCCTCCTCGGGCTCCATGGCGGGGCGGGGCGGGGCCGGCGTTGCCGGGAGACCGGGCGGAAGCGGGGCCCAGTCGGCCGGAGGCGGGGCTAGGGGCGGGGCCAGGGCGACTCAGGGGCGGGGCCAGGAGAGGCTCGTGTCCGAGAGACGGCCCTAGGGGCGTGGCCAGGGGCACCTAGGGGCGGGGCTTGGAGTGCGTGAGGCGGGACGCCCCGCCCACATGGTGGGCTTAGGGCGAGGCCGAGGCCAGACGAGGGGCAGGGCCAGGAGGCGAGGCTTGGGGCGGAGCTAAGTGTTGAGGGTTTGGGGACGCTTGGAGTGGGGCAGAGGCGGAGCTTGGCGAGGGGACTTGGGAGGTGTCCCGTGTTGCTGGGGTTCTGGAGGGTTCGAGGGGGGCCCGGGAGCCCAGCAGGCGGCCTGTGGGGGAGCTGTCGGGCCTGGGCCTGCAGAGGGGGGATCAGGGTTTGGGCCCTGGGTGCGGATCTTCACGCACTCCCGAGACCTGGTCTGGGAGCCGGGAGGCGGGGCCGGGGTCGCTCCTGGGAGGGTCCGGTCAGCCCTTCTGTGCCTTCAGGTGGGTCTCGGTGGGGGACAGAGGAGCGGGCGCGTGCGGGGCGCCGGGCCGCCCTCTCTTCGCATAGCACCCTGCCCATCAGGCCGCCTCTCCCGGCCCAGCAGAAGCACCCCGCACTCCTGTCCTAGCCTTTGGATCTGTCACCCAACAAGTTTTTTGTCCACCAAACGCTACTAAGCGCCCACTGCATGCGTGGCTCTGTCAGGCACTGGGGCTGTAACTGGGAAAATCCAGGTGTGGGTCGTGCCCTCCCAGGGCGGGGGCGCAGGGCCTCGGTCGGGGAGGGAGGTGGCCACCTCATCAGTTCTCTCGCAGGCCTCGGAGTGAGCACACAGGACTCAGAGGGCTTCCGGCAGGGTTTGGATCTTGCAGGGAAAGGGGTCTGAAGGAAGGGTGGGAGCTGGCTTCTGGGAGTGGTTTGCAGAGGAATAATGAACCCTAACCCGTTCAAGGCGGGACAGCTAGCAGCTCACTGGCACAGCCCCTGCAGTTTGCTCCGTGTTCAAGGTCTAACATGTTTACCTTAGCAAATCGCTCAAAAAACTCCATTTGGAAGAGTTCCGAGCTTTAATTTGTTGAATATACTTGCAGAAGGTAGATGAGGGGACAGATTAAGCCTTATTATCTCCTTCGGATGAGAAATACTTGAGCTCTGATCAGCTTTGCGAACTAGAGAGGGGAATTAATTTTAATTGAATGCAAGTATTAGCTCTATCTGTTGTTCCTCTCTGGACCAACAACAACAAAAACCAAAAACAAAAGTTCATCTTTTATTTCCTGAACACTGCTGATTTGAATAAAGACAGTGGACCATGGTTATTGCTGTGTTTTTACCCAGAATGAAGAGTTTGTGAGTCCGAGATGCTGCACAGATCCTCAGTTGCAGCGTTGTGAGGCCGTGGCCTGAGACACTGATGTGCTGGGAGCAGGCTGGGTCTTTAAGGAAGGCTGGCTTGAGAGCTGGGGCAAGGACCCTGGCTGGCTCTTGCTGTCTTGCCTTAGTAGACAGTGCACACCAACAGGAATGGTTAGGTGCACTCATAAACGTGGGCTCATTCTCTGAACATGCATATTAGTTATTAATCACCATTTCTCTGTGGAACCAAATGCCACGATAGTGCTGTGGGGTGCACTCCTCCAATATGAATAAATCCAGCCTTTCCTGATGCCAGACAGGAGCAGATTGAGGAAGGACCCTACTTGGTCACAGGCCTGACCTGCGCATGGAGAAGACGTCTTATCTTGGAGTGTAGGCTCTCAGGAGGGACATGTCTTAGATCTAAATCTGGGGTAAAGGAACTTTACCCCTTAATCTTTTAGGTCTCGCCATGCAGTGTGGTGTGTTCAGGTGGTGTTGATCTGGAGAGCAGGATAAGGCCTTATCTATGAGGTCCTGCCTGATACAAGGGGGAGCGTGTACACAAACCAGATGAAAGATTCAAGTTCCGGATTTGAGGCTTTCTATAATGCAGTAATAATAACCTAATGCATTTTAGCTATATGGAATGGTGGCCTTTGAGAAATGATGCTGTGGGCATGGTAGTTCAATCAGTACATTGAGGTCTTTCCTTTCTCTCTCCTATGGCTAATGGGTTCTGTAAAAAAGGGCCAATTGATTTCTTTTTAAAATGTTGCTTCAGGGGGTGCAGACATTTATAGGGCATGTTTCAACTTACAGAAAAATTTTGTAGTTCAAATATAAATTACATTAAACGTGGACTCTGTAATGGAATTTAAGGTTAAGTAATGTTTCGACTTTCCTTAGGCTGTTTCTAGCGTCCTGCTGGTCAGGTCGGGTTGTAATAAGGAATACAGTTGGGAGATGGAATCAAGTTCGGATGCAGTCGTACTAGATTAGAGGAGGCCCTGAATCCATCATCTGGCGTCCTTAGGAGAGAGAAATGTGCCACAGAAAATCAAAGACACAGGGGAAGATGTCCATGTGACCTTAGAGACAGACTGGAGTGATGCCACCACAAGCCAAAGAGCACCAAGGACTGCAGGCAAGCACCCGAGGCCCGATGAAGTGGGAAGGACCCAGGGGATCCAGGGAGCACGACCCCGCTGACACCTGGCTTTGGACTTCCCGTCTACAGGTCTGTGCAATGATGACTCACTCTTGTTTAAGCCACCCGGGTTGTAGTGCTTTGTTACAGGAGCCCTACGAAGCTAATGCAAGTGGCTACCCATCTTCTGGGACTCAGTGCAGAGTAAAAGTGCACGCCTTTGCTACCCAACCAGGCATTTAAAAATGGTGGCAGCAGATGATGGGCTCTTCTGAGCCCTGGCCCCAGTGGAACTGTGCAGGTTGCAGGTCCAGGAAGCTGCCCTCGTTCTGGGTTCTCAACATGCCCAATGCTCCGTGGCTGCAGGAAGCGGTTGGCCATAGGCTATTGCAAAACACAAGGAGCAACCACAGGAAACCCAAAGACCACTCACTCCTTCTTCCAGTGAATGATGTGTATGTCACACTAGCGAAATAGGACCCCGAGACTTCCCAGATTGATACCGAGTCCAATTGCTGTGTTTTGGAGAGCAGGCGCCCTCAGTCTTTGATCCTGTTAAAAAAAATCAGAGGGTTTTAAATCATCTAGTTCTTAAGAGGCTGTTTTGGCTGCTCCTGGGTCCCTGGGAAGTTTCCCATCCGAGCGTGAGTGAATATTAAATATGGAAATGAAATGTACATTTTAGCCCCAGAAAGTGCTCACTGTAGAGAATTCTCAGAGGGCAAGTCGTTGAAAGCCGATTTACTAAATGACCTCTTCGCCAAATGACCCATTTGCTTAATGACCACTTTACCAAACGACCAATTTGCTAAAAGCCAATTTGCTGAAAATCAGTTTGTGGGATGTCCAGCTTCTCAGTGACGGACAGTGAAGCACCTGACCTACCCCAGGTTCCTGACACCTGCTGCAAAATAGTTGGAGCAAAACTCTAAAACTCAAAAGGAAAACACCCTCAAGGATTTGGTGGCCTCTTCATTCATTTAACCACTTCCCTATAAAAACAGGCTGTTTCCTGTAAGGCCCTAAGAGCCAAGCTGTGGGCAGTGCTCAGAGGGGAGAGGCTGAGTACCTTTGTGAGTGTAACTGCTGTGAGGACCCCATAAGTCACTGGACAGTAGTTAAGTCTTAAGACGGCCAGTGTTTGTAAACAGCCTCCCGAGGAGGGTGGCGCAGAATTCCAGAGAAGACTCCGTTCCCCCGCTATGTGGCCACGTTTGGCGTCTTGACCTCCTGAGGTTGGCCAATCTCATTTCAGGCCCTTCCCTCTCTTTTCAGCAAGGAGTGGAAGTGTGAGGTTCTCCCACTCTGGGCAGCCCTCCCTTCTCCTGGAGGAGCCTGTTTTCTGTATTGAGCAGGACATCTTTGGGGCAGATGGCCATGATTCCTGAGGATCAGCAGGGCAGGGTTACACCCCGACTCCGTCTGCGGTGCCCATGGAAATCATGGAGGATCCCGGCTTCCTCAGCCCCGTGTTTAGAGCTGCTCTCCTCTTGCTCTGAGGGCTCCAAAGCTGCTGGGAAACAGGATGGTTCTGCTTGAATTCCTGCCCCCCCTTCCCGCCAGAGAACCCTTTTATATTTTTCAGTTTTTGGTACTGGGGATTGAACCCTGTGGGGGGCTTAACCATGGAGCCACATCCTCAGCCCTTTTTATTTTTACTTAGAGACAGGGTCTTGCTGAGTTGCCTAGGACCTTGCTGAGTTGCTGAGGCTGGCTTTGGACTCTCCATCCTCCTGCCTCAGCCTCTGGAGCCGCTGGGATTACCGGTGTGTGCCACCGCGCCCTGCTCCATTTTTGATTCTTTTCTACTCAGGACAGAACAGACTGCAGTCACCCAAGAGATGCTCCTGGACTCTCACCACCAGCAGCAGGTGAGACTCAAAAGCAGACGCTGGGTACCCAGTCAGGACCCAGTGCCCAGATGATGGCTGCGCATGCTCCAGAGAAGGGAGGACAAATGCCTCGACTGGAGCTTCAGGGCAGGCGGGTGGATGGGACTCTGGGGAAGTGTGCTCAGCCAGAGGCAGCCTGTGGTTTGGACAGGAGCCTGCACTGGGAGGTGGGGACTTTTAAAGGGCATGGCCTAGCTGAAAGGCGTGAGGTCACTAGGGCCACCAGGAAGTGAGCGGCTGGCTCCACTATGGCTCCCAGACTTGAGGACCGCCTCACCACAGGCTCAGAAGCACCAGAGACAGCTGACCTGGATCCAAGCCTCCCGACGGTGAGCCAAATTGAACCTTCCCTCCAGCTGAGTTGCTTGTCTCAGGTATTTTGTCACAGTGCCAGACAGCTGCCTAACAGCCCCTGAGACCAAAGGATTTTCTGCCTGTTGGTCAGTTCAGCAGAGATGGACCCACAAACAGCTGCCCGCTCTCTCAAACTGTCTGGTCAGTCAGGCACTCCTCCTGTAAGTATCCCCAAGTCACTCTGCACCTGTTGGGTCACAAACTTGTGAACCTGGTTTACAGACACTGGGTGTCAGGGGAACGGAGGCCTGGGCGCTGGGCCGCGGTGCTCCGCGGGGATCTGGGTGCAAGAGGGATCGGGGTGGCTGAGGTGACAGAGTTACGTTTTACCTGAACATTGGCACCAACCTGGGCGAGAACCCCCAGGGCTTTCTGACACCTGTTAAGTGACAAAATGAAGATGGTGTCTGGCTGCTGTTCTCGTGGGTCCTTTGCACCGTGCCTGGCTGTCTCCCCTGCTTCCAGCATCAACCAGACCTCGTTGCTGCCGTGACCATCATTAGTGATAGTGAACCAGGCACCTCACTCGCGCCTCTCAGCGAGCGCTGGTTGCACTGTGTTCCTCCGGAGGATGACGTAGTGCTTATATCCGTAACCGTGGGTGGGAGTGTACTTCACATGCCACGCGGTTCACACATTCCAGGGGCTCAGCTCAGTGCATCCCCAGCCTGTGCCTCTGACACCCCGATCGATATTAGAACACTCTCTTCACCCCAAGAAACCCCGTTCCATCAGGGCTCATCCGTCACTCCCCCGACCCCCTCTACCTCCAGCTCTGGCCACCATCACTCTGCTTGCTTTCTCTTAAATGTGCCTCTTCTGGATGTTTATCTAGAGGAGTCATGACATGTGGCCTTTGTGTCTGGCTCCTTTCTCTTAGCATGCTGTTTGCAGGTTCTATTCACCTCGCAGCCTGCATCAGTGCTTGCTTCCTTTTCTTAGCTGTGTAATATTCTACTGTGTGGACACTTCATATTTTCTTACTCATTCTTCTATTGGTGCACGTTGGGTCCTTCCTCTGTTGGTGCACGTCCTTCCTTCCTGTTGACAAGTATCAATAATGCTGCTGTGAGCATTTGTTTTTATATGAACAGACTTGCTCATTTTTTGATAGGGGCACATGAGGATCAGTAGAGTGATTTGGGGGAATCTCATTGGTGATCTATGCAAAAGGATCCAGCATGAAGTGTTGAGAGCCACAGCCGAAGGGGCCCCAGCAAACTTCCAGCTGCCAGCTGATGATTGGCTCACAGCAGCCACGGCAAACTTCTAGCTGCCAACTGATTGGCTCCTCTGTGGTGATGCTCATTGGGCTGTTTCCCCGCCCTTTCAGACCACGGAGATGCTCATTGGGGGACTCTTTTTTGGCTCCGCCCACACGACCCAGCCAATCAGCCTCAAGAGCAGGAGGAGTCGGGGAAGTGGAGAGGCTTGTGGGAAGCCGGTGGTGGCAGTTGGGCTCTGAGGGTTTTTCCCGAGGAGCAGTTTTGTTTGTCGTGTGTGGTTCTAAAAATAAAGTTCGTTTCCTTTGACAAGTGGCTCCTGAATTGTGCCCAGCCAGACTGCGGCATTTGGTGGGCCGCACGGGGAGCGACTGAGGGTAAGTGATAAGGTAAACTGCTCGCCCCTGAGGGCAGGGCAAGAGGATGGGTAGCCATTTTAAGATTCTTCTTTTGTTTTGTTTCGCTTTTGTTTTAAGTTGCCTGTCCCTGGAGATGAGTGAGACGGAAGAAAAACCGCTCACATCTGAGGAACAGATAGGGAGAAAGGGCAGATGGACATTTCAGGAGGATAGAAAGGCTATTATAATGATTTTTTGTTGTTCCAATTTTGTTTCATTCTGTCTCAGCTTTGTTTGGCGTCATCTTGTTGGGTTGTATTATAGTTATAGTAGAAATATTCAAGTAAAAGGGAAGGTCTCTCGAGCTAGTCAGACAGAGGAAGAAAGTTTAGAGCAGAAAAAGCCATCAGGGGGAAAGTTACAACAGGAGACTGCTACTAACACCTTTCTATCACCAGAGGGCGTAAGTGTCCAACCAACAGCGCCACCTCCATATGCTGGGAGGCCCCCAACCTCCGTAGTTGATAGATGGGATCCTGAGACAGGACCTCAAAGATCAGCATGCTCTGTATTTGAACAAGCAGGAGGGCAGCGAATTCACCATGTTTTAGATTTCAAAACAGTGAAGCAGCTAAAAGAGGCTGTAACAACCTATGGTCCTCAAGCACCCTTCACTGTAAACATGGTCAAATCCATTACCAACTTGAACATGATGCCAGCAGATTGGGCTAGTATGTGTAAAGCTGTGCTAAATAGAGGGCAATACCTGTTATGGAAGGTTGCCAATGAGGAATTTTGCACGGAGACAGCTAGGCAAAATGCAGCAGCTGGTTATCCTCAGAGAAATCTAGATATGTTGTTAGGAAAGGGACCTTATGAGGATCAGCAGCAACAAATTGCATATGATCCTGCCATATACTCACAAATTGCTGTAGAGGGGGTTAGGGCATGGAAGACTTTACAAGGACATGGAGGTTTACAAGGTCAATTATCTAAGGTAATACAAGGAGCTAATGAACCTTATGCTGAATTTGTAGATAGGCTTATTCAAACAGCTACCAGAGTTTTTGGGAATACAGAACAAGCAATGCCATTAATAAAACAACTGGCTTATGAGCAAGCAAATTGTTGGTGCAGAGAGGTCATTAGACCATGGAAACATGAAGATTTAAACACATATATTAAATTATGTAGAGACATTAATGAACAAGGGCAAGTCGTGGCAGCTGCAGTAAAACAGGTTTTAGATGCCAGGCCCAAAACATGCTACAATTGTGAACAAACAGGACATTTTAAAAGGAATTGCCCCATAGGAGGAGGGTTTAATAATACTAGGTATCAAAGGAGTAGAATACCGGGTATTTGCCCACGATGCCGTAGAGGGAGAACAGCAGCCGATTTGGATTCCAGAGAGATTAACTAAGGTCCTGACCCAGTGATTGTCTGGAGTCGGCGGTCTGTTTGTGTGTTTCCACAGGGAGACCAGCAGCCTATTTGGATTCCAGAGAGACTAACTAGAGCGATTTCTACATACCAAAAAGAAGATGATTTGGCTCAAATCCATAACAGCTGATATCCAGAACTCCAGTTTGGCTATCCTTACATCTGCGACAGAACCAGGATGCTTTTTTCAATATCTATTTTATTATTACCCTTTCCCACATCATGAAGTTCTATTTTGTTTTTTGAGCTCATACAGACCTAGGTTAATGTTTTGCTGATCAGTTCTATTTTTTGACTATAGAGTTTTTAAACATTGCAGTGGAGATTTCACCTGTAAAAAGTTATAAGGCCTTTACTATTATGTTATGTGTTGTATGTATTATATTATGTGTGCATACTTGTGTTTTGTGTTGTATGTTTGTATGTACATATGTCCATATATCATATATGATGAGCGCTCATGAAAAAATGGATCCAAAATTTTTTTTATTCATGATTTAAATGGTTTAATTTAAATTGGGTAAACAGCTGTTGAGGATTGTTTTAATATGTGAACAAAAAAGAAGGTTAACAGATTTGTTTGTTTACTTTCACCTTTCCTTTTCATTATATTTAATAATTATGTTCAAGATAATGTAAATTGTTCAGAAAATTGTTTTCTTTTAGTGCCTTCTGGAATGTTACATAATTTTTTCTTTAGCCATTATTGCCAGAATTCCTATCTTCATCCCAGTGCTGGTGAAGACAAAGATAAAACCAATCTACAGCTTCTGCAATAGCCATCACTGAACTGCTTGCAGAACTTGCCTGGACTATGTATCACTTGTATGCATTGTGAACTCACTTGTATGCATTGTGAACTATCTGTTGGTGCAGCGACTTGTGGTAGTGTTAGGGTATTTTTGCTGTTGGTGTCATCGGTGGTACAATTTTTCCAAAAGGAGCCATCACTAAACTGCTTGCAGAACTTGCCTGGACTATGTATCACTTGTATGCATTGTGAACTCACCTGTATGCATTGTGAACTATCTGTTGGTGCAGCGACTTGTGATAGTGTTAGGGTATTTTTGCTGTTGGTGTCATTGGTGGTACAATTTTTCCAAAAGGAGCCATCAATGGCTTGGTGTATCATCCTCCCTTCTGCTTGTGATGGTCGTTCAGCTAAAATTTGGGGGCCAACAGAGGTGAGTCAAAGAACCTCACCCCCCCGCTGGTACAAAGACCTCTCCACAGGTGTGGCTGTATGCTGGACCGGTAGTCAATGATGGGTAAGATCCAATTGCAATGGTACCAACCTATGACAGGAGGCTGATGCCTTGAGGTCAGCTCATCCGATAACGGGTAAGGACCATATGTACTATTGGACAACCTAAGGCAGGCACGGTCCCTAAGCCACATGCTTGTTGTTTAAACAGAGAGGGGGAGATGTTGAGAGCCACAGCCGAAGGGGCCCCAGCAAACTTCCAGCTGCCAGCTGATTGGCTCCTCTGTGGTGATGCTCATTGGGCTGTTTCCCCGCCCTTTCAGACCACGGAGATGCTCACTGGGGGACTTTTTTTTGGCTCCGCCCACGTGACCCAGCCAATTGGCCTCAAGAGCAGGAGGAGGGGGAGAGGTTGAGAGGCTTGTGGGAAGCCGGTGGTGGCAGTTGGGCTCTGAGGGTTTTCCTGAGGAGCTGTGTGGTGTGGTGTGTGGTTCTAAAAATAAAGTTTGTTTCCTTTGACAAGTGGCTCCTGAATTGTGCCCAGCCAGACTGCGGCAATGAAGGCTTGGGGTTAAAACCTCAACCTTACATTTTACATTTTAAGTCACTTCTCTCTGGGCTCTGCATTTTCTTCATTAAATTGAAGAGCCTGGGAGCACTTATTTTTATCGGGTTTTTGGGAAGACCAAGATGGAGTAACTCTTGTTAAATGTTTCTTGTGGAGCCAGGCAGGATTTTTTAACAATTTCTTCTTAGTTGCAGATGGAAACAATACCATATTATTATTATTTTTTTATGTGGTGCTGAAGATTGAACCCTGTGCCTCGTGCATGCCAGGTAAGCACTCCACTACTGAGCCACTGGCGACCCCAGCATTTTGATGCATAGGGTGTTGGTCATTGCTCTTGGATGAGGGCAGCCTGGGGCATGTTGCTTGGGCAGATCTAGGGCAGAAGTGGGGTATAGTGTGTGCACTTAAGTTTTAGTATTTTTTTTCTAGCAGTTATCTCCCAGATCCAAGATGATCTTGTATTAGAATCCACTCACTCCATTAATGTCCCCAGCGTTAGCACACATCACCACTGGTAGAACCCGCTCATCTGTAGCAAAATGAAAGTGATGTGGAAATCCCGCCTTCTCGTAGGAGGTAAGGTGCGGGTGTGCGTCCCCAGCACCTGGCTTCTTGCTCCGGCTGGGGTAGGAGCATCACCTCAGTCCACAGTACCACCCTCCACCAGTCCGTGAGCTGGACCTGTTGTGACGTTGAGGACGTCGAGGTGCCCTGTCGGTGCCTCACAATGGCTCCCAGCAGGTACCTGGTGCTCCTGCCTCTTTGCTGAATCATCACCCTCTTGCTCTCTGACTCAGGCTGGAATCCGTGTCCCCTGTTACCTGATTCTTCATAGCATAGAGTCACAAAGTCAAAGTCCTCCTGAGCAAACCGGCTCAGGCCAGTATGAATGCTCTCCCTCCGCTCTGGTCACTGTCTGGGTGAGTGCAGGTCTCCCCCAGGGCCCTGGACGGCCTCCCCTAGGACTGTAGTCCCTCCCCTGGAGTCGTGCAGTGGTGCCCTTCTCCTGCCCTGCAAGTTCAAGGAGAGAGTCCCATCAGGGCCATGTCACCTGTCTTTCTCACAGTAAGCAAAGTTCTGTCACCTGATGTCCCTGCCCTGTTCAGAGGCACAGAAAACACAGGGGACATGGAGTTAGCCATGGTCGGAACCGATGCCGTTCACCAGGATCTCATCGACTCTAAAACACTGTTAGCTGCAGGAGGTGCTGCCATCCTATGTGCCGCTCAGAAGAAAAACGCCACCAGAAACCACCTGGATGTGAGATCCAGGAGGAAAAGGCGGGCTCCTGGCAGGGAGGGAAATTGTTCTTCTTGGTAATGCTGCGTCTTCTGTCTCAGTGACCTAGGCTCCCTGTGAAATGCCCCAGAGTTGAAGGGATCTTTGTGAGGATTGTCCGGCCAGCTTTAAGATAAAGTGTCGGGCACTGAGTTTGGGTGTGTAGCAGACAGACATCAGCGAGCACCCCCCAGAGACGGGGACTGGAGGAGATAATCCTCACCCTCTTCCCCCGACAAGTCCTCTGACTCGATGCAGGAGACAGGAAAGCCAGGACACTTACCAACGGGCCCACGCGCACATAGTCTTTGCAGCCACCCCTCGAGGAGGGACCGTCATCCCCATTTGCAGACGAGGAAGCCGAGGTGGAGAGGGGTCACACCGTCTGCATCCACGCGGTGGAGCTGGTCTGACTGGGAGTCTGGCGTCAAGAACACGCTTTGACCACCACGTAGCTCTGCCTCTGGGTAGGTTCGTGGGACCAGGAGCTGAGCCTACGTCTATACAGGGAATAAGGTGCCAGTCTCACCCTCTCCCAAACACCCCACATTTTTCTTGGACACCTCAGTATCGGAGATGGGAATGACTGGGTCCGTCTCCCTCTTCCCCAGCAGAAGAGCCAAGATCTGATCTCACTGGTTCTGATGGGGACAAGGGCCCGAGGCTGAGTCAGTTGCTCTGGTCAGGGCCGCGATATCCTGAGTGGCCAGGCCGGAGCTGCATCCCACCTTGGATCCTGAGGTGGAATCAGCACGTTCCCAAACATGGACCAAAGGCAGAGAACGTGGGCCAGGCTCAGACCAAGGCTCCAGGTGAAGGTCCCTGGGTTCAATCCCCAGTTAAACAACAACAACAACAAAAAACAAACCAAACCACCCCCCTGCCACCGCCACCGCCACCGCCACCGCCAACAACAATAACAGAAGCTCATCCTAGTCTCACCCGGGATGAACCTACAAAAATAGTTACACAACTTCTTCTCCACCAGGCATGCTGCCACTGGCCTGTGAACCCAGCAGCTTGGGAGGCTGAGACAGGAGGATCACAAGTTCAAGGCCAGCCTTAGCAACTAAGTGAGGCCCTAGGCATCTTAGCAAGAGCCTGTCTCAAAATAAATTAAAAAAAAATAAAAAGGGCTGGGGATGTGGATCCATGGTTAAGCACCCCTGGGTTCAATCCCTGGTACCCAAAACAAAACAAAACCCCAGAAAAATGAAAATCCAAAATTCTTTCTCTCTTGGGTTCCAGCATCTTATTTGTAACCTCTACAGGTAACACATTTTCCCTTTCTGATGATAGAATTGCTACGGTTGCTTTAACTTGCAAATCCTCTGATATTTATTTATTGCATTTCTGATTGGCATTAGACACAATTCTCAGTTTTCAGTGACGGGCCCTTTGTTGAACTTACATATAAATTGACTTTGCCCCCAAATATAGAGTTGACTGGAAGGTGACACCCCTAAAATTCTGCGGAACTGGCCCTTTTGTTATTTCGAGGAAGCTGACGCTGACATCACCGGGGATCTGGGCACTCTGAAATCTAGTTGCTCTCCTGATGTTTGCTCTCTCAGTCACAGATGTTCCCAACTTGAAATCGTTTTCTTGTGCTGTGTCCTCAACACACGCCTTCTCCAAAGACGCCCCGAGCTGTCGCCTTAGGAAGGTGATTTTTCTCATTTGGTCTCATAGGACTTTTGGGAGCTGTGCTGCTCCGTGAGAGGAGCTCTGGAGAGCGGCTGGTGGGCGCAGGGGGACACGCCGCACCGCACTTGACTCTGTTTATTTGGGAGCCGCGATCATCAAAAGTGCTGTTTTCAACAAACGCTTCTGAGAAATAATCTGAGTCCTTAATTGGATGCAGAAGAGCAGATATTTACTATTCTACCCTTTAATTAGCGGGACCAGGGCCTCCGCAGCAACAGCCACGGCAGAATCGCCTGCTTCACGAGGTTCATTATTGTCCCCAGTGGTGTCTGTGCGGTGCCACTTTTAAGTCACCTTTAAGGCCTGGACCTTCCTGCAGGCGAATCCTGGCTCCTGAGTCTTGTGCGGAGTCCACCAAGCTCCTCGGAAGCCGTGACTCAGGGAGGTCCCACTGCCTTTTCCCTGGTCTCTTCCGGGGACCAGCCTGTCAGTTGGGTGCGTGGGAAGTAGGAGTGGTTGGGGGTCAGCTGGTGGAGATGTGGCCCAGGTGAGCGCTAGCTGCGCTCCCAGCCCTCCCTCTGCACCCTGTGGCAGTGTCACATGGCTGCCAGAGACACTTGCCCTCGTGACAGCCTCACTCAGACCAGCCCTGCCCTTCACTCCTCCGTGCCTCCTCCTTCCGTCCCGTCTACAGCTCAGCCTGCCCTGGGCTGGGCCTGGCCTGCGAGTCTCACGGTCTGGCTGCCCACCTCTCTTGGAGAAGGAGGACTTCCGAACTTGGTGCCTCAGCCATGTGATAGGACCGGGGACGCTCATTTAAATCCTGAGTCTGCTCCAAATGGACCCTCCCGTGTTGTGCCCTGACCGTTAGCGCTGTCCTGCTGGAGATGCTCAAGGGCTGTGGGGAATAGCATCAGGGCCGTGGGAGGAGAGCATTTAGCCGTGTTAAAGGTCAACGCGTCAGTTTCCACCCAGGCTCCTGGGAGGGACAAGGGAAAGGATGGATCCCCCGAGATGGAGGGCGGATGCTGCCCTCCTGTGGCCCTGTCTGGCAGGGAGGCCCTGCCCCTCGAGGTCCGGGGGCGGGCTGGAGCGCCAGGGCCACAGCTGTGCTCTGTGGCCGTGGTTTTTCCCTCCAGCTCCTTGGGGACCTGGCTGGTGGCCCTACCCTACCCCATGGCAGGGGCTGCCAACGGCAGACACAACCATTTGATGGTCACTTGCCAAACGAGTGGCATGTCATCAACCGCTGGCCCTGTACCAGACCCTCTTTCTGCATAGCCACTTGGGGATTCAGCCAGGAGGGAAAAAGCTCTCATTATGAATCGAGCAGAAGGAACCAAGTCCTGCAAATGAATGGCAGCCAGCAAGAGCCACCGATGAGAGGCAGGACGGCCATGGGACGCCACCGGAACCTCTGCCAGGCCCGGCCTCCATCGCCAGAGGCTGGAGAGGCCGGGCTCCCAACAGCGCATCACGAAAGGCTGCCCAGACCTCCCGGCCGCTGGGCCAACACATGACCGGCCCTGAGATCTGGGGATGAGGGACTGACCACAGAAGTTGTGTCCTGTCGTGATTAAGAGTTGCCAGGATCCAGGACGAGTTCATCTGAGCTCTGCCTCTCGGTGGCTGCGTGGCTTTGAGTGGTCACAGCACCCTATGTCTCAGCTTGCTCACTGCGGAATGGGTGCCAGCGGAGCCCTACCTCAGAGTTGTTGCCCACGGATCTATGTAAACAGTGCCTGGCGCATCCTCAGGGTTGCGAACGTCGTTTTCTTGGGAGGACAGGATGTATTTGTGTGGTTCAGGCCTGAAAATTTAAAAGTGTAATAAGCGGGGAGAAAACCTAGAACCCAATAGTTTCAGGGGAGGGGATGAACCCAAGGTAGGATAGGGTCATGGACAGCCCCCTGTGATTCTTCTAGGGCTAATTGTCAAGTATAGTAGCCACTGACCATTGGTGGTATTTATTTTTAGCTGGAAATCAATTAAAATGAAATTTAATCAATCTTAAATTTTAAAATTCACTTTCTCTGAAGCAGGAGGCAGCACACCACCAGATCTTAAGCTAAACTACAGAGCAATAGTAAGAAAACGGCGTGGCATTGGCACCAAAACAGACTTGCAGACCAAGGGTACAGAACAGAGGACACAGAGGCAAACCCACATAACATGGCTGTCTCATACCAGACAAGGGTGCCAAACATACATTGGAGAACAGACAGCCTCTTCAACAGGTGGTGCTGGGAAAAGTGGAAACCCATATGTAGTAGAATGAAATTAAACCTTGATCTCTCACTGTTGAGAGCCACAGCCTGAGGGGCCCCAGCAAACTTCCAGCTGCCAGCAAACTTCCAGCTGCCGGCTGATGATTGGCTCCTCGGCCCCAGCAACATCTAGCTGATTGGCTCCTCTGCGGTGATGCTCATTGGACTGTTTCCCTGCCCTTTCAGACCACGGAGCTGCTCATTGGGGGACTTTTTTGGCTCCGCCCACGTGACCCAGCCAATCGGCCTCAAGAGCAGGAGGATTGTGGGAGGTGGAGAGAAGCTTGTGGGAGAGAGAGAGGCTTGGGGAAAGCCGGTGGTGGCAGTTGAGGCTCTGAGGGTTTTTCCTGAGAGACTATTTTGTTTGTCGTGTGTGGTTCTAAAAATAAAGTTAGTTTCTTTTGACAAGTGGCTCCTGATTGTGCCCAGCCAGACTGCGGCATTTGGTGGCTCGCACGGGGAGCGACTGAGGGTAAGTGAAACTGCTCGCCCCTGAGGGCAGGGCGAGAGGATGGGTAGCCATTTTAAGATTCTTCTTTTGTTATTTTGTTTCACTTTTGTTTTAAGTTGCCTGTCCCTGGAGATGAGTGAGACGGAAGAAAAACCGCTCACATCTGAGGAAAAACTATTTACGTCTGAGGAACAGATAGGGAGAAAGGACGGATGCCCATGTCAGGAGGATAGAAAGGCTATAATGACTTTTTGTTGTTCCCTTTTTATTTCATTCTGTCTCGGTTTTGTTTGGCGTCATCTTGTTGGGTTGTATTATAGTAGAAATATGGGATCAGAAATTAGTAAAAAACAAACTGAAAGAGTGTTAAGTAAATTGTTAGAGGAAGGAGGCATCTCAGTAAAATCAAGAACAATCAGGGCATACGTTGATACAATACAAAAATGTAGCCCATGGCTTTTTAAGGAGGAGTTGTTAAATATATCACAATGGAACCATCATGGTGAAGATTTAAAAAGAATAGAAAAGAAAAGCCCAGGGACTCTGCCAGTTGGCACATTGCCATTGTGGACATTCGTATCTTGTTTGCTTAGTCCAAAGCCTTCAGTTCAGACAATGGTAGAGGAAGGAGAAGACATAATGATTCAAGTAAAAGAGAAGGTCTCTCAAGTTAGTCAGACAGAGGAAAAGATTCAAGTAAAAGAGAAGGCCTCTCAAGCTAGTCAGACAGAGAAAGAAAGTGTAAAACAGAAAAAGCCATCAGGGGGAAAGGTACAACAGGAGACTGCTACTAACACCTTTCTATCACCAGAGGGTGTAAGTGTCCAACCAACAGCACCACCTCTACAGGAGACTGCTACTAACACCTTTCTATCACCAGAGGGCGTAAGTGTCCAACCAACAGCGCCACCTCCATATGCTGGGAGGCCCCCAACCCCCGCAGTTGATAGTTGGGATCCTGAGACAAGGTCTCAAATATTAACATGCCCTGTATTTGAGGCAGGAGGGCAGCGATTTTACCAAGTTTTAAATTTCAAAACAGTGAAGCAGCTAAAAGAGGCTGTAACAACCTATGGTCCTCAAGCACCCTTCACTGTAAGCTTGGTCGAATCCATTAACAACTTGAACATGACGCCAGCAGATTGGGCTAATATGTGTAAAGCTGTGCTAAATGGAGGACAATACCTGTTATGGAAGGTTGCCAATGAGGAATTTTGCAAGGAGACGGCTAGGCGAAATGCAGCAGCTGGTTATCCTCAGAGAAATCTAGATATGTTGTTAGGAAAGGGACCTTATGAGGATCAGCAGCAACAAATTGCATATGATCCTGGCGTATACGCACAAATTGCTGCAGATGCAATTAAGGCATGGAAGACTTTACAAGGACATGGAGGTTTACAAGGTCAATTATCTAAGGTAATACAAGGAGCTAATGAACCTTATGCTGAATTTGTAGATAGGCTTATTCAAACAGCTACCAGAGTTTTTGGGAATACAGAACAAGCAATGCCATTACTAAAACACCTGGCTTATGAGCAAGCGAATCGTTGGTGCAGAGATATCATTAGACCATGGAAACATGAAGATTTAAACACATATATTAAATTATGTAGAGACATTAATGAACAAGAGCAAGTCGTGGCAGCTGCAGTAAAACAGGCTTTAGATGCCAGAGACATTAATGAACAAGGGCAAATTGTGGCAGCTGCAGTAAAACAGGCTTTAGATGCCAGGCCGAGAACATGCTACAATTGTGAACAAACAGGACATTTTAAAAGGAATTGCCCCATTGGAGGAGGGTTTAACAAAACTAGGTATCAAAGGAGTAGAATACCAGGTATTTGCCCACGATGCCGTAGAGGGAGACATTGGGCTAATGAATGCCGTTCTCAAACCACCATAGAGGGTACTCCATTATCAAAAAACGAACAAGGACCAGGTGTTTATCCACGATATCGTGGAGAAAGGCATCGGGCTCCATTGCCAAAAAACGGACAGGAGGGCCCAATGCTCCGGGGCCCAAAACCACAAATATACGGAGCACTGGAGGAACCCAGCAACCCCATCAGGGTAGTGCCCAGGACACATTGTCCATCAGATCCCTCATCAGACAAACCAGAGGGAGCGCAGGGTTGGACATCTGCGCCTCCGCCAGAGCAGTACTAACTCCAGAGATGGGAGTTCAAATCATTCCCACAGGGGTGAAAGGACCTCTTCCCAAAGGAACAGTAGGCTTATTATTGGGACGCAGCTCTTCTACTCTAAAAGGACTTATGATAAGTCCTGGGGTAATTGATCCCGATTATGAAGGTGAAATAAAAATTATAGCCAGTTCTCCAAAGGGTATATCAGTAATTTCACCAGGAGATAGAATAGCACAGTTACTAATAATACCCAGCCTACATGATAAATTTTCCAGTCGTACTGTAGAAAGAGGTTCCAAGGGATTAGGCTCCACAAGTGCCTAATCTCGCCCCATGCTAAAACTAAATATTCAAGGACATGAATTTAATGGGCTACTGGATACAGGTGCAGACCTTAGCATCATCTCTCGTCAAGAATGGCCAAAACATTGGCCATTACAACAAGCCACTCAAACGCTTCGAGGCCTAGGAGTGGCGACTAATCCCCATAGAAGTGCAATGGTATTAGATTGGAAGGATCCTGAAGGATGTGAAGGAACTATACAGCCATATGTATTGGATCATCTTCCCGTAAATTTATGGGGACGAGATGTCCTAGATCAATTAGGTTTGACATTAACAAATAACATCAACCAAAATGCACCCACTATTATGACTAGACAAGGTTTTAGGAAAGGAAAAAGATTAGAAAAACAAGAACAAGGTATAGCAGCACCAATACAAATAGATCAAGGAACAGACAGACATGGGTTGGATTTTCAGAAAGGGCCACTGAGACAATAAAAATTACTTGGAAATCAGAAAGACCAGTATGGGTTCCTCAGTGGCCCCTGACTAAAGAAAAGATACAAGCAGCCCATGACCTGGTCAAACAACAATTAGCAGAAGGACATATACAACCTTCTGTATCTCCCCATAATACTCCCATTTTTGTCATCAAAAAGAAATCTGGTAAATGGAGATTATTGCAAGATTTAAGAGCCATTAATAATGAGATGGTTATTATGGGACCTGCTCAATCAGGGATTCCTCAGTTGTCTGCTTTGCCAAAAACCTGGTATGTTTTAGTTATAGATATTAAAGATTGTTTTTTTTCAATTCCAATTCATCCTGAGGATAGTCCACGTTTTGCATTTACTATCCCTGCACTGAATCATGAAGGTCCTGATCAGAGATATGAATGGAAAGTACTCCCTCAAGGGATGGCTAACAGCCCAACTATGTGTCAAATTTATGTTAACAAAGTAATCCAGCCACTTAGAAATCAAAATCCTGAACTACAAATATTTCACTATATGGATGATGTATTATTAGCACACAAAGATAAAAACACATTGCTAGAATGTTATGCCACACTTACAAACTTATTAAAAAATTATAATCTAGAGATAGCAATAGATAAAGTACAATTAAATTTTCCAATTAATTATTTAGGAGTTCTATTATCCTCAACCATGGTCCGTCCACCAAAAATTCAAATACGAGTAGATCAACTCAAATCATTTAATGACTTTCAAAAGTTATTAGGAGACATAAATTGGATAAGGCCTTATTTAGGTATACCAACAGGAGAGTTGGGACCTTTATTTGATATCCTAAAAGGTCCATCAGATCCAAATTCACCCCGAATGTTAACGCCTGAAGCAAGAAAGGCATTAAAAATCATTGAAACATATATGGAAAATATGCATTTGGATAGAATTGATATAAGTTTGCCTTTATTATTTATTGTACTACCAACAAAAAATATTCCTACAGGAGTATTTTGGCAAGAAGGTCCATTATTATGGATACATTTATCTTATTCTCCTAACACTATTCTTACTAGGTATCCTGAGGCTGTAGGACAATTAATACTCAAAGGAATAAAAGCAGCAAAGGGAGTGTTTGGAATTTCTCCCAATAAAATTATTACTCCATATACTATGAATCAAATTGATGAGTTAGCTAATGAGTTAAATACTTGGGCAATAATCATGTGTAAATCTAATGTTTCATTTGATAACCACTTACCATCTAATCCTTTATTGTCTTTTTGGTCATTGCATCCTGTAATTTTTCCAAAAATGACAAGAAAAACACCTATCATGAATGCTCCAAATATATTCACTGATGGGTCAAATAATGGTACAGCAGCAGTAGTTACCCCTGATCAAACTTTTACATTTTTAGTACCCAAACAATCAGCTCAAAAGGTAGAGCTTAATGCAGTTTTACAAGCTTTTGTGATGTTTAAAGATTCTGTATTTAATTTATTTTCTGATAGTCAGTATGTAGTTAATGCTATAGTATCTCTTGAAGATGCTGGTAGGATTTCCCCTTCTTCTACTGTTTTCTCTTTGCTTTCCACTATACAAAGTCTAATCTGGGACAGAAAAGATCCATTCTTTATAGGACATATCAGGGCACATACAGGATTGCCTGGAGCCCTTAGTTTGGGCAATGATTTAGCAGATAAAACTACACATGACATACATATTTTCTCTACACTAGAAGAAGCTATAAATTTTCATAAAAAGTTCCATGTCAATGCTAATACTTTACAAAAGCACTTTAAAATAACTAAGGAACAAGCTAGACAAATAATAAAACAATGTCAAAATTGTGTGACCTTTTTACCACAAGTTAATCTTGGAGTCAATCCTAAAGGATTGATACATAACCATATTTGGCAGATGGACGTCACACACTTGCCAGAATTTGGAAAATTAAAATATTTGCATGTTACAGTTGATACTTCTTCTGGATTTTTGATGGGCTCCCTTCATGCCGGAGAAAAAACTAAAGATGTTATAGCTCATTGCTTACAAAATTTTGCCACTGTGGGTGTTCCAAAACAGTTAAAAACAGATAATGCCCCTGGTTATACTTCTACCTCTTTTAAACAATTTTGCTCAACATTTGGCATTACTCATATAACAGGAATCCCATACAATCCACAGGGACAAGGCATAGTTGAAAGAGCTCATCAAACTATTAAAATGTACTTATTAAAGCAAAAAGAGGGAATTGGGAAGGGGTATATATTCCCCAAAGATAAACTTAAAATAACCCTTTTTACTCTAAACTTTTTAAATTTGGATTCATCAGGACTTAGTGCTGCGGAAAGGCATATGTGTCCAAAAAATGTACATAAGCCCAAGGTACTTTGGAAGGATATTCTAACAGGACAATGGAAAGGTCCTGACCCAGTAATTGTCTGGAGTCGGGGGTCTGTTTGTGTGTTTCCACAGGGAGAACAGCAGCCGATTTGGATTCCAGAGAGATTAACCAAGGTCCTGACCCAGTGATTGTCTGGAGTCGGGGGTCTGTTTATGTGTTTCCACAGGGAGAACAGCAGCCGATTTGGATTCCAGAAAGATTAACTAAAGCGATTTCTACAGACCAAAAAGAAGATGATTTGGCTCAAATCCATAACAACTGATATCCAAAACTCCAGTTTGGCTATTCTTACATCTGCAACAGAACCAGGATGCTTTTTTCAATATCTATTTTATTATTGCCCTTTGCCATATCATGAAGTTCTATTTTGTTTTTTGAGCTCATACAGACCTAGGTTAATGTTTTGCTGATCAGTTCTATTTTTTGACTATAGAGTTTTTAAACATTGCAATGGAGATTTCACCTGTAAAAAGTTATAAGGCCTTTACTATAATGTTATGTGTTGTATGTATTATATTATGTGTGCACACTTGTGTTTTGTGTTATATGTTTGAATGTACGTATGTCCATATATCATATATGATGAGCGCTCATGATAAAATGGATCCAAATATTTTTTTTTCACGTGATTTATATGGTTTAATTTAAATTGGGTAAACAACTGTTGAGGATTGTTTTAATATGTAAACAAAAAAGAAGGTTAACAGATCTGTTTGTTTACTTTTACCTTTCCTTTTCATTATATTTAATAATTCTCTTAAAGATAATGTAAATTGTTAAGAAAATTGTTTTCTTTTAGTGCCTTCTGTAGTGTTACATAATTTTTTCTTTAGCCATTATTGCCAGAATTCCTATCTTCATCCCAGTGCCGGTGAAGACAATGTAAATTGTTAAGAAAATTGTTTTCTTTTAGTGCCTTCTGGAATGTTACATAATTTTTTCTTTAGCCATTATTGCCAGAATTCCTATCTTCATCCCAGTGCTGGTGAAGTCAAAGATAAAACCAATCTACAGCTTCTACAATAGCCATCACTGAACTGCTTGCAGAACTTGCCTGGACACATTGTGAGCTCACCTGTATGCATTGTGAACTATCTGTTGGTGCAGCGACTTATGGTAGTGTTGGGGTATTTTTGCTGATGATGTCACCGGTGGTACAATTTTTCAAAGGAGCCCTCAATTGGCTTAATGTCATGGCATTTTGCATCCTCCTCTACTAGTGATGGTCTAAAATTTGGGGGCCAACAGAGGTGAGGCAAAGAACCTCACCCCCCCACAGGTGCAAAGGCCTATCCACAAGTATGGCTGTATGCTGGACCGGTAGTCAGTGACGGGTATGATCCAATTGCAGTGGTACCAACCTAAGACAGGAGGCTGACGCCTAGAGGTCAGTTCATCCGATGACGGGTAAGGACCATATGTTGAATTGGACTGCCTAACAGGCACGGTCCCTAAGCCACATGCTTGTTGTTTAAACAGAGAGGGGGAGATGTTGAGAGCCACAGCCTGAGGGGCCCCAGCAAACTTCCAGCTGCCAGCAAACTTCCAGCTGCCGGCTGATGATTGGCTCCTCGGCCCCAGCAACATCTAGCTGATTGGCTCCTCTGCGGTGATGCTCATTGGACTGTTTCCCTGCCCTTTCAGACCACGGAGCTGCTCATTGGGGGACTTTTTTGGCTCCGCCCACGTGACCCAGCCAATCGGCCTCAAGAGCAGGAGGATTGTGGGAGGTGGAGAGAAGCTTGTGGGAGAGAGAGAGGCTTGGGGAAAGCCGGTGGTGGCAGTTGAGGCTCTGAGGGTTTTTCCTGAGAGACTATTTTGTTTGTCGTGTGTGGTTCTAAAAATAAAGTTAGTTTCTTTTGACAAGTGGCTCCTGATTGTGCCCAGCCAGACTGCGGCATCTCACCCTGCACAAAAATCAACTCAAAGTGGATCAAAGATTTAGACCCTAGAAACAGAGACCCAAATCTTCACCATGTCGGCCTACGATCTGACCTCCTGAACAGGACTCCTAAAGCGCAAGAAGTAAAATCAAGAATCAATAAATGGGATGGATTAAACTGAAAAGCTTCTCAGCAAAGGAAACAATCAATTATGTGATGAGAGAGTCTACCGAAGGGGAAAAAATCTTTACCACCTGCACCTCAGACAGACCACTAATCTCCATGATATATAAGGAACCCAAAAAACTTAACACCAAACAAACAACAAAACAAGGAACTGAACAGACACTTTACAAAAGACACTTTACAATTGATCAACAAACATGTGAAAAAATGTTCAACATCTCTAGCAATTAGAGAAATGCAAATCAAAATGAAGATTTCATCTCACTCCAGTCAGAATGGCAGCTATAAAGAATGCAAACAATAAGTGTTGGCGAGGATGTGGGGAAAAAGGCACACTCATCCATTTCTGGTGGGACTGAAAATTGGTGCAACCACTCTGGGAAGTAGTAGGGAGACACCTTAGAAAACTTGGAATGGAGCCACCATTTGACTCAGCTATCCCACTCCTCAGTTTACACCCAGAGGACTTAAAATCAGCATACTACAGTGACACAGCCACATCAATGTTTATAGCAGCTCAATTCACATTAGCTAAACTATGGAACCAACCCAGATGCCGTTCCACAGAGGAATGGATCAAGAAACTGTGGTACATATATACAGTGGAATATTACTCAGCCTTAAAGAAAAATGAAATTATGGCATTTGCAGGTAAATGGATGGAACTAGAGAACATCAGGCTAAGGGAATTAAGCCAATCCCAAAAAACCAAAAGCTGAATGTTTTCTCTGATCAGCGGATGCTGATCCATAGTGGGGCCGGGGGAGAGGGAAGAATGAAGGCACTTTGGTTGGTGTAGAGGGGAGTTGTAGGGATGGGAGGGACAGTAGAAGGAGACAGACATTATCACCCCATGTGCACGTGTGATTACACACTGGGGTGACTCTGCACCACGTACAGCCGGAGGAAGGAGAAGCTGTGCTCGTCTCTGTACTGTGTGTCGGAATGCCTTCTACTGTAAAGTAAATACATAAGAAAATTTAAAAAAATAAAATAAATAACGGTTGGCCTCTGGATCTCAGCAGCCGCACGTCGAGGGCCAGCAGCTCCACGTGGCTTCCCCAGGGGACCACAGGAAGGAGCTCGTCTGTCACTGCGTGGCATCCTGTTGGAGAGCGGCCACCAGCCGAGCCCCTGCTTCAGCTCCATCAGGAAGGACTGGCTTTTGGGGAGCGTGTGGTTATGGGCGTCCTCTCAGCGAATCCTCCCATTGGCCCTGTGAAGCAGGGACGGTGACAGTCTTCATAGTGCACATGGGGCGCCCCGAGGTGGCACAGCTGGGGAAGGATGTGCCTGGGGGACCCGAGTCACTCTGCTGTGCGCTGGCACCCTGCAGTCTGGCGTGCCCAGGACGGGCTCGGAGTCGGAGATGAGGTTGGGGCCAGGGACAGGCTCAGGGTGAAGGCCGGGGCTTGGGGGGACCCAGAGGCTCTCTTCTGAAACACTGGCTTTGGGGGGTCTTGGAGAAAGTGCAGCTCCAGCGACGGGTGTTGGGGCGGGCAGTGGCGCAGCCTGTGACAGTGGTGGCACTGGCCCTGGACGCTCTACAGCTGATGCTCTCGGGGCAGCAGTTCCTAGTCCACTGGGCACAGAGAACCGTGGTGCGGGCCGGCTGTTTCCACAGCAGCGCCAGGTGGAGGGACCCCCAGTTAGTCCTCCGATCACCCAGGCACCTTGGCCATCTCCTGTCTCACGTGGAAGGCGAGGTGGATTCATGGTGAGGGCAGGACCCCCTCTGTTTTCAGTGCTGGGGACCCAATCCAGGGCCTCGTGCGCCAGGCTCACGCAGTACAGGGGATCCCACCTCAGCCCCCATGTTTTCCTTTAGCGGGCGACTTGGGATAGAAGGCAAACGACTTGTCATTTGTGAAGCTGGGCGTGCGCCCCGGGCACCACCCCCCACGGTGTCCAGGAAGACGCGCCCAGAACCATACAGAATGTGTGTTCTGGAGTTGCTCTAGGGTAGCTCTGGAACCGGGAGAGATTTCCTTTCTGGCCACCAGAGCCCCTAAGCATGACACTGAATATTCTTCCAGAAGGATGGACTGTTGAGCAGGGGCCCTCACTTCTGTGCTCTTGACCACTGCCTGGTTAGGGAGCGCCCACTCCACCCCTGGGCCCCATCCGTTCGACGGGACCTAAACTATGAAACGATGGCGTCACGGCCTGTGTCTGGGTAGCTTTCGTCTGAAGTGCAGCCGTGAAGTCGCCCATTTCCAACTGACTCACAGGGAGACAACATGGGCAGCTGCCCCAGGATGCCCACCCACGCCCCTCCTGCTTGGCGGGATTTCCTTGGTTCCAGAGGCGTGACTTCTTCTTCCTGGTGCTCAACCACTTTGCAATAAAAACCGAAGAAGCAAAAGTGTTCATTGCCATCACAGTGACGGTGACGGTGACGGAGCCGTCACCACGGCTCCGGGAGAGGGGGGTGGAGCCGCTTGACAGCACAGGGGCTGCTGAGCCCCAGAGGTCTGCTCTTCATTCTGGCGAGAGCTGAAGGGAATCGGGACAGTGTCTGGGGAGGCTAGAGGGACAGTGCTGGCAGGTGGCCGATGCGCCGAGGTGTCCAAGCCCTCCGGAAGCCCATGTGCGGTGGGCAGCCCAAGGCAGGATTTTGGTTTCCAGGGCTGAGCGCTGGGTCGCAGGCCTGCAGCCCCCTCCCCAGCCCGTCAGGGCCCACTCCTCAGTCCGTCTTCCATCTGTCCTCCACAACAGTCCCTGACTTTCCACTGGGCAGTCACTGGTGCTCCAGTCTCAGTCCACTGGTCTGTGTGGGGCTGGCCACTCCCTGCCCTGACCTGGGCGTGGGCACTTGGTGCCCAGAATCCGTCCGCCTCCTGGCCTTGGCGATTGGATCTGGGGAGCAGATTCACCCAAGTAAGCGTCCATCCTGGGAGCTTTTGGTCCCGTCAAGAAGGAGTAATGGAAAGAACAGGAGAGGGGGAGGGACGGGCAGCGCCTTCTTTTTCTTTTTTTTAATTTGAGGCGGGTCCTGCCGAGTTGCTTGCGGCCTTGCCAAGTCGCTGAGGCTGGACTTGCGATCTTCCCGCCTCAGCCTCCCAAGTCCTGGGGATCGCAGGCGGGTGCCACTGCCCACAGCCGAGAGGAGCACGTTCTGGTGGCAGCGATGGATGGTGGGCTCGAGTGCTGTCCTGGTCCACCTGCTGTCCCCCAGATGGCATGTCGAAGTCCTGACCCCAGCACCTTGGAAGGTGGCCTCGTTGGAAGCAGGACCATTGCAGATGCGATTAGGAGGAGGTCCCGCTGCATCCGGTGATGTGTCCCTGCCACAGGAGAGGTCACACTGAACCACAGAGAAGAGGCCCTGAACTGGGTGGGGGTTGGGGTGATGGAGCTGCCGGCCAAGGGACGCCACGGAGTGCCACCAACCTCAGCAGCCAGGAGGGGCAGAGAGGACCCTCGGCCGGCGTGAGGGGCCTGTGCCCTGCACACGTCTGGATCTCACACCGCTGGTCTCCAGAACCACAAGACAGTGAATTCCTAAAAACCTCAAGCCACCCTGTCTGTGGTCCTTGTCACAGAGGTCCTGGGAAACGATGAGACGCCTCTAGTTAACCCTCCCCCTCTCCGCCTTCCAAGTCAGCCTGGCCACCGTCGTCATCGTCACCTCCCCGACACGGTAGAAGAGGTCCCACTCTGGCGTGGGCTGGCTGTACAGCAGGCACCTGGCCTCTGTGGACACTCACAGCTGCTCCTGGACTGGACCACCATCCTGGGGGCGGTGGCTGTCTGGAGATGACCCGGGGCTCTGTCCCCTGCCACTGGCTCCCCAGTGTCAGGCTGATGCTCGTCCTCTGGGCGTGGGAGCCCACTCAGGCCTGTTTGTGGGAGGCGGAACGCTATGTTGGCTCCTGCCCTGACGGCTCCTGCCCCAGGTGAGTGCCGTGTGTGATCTGCCCTTCCCTGGCCGGCAGGCGGGAAGCCAGTAGAATGGAAAGAAGTTGAAGGGATTTGCAGATGTCACCGAGGCCCCTGTCAGTCCGCTCTGAGTACCCAAAAGGGAGGTTGTCCGGGTGGGCCTGGCATGATCAGGCGAGGCCTTCAAAGACTGTCTTCAAGCGATTCCTGGTTTTGAAGAGCAGCGACCCCGAGCTCCACAGCTGTATGGAAATGGGTTCTGCCCACAGCCACCAGAGCTTGGGTGAGGACCCTAAGCCTCAGATGAGCCCCAGCCCTGCTGCCACCTTTATCTGAGCCTTGGGAGACCCTGGGCAAGGACCCCCCTCAGCCCTCCTAGACTCCTGGGGCACAGAAGCCCGAGACAATAAATAGGTGATGTTTTAAGTCACCAAGTTTGTGGCCCTTTGTCATGCAGCAGGAGAATTTAGTATGTCCTTCCATTTTAAGGGACCTCAGGTGCTGTGGCCAAGCCCCCGCGGCACTGGAGGGACAGATGTGGGGACATGGAGGGAGCTAGGAGAGGGGACGGTCTCGAAGGAAGTGGGGCCCTTGAGATGAGGCCAGGTGCAGCTTGACCTGTCCTCAGTCTCGGGGAGCATCGGGGTGACGTCTCCCCTGAGCGCTCTTCCTTCCACCTGGGAGTCTCGGGCCGAGGCGGAACCCCACTTCCATCTTCTTGAGGTGGCCCTGGGGGGCAGACCTGGAGGCCAAGGAGCTACCTGAGGGAGCCACGGAGAAGCTGGGCGCAGGGAAAGGGTTGCAGGGTGGCAGACACCTAGGGACCAAGATCCTCCGTCCTCAGGAAGGGCTCTCGGTCATCCTCCCGAAGGATCCACGGGGTCTGAGTGGAGGGGCCTGCACCCCATCTCCTGGGACAAGCCCTGGAAGACGGCCTGACCCGGAGCACACTCGGTCATCCGGTTTGCCACTGTCCCTGAGGCCTGGCCCACAGTCGGTGTTCAAGGTGGGTCACTTGGTGAAAGAGGGGCACAGCCCAGGCCCAGACCACTCGACCGAGGGCCTCAGGGCCCTGTCTCCGGGTGCAGGCTGACCACTTTTCCAGCCCCAGAGGGCCCCCTGCCTGCCTTCCAGAGGTGGGCGTGCCCCAGGGCTCTCCCAGGGGCCCCAGGGCTGGGGCATCTGCTGGCTGTGCTTCGTGCTTGGGACCACCTGCCTCCCGGCCCCTGGACTCCACCTGGAGGCTGGGAGGATGGGCCGCGTGCTGGCCTCCAGCCCCGAGGGGATCTGTGCACGGCCCTGCAGCTTCAGGAGCGGGGATCCCCTCCCGCCACCTCCCTGCCCTGCCCTAAGCTGCTAGCCGTGTTCCCGAGAGCACAGTTAATAAGTCCTGGGGCCGAGACCCTCTGTCACCGTGGGGTTGGCCACCCTCTGGAGTCTGACGAGGTCTTGGGGTGCTGGCAGCACCAATTTTCATCCATTATTTTTTCTATTATGGATGATGATTTTCCACTCTGGAGTCAGACAGAGGTCGGCCTGAGCCCAGCTCATGAAGACAGATGGCCGCCGTCTGCTGGGTGCGGTGGCCCTGATGCATGGAAGCAGCGTGTTCGGGATGTGCACTGACGGCCTGGGAGCTCTGAGATGGACCAAATTTAAAGGAGTCGGGATGATTATTTAATCAGAACAAAGACAGCCAGGGTGCAGGCACAGGCAGGGGCTGACGGCCCCGTTTCTGACAGCTTCTGGGGCCGAGTTAGAATCCTGCTTCTGCTCCACGCAGCCGCGTGGCCTCAGCCTCTAGGGTCTCGCTGTACGGCTGGAAGCTGTCCTGTCTTCACGTCAACGTGAGGGGCACCAAGCCGCGGGAAGAGTTTGGCTCCCGAGGAGCAGTTCCCTGGGCCAGGTATGTGGTGGCCTCCGGGGAGTCGCTCTCATGTGCCCAGGGGCATCAGGCAGTGTCTGGTGACATTTCTGCTTGTCACTTTAGGAGAAGGGAGGGTGCTCCTGGCTTCTGGTCGGTGGAAGCCACTTAGCGTCCTACAGTGCACAGGATGGTTCCCCACAAAAGGGAGCTTTCTGGCCCTGATTCCCGCGAGGTGCGGAGGCCTAATTTAGCAAGCCGCGGCACCTGCTCAGTAACAGTCACCTGGTGATGAGTAAGAGGGACAAAGCGGCTGCTGCGCCCAGAATGAAGACGTTGTTTTAGGTGGTAATGTTCTGTGGTTTCTAGGCCATGCATCCACACGGCCCAGGAGCCAGAAGGTACCCAGGGGCACTGTCCAATCCCCCTGCGCCTCCTCCCGGCCCCCAGGTGCCCTTGCTGGAGAGCTACAGTCACCAGTTCCCTATTTCTTCATCTCTGAGCAGTTCCAGGCACACATATTGCGTCTGCATCATGAACGTAAGCACACGTATGCACACGTGCCGTCTGCTTCCTTCACCTCCTGCTCTTGCCACGTAAGCCACCCTGGAGACTGTTCCATGTCCCGACACCAAGAGCTCCCTCATTACTTCTTTTAGAGATGCTGGAGTATGCCATGGTGCGGACGCTCTGTGCTTTATTCAGCCACTCCCCTCTGGATGGACACATAGGTTACTCTTATTCCTGTTGCTGTTAAAAACACAAATGCCACTGGTCACTCTGGTGGAGTGTCGCTTTCTAATGAGCAAACGCATGGGCAGGGCCAGATTCCACAGTGGAATTGCTAAGTAAGGAAGTTTGTGCTTTTATTGGAGGGCACCAAACCACCCTGCATTGAATCTGCCCGTGGGAGAGCTTCTGAGTGTCTGGGAGTTGATGTCACTGGGAAGTGGCTTCCGCCTTGTGCAGAACAGCGCTGCTTTGCTCCTCTTCCTGGTGCTACCAGCTCCTAAATGACTTGCCTCTCAGAGTTTCACGTAGAGCGGCCTCAGCGGGTCTGCTCGGGGGGCTGTTGGCTTTATTTATTAGGCTTCTGATCTGAGCCCCAGAGAGGCTCTGAAGGACACCACAAGCCCACCGTCCAGAGCTTGCCGGGCACCTATGGTTCACGTGCGACTTTTGAGGCTCCCGAGCTGCCCCTGCACCCTGAAGTTGTGGCCATCTGGTTAGGGGTGAGGCTCACGCTGCCTGGCACCCACCCTGCCTGGGTCTGAGGGCCACCTCACGAGGGGCCCGTGGACAGGAAGCTGAGTGGAACGAGTCCTGTGAGGCCAGAGACTCCTGATTCCAGGACCCCACCCCCTCCCTCCTGGACAGGCAACCCGCCAGTCCCTCTGCCTCTCTGGACTTGGCTTCCTCCCCTGTGGAAGGGGACGGCCCTGGTCTGGCAGCCCTGGGGTGGCAGAGACAACCAAGGCAAGTGCCTGGCACGGGGCCAGCACGAAGCCCAGGCTGGGGAAGTGGGAAGTGGGAGCCGGGTGTTCTAGAGCCAGAGTCTCTGGGGTCTCTGGGGGTGTGGAGAAGTAGAGGAATGCGGCCAGCCTGAGGTGAACCCAAGACCTACTGTATACTGTGTGACCTTGGGCAAGTTACTTAACCCTTCTGTTCTTCAAACTCAGTGCTATCATTGGGATTTGAAATGTCCCTGCAGGGCTCATGTGTTGAAGGCTTAATCACCAGCCTGTGGCACAGTGGGGTAGCTTTTAGAGTTGGGGCCTAGGGGACTGCGGTTGTAGCTCAGTGGCAGAGTGCTTGCCCAGCATGTATGAGGCACTGGTTTTATCAGCACCGCATAAAAATAAATAAGTAAAATAAAGGTATCGTTTCCATCTACAACTAAAATGATTTTTTAAGCATTAAGAGTTGGGGCCTCACCCAACTCTAGTTGAGTCATTGGGGTAAGCCCTTGAAGGAGATATTGGGACCCTGGACTTCTGTTTCCTGGCATCATGAGGTAGGCATCTTTCTCTGCCATGCACTTCCTACCCATGAGGAGCTGTCTTGACACAGGACCCAAAGCAGTCACTGAACTGAACTGACCATGGGCTGAAATCTCTGAGACTATGAGACAAAACACACCTTTCTTCCTTATAACTTGACCATCTCAGGTATTTTGTCACAGTCATGAAAAGCTGACATGCTCCCCATCTGTACGACGGGGTTGAGTTTTGGTCCTGCTTCATAGGGATTAGTAGACTAAGCGCTGTGTGTCAGCTGTTATTATTATCAGTGATCGTCTTTGACTTCCAGAGTCTATAGCATTTGTTGTGTGCTGTGTGCTCAATAAATGTCTGTAATACAAGTAGATGATAATGTATTATGGAAATTGGTTAAAAGTAGTAGGAGGTCAACTCAATATGTTTAAGCAAACAAACAAAAGGCATTACTGATTCATGTAATGGGAAGTCTAGGATAGGGTGGAACGGACTTTCAGTTAAATCTAGGGTTCTGAAAATATCAGTGAATTCGTCTCCCGTCTCCCTCCGTTTCTTGGCTCGGGTCCGGGTGAGTGTACTTCCTGGAAGTCTGCACAGCAGTCCCAGGGAAGACTGCGATTGACAAGATGTGTCATGTGCCCATCCTTGAATCTGTCATGAGCTTGAACCGGGCCAGGGATGTATTCTTCCATTTGGTGACCCCTGGGTCACCTGCTCATATCAGAGTGGAGTGAGTCAACCCTGCCAAGACCATGAGGTGCCACTTAACACAGGGTGGGTGGCCCCAGAGGCACGGAGCACACACAACCCCACATCCTAGTCAAGAAGACGGGTTCGAAGGCACCCTGCTCATGAATGCAGGAGTGGCCCAAGGGCTGACCAATGCTCAACGAGTCTCATTCTAGGTACGGTCGGCCCTCTGTGCCCACAGGTTCCACATCCATGGTTCAACCAGGCACAAACTGAAATATTCAAGGAAAGAAGTTTCAACTGTACCCGAGTGTTTTGGCTTTTTCTTGCCGTTATTTTGTAAACAATACAGTATAACAACTATTTGCATCACATTTACATTCACGTTAGGTTTTATGAGTATCCAGAGATGACTTAACGTAAACGAGGGCCCTGGGGCTACAGCTCCATGGCGGAGTGCCTGCCTAGCTCATATGAGCCTTCGCGGCAATGACCAGGGGACCCTCTGCTGAGAAAGCCAGGCCTAGGGGAGCTTGGCTACTGGTGCCAGGATTGGGACAGCCTGAGCCAGGCATTCCCTGATCTAGAGAGGACCGCAGGTCCCTGATGGGTAGATTCTCCAGGGGAACATGAATGCTTTGACTAAGTGGTTTGGCCTTTCAGATTGTACGTGCTCAGTCACGCCCCTGGAGAGATCATCCGTGCACATCTCTGCACTCTGGAGGTGGAAAGAGCTGCCAGAGGTTGGGCCAGGCCTGGCGTGCACACTGGTAACCCAACCACTCGGGAGGCTGAGGCCGGATGATGGCCAGGGGAAGGCCAGTCTGGGTATCGAGGCGAGACTCCATCTCAAAACAAAGCCCAGCAGTCGTGTGGCAGTCACCACAACCACAAGGACGCACTCAAAGTGCATCACCTGGTGTAATCAGTGGCGTTCAGCAGAGGTGGCTGGCTAGAGAGAGTTCGCTGTATTCAGCACAGTCACTGATGTGTGTTGTCCCAACACTGCCACATCGGGGTCTCTCATGGGTGAGCTGTGGTTTGGAAGGAGTGGATCCATCATCCACTCGACAGGTATTTATCAAGCACTTTGTAAGGAGTTGGGGAGAGAAATATTGGGGAGAGTAAATATTTTCCTGCCACTGGGTCCTAGTACTCAGCTCAGGGACAGAGGTTGGCACGAGGGCCCCAGATTTCCAGAAGCACTTCCCAGCCAAGCCACCCTGACCCAGATTCTGCCTTGCATGTCCAGAGAGCCATCTCCGAGTGGCTGGTGTATAATTCATGGGGAGCTGCCAGACAGGTGCAGCACCTTTTGTGAAGCTCAAGGTTGATCCAAGGGTGCCATTCAACTTCTACATATTTATGACATAGCTACTGGGTGGAGGTGGGGAGATCCCAAACTTGTTTTAGGATTTATCCCAGGAGGAGGAAATAGAACTTGGCAGCAGAAATTCATCTGATGGATGTGGGTAAGAGGAGGCGTCATGTTTAAAACTGGTTTCTCCCCCGACTCCCAAAAGCAGACCCTGAGTAAAGGGCAGGTGGTTGTTTGGGAGGTGATCCCAGGGAGCCCAATGATGGGTGGGGAAGTGATGCACGAGGGGGAAGGAGGCCACGCAGGAGGTTTCAACGGCAGATTCCCGTTCTGGGCCTCGATGGCTCTGTCCACTGGGGACCTGGGAGGTGACGGGCAATGCATCTTGTGTTAGAATGCTTTTCATCACTGTAACAAAATACCCAAGATGGACCACAGGAGGAAAGGCTCACGTAGCTCTTAGTTCTGGAGGCTCAAGGGCATGGTGTTGGCATCAGATTGGCTGTGTGCAGACCTCGTGGCAGATGGCATCACAATGGGGGGAGCTCATGCGTAAGAAAGAGATCACGTCACCAGCAAGGGAGCCAAACAGGAACTCAGGGGCCAGACTCAGGCTTCTACAGCAGCTGGTTCCTGTGAGCACCAACTCAGGGGTCCCATCAGAAGTACCTTGAGTCCCTTCTGAGGGCATGTCCCCCAGGGCATGTGACCGGAGGACCTCTTTCTAGGTCTTCTTCAAGGATCCACATCACCTCCCAGGATAGCCACTCTGGGACAAAGCTCCAACACATGACATGTTGGGGGACACACCACCACATCCAACCTGGGTGCACCTCAAAGTCCTTCCCTCCGAGGGACAAGATGTTGAAGCATTTGTACCCCGACTCCCTCTCATCTCTGGCTGAGAACGGCTCCTGAGGCATCCGCTTGTCAGCTTCTCTGACGCACTCCATGCTCACTTTGAGATGGGCCTCAGGGGACAGTCTTGGGTGCTTGCAGCAGGAAGCATGTACTGGGATGAGTGGCGTCCACTGTGTGGGCAGGGTGTCTGTTATAGGCCTTGTGGGGGGTGAAGTCCTTCTGCAGAGGTGCAGCTGGGTGCCAGGATCCAGGGAGGGAGCACACTAGATCTCTCTCTACCTCTGCTTTTGTCTGCATAATTTCTTCTCTCAAAGGCTTTATTTTCTCCAGAGGACTGAGGCCACAGAAACTCTTGTTATATCTCACTCCACAGTTCCTACCATCAGAGAGAATGACAACCTTTTTCCAGATTCAGTTTGGGAAAACAAAATCCTAAGGAAGAACTCTGATTGGTCTGTTTGCATCAAATGCTCATTCCTGGACCAATCAACAGTGGCCATGGGGCGGGGTCATGTAAAAACATGGCCGCCGCACCAGAGCCACTGGCTGGAATAGGAAGAGGCGTGAGTCTCCCTGCAAGGGGGTGGTAGTGTGCTGAAAAGCAATGGGTGTCCGTGATGAGCAGCAAGGATAAGGAGATGGAGTCTAATGATTGAAGATTAATTACTGGGGCCTCAACCGGTTTTGAAATCTCTTATGTTTTGTTGTGAGACTCTCGACATGGGTTTAGGAGAAGACTTACCTTGAGCAGAGGATTTCCCCTGCTGCCTGCCCTCTCTGCACCTCTCTCCCTCATCTGTTCTTCCTTCGCTTTCTTCTCCAGAGCAGAGGTTCTCAGACTTTTTCTGTAAAAGGTCAGATAGTGAATGAGGTAGACCTCGTGGGCCATGTGTTCTCTTGTAGCAATTACTCATCTCTCTACTGCAGTGTGAAAGTGGCCACAGATGATGCGGAAATGAATGTGCATGCTGGTGTTCCAATAAAACTTTATTTAGGGGCTGGGGTTGTGGCTCAGTGGCAGAGCGCTTGCCTAGCATGTGTGAGGCACTGGGTTTGATCCTCAGCACCACATAAAAATAAATAAAATAAAGTCATGCTGTCCATACACAACTATAAAAAACAAAATAAAAACAAAACAAACAAACAAAAAAACGTAGCAAGATGTGTAGGCAGGCCAGATTTGGCCTGTGGGCCGTAGTGTGTTGCTCTCTGATCCAGAATGTTCTCTTCAACTTGCATGTCCCCAGTACTTTTGGCCTTGCCTTCATTGGGCCTTCCTTTTCTTCCCCACTGTGCTAACTTCTGAGCGCTTGTTCTCTACATGTGGCCCCGGGCTGGGTGCGCACCACGCAGGTGCAATGGTGGACATTCCCTCAGGCACATTTCAAGCAGGAGGAGGAGAGCAAGAGTGACCAGGACTCTTGGAAACCACGGCCTCGTGAGAATCTGGTGAGCCTTCCCTGTGAAGGTGCAAACGTGTGAATCCACAGCCAGAGGGAGAGGAACCTGCAGCCCGGCCGGTCAAGCCCAGGTTAGTGCTGATGCTCAGAGATGGCCGCTTGGCTGATGGGGATTCGAGGAGGGCGACGTGGTTACAGAGAACCACCTCCCCTCTCAGGAGAGGCTCCAGCCGGTGATTCTGCTAGCAGAACTTCCTGAGAGCTGAGATGGCGAGGAAGCTGGCGATCGGAGGTGAAAAGGTCAGTAACTAAGGCTGTGACCAAGCTGTGAAAGGCGAGAGAGGAAAAAGAGGTCACGAACAACGGGAAATCGTCGGTGGATCGGAGTGCAGGACGGATGCCAAGTGCACCCTCGTTCCCCCTCATGGCCCAGAGCTTTTGCTTCCTCTGGGTGGGAAGAGAATTCCATTCCACCAAACGTGGGAGAGAGACTTTAGAGAACATCTCAGAAGAAAGGGCCATGTGTGGGGCACTGGAGGTCACCAAGCCCTCGCTTGGCATCATGCAGGGGCTGGGAGGAGGAGCTGGCACTGGACTGGGCACGGGACCTCCAGTGGGTGCCTCTCCTGCGTCCCCGGACCTGCTCCCTCCGTGAGCCTGTCCTTCCGTAGCTTTAGGTCCCCAGCCGGTGGACTTGGGTTTCCATCTTCTGCTCAGCCTTCTCCTTTGAAGCCCAGGCTCACACATCCAGGCTATTTCTCAGTCCTTCCATTGGACCCATCACACAGACCTCAAGCTGATGCCATCCGAGGCGGACTCCTGCTTTCCGTCCCTCTGCCCCGTGTGCTCCCCACGCTCCGCGGGTGGCACCACCGCCCGCCGGCTGTCCTGTGCGGTGCCCGGGCGTGGTCCCTAACTCCTCTTTGCTCCTTACTCCCATCAGTAAGTCCTGTGACCCCCAACTCTATCTCAGGGTCTCCAGTCCCTCCGAGGTCACTGTCAGCATCTTGGTGGAGGACAGTAGACGATGCTGACCACACCCGTGTGCGCCTCACCGGTCACTGGGTTAGCCACCTTGCCCACTCCATGGTTCTGCTTTCGGCCCGGCGATTTGCTGCTCTTGTGGCTGCTGGCATTGCTCAGGTTTGTCAGCCGGACCCGATGGCAGGTCACACTGGTTCTAACGGCCAGGTGCTCCTCTCAGAGGTGCAGGGGAGCATTGGAGGGGGGACCCCAGGACACCCAAGAAGCTCTTCCAGTAGCTCTGTGGGCTGCAGGGTGGCAGAGGAAACTAGAAATCACACGAAGGAACCCCCGGGAGAAGATGAATTTTGAGGATCTGTAGATGTTTGAATTGGAATGAATGGCTCTCTCCTGGTTCCTCAGACGGAGGCCCACGGAGGACGGTGAGCTGTGCCGAGAGCCTAGTGCCTGACCACTTGTGCCGGGAAACCAACTCCTCTCGCTCACACGGTTCAGGGTATACTGTAGCGAGCAAGAGGGAGGTCAAGGTCGACCAGAGACCCGAAGCCTCTAGACTCTTCTCAGCAAAGCCTTGAGCACTGTCTGGTCCCTCCCAGGTCACTCTGATGTCCCTTTCAGAGGGTCTCTGGGGACTGAAGTGCAGGAGGTACTTAGTGAGGCCACGCCCTCTGCAGTGAACAGGGTCCTGCAGGTTGACATCCCTCTAAGCTCCCGCCAACATCTGCCCTCAGAAACAGATGAGCCCTGCCTCTGGGCACATGACTGCCGCCGGGATGGAGAAATGACCCTCCCCTGGTCACCACGAGGGAAGGCAAGGTTGTGTAAGATGGAACCTTGGTTTGCATCACAGAGGACTGTTGGAATTGATGTGACTCTAACGGGGGAGGTGCACTTGGGCCTCTGTGCTTGGAGTAATCCCAGGGATAGTCAGTGGGACATGGGGGCAGGGGACTTTGTCCTCACCATTGCTAAATGGGCCACTTGTGAGATGAACTAAAAAAAAGTGCCATGTGCCATTGAGCGCTGGGAGAGATGCTGAGATGGCGGCAGGCGCTGAGCTTGGGCAGTATTGATGGGGAGGAAACAGAGCGCCCGGCAGCTCTTGGCCGTTCAAGGCAGCGAGTGCATTTTGCCTAGAGACTCTCTGACCTCAGCGTAAGGGCTCGTTCATCTAGGGTGACCTGTGCCATTTCTCCTCCTCTCCCCACCGGCTTTCATTCTTCTCCTTGACCCACCTTACAGCTAAGAGCGCCACAGACTGAAGGAGAAAGGATGGAAATTGATACACCACACGAATAGAGCTGGAAAACAAACAGGAACAGCAACTCTCCTGCCTGAGAAAGCAGACTTCAAACCCAAATTAATTAGAAACGACGGAGAAGGTCATTCTATACTGGTAAAGGGAACAATCCAACAAGAAGATATAACAATATTGAATATTTATGCCCTAAAGGTGGGTCCAACTAATCATATAAAATAGACACTCCTCAAGTTGAAGCTTCAGGCAGAATCCAGTACAATAATACTGGGCGATTTCAACCCATCTCTCTCATCATGAGAGGGGTCACCCAGACATAAACTCAGTCAAACCTTTTGGACCTGAAAAAATACTATAGATCAAATGGACTTAACAGATATCTATAGAATATTTCATCCAACAACAGCTGAGTAGACTTTCTTCTCAGCAGCTCATGGACATGGGCTAGTCACAGACTAGAAAAAACAGTCCTAAAATTCATCTGGAAGAATAAAAGACCCAGAATAGCCAACAAAAGCAAGGCTGGTGGCTCACAATACCTGACTTCAAATTATACAACAGAGCTATCGTAACAAAAACTGCATGGCAATGGCATTAACAGACACATAGATCAGTGGTACAGAATAGAAGGCACAGAGACAAACCCACACATCTACAGTCATTTGATCCTTGACAAATGTGCCAACAATATACATTGGAGAAGTGATAGCTTTTTTAAACAAATGGTGCTGGAAAACTGGTTTTCCATATGAAGAAGAATGAGACTAGACCCTTATCTCTCACCCTGCAAAAAAATTTAACTCAAAATGGATCCAAGACCTAGGAGTTAGACTAGAATCTATGCAATTCCTTGAAGAAAACGTAGGGTCAACTCTCCAGCATACAGCTCAGGCAATGGCTTTGTCAATAGGACCCCAGGAGCTCAGGAGATAATGCCAAGAGTTAATAAATGGGGTGGTATCAAATTTAAAAAGTTCTGCACAGGAAAAAAAATCATGAATGTGAAGAGAGAACCCACAGAATGGGAGAAAATCTCTGCTAGCCCCTTTTCTGACAGAGGAGTAATATCTAGAATATATAAAGAACTCAAACAAATCCTTTATACCAAAAAAAACCCCCAAGTAACTCAATTAATAAATGGACAAATGAATTAAACAGACACTTCTCAAAAAGAAGAACTACAAATGGCCAACGAAAACATGTTCAACATTATTAGCAATTAGGGAAATGCAATCAAAACTGCACTGAGTTCTCATCTCACTCCAGTGAGGATGGCCGTCATCAAGAAAGCGGACCGTAATACACGCTGGACAGGAGGGAAAAAAGAAGAGCTCTACACTCTTGGTGGGACTGTAAACTAGTAGGAGGTTCCTCAAAAGACAAGTCAGGGAACCACGGTATGACCCAGATAGACCATCCCGGGTATTTATCCTAGAGAATGAAAGTCACCACACCCCGGTGACACACGCACACCCATGTTCCTGGCAGCAGAGTTCACGATCACCTAACTATGGAAGTGGCCTCGGTGTCCACCAGTGGACGAGTGGATAGAGAACCTGTGGGTATGTACACAGTGAGGTTTCGCTCAGCCAGAAAGAAGAATGAAATGATGTCATTTGCAGGAAAATGGATGAAACTTGAGAACTTTATGTTAAAAAAACATCAGTGAGACTCTGGGTCAAGGGTCATAGGTTTTCTCTCATCTGTCAAATCCCGAGAAGGAAAAGGCAAAGAAAGATGGGGACGTCTGGGAAGTACCAGGCGCTGGGAGGGGGGAGGGAGGAGAGAACCTTTGGGGAGTGACCTTGGCCGAGTCACACACACACACATTGTGTGCGTGTGAGAATGTGCCCAACAAACCCCTTCATATGTACAAGTACAAGAATGCTCCAATAAGAAAATGGGGAAAGAAGTGGGGTGTGGCAGACGTGGCCCAAGGACCGGGGAGGGTCCCTCTTGCCGCCTTGGGCTCCGTAGCTGGAGCGGGAAGGGATGAGTCTGACACACAGGTTTGAAACCAGCGGCTGATTTCCAGGCCCGTCGGGTGGGACGCTGCCCCTGTGCCGCCCACCCGGCCTGCGGTCTCTGGCCTCGGCGTCCTCAGTTCTCGTTTTCTCAGCCATCCTGGAAAAATTGGACCTGTAAATGGAACCCACCTTCGGGCAGCGGCGGGCTCAGCAGATGGCCCCCGGCCTCCTCATCCTTGGCGCCTTCCCGGGAGGTCATGGGGTGTGGTGCTGGTAGAGCTCCGGACCATTCTTTGGTGACTTGAGAACATTAGGAGTGAAGTTGCTCATTTCCCCTAATGAACAGCTGGCTGGCGTTTCAAGCTCTCCTTGCTGCTCTTGTTGATAGGTGTGTGTGTGTGTGTGTGTGTGTGTGTGTACAAGTCGGCCCTCTGTATCCCTGGGTCCTGCATCAGCAGATCGCACCAAGCACAGATCAAAAACTATTTGAAAAAAGAAAACCAACAAAAAGCAACGCAACGATAAGCAAACACACAAAATTACAGTGAAATGACCACTTACAGAGTGAATCTAGAGATGACCCAAAGTGCCCAGGAGGGTGTGCGGGTTATCTGATGATACAGTGCCATTTGTAGGAAGGACTTGAGCACCCGCGCATGTTGGTAGCCAGGCAGGGTCCTGGAACTGCTTTCTGGTGGACACCAGGAGAGGGCTGTTTCACGGGTGTCTGTCTGGGCACATTGCAAGTGTCCACTATTTCAGAACCTCTCCCCAAAGGTGCCTTGTACCCACCTGCGCTGCCAGCAGATGGCAAAGCCATTGCCGAGGGTCTGATGAGAACCATGTCCCTAGATGCAGGTGGGTCCTTTGCCCACAGCAGAGAGTCCCCTGGAAAGCCCGTCAAGATGCAGACCCCAGGACCTGCCAGGGACCTGCTGGGTTAGGGTCTCTGGGCAGGACCCCGGGGCCTGCGTTCTATGGACTCTCTCAGATGTGGAGAGTCACAGCTGGTGGTGAGGCTCATGCCAGCTGGCCATTCCCATATCTTTGGGTTGTTGCCTGTTTTTAGAATATACTTGAATTTTAATTTAATTTAGTATTGGGAATTGAACTCAGTGGCAATTTACCCCGATTCTTTTATTTTCTATTTTATTACAGGGTCTCACTAAGTTGCTGAGGCAAACCTTGAACCTTGGATCCTCCTGCCTCAGCCTCCTGAGCTCTGGGATGACAGGAGTGGGCCACCACTCCTGGTTCATACTGGTATTTTATATGACAAGGGGCTTCTGCTTCCTGGGGACCACCAGGTTGTCTTCTAACCTGACCCTGGTGGCCCGGTGTAGTGGTCTCTGTGGGTCAGCTTCCTTTTCTCGTGCTCTGTCAACAAACCTGCGATTCACCTGGACACACCTGCCAAGGATGCTCAGTGTCCTCCGGGGATGGACCCCGGGTGCCCAGAGCAGGGCCTGCTCCTCACACCTCCAGTATCGGCTTCCTCTTGTCCCTGGACATGTGAAACTTTGCCCTTGTAGCCCCAGGCTGTTCTGTCAAGGGTAGAATTTCTATTTTAAAAGGAGAAATAATGAGCCGCTCAGGAATGCAGATGAGTCCAGTCTCCCACTCGCTCACTGGGTCAACTCAGGAGCTCTGGCTCCACAGGTAGGAAGGCGCGAAGTCCAACACGCATGGGCAGGTGTGCCCGGAGCGATTCACACGCCCAGGCCTGTGGACGCGGCGGCAGCCGCCAGGTACTGTTACGGAAGAGGGGTGCTGACATCAGACGGGAGCGCCGTGGCCCCGGTTTTAAGATCACTTTTTTGTTTTGATGCACAGTTTTCTAGATCATTCTCTGTACTTACCTTCCTATTAAACAAACATGCACACACAGAAAGCAGAGGAATTCTACTGTGCATCTTACTCTTCAACCAGCGGTTTCTGTTTCTTTAGGATACAGTCCAGACCTCTTTCCAAGACAGCGCGGGTGAACGGCTTCCTTTAAAAGAAGCCTCATGATGAGGACTTTCCGATAAGTACAGAAGTGAGGGGGTAACGCAGTGAACCCCCACCCTGCTTCAGCAGGGACCACGCTTGCCTGGCTCCCTCCCCAGGTTCCTCTGAAGGGAACCCAGAACATCCCGTGGCTGCATTTATAGAGAGCCCCACTGCGCTCAGCCAGTGTCCCCCATCCCACTGAGGCCTTGCTTGTTCAGTCCCCGACGATGGCCACTTGGTTCTGTGGGGTGGGGTGAAGACACACCCGTGGGGGGGAATGTGGGACAAGTGAGTTTCTGTTTCTCCTCCGAGGAGCCCCATCCTCAGGCCCCAGCCCTCTAGACCTGGGTGAAAGGCAAGGGGGGCCCGAGCTGCCGTGGACAGGCCGTGCCTGTCCCTGACCCCGTGGGAAGGAAGGGAGGGTCTCCGGCCTCAGAGGGGTGAGGTCTGACAACTGTGGGGTGGCCATCCCCAAAGCTGGGGGCTCCCAGGGAGTGTGAGTCGATCCTCCTGGTTACAGAGGAGCTGCCATCGTACCAGCGGGTCCCAGTGCATGCCAGGGCCACAGACCAGACAGACTGGTCATCTCCGTTTCCTAGGCTGCTGTAACAGATGACCTCAGTTTGGTGGCTTAAAGCAACAGAAATGCACTTCTCACAGTTCCGGAAGCCAGGGGGCTGCTTTCAAGGCTCTGGCAGGGCCACACTCCCTCGATGGCTCTAAGGGAGGGTCCTTCTGCCTCTTCAGGTAGCTGCTGAATTCCTTGACCGGTGGCACGTCACTCCAGCCTCTGCTGCCGTCTTCCCAGGACCTTCTGCTCTGTGTGTCCCTCCGGTCTCCTCCAAGGACACCAGTCATTAGGATTCCCATCACCTAACCCGTATGATCTCATCTCCCTCCATCACTCATCACATCTGCAAACACCCTGTTTCCAGTTAAGGTCACACTCTGAGGTTCCAGGTCGGCGTGACTTTTTGGAGTGTCCTGGTACTGTCAGTTGCCCTGGGTCAGAGGCCAGGGCTACCACATGGTGGTAACTGTGGCAGGTAGGCAGTCACATCCTGGCCCCAGAGCAGGGGAGTGTACTTGCTGGCAAACACCTCAGCTCTTGGTGGTACGTGGAGGATCCGCGAGGAGCCTCGGGGTTGGTGTGCCTAGAGTTGGCCCAGCACTCCACGGGCGACTCCACGGGCGACTCCACGGTTCTCTTGCTTCTTCCCTCATGGTTGCAAAAGGGATGCTGAGAGCCAAGCAGGAAATCTTTACGTCTCATTGGTCAGGCCAGGTCACATGGTCACCCTAGCTGCAAGGGAGGCTGGGAAGGTAAGCATCTCTTTTTCGCAGCCTCTGTAGGGGAGGCAAGGAAGGAGCTCAGGAGGTGCCATGACCACCCACGGACAAATGACCCTTCCGGACTCTGAATGCATCACCAAGTTGCCCATGGCCCTCTTCCATTTCCCTGCATTTGAACACCTACTCTACAAAGTCACGTTGTCATGTCTGTCAGTCAAGACCCCCAGGCATGGGCTACTGTCGGGACAGTCTCTTTCAGAGGCAGCAGTTGTCTGGGGGCTCTTGCCCCAAGAGGGTCCTGCTGGAGAAACGCTCTTCCACCAGTTTTAGGCGGACCCCTCATCCCACACTCCTGGATGCGGCGCAGCACGAACCCCTGGGGCCATGAATATCTGTGCATCCACCACCGCACTTCAGCCTGTTGGCTTTCCAGACGTGAGGCTGTCATGTTTGGACCCCTCAGAGGTGCTTGTCGGGGCTTCCTTAGAGCCACGTGAAGGTGGTCCCACTGTTCTCCAGGCCAACCGAGGCCGGCAGCACTCAGGGAGGAACAGGGCTGGGGGCGCGTTGCCCCGGTGACCCTCTGATCCTGGCTCGCCGCGCCCTCCCTGCTTGGCAGGGAGCTTCTCTGAAGACTCGGGGCTGTGGAATACATTATTCATGCATCTTTTTATATCACCTACCACGGCACCAGCTGGGGACAACAAATACTACAAACAGGGCACCAATGAAAAAGAATGTGTAATCAGCCTTTAAAAATTCCTTCTTGTCTGCCAAGGGCGGCGAGGGGCGGGAGGGTAGCAGCTGGCTGGTCCCGCTAATTTAGAGGCGGCTTTGCTTCGAAATGAGGGTGGCTTCACTTCCGCCTCGCCCGAGCTCTGGAAAGGGCAGATCCCGGGAGCCCTGGCAGACTTTATGGGGAGGCAGCGTGTGTCTGGTGCCACGAGAGAGACAATTTTTAAGGGCCTTTTATTGCCTCAGTAAGTAGAGGGGGTATTATTTCTGGCTCTCTCTCTCTCGGAAACTGACAGAGGAGGGACTTGGTGGTTACTGCTTTTTAAATTTATTTTCCTTCCATTTTATTTTTTAATTGAGGTATGATTTTTATGAAGTGGACTCATCTCAAATGTGCAACCTGATGACTTCTACAAGCATCTATATATACACCCTCATTGTGGGTTGGATTGTTTTCCCTAAAGAGAAGTTCTCACCCCCAGCTCCTGGGCACATCTGGAAACAGAATCCTTGTAGATGTGATTAGTTAAGAAGTCACGCTGGATTGGGGTGGACCTGGTGTAGCAGGGTTGGTGTTCCCATAGGATTCTGTCACAGGCCTCCCTGCCCCCGGAGAGCGCATGGGAAGATGGAAGAGGAGGGGCTCTGAGAAGAGGCAGGAAGGATCCTCCCCGGAGCCCCCCCGGGGGAGCAGGCCCTGGTCAGTCCCCTGATTTCAGACTGACGGCCTCCAGGACCGTCAGCCCAGATGCTTCTGTTACTGCACCTCCAGGACATCAGGGCACCAGTCGGAGCCACCCCGGAGTGCACCCGTGGGAACTTGCAGCACTGTCGGGAGACAGCAGCTTGCTAAGTTGCTGAGGCTGGCCTCAAACCTTCCATTCCCGGGTTGCTGGGATGACAGGCATGCACCCCTACCCCTGGCTTCCTGTTTATTTCTTTCTCTAAACAGTTACTGGTCACCTGGGATGTGCCACGTGCCCGCAGGGCTAGGCTCTGGAGGTCCAAAGCTTTAGGGCTCCCCTGTCCAGCGTGGAGAATTGTCCGGAGCTGCAGTCTGGATTTTCCAAGAGACACGTGCGTGGTGCGATCAAGCTGCTGCTGCGGCTGGCCCAGGTGCAGGGAGGGCTCGAGAAGGAAGCCCCCCCCCCCCGCCCCCCGGCCCATGGCAGCGAGACCACCCTTTGTCACTACTTTGAATTCTTTACAGCCCTGATTTGGGGCATGACGGATGTAAAGCGTACAAGGATCTAATGGGGGCTGGGGTGCAGCTCAGTGGTGGGGCTCTTGCCTAGAGTGGGTGAGGTCCCGGGTTCCATCCCTAGAACCGCAAAAGAAAAAAACCCAGCTCTGACCGTGCGCAGGCCACGTGGCGAGGGCGGCAGGTTTGATTGACATCCAGAGGAGAATTCAAGTGAACCTGGGTGATCAGAAACCCTTGAAATCTGCACCCCCTGCTCTGCAGAGGGCTCCTCAAGGCTGCAGGCTGGTGACGTGGCCACGTGGCGTTCGTACCCCGGCTTTCATAAAGCTCAGCCCTTAGGCCTGGAAGCTTTGCAGTCCTCCTCAGCGTCCTCGTCCTCGCTGACAGAGAAAGAGGGGCGGCTGAGGCGTTCTAAGGTAAAGCCAGGGGACTTGGAGAGGGTAGCCTTGGCCTAGGTGCAGCACTGAAGGTCAGACCAGCCCCGGGGACAAGACTCATTAAAACCTGTCCCTCCTGCCACTTCAGGTTGTGCAGGGGGAGGCAGAATCTGGAGGTGACTGGCGAAGGTACAGATCATGGCTGTGTATGTGGGAGAGATTCCTCTTTAAGCCGGTCTTAAAGGGACACTGGCTGGCTCCCTCTGGGTTGGCGGATGCCACCTGATTAAGGAAATCTGGTCTCGCTACCATTTTTGTTTCTCCTTCTCTGGGTTCCCAGGGGCCCAGCTGCAGCCTAGGGGTCTTGGTGATGACAACTCTGTTCTGTGCTACTCGGGATCGTGAACGTTGAAAGTCTGCAGGTCATGGTCATCCAGGGAGAATTGTTCCAGCTGAGACTTCCTTGTTTGTACTGACCAGTGCATTCCGCTGGCACGACGTCCAAAAGGTGTCAAGGGGTGCCATCCTTCCACACTCCTCCCTGGCCACCAGTTCCTGTCTCCTGGGCTGCAGTGTCTCCGTCCACAGGGCCTGTTGGTCACCGTCTCTGTCGCTGTCTGCATCTGTCCATTGCCTGGAAACCACAGCTGACTGTGAGCACTGTTTCGAACCTTGATTTTCCATTGAAACTGTTTCAAAGTCAGTTTTAGTGCTGTTGTAACAAATCACCCAGACTCAGTGCTTAAGACAACAAGTTATTTGGTGTGCGTGTCCAGGAGGCCACCTGAAAATGGGCTTCAGAGGCCGAGATCAAGGCGCTCCGGCTCCTGGGGACAGCTTGCCTTCTTTGTCTCGCGGCCCCTCCTCTCTGTTGGAAGCCACCAGCCGGCAATAGCTGCACATCTCCCTGAACTCAGACCCTCTTCCCTCCCTGTTGGAGGACTTTGTGATTACGTGGAGTTTATCCACGGGATCCAGGATGATCTCGTCTCAACATCCTTAAACGTTATCATGTCTGCAAAGCCCCGTGCTGCCACATAACACGACATAGTCCCAGGTTCCAGGGATTAATGAGAATGTGGACATCTTTTCTAGGGGTGTGTTGGGGCAGGCCCCAAACGGTTATAGTTAGGCTCACTCGCTGAGACTTCTGGCGGGTTATGTTATGTTTTATATGGTTTCTCGTGTGTAGCCAGGGCTGGGAGCCGGCTGTGTCATGGTCAGTCAGGGCTGGAAACCCTGATTCAGTGTGTGGGCTCAAGGTCATGAACGTTAGCTTGTGAGCATGCGCCCCCTTACGTAACCTGCTGGTGGTGTGCCTTCTTTGTTTGGGCCGTATGTTAAAAGGGTCTATGGAAAAAAACTCAGGGGCTAATGGGGGCAGAACGGAAATGGCTGGGGGCTAATGCTGAAGCTGGAGGCTCCTGCCACCTCTGAGTAGAGCATGTCTCCTATCCCAATTGCATCTTCTTCTACCTGTTGGGACCCGAATCTGTTTCCTGGGTCTGAGCCCCTCTGTGACAGAGGACATGATTCTGCCCACCAGAGTTACCTCGAAGCATGTCTCTCAGAGTGTCCCTTTCCTATTATCAGTGACATGCACACTATTCCATCGCTCGGCTGTGCCACATTTTACTAAGCCGATCCCCTCCTGTTGAGCAGTTAGGTTGTTTCCAGTCTTTTGCTCTTAGAGTGCTTAGCAGCAATGCTTCATTTGGCCCTGTTGCTCACAGATCTGTGGTGTGAGTGTCAAGAAGTGGATTCAGAGTGATTCAGAGTGATTCAGTGGGTATGTACACCTGCCATTTTATTAGACGTTGCTGAATTGCTCTAAGAAGGGTTAACATTATTTATAGAAAATTTCAAAGATACTGAAAGTCGAGAGACTAGTTGGATGCCTGCAGTGTACCTACCCATCACCCACCTTCAATAGTAACAATGACCAGCTCAAGGCTATCTTGCTTCATCTACACCCGCAATGGGCTCCCTGCCACGCCTCAGTTATTGAGCAGCAAGACCCTCTCATGGTGTATTCCAAGAGAGACACTTAACAATTTAAAACGTATGTTCATGAGATTCTGTGGGCAGGACTGAACTGAGAGGGTGCTCCATGTGGCACCTGAGCTCCTGGGACAGTGGCCGTCTGCCTGGAGGACCTATTGTCTGTGCCATGGGGGTGGCTGTGGAGCTGATGGCCCACCCCATCCTGCCACCTGGAGACGCCTCTTTTTACCCAGAGGAGAGTCTCAGAGGCCGGTCCGCGGGGAAGTGCTCTGGGAGGTTGAACGTCTAAGAAGAGCTGACTCAGCCGGCTGCTCTGTGCTGAGCGTGAGCCCCAAAGCAATAAAAGGGAACTTTTTGACCTGCCGTCTCTGCACAATATCAGCAAGAAAGAGCCTCTCGGCAACACCCCAGAACTTGGATATCCTGCCTTGTCAAATTTTCACACCACCTCGCTGAGAGTAATAAACCCAGATCCGAGAAGAGATGACTCTCGGGGAGGGGGTGGCTCTTCCGCCATGATATCTTGTCGAAGGGCTTATTCTCTATCAGTGAACCTGAGGGTGCCATCTGGAGCGGCAAGGTCCCCTGCCCGTCGGTCACTGGAGCTGGCTCTTGCTAGGGAGTCATGGCATGTGACGAAGCACCCCAGCGAATCCGTGAGGTTGTGTCCAATTTCAAGTAGAAAGTGTGTGAGGCCATAGAAAACAACTGGCTCCCGGGACTCCAGCAGCCCACCCCTCCCCCAGTCCTGGCTGTGGTTTTCGCCTGCTGCTCCCCACAGTGACCAGGAAGTTTCCAGCACCCAATGCTCTCCCTGACTTTGCCTCTGTGCCACACCCTGCACCCTGGCCTGGCCTCCCCCTCCTGGGCCACTGCAGCACCTCTGCCTGCGTTTCCTGCCTCTGGCCTCCCTGCCTCTGGCCTCCTCCTGCCTCTGGCCTCCCTGCCTCTGGCCTCCTGCCTCTGGCCTCCCGCTCCCAGCTGCAGGGTGTACCCCTTCGGTGCTCACTGCCTCCAGGGGCTCTGTCTCACTTGGCCAACCCTCAGTCTCCTGCCTCTTCCCCCTGTAAGCCAGCCGTGGGACACTTTCTCTTGCACGTCTCTCCACCTGGTCAGCTCTTCCCAGGAGGGCTGCAGGGCTTGTTCTGGCCCTGTTCAGGGTGGCCTTTCAGGGAAGCCCACCGGCCCCCAGCTGAGACCTACCCAGCACTCTCACAGCCTGTTCCCCTTCCTTGCGCTAGGGAGACCTCAGCACTTACCACTAACCAACCAGCTGTCTAGCTGCAGACGTGTGTGTACATGTAATGGTTAATATGGTCGTATAGACACACGCTGTTGCATTGACATTTATTCGCTAACACGCGTGACTCATCATGACACGTGTCAGTGTGCTAACTGGCTTTTCTTGTTCGTTTTCTGGCTCACTCAGTTGGACGGGGAGCTCCATGGGACCCACAGTCTTTGCCGTCTGGCTCGCGGCGGTCAGGGGCCTGTGTTGGCCAGCACGTGAAGCCGTGCCTGGCAGCCTGGATGCTTACTAACCATTTGCCCAGAGCGAGGGTGGCCAGTGTCAAGGCTGGACCGGTGGTACCCACACTGGAATGTTCCGGTTCAGGTTGAAACCTGTGGTGGACGTTGGTGTTTCAGGAGAGGAGGGGGCTTGAGCTTTTCTGGGGTCTGAGATGGATCAGAAAATGCCCAGAGGTCAGCCCTGCTCATTTCAGACCCCTGCGGGTTTGCACAGGGAGAGGGGTGCAGGCTGGGCAGGTGGAGGGGCACGGGGGCCTCTCCAGGGCAGCTGGCACCGAGGGCACCTGTGAGTCTGGGAGGACGAGGCCGAGCTGCTGTCCTGTGCCTCCCGATCCTGCCTCACCATCGCCGTGACCTCGACCTCAGGGTTGTGAACACACATGATGCCACACATTCTCGAATTCAGCCTTGGCAGAGCAGGGGTCCTTCAGCAGCCGGGACGCATTCGGGTCTCTCCAGGGGCCTCTCCTTCCTTTGAGGTGTTTGCAGTCTACTTCTCAGTCCTGTTCTTGGCTGGAGGTGCCTTTGGCAACTTCGGGGTCAGTCTGGAGGTGGCCTTAAAGGAGGTTAGATGTTTCTCTCTGTTCATTTGTAGAGTGATTGATTATTTTCTTTTTCATTGTGCAATATTTCAAACATAGGAAAGGACAGGGGAAAAGGACCCCTCCACTGACAGTGTGGTTGTGTGACATTCGCTTTGGTCCCCTTCGGATTTCTTAAGAAACGAGCTCGCAGACCCAGCTGAAGTGACACTCTGTTCTGTTCCCTACTTCCTCGCTCCCTGCCCAGGAGCCGCCATCCACCCTCCTTCCCATCACCTCTCTCAGAGCACAGAGTGTTTGTCACTCAGGGATCACCCTGCGAGGGTGGCTCCTGGAGCTAGGTCCTCAGGCCTGCGATGGCTGGGACACTGTGCTTTGCCCCTGTGATAAGACATTTGCTGCAGAGGCCAATGGTACTTCCACCTCCAGGGCACCCCAGGAGTTGTGGGGAGCTGTAGGCAGGTTTCTGTGCAGATGTCTGTCCTGAAGGAGGCTCTGTGCACTCCGAGTCCCCTCTGTCCCACTCCTCGTGTAGGAGGAGCTGTATTCACACCCTATCTTCACGTTGAGGGCTAGCTCCAGTGTCTGCTCAGGTGCTGCCCTAAGGTGGGAGACGTCCACTCCCAGTTCCAGGATCCTGCAAATGTGTCAGGTTCATGGTGAAGGAGAATTCACGTTGCCAATGGATATGAGGACGTGGATCAGCTGACCTTGAAACTAGGGGAGACCCTGGATTCTCTGGGTGTTCCCAGGGCAATCACAGGAGCATTGAAAGATGGTTGAGGAGGAAGAAGAGACAGAATTGGAGATGTGCTTTGTGAGGAAGTCTTGGCCCACAGCTGCTGGCTTTGAAGATGTGCACAAGGTGGGGAACGTGGTGGCGGACCAGGGAGGGTTCTCCCCGGGAGTTTCTGGAAGGAGAAACTGGATTCTCTGCTTCTGTTGGCAGGTGAGACCCGAGTGTCTCTGCTCCCACTGGCAGGTGGGGTCTGCGCAGGGTGCTGCCGTTCTTAAAGGTGGGCTCTGCCCTCCAGGGTCTCAGCAGACCCCTCAATTCACTGTCCAACTTCTCATTTCTGATTTCTTGTCTCATGAATTCAGAGAGCAGAACCAGAGACCAGGCTGAGTGAGTGTGAGAGTAGGAATTACTCCAGTGTGCATGAAAGCGAACTCCCTCAGGGGAGGGGACCCGACCGGGGCTGCTGTCTGCACGTGCAAGGGGTTTATGTAGCACCTGGGTCAAGGCTTCTGGGTCCAAACTTACGCTAATCAGGTTCTGAAAAAAGTACCAATGCTGTGGGTTCAGAGTTACGCTAACTAGGGTCTGGAAAGGCTTGCCTTCCAGTTTTCTCTGCTTCTGGGAGGTGGGAGCTTGAAGTCAGTGAATTGTGCATGCTGGGCGGGGTGGGGGCCTCTGGCATCCAGCTGTGAGCAGGCTGGGCTGCCGTGGGGTGACAGGTCGCTCCCCCAGCTCATCTCGCCGTTCACCTGCCAAGCCTCAGGCCTGTGCCCGCATGGTGGGCTCCACAGGACAGCCTGTGCTTGCTGCCTGTGCCTCAGCCGCCCGCCGCCACTCTGCCGCTTCACCTCTCCCCGGCTGCTTCTCGGAAGGGACTAGTGGGCTGGCTGCAAGGCTTGGTGGCCTAGGAGCCATGTCACCGCTGGCCCCTTGCTTGAAGCCCAGTGAGACAGTTTGGATTTCCAGCCTGCGGAACTATGAGCAAATCAAGTTGCACGGTGTGAGTCACGAGTTTGTGTAATTGGCTACAGCCGCCGTGGGAAACTAGTACGCGCCCCGTCGGGAAGGCCGTGCCTGACCACCCTGTCCCTCCTTCTGTGTCCTCCATCTTAGTCTGTCCCAACTGCTGTGACAAAACCACCATAGACTGAGTGGTTGAAGCAACAAAGAGTTATTTCATGTTGCTCCAGAGGCTGGAGGCTGGAGGCCCAGAACCAAGGTGCTGCAGCCGGAGGGGCCTTCCTTGGGGTGTCATCTTGTGGGTGGGGGGGCGAGGGTGGCAGGAGCAGGCTTGCAGGAGCCCCTTAAGTTATGGCTTTTGTTCATTCAAGGCCTCCCAACACCACCGGGGGCTCAAGTTTCTAGCTCAGGAATCTCCAGGGATGGTGACGTCTGCACTGCCGAGGAGACCGCCGAGCGTCCTCCGTCCTCCGGGAGACTCAGCTGGTGGGCGGTGATCGGACTTCTCACCTGCACTCCAGCCTGGGGACCCTGCCTGCCCACCCCCAGGAGGGGCCCTGAGGACTGAGAGCAGGCAGGGCAGCTGGAGTGTGGCCAGTCTGTTCTAGCTGTGGCCCCCACCTCCGTGCCACCACCGGCTGGGCTCCTCCGTCCAGCGTGGCTGGGGATCTCAAGCTGGACGACGGCCAGCAGCTCACCAGTACAGGCACATGGAGTTCTGAGGCTGCAGAGGAACGGAGTGACACATTCTATCTTTAAGTTGTCTCTGTGGAGACGGATGAGGCAGATGACATCTCCTCAAGGTTTTACACGCACATGTTTCTCTGCACTCACACGGGGCCTAAGGAGGCTCCCACTCAGGTGTGTGCATCCCTCCGTGTCACCCACGGAGACAGAGGTCCCCTGCAGCTCACTCTTTTTTCCTTATGTGTTAAGATGGTGCCACTTAGTGTCCTGAAAATGTCCTTAAAGGCAATAGGATACCATGAGAGACCTTCAGTCTCTTCATCCCGCTCTCCCTGGCTCAGAACCACGGTTCTAGGAGGGAGTACCCCCAGCTGCCGAGGTCCTGCCAGGCAATGCAGGAAGGGACTGTGGGAGGGGTCACCAAGGCAGTGGGCAGCCAGTGCCTGGCCCTAACCAGGCTGGACAGAGGGAAATGATGGGCTCGGACGGAGGTGAAACAGACCCCAAGATACAGAGGAACCCAAGACAGATGAAGATTCACCCCACTGCATTGTTCTCTTTTGCACATTATCTTATGATCTTAAGCACCTTTTTCTTTCTCTTAATTTCAACCTGCAGCCCAAAGTCAAAATAAAGTGTTGCCAGGGGTGGTGCACACCTGTCATCCCAGTGACTCGGGAGGCTGAGACACAGGATCTCAAGTTCAAAACCAGTCTCAGCAACTTAGCAAAGACTTAATCAACCTACAAAATCAAAAGGACTGGGGATGTGACTCAGCGGTAAAATGTCCCTGGGTTCAATCCCTAATACAAAAGAAAAGAGAAAGTCTCCAGATGGCTAGTGGTCGGCTTCTGGTTTTGGTTTTGGTTTTGGTCTGGATGTTCAGTATAAGAGGATTAACCCAAGCACTGGCCTCTGTGATGCAGCTTTGCAGGTGTGGGTGCTCCCCGACCTGCCCCCCCAGCCCTACAGCATAGCACGTGGATGGGTTGTGCTATAATTCAGTTCTGTGTTGAGCTGGAAGAAAGAGGTATGTTCTTATCAATTCCAGGTTGCAATGAAACCAGAGATAGAATAAGCAACCACTGGCTTCTAAAATGATGATTTGAAAGCAAAACCAAGTAGCTGAATGTATCCAATTGACAAAAGCATATAAAATCCACACACACACACACACACACACACACGTGTACACAGGGGTGTATGTCATTTGGTTATAAATACTACTTCTACTCATTTCTGTTGTGCTATCTCCTTAAACTCACAGATGATTTCAAAGGACGTTCTCTGTTTTCCAAACATCTGCTTGTGTCGAGCCGTCTTCTTGCTGGTTGGTGATTTCTCATTTTGTTGCATTAGGGTCAGAATATGTGATCTGGACAATGTCAAATATGTAATGCATTTTACTGAAATTACGACACTTTTGCTGAGATTTTGTTGGTCTCCTCTTGCAAGTGTGCCAGGTGTGTAAAAGAAATGTGGATAATCTGTTTTTCAGGTGAGAGCATTCATCAAGGTAGCCGCGTCATGGGGGCTGGCTTCCCTTTCTGTCTGCCAGGCCTCGTAGAACCTTAGTATGCTAATCAGGGTGGCATTAGGCAAGGCTGCTGAGACAAATAAGCCCCAAAGTGCCTTAGCACCCACATCTCATCCTGGGGTGGGACTGAGGTTCTCCTGTGGGTGGAAATTCAGGCCCAGCCAGCCTGTCTGTCCTGGAAGCAGGATGGCCTGATAGACTGTGTCGTCTCCGGCTCGCCGACAGCGTGCTCAACATTTCTTACTCTTACCTGGGATTTGTCTGTCTTTCCAAGTCACTTGCTCATTTGTTGCCCACACAGCTTAATGTTTTTGGTGCGTTCAGCTTGGTGAGTATTGTATCCTCTTGGGAAAGTAGTCAAGATTGCTGTCAGTATGAATGGACAGTGCTCTACAGATGGGTGGGACAGGAAGTGCGAACACTGTCACGAGGTCTTGAGGTCCCTCCCCCTCCCCTCCATAGACACCTGCAAGTGAGTGGGGCGGGGAGGGGGAGTGGGGAGGTCACTGGTCCTGCTCCTCAGTGGTGGAACTGAGACCGACATTGCAACAACTTCGACTCCTGTGCCTCATCATTCAGCCGGGACCAAAAGACCCGGCGAGAACAATCTAGAGGAGGAAAAGTTTACTTGGCTCATGGTTCAGAGGTCTCAGTCCACAGATGGTCGACTCCATTACTCTGAGCCCAGGGTGAGGCAGAAATCACAGAAGAAGGGTGTGCAGAAGAAAGCGGCTCAGGATACGGCAACCAGGAAGCAGAGAGCGTGCCACTCACCAGGGACAGAAGGGAAATCCTCAAGGCTCCCCCCACGACCCGCTCCTCCAGCCACACCCTGCCTGCCTACAGTCACCACCAGTTGGTCCAGGTCAGTGGGTGAATCACCCTTAGGTTCCGGCTCGCCTAACCCGCCATTCACCTCTGAACTTTCTTTCACTGCCCCACACATGAGCTTTTGGGGGACACCTCACATCTAGACCATAACGCTCCTTGTTCTCGCGGATTCCTTCAGTTTCTTCCTCCAATGTGCGCAGCGCTGAGTGTGTAAAGATGGTGATTAATCTGAGCTTCACGCAAAGTCCTTTCCTGGTTGGCCTTGGGGGCAAGAATCTCAGAGGATGAAGAAACTGCAGGTGCTAGCGCTTCTGGGAAGGGGTCCCTATTTAGTCCTTCGCCGCCTTCTCCTTCTCATGAAGGAGGCGACAGGCGCAGGGGGGTGCGCTTAACCGGAGACGCAGCATGACCCGGAGAAGGCTCTCTTCCCGGGCTTATCTGTTACCCTAATGAGCAGGGAGAGGGGCGAGGGACGCGCTCCAGCTATTATTACCTCCACTGTGGAGTTGACATCCACAAGCTCATTATTGCGTTATGTTTTATTCAACAAAATAACTTTAATGTTGTAGCTTAAATTGAATTCGCTAAAACATCTTCATCTCCAGCGTAATGTGCCTCCAGTGCCTTCTTGGTGCCTGGGTTTTCTCCGGAATTATAGTGCTGAAGCTGTGGAAATGGGGGAAATTATATGCAATCTGCAAAACAATGCGGCCATAACGTGGTAATTGGCCTTCCACGTAATTAAAGGAGCATTTCCTCATCAGAGCTGTTCCAACAGAGACCCAAAGGCTATCGTGTTACAAATCATTCACTTAGGAAAAACCTTTATTCCCAGTCGCCTATAAAAATCTGGTTATGCAAACAGATTTGCTTATTCAGTAACATTAATGGCTTCTCCCAGTTAAAAGTAATCAAGGTGATTGACCTATGATCTCCCTTCCCCGCCACCGAGGGGTATTTTTATTTTGACAGTTGGGAGCCTTTTGACTTTGAAAATTACTGGAAGCTGGCATGAAGCCACCGGGAAGGGACTCTTGAAAACTCACGGCGTGTGTGTCCCCCGCCTGTTAATCAATAGAAAATCGCCCCGGCTGGATTAGGGCCCTGGACCTGGCAGGAAGACGCTTACGGACAATGGAATTGGATTCTTACCCTTGATGTGACTCCCCCTCGAGCCGGCTCGGATTCTTGTTGGAGGGTGATAACTTCCCCCAGGGTCCGTGCAGGAGCTGAACTCTTGTTTGTTTCTGAAGCAGCTCTAGTTTTTGCCTTCTTGGCATGTGGGCCTTCGTGCTGTGCTGGGGGCGGAGCCCCAGGTCTTGGGTGTGCCCTGCGAGTGCTCTAGCTCCGACCCCTCCCCACCCAGCGTGGAAGGCTTTCTGGAGACCGCCCTGGAGTTATTTTGTTTGGAGGGGTGATCTGTAGGTGTGGTCTTGAACACCAGCCCCAGGAAACCAACCTGCCTTTTACCGGGACATGTGGTGGCTGGTGGCTGGTGGCCTTAGACCACGACTCTCTTCTTCTCTTGTCTCCGGGGTCGAGTCCTCTGCACCATCTTTGGGAGGATTCGCTTATTCTCCCTTCTCTCCCATCTTTACATCTACCCCAGAACCCTCTGTAGAACTCTGGACCCACGTGAGCGCCTGCTCCCGGTCCTCTCGGCTGGCACACCCTCAGCTCACCCCCCCACCTCCCCGGATGCTCAGGCCGCCGTTCCCCCAGTTTCCAAAACACCGTCCTGCGTCCTGCGTTCCTCCGCCCTGCAGCAGGGCAGTACACTCCGGCCTCTCCACACGCACAGCCACAGGTGGTCCAGCCTACGCCTCATCTCAGCTTCGTCTCCCTGCCATCCACCGACCAGGGTGTCCACTCCTCTCAGTCCCCACCATCGCCACTCCAAGTGTCACCTTGATCCGAGTCCCTGGGCTTCCCTCTAGGAGGCCCGTCTTTGTCTCCATAGGCAGAACCTGGCTGCCCCGAGACTCCTTTCTCTTATTCTCCCCTCGGTCATCTCCTGTGTGTCCTCTGCCCTCCCCCAGGAGCAGGTGGCTCCTCCATGCACCACTAGCAGAAGAGCCTCGAGCAGGGGCTGAGGGGAGGAAGGGAAGATTCTGAGCCCCATCTCCAGCTCTCACTGACAGGTGACCTCGGTGGGCTGCTGAGCCTCTCTGAGGTCCCTCTACGTCTGTGAAGTGGGACTCACAAAGGCGCCCACCTTGTGGGGCTTCCAGGAAAATGGGTCTCCAAGTCCCCAGCAACCAACCGGATGACAAAGAAGGGTACAGCCCAGGGAAAAAGCTTCCACCTACACACAGAACTCTGCCCTGCAACCTGTCCAGGTTCAACATCGCCCGAGGCCCGAGGCCTGCGGGGCAGGGTTGGTGTCCATCTAGAGAGCAGGGATGTTTTGAAATGTCCGCTGGAGATGGTGCAGTTGATAGGTGGCACCTCAGGGCACAGATCACCCCTTGGGGCGGAAGCTGAGCCTGGCAGCCACACCTCAGCTGGGGCTTTGGCTGGGGGCTCTCGGGTGCCTGCAGACCCTCAGGTGGTGCTGAGCCCGGGGGAACCATCCCCCTTCCGCTCGGTGTTCATCCGGTTGCACTGATGAAAAGTGCATGCAGAGGGGCTTGAGGGGCCCCAGTGGCACTGTGAATAATGGCCCTGCCACTCGCCAGCGAGACGGCCTCTCTGCACAGCTGGGCAGGGGTGTTTTGAAAAGCGGCTCAGGCCCCCGGGAGTGGCCAAGTGTAAATGTTGCTGCCACAACATCTTGTGGCCTGACTGGGGTCGTGCTCGGAGTCCCCAAGCCAGGATGCTGTGGAGACTCCTGAACAAGCCTGTCCTTGCTCCTCGGCTGGACTCCACTGTCCGCCCCCCCATCTGCAGTGCTTCCGGCAAGTTCCATGCTCTCCGGCTCTCAGTGGAGGGTGGCAGGCAGTCCTCAGAAACCCATTTACAGGGCTGTTTGCAGGACTCGGCTGGCCCCCAGTTGTTTGCATTTTCAAATTGGTTGCTAGTTATCTCCAATGAGTTTCTAATTAGTGGAGCTCCAGGCAGGGCCAGGAAATGAAGCGGAAATATGTAAATATTCTGGGGAAGCTGCCCCAAAGGTGGCTCTGACTTTTCCCAGTTTCTTTTTTTTTTGGCTCCAGTGATTTTCTTATAAACTCTCAGTGGGGTCCCTGGGGGGGTGACCTCAGAGGGGCTTGTTAAAAATATTTTAAGTTTTTAGCTGTAGTTGGACACAATACCTTTATTTATTTATTTTTATGTGGTGCTGAGGATCGAACCCAGGAGCCTCGCATGTGCTAGGCGAGCGCTCTGCCGCTGAGCCACAATCCCCGCCCCCAGAGGTGGCTTTTAAAAATTGAGTTTGTGATCTTGAGGTGCCTGGTGAAGTCATGCCCAATGCTGGGCAGACGAACCAGGTCCCACCCTGTGGATTCTTCTGGAAGCCTGTCACACTTCCATTGAGAGGTGGAGCCCAAGTCCCCTCCCCTTGAATCTGAGCAAGCAGGAAGCAGTGGGGTAGCTCTGTGTGCCTGAGGGCTGTCAGGAAAGGCTGCCCCCCCACCTCGGCTCTCTTTGGATGTCACCATGCTGTGAGGAAGCCCAAGCAGCCCGCGGCAGCCCTCCAGCTGAGCTCCCCGTGACACTGGCTGCACACTCCAGCCATGCACAAGGTGTCCTTGAGAGGGGTTCCTCAGCCCCAGAGAAGACAGCCCTGCCCACACTGCGAAGGACAGAAGCCCACCTCTCCTGCTGACCACCCCCCCCCCACAGCACACTGACTGTGGGGACAAAGGATGTGGTTTGTCCTGCAGCCACAGGTCACGATGACATTCGCTTTGCATAAAGTCCTTGCTCTATGAGCATGAAGAGGACTCAGAGTTGGAAAGCCTGGTCCAGTCCCCTCCCCACTCTGTATCATCTGGTGACTTACGACAAGTTCCTTAAGTCCCTTGTTTCTCATATTCCTGCCTGCAAAATAGGGAGGTCATAACAACTTGGGTTCCATGGGCGCCATGATCACACCATCTCCGGATGGGTGGTTCCTTCCTGGGGTTGTGAGTTCCTTCACAAATGTTCATGGAACACCAATTGCATGCCAGGCTGGGGTAGGCTCTGGCGAGAGAGCTGTGAGCACATCCCTGGTCCTTTCCACTCGGAACTTCCAGTCTAATGGGCACATGGACTCTAAACTAATGAACAGGTTCACATATGATGACAGATTATGGTTGTTTTTCTGAGGAAGTGACATTTAGGTTGAGACCAGATGGAAGTCCCTGAGCAAAGCATATGCAAAGGCCCTGAGGTCCGACAGAGAGGACTTGGATCCCAAACCTGGGTCTCCCTCAGTGCCTGGAGATTTTGCATCTTTCTTCAAGTGTCTCTGAGGGCTTCTTCCTGGCAAACATCTAAATAGATTCTGGTTCTTTTTCGTAGAATTGTACCAGGTCCCACTGTTGGAAATATTGTCGGGCTGCTGGCTCCCAAAACAGAACACAGTGGACAGTGGAGCCTGTGTCAGGACCTGGCTGCCAGCAACAGCGACCAGTCCTGCCCATGAAGCCTGAAGGGACCTGAGCGGAAGGTCTCGGGGGCTCGCAGAGTCCACCAGCAGCTGCAGGACCAGGGCTGGGGAGTGGGCAGGAGTGGGAGGTGGAGCCAACCAGGGGAGCCACCCAACAGAATAGAAGTCCCTGTCTTTGTGTCTCTCTTTCAAGCGGCAAAGCCCTGGTCTCCTGTGACCTCCTTCTCCCCAGGAAGGATCTGGTCCTTAGACGATCTTAGACCAAGATGCTAACAGGGGCGTCAGGCCGCTGCCCTTCTTGGAATGCTTCTCATGGAGACCGAGTGGGTGGCTGTGTCCCTGGCCACCTGGCCTCCTTGAGAGAAGCAGGGACTCCAAATTGGCTGTGGCTTTGTTCTACCCTTTGGAGTCTGCGCCGGGGGCTGAGGTCTCCAGCTAACAGCAGACGAGCGCCAGCCTCCTCCCGGGCAGACACGGGATGCTCTCACATGACATCACCTCTCTGGACTCGGTCCTAATTCACTTGTGGCTTTTATAGCTTGGCTTCCTGACACGAGTGCCCGGCGTCTGTCATTTATGGGACCCAGTGCGGCCCGGGGCTGGCCTTCCCTGTCCTCCGCTCTGCTCTGGCTTCTTGTTGGAATTAAGCCAGAGTCTGCTCTCCTCTGTGTCCAGCTAGACCTTGGCTCTGAACTCAAGGCGGACGTTTGTGACTCTGTCAATATGTCTGTGGACTCGGCCACATTCCAGTCTCACAGGGTGGGCAGTGGGGGGGATCAGGGAGGCTGGGCAGAGGGTGGTTGGAGAACTGCCTCCATGAGGGTGGTGGCCCCAGCGTCCTCAGCTGGGCACAGAGGATGTGGGCGGGCTTCGGGGCTGGGGTGCTATCCCAGGTGGTCCAGCCGTGGGGGTGAGACCGGCAGCCACAGTTTGGAAATGGTTCTGACCTTTGGTTGACTTTCGATTATCTGAGAATTGGGGACAAGTTTCCATCAGTGCCTGAGGGTGTGGTCGTCGACAGAAGAGGCTTGTCTCTGGTGGGAAGCTGGGGGACTGAGCAGAGGGGCATCCTGGGGTCAGAAGGGACTTATTTGGAATCCTGGTTATGCCCTTGACTTGGTGAAAGGACTCCATCTCTCTGGATCTCAGTTTTGTCTGTGATATGGAGATCGAGATGGAATCCACATTCACAGGGATCTCGCAGGAACTGAATGCTGTCGGTGAGCCGGCTAAGCTCTTGGCACAGCTCGGGGCACCTGCAAAGATCTCCGTGCTCGGCTACTGCTCGGGAAGACGGGTGGCTGTGGCTTGGTGGGCATGTGGCGGGAGGGGGCTTCCACTTGCCCCAGGACCATGGCCAACACTGTCCTAGGAGCCAGGAGGTGAGCTGGCCAGAAGCTGATCTCGTCGGTGCCTGGCCATGGATGCAAGCCCCTCTGAGTGGCTGCAGCTACTCCTCATCTCCCCAGGTGGCTCCTGAGGCTCCTCCTCTGGGATCCTCGGGTCCTTGCCTCTGCCGAGAGTCCAGGGTGTCCAGCCTGCCTCCTGCCTTGCCCTGGCGGTGCCTCTTTAGGTGTCCTGTGGGCTAAAGGCACCAACCATGCTCCGAGCCTGGGTTCCCAGATGGGGAAGGGCGGTGCTCCTGACTGCTCGGTTTCCCGGTGGGACAGGTTTGGGGACAGGCGGGCTGGGGTCTTCCTCAGTGCCCGCTGCTGAGGAGGGTGGAGGGGCAGGGACCAGCCTTGGCTCCTGGCTGGTGGATCACAGGCTGCTCCTTGGAAGGTCTGGTTCTGCGGCAGAGGAGTACTAGCCCTGCTGGGTGTCGGGGACACCGAGTCCAGTGTCCTGGGTGCCTGGCCTCCCTTCATGGGGCATTCTTCTGAAGGAGGGAAGGGAGTGTGTCGGCAGCATGGGCCACGGGGCAGCGAGCTCCACCTGTTCTCACTCTCTCTCCGGCTTCTCCCTCCCGCTACTGCACACCGTGAGGACCTTGGCGGAAGTCTCTGGCCATCTCGACGTACAGGTTTGTGGCTAGAAGGAAGACAGACGCTCCCTCTCTCAGCTCCAGTTTGGAAACTCTGAGGAAAGCATTGTGATGGGTCCCTGGGGGGTTACTTGTCTACCCCTAGAGCAGGGGGTTGAGGTCCCTAGCACAAGTACCTCCACAGCCAGGGGTAGGCTGGGGCGCACCTGTCACCAGAGGAGGTGGGGGAGTGGAGGGCCCAGAGAGGCCACCAGGAGACGAGACTTCCGACAAAGTCATTTCCTGCGACTGGCTTCTCATCCACTCCAGCCCTGCTGTGGATCAAGGCAGGGGACTGAATACATTTATCAGTAAAATACATGGTTTTGTTATGGCAGAAATGAGTGCAAAGTTAAAACAAAGAAACCCACAAAGACCTGCTGGTAACCAGGAAATGACCCATAAATCAGTTCTGCCTTCTTCGTTCTTGACTCACAGGCAGGGATGAATAGGGGGCCGGGGCTCTCGACCCGGAGGAAGATTGAAAGTGGAAACCGCACTTTCAGATTGAAAGTGGAAACCACATCTTCTCAGACCTTGAGGCTGCAGAAGACATGGCCTTGAGACCTGGGAAGATCTGCAGACCAGACAAGGGGGCTTCTGGGGGTTCCCTGAAGTTATAGGCACGGTCCAAATCACCATTGAGGTCTCCACGCAGACATATGTTGGAGATGTGTTCATTTCTTGTCTGCGCTGGGTCGGAGGTTGGGCGGCTTGGATTCAAGCTCGATAACATGCAAGGTGGGTAGGTCTGCGGGGGGATGGGGCATCTCGACTGCGGAGCAGGGCACATTTTTAATTAACTATTGATTTTTAGAATTTGTGTATTGGGGTTAATCAGGTACAACAGGAACAGATAACTTTGCTTGGCTCCCTTTAAACTCAAGTATATAAATCAGATGTGGGGTGAAGTGTATATTAGGAACAGAACTTGTTTATTTATTTATTTGTCCAGAAGTAATCAATGCAGCCTCAAAGTTGAGAATAACAAACGCAACCCGACCTCCTTCTATTTGTGAGAATCTGTGTTTTATTTCCTCCCTGGGCTTTGGAGTATATAGGGGACATTTCTCTCTCTCTCCGGGAGAAGCCTCGCTGTATGTGGTGAGCCACGGCCCCGGCGGTGGGGGGCCACGGCAGCACCTCCCTGACAAGGGGTCGCCCTGTGCTCCTGGCCATAGCTAGACTGAAGCCCCAGGATTTTTCGGGGAAGAGACACGGTTGAGCTTCTCCCGAACGCAGGAGCGTCTTCAGGTGAAATGCGAGGGTCTGGTGCCCAGCCCAGAAAGCCACGCCAAGCGAGATTTCAGACTTGCCGAAGGACGGCTGCTTCTTGACACCAGACATACAAAGCCGTGATGGCATTTGTCACGAGTGTGGGATCCAAGAGGGGATTTTAACCTCGCGGCTCTCTGGCAGCCGCCCAAGGGATCCTGGCGCTCACATGTCTCTTTTCTAAATCAAAACGAATGAACGGCTCTCCTGGCAGTCCTCTTGGGACCTGGGAATGGCTGTGGCTCTTCAACGTCTGCGCGAGGAGAGGCTAAGGAGAGGCCACCCAGAGCATCGAATGTTCCTTTCTTGTCACTTCCCTGGAATTTTGGGGAGTCTTGGTGATTTTCTGGATTTCAGATTCGGCTGGATGATAGGGATCAGCGCCTCTTCCTAAGATGGGCCAGTCACGGTTTTGCAAGAGTCTCTTCTCAGAGGTTTTTTGCAGAAGTTGATGTGGTTTCTTACGCCGCTTCGAGAGCTTGTGTGTGTGGGGGGGGACAAAGGCTTGGGGCATCTTGTGTCCATTTGGATAAAACTTGTCTGGAAATAAGGCAAAGCCGAGGTGAGGGATGAAAAGGGACTAAGACGGCAATATCTAAACTTAGATCCAGCTGACCCTGAAGCTAGGACCGTCCGCTCACATTCCCTGTGTTCACAAGTCAGTGGCATTCTAGCAGGTGCTAGTTTGAATTGTACTTTGGTTATTTGCAAAGTCGGAGGCTTAATAAAGGTGTTGGTCTCGTCTGGAAATCTTCAAACGGGTTGCTTAACTCAGAGAAAGAAGGTGGTCTCAACACATAAGGCAGAATCATGGTGCTGGATTATTTTCACTAGAATAAGAATATCTAACAGCTCTGGTTAGAATAGGTTCTCAGGAGGATGGGGAATGGGAGATGTCGAAAGAATTCAAAAGGCTTCATCTTTCTGGGGAGAGGGAGGCAGGGGAAGGAGGAGTTAGGAACATTTTGGTGAGGTCTCGACTTGCCATCTTATTTCCATAGAAAGATAGAGAAACATATTTATGAGCACTGAGAAAGTCAATTCCTAAAGTGAAAAGAGGAAAATGAAAATCGGATCCAACCAGGGGAAAATGAAAAATGGGAAATAAAGGGAAATATGTCATAAGTTTAGAATCAAGAATATCAGAATCCGGACTATCACACTAAACCTAAATGGATCATACTTTTTTTTTTTTTTATTAAAAGACAGTGATTGTCAGTTGGGTTTAAAAAACCAAAATCCATGTACCCGTTAGCTAATACCGCATAAAAGACTAACCCCGAAACAGTGACTTGGAGAAATAAGCTTGTGTAATTCTGGGTGACAGGGTGATTCTTGCAATCTTGGTTGGCCTCATCCCGACGTCTTGGGTCAGCTGTGGGTTGGGAAGGCGGGTCTGCTTCCCTGGGTGGGCTCTGTGATGATTTTGGAGGTTGAGTGGTTGTGGTGTGGTCTACAGGGGCCTTGCCTGGGGCAACTGAGCTCTCCTTCCTGCAGTCTCTGATGTCTAGAAGGCTATGGGGCTCCTTCTGATGGCAGGCAGAGGGCAGATGTGCGCCGGGTGTCCTGAGCACCCTGCTTGTTGCTGCCCACTGTCACTTGGGCTCCACACTGTCACTCTGTCCGTCAATGCCGGTACCATGTCCACGGGGTGGGAAGCCGACGTGACCTTTGGTGGGAGGACGGTCACATCCATGGCACACAGTGTGACTACAGGGAGGAGGGCAGAACGGGGGCCTTGGGAGCAACCAGACTCCACTGATGTTTCAAATAGAGTGATCGAGAAAGGTTAGAAATAAAAGAACCGGCAAAAAGTCTCCAGAGACACAGCCACTGGGGGTCACATTATCCAGAGGGGACCAGGACGTGTCTTCTAGCTCTGTGCTCTTCTGACAGTGGCGTGATGCCCGTCCTCCCACGGAGGGGTGTGGCTGGTGGTGACTTCTGAGGCTGGGATGTGCTTTCTCCCCTTCGGTGCTGATCTGGGTCAGCCCCGGGCCTTGCGCATGCCAGGCAAGCGCTCCTCCACTGAGTGACCGCCCGGCCCGAGGTCTCCGGCTGGCCATCCAGTCCCTACCCCAGCTTCCCCCCAGGGATTACCATATATATATATTTAAATATGGTTTAGGAGAATAGCACATCGATTTTTTTGTGTGTGGTAACATACGCACATCATAAAATCCAGCATTTTAACCATTTGTGAGGGTGCAGTTCATGGCATTTAAGGACACTCACGTCGCGTTCCTGAACTTCTTCCTCTTCCCAAACTGAAGTTCTGGTCCCCACGAAATGCCAACATCTTGTTCTTCCCTCCCCAAGCACCGTTCTGCTTTCTGTCCCCGTGAATATGACTACGTGTGCACGTCACGGAAGTGGGTCACGGTGCCACCCTCGGGGGCTCGTTCCACAGCACAGGTCTTCTCAGACCCTCTGTGTCCTCTTCATCCCTCTCCCGGCTGGGACGCTCTTCTCTCGTAGGCGAATGCCACATGGCTGGTTTTCATCTTTTTTTCCTGCATTTTATCCTGTTACTTTGTTCTTTCTGTTTTGACAACGGCTCGTTTTTAGAAAATGCTACTCCAAATGCCCAGTTTGGGAGGAGGGAGGCAGGAGAGGGCTCCAGCGGACGTGAGGCCAGCACCTCAGCCTCCTGGGGTCTCTTCTGTGTCTGCAGCTTTGCTTCCTGGAGCTGTGTGGGGTCTGCATCCCTCTGTGCCAGCCCCTGTCGTGAGGCAGAGCGGTGGGACACAAGCCTCAGATAATGGGTGACATGTGGACAGTGACCGCGCTGTGTGCGAATGTGGGCTTAGAACTCACCCCGGCACTGCGCCAGGCGCTGGCCGTCTGTCCCCAGAGGGGACGTGTGGGCCGTTTGCTTTCCCAGGGGCTGCTGTGAGTTTCCTGGGTGCTCTCCTGGCTTAGGGTCCCTGCAGCTCCATTCCTAGGGGGGGACCTGGCTCCGGAGGAGCGTGGGCACTTGACACGTGTGTCTTACTCGCAGGAAGCCTGTGAGCCCAAGGCCACAGTGTGAATGTCACTGGAGAGTTCACTCAGGACGCTCACTTGTGTTCTCCCTCCTCTCCTAAAGGGCTCTAGGAAGCTTTGGGAACAGGCAGGTCAAATAAGGCTGAAATAACGAACACCCAGAGACACAACCTGTCTGTCAAGAAGCCGGTATGGGGACAGTCATAGCTGGCCCTTGTTTCGAGCACTTACCAGGTGCCAGGCACTGTTCCGAGGGTTCATATGGACGGACTCCCCTGAATCATCCCATTAGGAAGGGCTCTTAATGCCCACCTTCTGTAGAGGGAGAAACCGAGGCACAGAGAGATTAGTAACTTGTTCAGAGACACACAGCAAGTGATGCAGTTGGGATTTGGACCAAAGCAAGCTGGGGCCAGCGTCGGTCCTGCTAGTGAAGGTGCAGAGTCAGGGTCAGAGGGAAGATGAAGCTGGACAGATGAGGACGCTCACTGTCGCTCACTTCTTCAACCCTCCTCTCTGTCGCCGACTCCCCGCTCCACCCCTCCACAGTGTTACCCAGCAGCTCCTGTCCAGGAGTGCTGGGGACGACGGTGAGAAAGTGCCCACGGACCCTGCCTCTGTGGAGGCCAAACGGACCCCGGGTGTCCCCCCGAAGGCCAGCCACGCCTGGTGAGCTGCGGGCCCTCTCATCAGTGGGCTCCTTTACAAAATGGCCAAATCGGGGCTGTTCCCTCCTCGCTCCTTTGAAATGCGTGTGAAGTACACGTGACAAACTGACCGGGGACAGGAGGGTTCCCGTCCACTCAGCCAGCCTGCTCAGGGCCCACTGTGATGGACAGCACGGGCGCTGGCCGGTGGGTGGCAGAGGCAGGGCGCAGTCCAGCCCGAGGGACAGCCAACCTGTTTCCAGGGGTCAGCTCCGGGAGGTGGGTGCCCCTGGAAGTGCCATCTCCCAGGAGAGGAGCCGGAGGCCCGGGACCATGAGGTGCTTTTCCACAGTCCCGAGAGGAGGAGCTGGGAATCCCCAGGCTCCCCAACCGTCCCCCTAGACAAGACCCTTCTCCCTTGTGAGCTACAGAGTCATGTAGAGAGCAGGGCGGCCTGAGAGGTGACAGTGAGGGCCTGGTTCATGCCACGGTGTCCGGGGACAGTGACATGGGGGGAGAGACGCCGCCGGCCTCTGAGGTGGCTGCGAGGGCAGGAGCTGCCAGGGCAGGGCCAGGGCAGGCGGCGCTGGGTCAGCAGGATGGAGAGGCCCCCTGCGTTGGAGCGGCCTTGGCCCAGCCCGGTAGAGGCTAGTTCTCCCCGTGTCCTCCCCGAGGGGTGAGACTGGTGACACAGATGCTTCCTCAAGGCCTGGCTGTGGCACAGGGAACCCCCTTCGGTGCCGCTGGCCTTGTTCTCCAGGTGTGGGACCCTCTGCTGGGGAACCCAAGGGGCTGCGGGGCCCCCTCCTTTTAGGGGATCGGAGTCCCCCTCGGCCCAATGCCCTGCACGAGCAGCTCCAACGTGGTTCAAAGCTGAGCAATGAAGCCCCCTGCAGCGGGTTCCGTGGTGAGGGCAGCAGAGCAGCTCCCCAGGAGCCCAGCGGGCGGATGAGCACCGAGGGCCCCAGAGCCGGCTTCCTGTCCGGCGGCCTCCGCTCCCCGAGCTCCCGCTGGACGTGAGCTCTCCCGAGCTTCAGTTCTGACCTTGCAGGGCAGGAGGCCCCTCCAGGCACCTTTTGGGGACAGAAGCTGAAGTCAGAGCTGGATGGAGGATCACCAGGTCACCTGGCAGCAGACGGGCAGGCGGCTAAGACCCAAGGGTCATCCCCAAGGTAGCGAAAGAGCCAGACTTCGGGTTCAGGTCTCCCCACTCTCCGCACAGCGCTGTTCAGGCACAGAACCTGTGTCCCAGCTTAAAAACTCAAACCCAACCCGAACCAAACCACCCCGACCGCAAGGGTCACGCTTTATCCAACCCAAACACGAGCTTTGAGTTCCCCCATCTCCTGTTTCCTTGGGGCTCTGAACACACGGAGAAGGACTGTGTCTGTGGAGACTGTTGGTTGAAGAACTCACCTCTAAGCCTGCGCCATCCCAGCTCACGCGCCTCCTCCACACACGGCGCATCTCTCTGGCCTTTTTTAATCCTCCTGCTGTCTCTGTTGCTTACAAGCTGTGTGACTGTGCTGAGGTTATTCAACCTCTCTGAGCCTCTGTCTCTCGCCCCCTGTGATGGGATTAGTGCCAACCTCAGTGTCATCGTGACTGCAGGCATGAGGCGTATGGCACAGTTAGCGGTGCCTGACGGCGGCACTGGCTCAGAATGTTAGTTTTTAGAAGTTATTTGCGCAGGGAACAGAGTGAGCCTGTGGTTCCTCGTTCTGCTCTTGGGTGGCACTGGCTCGGCTTCCTCCTGCCGCTGGGTCCTTTGTGTCACCTGGCTGCGGCTCTCCCTGCCCCACCCACAGGGCACGTGGGCAGAAAGCACCCCGGCCTCCGTGACAGAGGCCCTCCTTCCCAGTCTCCAGGAGAGCGAGACAGAACCGAGTGTGGGCAGAGACTGCAGTCTCCCAGCTGTTTGTCCCCTGCATCGTCACCGCTCTGGCCTGTGACGGGAGGCCTCGTGCTCGTGGACTGACATGTGCAGGGTGGGCCTCGGATCTGACTCGGAGTCTGTGCCTTCTCCAGGGCCCAGTGCCCCCAGCGGCCGGCCCTCAGCCAGGCTCGTGTCTGGGACCACACCACTGCACATTGGCCAGCTGGGGGGTGTCCCTGTGTCTGTCACCGATACTTCCTCCTTGGGCACGATTTGACATCGCACAGGTGCGGTCCAGCAGGATCAGGCAGAGGGAAGGGGACAGGCAGGGAGCAGGAGGGGCAGAGGGGTGGACGGGCAGGGGGCTGAGTCAGTGCCGCCCACTGCGGGGAAGGAGAAGGGAAGTTGGCTCTGCCCAGGGGGCTGCAGTCCTGTCCTGGAGCAGTGACCGGTCAGCAGAAGAGGGTGGGTGCTGGCGTCAGGGTTGAGTCAGCAGGGGAGGTGTGGACGGGATCCCAGGAGGGCGGAAGGACGAGACGCAGTAGTCAGGGCAGGAAGGGGGGAGAGTCGACGGGGAGGGAAGAGACAGCCGGGGGCGCTGTCTGCGTGGGGCTCGAGGCACAGGTGCAGCTTGGCACCCAGCAGATCCATTCATTTCCCCAGGACCCTTAAATTCCTTAAATAGCATGTGTGTGGGCACACAGGTGCACCTGTGTGGGGGAACAAGGATTGTCATTACTATGTGTTGGAGGCATCGCTGGGACACTCTCTCCGTGTGTGTCTGTGCTACAGGGTAGCGTGGCTGCTCCTGACACGGGAGGTCTTGGCCACTGGCTCTGTAGCCAGGCTCATGGTGCTGGGGCTTGGTGGCTCTTGGTGCTGAGCTTGGTGGCCTGTGGTGCTGTGCTTGGTGGCTCATGGTGCTGAGCTTGGTGGCCTGTGGTGCTGTGCTTGGTGGCTCATGGTGCTGAGGTGTGGACCTGCGGTGGACCTCTCAGAGCTTCAGTGTCCTCATCTATGCAGTGTGGATAACAACAGCGTCCACCTCACTGGGTCGATTAAACGAACTAATTCCAGGAACAGTTCAGGGCAGTGCCTGACACAAACCCAGCTCCTGTTACTTCACTAATAACGTCGCCCTGGCCCTTGTCCATGGACGGCATCGGGAACTGGCTGCGCTTTCGGTCCTCAGTTGCCTTACCTGGAAAAGAGCTCTAAGCGTTGCCTCTCCAGTGCAGAGAGAAAGGGGACAGGCTGGTGCCCCGCCTGGCCTCGCAGCCACCGCCCCCCTCCCCAGCACCTTCAGGGTCAGGTCCATTCACTGTTGGGATAAAGGCACATTTTGGAAGTTCTTGCTGTTGGTTTTTTTTTTTGGGGGGGGGGAGTAAACTGAATTACATATTCCTCTCAGAAAAATGGAACTGTGACATGTAATCTCAGAGGGTTCCGGAGTTCCCTGAACAATTATGGTTCTCGTCCCATTGCCCACAAAACCCCACCTTCATCCCCTTCACACGATAAATAATGTAGAATTTTCTGAAAAAAAGAACCCCAAAACCCCAAAACCAAAAATGGGACCCACAAAAAACGGGACCCACAAAAACGAGCTCTTACACATCAGGTGTGGGGCTGAGAACCCGAGGCCCCGAGGGCTGGGTGAGGGTGGGTGCAGGAGCCTTCCTGCCCAGGGGCCTCTGCCTGCCACCGCCGTTCCCACCCCTGCAGCTGCGCCCGGCCCCCCGTGAGGCTGGGCTGGGGTGGGGGACCCTGCCTGCCTCCTCCTGGTGCAGGGGCAGCGTGGGCTGCCCTGAGCGGCCTCCTCTCCAAACTCTGCAATTCTCAGTGCAGCCCCCTACCCCCTGGCGGGAGGCAGGACTCAGCCTGCTGCAGGAGCCTGGCGCGTACTGAGTGGCTCTTGCAGCCATCAGCTCCCTGCGCAGGACAGCGGGAGGCGGCCTGGGCCCACTGAGCCAGAGCAAGAGGAGGGGCTCTGGAGGGTCAGGACCCATGTGCACGGGCCCAGGAAGCTCTGGGAGGGACGATGCAGAGAGGTGCTGAGGGCGGGCTCTGCTCTCTCGTCCTGGAGGGTGCCCACTGACCAAGTTGGCTCAGAGCTGAGGGGGGGAAGAAATGAGGGGCCCTTGGAAACCCCTACACGTGTCACTGAAGTAGACAAAGAGCTGGGTCGCCATGATTTTTGGGAGAACAGGAGCAGGCAAGGTCCCTGGCACACCCCGGAATGAAAGGTGACACGGGCAGAGGAAGCCGTTGTGACCTGAAGCTGACGCTGGCTGGGGGGGTCCCTTGCCTCTTGATAAATGGCAAGAACGCGCGGAATCAAGGATCCCTCTCCGGCAGGATCATGCCTTGAGCCGATGGAAAGCTGTTGGTGACCCTGGAGGGAGCTATGGGTCCCTGAGTACTGGTCACCCAGAGCCACACATATTTCAAGTGAGGTGGAAGCTGTGACGGCGTCGGCAGAGATGGGCGTCTTGGGTATCGTTGGGGATAAGAAAGCTGCTTGTCCCCGGGAACAGGCAAGGAAGACGGGCTTTATGGTCTCCCCAGCAGCCGTGTGGAGCCGCGGAAGCCCTGGTTTTCCACTCGGTGTACACGGGGGTTGGGTGACAGCCGGCTGCCCAGCTGCAGGTGGTGTGCAAACGGCATCCTGAGTTACTAGGTTTGCGGGCTGCTGCCTGAGGGGCCTGTGGACTTGGAGGTCATGGCTCCCTGGTGGCACCTGCTGGGCTTAGGGACCTGCCCTTGGTGTGGGGGGGGACCCCATGGCTTGGATGGGGCAGTGGGGGGCTGGTGTTGTCTCTTCCTGGTGGAGCCTGGGACTCAGCTGTGGACCTCGGCCTCAGCAGCCTTGGTGACGGGGAGATGCTGACAGCCGGTGCCCCCCACACTTCCTGAAGGTGACAGACGTCTGAACTGGGATTTCAGAGGAACGCTCCGGGGCTTCATTTCCTTGTCCTGATTCATGACCAGCTTAGGATGTCAGGCTCGGAGCGTCTTGCTCTGCGCCTCGGCTGCAGCCGTCCCCCTGAGCCCTTGCCGCTGACTTCCTGTCGCGTCTCACGGTCTCTCAGTCACTCAGCCTGCTCTCCCTTTCAGTATGACACCATCTCTTGACCCTCCAGCTCCCCAACTTGCCCATGGCCAAACCTGCCTTCTTTATTAGAAAGCTCTGCGGATTCATGATATTTAAAAATAGATTCCCGTGTTTGGGGCCTTTGTTATGTGTCAGGCTTAGAGCGATACGTGCCTGGTCACATTGGATTCTCAGAACATCCCACAGGGAATGATCTGATCCACCCCAGGTTACGTGGCTAAGTAGACCGGGGCCAGGGGCCAGCTGCTGTCTGCCTCCTGGGCTGCACTGGGAAGAATGAGGATCCCAGGAGCTGTAGCACTGCCCAAAGGGGGTCTTGTCAGCACCCTGATGTCCTAGCGACAGGACCTAGCTGACGAGTGTCTGGCAGGAGCTGGCCTGTCCACAGCTGGGTTAGGCTCCATAGCAGATGTCATCAACGTCCTTAGCGCCTCTGTGCCTGGGGCTCTGAGTGGCCCATTTTGTCAGAAACTCTTGGGAATGTGGACTCTCCCAGGAGCAGCTCTCAGTCGTGATGGGGACTTTGTGAAGGAGTGCCCCAGCTCCACACCTGGGGCGGATGGCACTGAAGTGAACCCTCTCCACTTCCCCAGTTGGATCAGACACCCAGGGTGGCAGTGGTGACTGCAGCTCCGTCCCCTCCCCCATCCATCACTTCCTGGAATGGCCCGAAAACAAACACCCTGCACTTGGGTCCCTGTTCTGGGTTCTGCTTTTGGGGGACCCAGGTCTCACTGGGCCAGGTGCATCTTCTCTGCAGTGTGTGAGTTCAAGGGCAGCCCAGGGACCCCCCAGTGCACAAGGTGTCTTCCTTCAAGTGTCCGCAGTCCCCCTCACAGTTCCCGTCCCTCTACCTGCTGTTTCATTATCAATTACTTATTTCCTCTGCGTCTGAGGTGTGGGGAGTCCTGTTCACAGACTGACAGATACAGATCCACGTCTTCTCTCTCTGGACATTCCACTTTGGGCTGATGGCCAGGGTGTCCGTTTACGAGGTGAGAGGAAATGGTCTCCCTTTGGCCCTTTTCCTGCCTCGACCATCAGATCTGGTCCCGTTGCCTAGAAGCTGAGGAGTGGTCCAGGGGGATCTAAGCCCAGTGGCTTGATGAACGCACACCTTTCCTTTTCATGTCATTCTTGAAGGTCATTTGGAACATCAAATGCACTCCAGCAAAGTGCTGGGCGGCACAGCAAGCAAGAGATCCGAGAAAGGCCTGTCGAGCACAGGAGGTTTGGAAGGCAGTGAGATTATTCCGCACGACCCTGTCATGGTTGATACGTGTCATTTTACACTTGTCCAAACCCATCAGTGTAGGGCACCAAGAATGAAACCTAATGTAAACCACACTTTAATCAATAACAACCTATCAATATTGGCTCAGCAGTTGTGACCAATGTGCCACACTAAAGCTACGCGTTGATAACCAGGGAAGTGTGTGGGGGTGTGTGGGGGGGTAAGGGAACGCCGTACTATTCTGCTCCTTTTTCTGCAAACCTGAAATGGCTCTAAAAATAGTCTATGATTAAACAACAAAAGTGAACAAGCCACAGCCTTTGCCCTTACAGGATCCACTGTCCAGGGAAAGAGGACACAAATGGAGAAGCAGCTCTTGCCGATGATGCGTCCTGGGAGAGGCTGGCTGAATTAAACCCGAGAAACCGCAGCATCTACTATCCACATCAGAGAGCCTGTGCCCAGCTGGCTGCCCTATGTCCTTTGGATTGTCCCTCGTTTTCCTGCCTAGTTTCAAATGCTGCAAAGAAGGGGGTTGGACTCTGATGCCGGGGTGCGGGAGTTGGGCTGGGCTGGCTGGTGAGGACTGGAGGCCCGAGTGACGCTTTCTTCCCAGAGATGTCAGACTGTTTCAAGGTTCAAGAGCACAGCCTCCCGTTGGATACCCCGGGTTGAATCCCAGCTCTGCCAGGCTTCAAAAACCACAGGATAAATCCTGGGGACCCACTGGACCCTCTGAGGCAGACTTGGGCTAACATGCCATTGGCTACCTTACTTTATAAAGTCCATCTCCAGCTGGTGGACCCATAGATCCCCTGGTTCAGAGCCCCTGTCCAGGGATCCTGGGAAGGTCTGATCCTTTCCCCTTATCTGGTGCAGGGCCACCCTGGTAGCAGGTCAGAGATCCCTTTGCAGCAGGCTGGGAGAAAGATCAACAACGTACATTCCTGACGGTGGGGTGCATTCTTCAAGGGGACCTGCAACCCCTGCCTTGGTCAAGCATTTGGGGTCTGTAAACCAGATCCGTTCTGGGAATTGACTACGGAGTCGGGACTCCTTGGTGCTATGATTCAAGTTAGATCTCCGCTCACTTGGCCAGATCTCCTGTACTCATCTGGACAAGTGAGGCCGTGGGAGGCTTCCAGTCTACTCCACCTCCAGGAGCACTGGACAGAACTGGCTGATGCCACACTGCTGCTTTGACCCTATGTCTAGGTCGGGAACCACGCCCACCTGCCTCGGGTCACCAAGTGGAGCATTTGCATATGTGATTCCCTCTGCCCTAACACTTCAGCTGCTGGGAACATCTTCCCAGCGGAGGGACGCTCCTGCCTGCCCCTCTCCCAGCCCCAGCCCGGCGGAGGCTCCTGCCCCCTTGGTTCCCACGCACCCAGCATTTCTCTGCACCCTCGGCCTCATTGACAGTATCTCTGCCGTCCCAGGGTGCTGCGAGCTGCTAAGGGTCAGACACAATGCCTGCCATGTCCACTGCTCCCTCCTCTGGGGTGGCCACGCCTGGCCCATGGTGATGCTCAGTACCTGCCTCTGCACCCAGAAGGTCCTCCACGCCGAGTCCTCCACGCGTTTCCGCAGCCTCCACATCATTCCAAAGAATAGGACCCAGGACTAGGAAGAATGTCGCTGCCCACCCTCTCCGGACGCCCCTTCTCTCCAGGCTTCCTGGGGCGGAGAGGCCATCGGCTGCGACCTGGCCCGCGGCTTCGCGAGCCTGGAGGGGCGGGTGGCGCAGGGCGACCCTGGCTGGCCGGGCAGGTGAGGCCCGCGCGCCCGGGCCGCAGTGCGCGGAGCGGCCGGCAGAGGGCGGCCGGGGGCCGGGAGCGGCGCCCAGCAGCCGGCGCCGGCTCCGACGCCCCGCGCGCCCCGCGCCCACTCCGCGCCCCGCGCGAGCCGCCTGCAGCGGAGGCGCCGGCTCCGCGCTCTCGGCGAAGTGCAGGCTGCGCCCGGAGCCATGGCCAGCCCCGCAGGCAGCCCCGAGGACGCGGGCCAGCTCCGCGACAGGGCCGGCTGGCCGCGGACGGAGGAGGAGGACGCCCCTCCGGAGCAGAAGAGGCTGAGGCTGGGGCTGGCCGGAGGCGGCGCGGGGCCGGAGGACGGCGGCGCGCCACGTCTGGGCAGGGAGGAGACCGGCACCCAGGCAGGTGGCGAAGGCGGCGGCGTAAGTGACGGCCGCCCAGGCGGCGGGGGGCAGGAGGCTCGGCCGCGGGGTGAAGTTGCGGACCGGGCAGCAACTCTCCCGGGCCGCGGGCGCCCCGGTCACGGCGGGCGCCTTCTTGTTTGTGTGGCTCTGACTTCGCCACGACGTGGCTGGCCCGTTACCCGCTGGACCGTGCGGGTGGCCATAAGGGGGACAGGGCGTCCTGGGGCCCCCGGGGGACGGAGGTCGGGGCCCGCCCCGTGCACCCCCTTGCTGGCCAGGGCTGTGTGGGGCGCCGCTCTGGGACTTGGCCGGTTGTGCCTACTGCCCTGGCCAGGGGCTTAGGTGGCAGGCCCCCCAGTGCACCAGGCTTCCCCAAACCCGCGCTGGTCACACACGGGCTGGCAGCACCTCACCCAGCTCCTCACCTGCCCCGTGTCTTCCTGTTACGGCTCCCCTTTCTGGTGGGGCAGTGAGAGTTGACTGGAGGCAGATGGCGCCCATCCCAGAAATCACTCTCCTGTCCCCTCCCTACGGAGAGACACGGTGAGCAAAGCTCTCCCATCCCCGCTGGCACTGTGGGCCGTGGTCCCTGAGAGCCCAGGGTGTGGGTGGTGGCCTGCGGCATGCGTAGGTCTGGAGTCACCAGCTGTGTGTGGGATGAAGCTCAGTGACCAGCTGACCCTCCTGGGGTTCACTTTCTGCTCCCTACCCTGTGGTGACTTCCAGGACATTTGGGGCCCAGGACATTTGGAGGACAGATGAGGGCTGGCAGGACAGCTGTTCCCCTTAGCCAGGGCTGCCACCTTGATAGTTTCTAATGGATAATGGGGTTGACCTCTTTGTTCCTTCCAAATATTTTTATTCTTGACCACTTGCTTGGCCGAGCTTGAGTTGAGCATTTGATTAGTGGCTAAGAAGCCCCGCAAGGGAGCGGCGTCTCCTTCCCCAGTGCATGTAGGCAGCAGCTGGCCAGCGGGCAGCCCTCTGCACCTGGCTGCGTGGAAGCCCAAATGCCCAGGCCTGGCTGCACCAGCTGCTGCTTGGAGCCTTTCTCATGGTGACGCCCTGGTGTCCCTGTGGGTGTCTGTATTTAGAGCTTGGCCACTTGGGCACTGGAACCCAGTGGATTCTCTCTGAGATCCCAGGAGGAGGAGGGGGGTACTTACAGGAGGATTTCTGGGCACATGATGGACAGGATGAGAAGAGAGTACTGTCAGGGTGTGGTGAAGAGAAGTCCTGGTCCCAACACAACTGTGGTGGCAGTGTGAGACTTTTGTGGTTGGACATCCCTTCTTCCTCCCTTCAGGTCTCTCTTTTCCATGGAACTCTGCCAAAGACCGGGGACCAGGATGAAGCAAAGCGGCCAAGTGCAGGGGAGTGGGGAGGAAGCCCGGAGGCTTGGGATTGCATCCTGGCTCTGCCCCTCCTTGGCCGGGTGACCTGGGGCAAGTCAGTTGACCTCTCTGAGCCCTAGGGTCCTCATTGGCAAAATGGATATGCCAATAGGTCCCATTTCATGGGGTTATTATTTCTGAGATTGAGTAAGGCTTGTTCATAGGAGGCTCTTTGCATTGCCCCCGGCACATAGTATGTGATCAATAAATGTGATTTAGCACCAACGTTTCCTTGATGCAGCGTGGCTGTGTGCGGTTTGGGTCTGGGGGTCCTTCGGCTAGCATCTCCACACTAAGGGCTTTCTGGAGGCTTGAAGAAGGGTAGGTACATGATGGAATTTGTAAAAGGCAGAAAAGCCCCACTGAGGATTTTGGTCCACAAAGGGAAATGGGAACCCATGGTTGGGAGGATTATGTAACAGCTGGGCAGAAATGAGCCTTGTTTTCTGAAGCTGAGTGTCTTCTTTTCTTTTTGGGGTGTCTGGGTCTTCTGGTCTTGGGGTCCCTTGCACAGATAGAATCTGGGGTTTTGTGTTTAAAGGTTGGCCAAAGCCCTGCACAGCACCCGCCGGGCAGATTTCCCTTTCTTTTTAATTTCTATAGAAATGTTCTCTTTAAAATCTCAAGAAGCAGTTTCGGGCTGGTGTGAGGATCAGCAGTGATTTCTTTTTGGAGGAGAGCCTGCTTCTCCACTCGTGGGCCTGGTCCTAATGGTTTAAGAACAGAATGTCCTTTCGCTAGGGTTTTTTTTTTTTTTTTTCTGGGTAGACCATTAACCTGGTGAGAGTGTGGGAGCCATCCTTGTTCTTTAATGACGGGTCATTTTGGACTTCTCTCTGCAAAGCTGCGTGAGCTTCATCTCCCTGCCCATGCTATACCCAGATATTTTTAAGATAAAATGTCCTTTCTCATCACCAGGCTCGGTCCTCTGGTGACTGGTTGTCCCTCTGAGTGGCTCCCGGGATCTCCCTTTGCCTCTGGGTGGGGGGTTTGCTTTGCTGGTGGGTTGCTAGAGGATGTGTTTAGAAGGTTAATCAGAACCCTCAGGTTCCCCGTGCGTCGAGTCTTGCAGGATGTGTGTGGAAGGAGGGTTTGGTTTCTCTTGCATTCTCCAGCACCGGGCTGCTGAAAAGGTAGAGAACACCTGGTCCTCCCAGAGCCTTTACTGACCCCTCTCCAGAGATCTCAGGTGATTCCAGCCCACGGGTCTTCCTGGGGGGAGGAAGTCTCTCCTAGGGAATTGCTGATCAACCTCAGCTGCGGGCTCGGCTTTCTTCAAGACCAGGTAGTGGGAAGGCATTTCTGGGTTGTGCTGGGCAGAACTGAGCGTTCAAGGTTAATAGATCATCTGAGTCCTTGAAATCCCTGATGGACTCACTGGGCAGGGCCACCCGGGGCTGGGACTGTAGGAAGGCCACGGTCAGCATGGGGCTCTAGGTGTGCATCTAGATGGCCCGTCTGTCCCCCTCTTGTGGGTGACGGACTGCACCTGGGGTTGTTTGGGACTAGACCATGCTGGGGCTGTCCTGAGCCTCATCATCCCTGGCCCCTATGACAACTAGAAATGTCTCCAAACCTTGTCACTGTCTCCTGGGGGCGGGATGGGGAGACCATCCTGGTTGAGAGCCACTGGTCTACACTCGTGCAAACGTCTACAAGTGTGAAAGTTGTTTGTGTCTCTGCTGTACTCTTAGGAGATGTGTGCCTTTGGGCCTCCCCGGGCCTCGGTGTCCTTCGCTATAACTGTCTATGATGGGATGCAATGCCACAGGAAAGTTATGTGGAGATTCCTTGAGATGATGAGGTAGTAAGTGGGAAAATGATTGGCATGGTGCCAAACACAGAGGGTGCACGAAAGAAATGGGAGTACCTTTCCAGATGATTTGGGTCATTCAGACTCTGCCTCCGTCTCCTTAACCACTGCTGAGGTGCACAGAGGGATGTCATCTGCTTGGACCTTCCAGGGGATTCTGGTGGCATCTTGACTTTTTGCATGAGACTCGCTGGTTTCCCCCTCCCCCCCCCATGGCTCTCTGGTGCAGGAGTCCCAGAGCCAGGGATGTGGTGGGCAGAGCAGGTGGCACCGGAGTTCACTCCCGAGCTGGAGGCTCCCGGCGCCGGCTTGCCAAGGCAGAGCATTTGGGCCAACATCTGGGTTTCTCAGTTCCCATTTGAGCACAGCTGGACTCCACAGGCGGAAGCCCTCTCTGCCGAGATATAGATATTTCCCTGGCAACGATCTCTCAAGCTGACATGAAGACATGGCCGCCCACCGGAACGCGGCGGGTCTGTAATTTGTACAGCAGCTTCTGAGGGATGCGGTGTGTGAGTAGGAAATGGTGGGACGCTCAGTCCTCCTCCTCCGGGGGCTGAAAGTACAGAGCAGGAGGGAGCAGGGCCGCTCTAGGAGGGGGCAGGCACAGGACATGCCTCTTCCTGGAGACAGAGTGTTCCTTTCGCCCCTCTGCAGGGGGGAGCCTCCTGGGCCTGGGTGGGGGTGTGGGGGAGTGAGCTGGGTTGTCCTGGGGTCTCACGGTGTCCCCCCTCCCCCGCAGGCTGGCCCCCCAGGCTTCTCAGCGGGAGTGACTTGGCTGCAGGCAAGTGTCTTCCCGACTGTTAGCCACAGTGGGGTGGTGGCTCTTGACTTCGTGATGTCTATAAGATGACATGGGGCTGAAGGGGTGGGGAGGTGACTAGGTCCCGTGCTGGGACAGGGGTCCCTGCCAGGGGTGCTGGTGGCTTGGCTGATAGCGGGGTGAGTGCCACACTGAGGAGTGTTCTGAGGTCCGTCCTGAGGACTTTCCGTCTGTCGAGCACTGGGTGAGGAAGGGGCAGGTCCAGGTCCACCCCGGGATGGCGGGGAGAGCTAGAGCTTGCTTTTGGACTTGATGGCGGAGCGTCCCTGGACCCAGTGGCCATGCCGACGGGTGAGGGTCTGGGGCCAGAAGGGCCTGTTGGGGCAGGTGTTCAGACTCAGGGTCAGAGCCTGGGGTGGTCGTGGAGGGTGGGGGGACGACCTGCGAAGAGGTGGCCTGGTAGGGGAAGGGGCTTCTCCACAGGGTGAAGGGGCAGTGGCTGTGGGGACTCTGAAGGCCGAGGACCAAGCAGGAGCAGGCTGTTAGGTGCTCGGTGCCCACCGGCTGCCACCGGGTGGTCTCCATGTTGAAATAGGGATTTTTTTTTTTTTAGAGAGAGAGAGAAAGAGAGAGAGAGAGAGAGAGAGAGAGAGAGAGAGAGAGAGAGAGAGAGAGAATTTTAATATTTATTTTTTAGTTCTTGGCGGACACAACATCTTTGTTTGTATGTGGTGCTGAGGATCGAACCTGGGCCGCATGCATGCCCGGCGAGCGCGCTACGGCTTGAGCCACATCCCCAGCCCCAAATAGGGAATTTTAATGATGAATCTTTCAAACACATTTTACAGGCACATCAGAAAATCCAGTGACGGCTTGGTAACTTCACTAAGATTCAGTGGAAACAGATAATCATGGATAGGGGACCCTTTTGGCCACAGGGAGCACAGTTACTATTTAACAGAAACAATACATAATGTTCTAGTTGAATGGACCAATTTTATATTATTTTTACTTCCATATTATTTTTTAATAACATTTTTGCAAAGAAAACATGTTTTTAGATATTTTTACTAGTTTTAGTCGACACATAAAGTGGTGAGTGTCCAGGTTTTGAAGTGCGCTGCTCCGGGCCATGGCTAGGCTGGGCTGATTAACGGATGCAGAACCTCAGCGACATATCTTTTGGTGGTGATGGCCTTGAACTCTGCTCTCAGTGATTGTCAGGTGTAGAGACAACGTTCTTGGTGACAGTCCCGTGCTGTGAAATCTGTCTCCTGAGATTGTCCCTCTCGTCCACCAAGCCCTTGTACCTTCCACCCACATCCCCTGTCTCCACCTCCTGCCGCGGGATCCGCCGCTGCTCTGGGCTTTGAAGAGCGCGAGGCTCTCAGCCCCTCGTTTAGCGGAGATGGTGGGTTGTGGTCTTTCTGGGCCTGGCTCCTTCCACTTCAGGTGACATCTTCCAGGTCCATCCGCGGGGTTCCAAGGGACAGGTTGTGCTTCTTGGAGCATTTTCCAGGCTGCCTCAGGATGGCCTCGGTTCCCTGGTCCTCAGCGGGTCGGACCCTCGGGATCAAACGCGGAGCCTGCGCATCTCACCGTGGAGGTGCCCCAGGCTCGTTCCTCGTGTGGCGCGTCACGACTGTGCTCAGTAGCGGGATTCGTCACGTCATATCACACAGAATGCCACGTGATGAGTCTCTTCCTCCCAGATTCTTAAACCCCTCTAGATGCGATGCCGAACCCAACTCATGCAGTGTAAATACTGGGTAAACAGTTGTCATACTGTGCTTTTGGGACATAATGTCAAAAAAGTCTGTACCTGTTTATTGCAGATGCAGTTTTAAAAAAGCATTTTCAGTTTATGATTGAACCTGTGGTCGCGGAATCCCCAGGTAGGGAGGGTTGACGGTTCACAGCCTGCCCGTGGCTGGACTCTTAACGGAGGCCAGCCGGGGAGGGGTGCCAGGTTCCCCAAGCCCTGGGAACCCAGCACCCAGCGGGGCCGTGCGCAGTGGCCCAGGGCGCTCACAGCCTCACAGACCCCGCTGTGCTGCCCCACACCCCGCTCCCCATGGTGCTGGGCTTCATGGCCACCCCCTGGGGGAGAACCTGGCCACCCCCTGGGGGAGAACCGAGTCTCACTGGGGAACCCCTCCTGGTGTGCTCCCCAGTCCAAGGTGGTGGAGCTGGTGCCATTGGGAGACCTTCACTTCTTACCCTGTCCACTCAGGGATGGAAGGTGCCTTTGTCACCCTTCCCCAAGTGTCTGAGCAGCCAGTGGGCGCCAGGGGCTGGTCTGCAGGGCCATCCGTCCCGCTGTCCCAGAGAGCACGCTCTAGCCAAGGAGCCCACGGAAGCCCATGGGCCAGAGCCCGCCTGTCTTGTTTGTTTTAAATAAAGTTTTATTGAAACAGAGCGATGGCCATTTTTGTCCTGGCGTCTGTCTCTGACTGCTTCCTGCTCAGCAGAAGCACTGAGTGTACGGGTCACAGACGGCTTGGCCCGCCGAGCTGAAAATGTTCACCTTTTGTCCCTTTGCAGAAAAAACTCCTGAAGGCCGAGGACCGCAGGTTAAGGAGCCCGTGTCCCACAGGAGCACAGCCACCTAGCAGTGTCCCCAGCTGGTCTCAGCCGGCAGGGGCTTGGTGTCTCAGGACCTGAGTTCGTGAACAGGCCCCCCTGGCCACTGTGCGTGGCTCCGGGCTGTCACCTTCTGGTTTTCGTAGGGGGAGGGAAAGTCTGGAGGGAGTGTGACCAGCTGCCCCCTCCTGAGGCCCCGGGGAGGGTCTCCCAGGGGTGTTCAGGGCTTACCTTGAATGGCTGCCAGATCCAGGGTGCCTCCTCTCCGGTGCTGACAGAGTCCCCGATTCCTGGGAAGGGAGCAGAGGAAGGGGGCCTCGGCAGGCTCAGGAGCCAGGCGGGTGGATGGCGTCCCCAGGAGTTCCAGGATGTGGCGGCGGCATGTTTAAGCGCCAGCCTCAAAAGCTCTGCTCGGCACCAGATGGCACGTTTGATTTCCATGGTTTGTTCTCCGAGCGACACGCAGCTCCCCGCAGCCGTCCTCTGAGGCAGCCGCGTGTGGAGGTGACGGCACCTCTGACCCTCGCGGGTCTCCGGGGTGCTCTGGGTTCCGGGGGCTGCTCCAGGAGCAGGCGCCCCCCTGCCACCCTGCTGGGCGGGCAGCGGGATCCCCCCAGCCCACACAGGCCGCGGCCCTGCTTCCCCGGGGACCCTCGGTGCCATCTGACCCCACTGGCCTAGGAGCAGGGTCCTGGGCAGGCCGGGGTCCTAGTGTGCAGCCCCCGGAAGGGGCAGGGCTGGGCAGGCCACTGGTGGGGCTCCAAAGATGCTGGGCGGAGAAGAGGCCTTGGGCAGGAAGGAAGGCCGCCCTCCTGGACAGCGGAGCCGGGCCAGTGGCCCTGACGCCCCAGCCGAGCGGGGCTTGTGACTTGGTGACTGCACCTCACTTTCCTTCTCTCGCGTTTCAGGGGGCCCCAGAGATGCGCTCTGGGGATCTGTGTGGGTCTGGTCCCTGCTGCCACCCTGACCGTGTGCTGCCCGGCCTGGGCCCTGGCACCTCCTGGAGAGCCTGGGCGGGGGGCTCTTGGCTCCCGTCTGGTGAGGGAGGCTGTACCGTGTGGAGACCCAGCGAGGTGCAGGGTCGGGTGCCGGGGACCTGCTGCCCTAGGCGTCCACGGCTGTGCTTTCTGTTGGCTCCGTGTCCTCGGTGGCCCTGATGGAGCTGTGAGCCCCCAGCATCTCCTGCCCTGGATTCAGAATCAGGGCCCACGAGAGGTCCGCGGGGTCTGAGGATGATTCTCAGTCTTTGTTCTGTTTACTCAACTGAAAATTATTATTTACTCATTTGTGGAGAATTTAGACAATTGTGAATGAAAAAGCAAGACTCTCCCTTGGCTCGCTTCTCTTTGGTTTTGCCTCAGAGGCAACACATGCCTCTCTCTCTGAGCAAAGGCAGTTTAATTTTACTCTTTTAAAAAATCAGACAGGATTAGCTGGGCATGGTGGCACAGGCCTGTGATCCCGGTGGCTTAGGAGGCTGAGGCGGGAGGATCACAAGTCAAGGCCAGCCTCAGCGACTTAGTGAGGTCCTAAGCAACTCAGCGAGACCCTGTCTCAAAATAAATGTAGCTCAGTGGTAGAGACCTGGGTCCAATCAATCCCTGGTCCATCTGATGATAGTCGTATGATAATGATGGTGGTGGACAATGTGTTATTTGGAAAACCTCCTTTTCCTGTCTGGTTGGAACCCGGCTCCTGTCCCCTGTGACTGTCACTCTGACTCGTGGACGTGCTGCTTGAACCCGGCCTGTGCTGCTGGGTCTTTGTCCGTCTTCTGTCTCTTCCTGTGGTGGAGGGGATGGACGACGTCCACACACTCAGCTGCACTGTGCTGCAGGCCGCGTGTGGTCAGAAGCTCCCAGAAGTGGGCTGTGCAGGGGAGGGGGCGACTGCCGAGTTCCCCTCCTGATTAAATGTCACCACCATCCTCCCTGGTGGCCTCCTCTGCAGCCTGAAGGACACTGGCTGGTGCCCACCTCCTTGCCCTCCAGAGTGCCCCTGTGTGTCCAGCCACCCAGTGGCCAGCTCAGCTGCCCAGTGCTGGGGGGCACCTCGCCCTGGAAGGAGGTTTGCTTTTCCAGATGTTCCTGGTGACGCTCCTGGTGACGCTCCTGGTGACGCTCCTGGTGACCTCTCTGCCTATTCCAAAGCCCGTGTGTGCCTCCCTTGGCTTCGGTTCCTCCAGGTAAGTGGGGACAGGATGAAATGGTGCCGTGGGGCCCTTGGCGCTGCCCCGGGGCCTGGGGAGGGAGGCCCAGCGAGAGCTCTTCCCTGCCCTGGCCATGCAGTCGGCAGGAGTGGACGGGGCTCTTGTGACGTCAGGCACGCTGTGCCGCCGTGAGCCATGTGTGAGTGGCGCTGGTGGCAGAGGTGGGGTCAGAGGGGAGAAGCGGGCCCCTGGTGGGTCCCCAGTGTGCCCCTCGCCTGCCTACCCTGCCAGGGCCCGAGGGCTCAGCTGTCTTCCAGGTGGCCCAGGGAGAGCGTCAGTCACGTCCCCTTCATCAGGGCCCCTCCAACCCCAGTGTGGACCTGGACATCACGTGACACCCGCTGGGAGGGACCCTGCTGTCCTGAGCCCAGAGCCAGCACAGGGCAGTGTGGGAGCCCGGGGACCTCAGCAGGCTCCAGCTTCCTCTCTGCACTCTGCAGGGCACACAGGCCGGTGGGTGTGAGTGTGTGCACATGCGTGTTGGAGCATGTGTGCACGCCTGTGCACACACCTGTGCACCTGTGTGTTTGAGTGTGCACATGTGTGCGTGTGCCCGTGTGTGTGCACAGGTGTGACGGTGAGGTCCAAGCCTGCGATTGTGTTTGTGCAGGACAGCGGTTGCCATGACGACCCAGAGGTCCCCTCGCTGGGTGGTGTTTGGGACGCACTTGTCCTAGATGGGACATGTGGCTTGTCTCAAGTTCGCGTTCACTGGGTCCCACCTGTGCTTGGCCGTCTCCCGGGGTGACCAGCCTGCGTTTGTGGGCCGCCGCGTGGAGACTCTCTTGGGTCTGTGCCAGGCGGGGCTGCCCAGGGGTGATGCTCCAGCCAGGCACCTCCCTGTCATCCGTGGGGGTCACTTCCCTCCCACCTCTGTCCAGATGCAGGACTCGAGCTGCCCATCCACCCTGCCTGGAGCCTGGCTGGCCAGCAGGCGAGATGGCAGACGGTGTGCAGATGGCCGCTGAGCCTCCCAGCTCCCGCTGCCCGGGGCCTGCCGAGGTCACAGAGGCCTCATCCCCACGCCTCCCGCCCCCAGAAGACCCTTGAGGGTCTGGTGCTGCCAGGTGCAGCTGCAGCCCCTGAGGGCGGCCACCTGGTGTTTTGTCAGGTGGACGAAGGCCTCCTTCCCCCCAGATGTGCTCACAGAAGGCCACGGGCTGCCTGGTCCCTAGCCTTGGCCTTGGGCTGTCCTGCAGCAGGGGCAGGATGGGGCTGCTGTGCGTCAGGGGACCCAGCCCCGGCTTTGGGAGCCCGCCACTCCTCTCCCCTCAGGGCCGTGACCCCCAGGGCACGGCAGGCAGCCTTTCTAGGAGATACCAGGGACTCGGCTCCTGCGTTTGGAAGATCATTTCCGAGCGTGGCACAAGTTCAGGATCTCAGTGTGCGGCAACTGGACAACTGGAGCAGTGTGCAGGTGGCCGCAGAGGGGATCTCAGTGCTCAGCAACTCCCTGGGGTGAGCTGGCTCTCTGGCTCTCTCCAGCCTCCTGTCTCTGAGCTCTTTCCTGCCACAGGGCCTTTGCACACCCTGCTCCTTCTGCTTGGAAATCTCTTCCCTCTCCCCAGTGCTTCGCCTGGGAAGGGTCTCTGTCCATCTGGTCACCACATTCTCAGGGACGCCTGGCCACACTGCCTCGGGCACAGCAGTGTGTCCTCCCAACCCCGGCTGCCTCTTCATAGACGTTTTGCAGACGCAGATGTCTGGTTTTCCAGGCCCTTCCTGATGGACGTCTGCCCCCTCCTAGGCTGGGGTCCCCCCCATGAGGGCAGGGGCCGCGCTCCTCTGGATTCCCTGGTTTCCCTGGTGTTCTGCGTGTGCTGAGCTGAAGCTTGACCAGGACCTGGGCTGGACTTGAAGCCGCCTGGTTGGTCTCCGGCTGCACATGCGTGTGCTCCTCTGTAGTAGCTCTCCCACAGGGGGCATGTGACCTGGCTCTTAGAGCATGTGTCACCAGGACCCAGGGGTCGTCCTGGAAGGTGGTGCTCGGGCCTGTGGCCTTCTTGTTGTGTACACGGAATGCCTGCCTTCCCGACTTGCCGTCCCTGTTAGTGGGTGGGTCGATGGTTACAGTTAAAACCAACAAAACCTACGGTACACTCAGCTTGTGGGCTACCATGGCCCCCTGATTATCCTCAGTCTCATATGCAGGATCCTCACTGTGGCTCTTGGTCGCTGTGCAGTTTCCGCTGTTTCCACGATTGCTCAGACTCTTTCCCCAGAGTGGGGACCTGCCCTGACCCATCCCTCACCTTGGATTATTGTCAACGACTGTTCTAGCCTTTGGTGAAGGCTGGGCAGAAGGGGAGCCTCGGGAAAGGGGACAGTGGAGAGTCTGATGGGCCCGCGTTTGCCAGGGTCAGCTCAGGGCCTGCAGGAGCCTGGAGCAGCGCCGGAGCTGAAGGCCAGGCCGGTGGAGCCAGCAGGCGGAGGCTGCTGGACGAGCTGCCAGCGTCTGGTGAGCCCTCACGGCGGCTGCCCGGCTGGAGAGGACGGACCCACAGGCTGGAGCCCCGCGCAGAGCGTGCCAGCCTGGCGGCCACGTGGCCCTGAGTCCGGCTAGCACGGCTGTCGTCCGCTCACCGGCTCAGTCACACGGTTGTCATTTGCAGTTTCCCACGTCGCTGGTCAGCAGGGGAGGCCCTCAGCAAGCCGTGCAGGAGGCCGGGGGTGGCCAGAGGGTGCCTGTCACAGGGACGAGCCCCTTGCCTGCAGGTGGAGGCACCCTCAAGACCCCGGCTCTTCGGAGGACCAGGAGCGAGCGGTGGACAGTGCTGCCAGAGTCTGACCCGTTTGTTCCCCACCCTTTGCTTGGGCTGGAGCGGCTTGGACACTGGCTTCTAGGCCCTGCCCCGCCCCGCTGGGCGCTTCCAGGGGCTCCTCCGCCTGCTGGGGGCGAAGTCCCCGCCACCACCTTCCACGCCTTCCCACGAGGCCGGCAGGGCCCATGTCCACCCTCAGCAGCTCCCTGAGTTCCCGCGCCTGCCGCGGCCAGGAGAGGTGAGGTCTCCAGGTGCCGTGTGGAGATGTCACTGGGCCCAGCCCTCAGTCCATGGTTGCTGTCCTCGAGGACAGTGGCTCTCCTACTGCGTCCCACGACAGCCCTGGGCTTCCCGCTGGGCTCCTGCCCTTGACCGCCAGCTCCCTCCTGTGTGTGGGGCGCGTCACCCGGGACCCGGCCGCCGTGGTCTTTGCCACTCACATCCCCCTCTGGGCACGGGGACCGTGCAGCAGGGAGAGGCCACAGGGCGGTCAGTGTGGATGGCGTCCGTGTCCCCAACCTGCAGGGGCATCAGCGTCACCTGGGTGCTCACTCTGCACACTGTCCCCAGGGCTCGCTGCCGGGTGCTGAAGCCTGGCCCCGTGGGGCTCTCTGCCCGGCTCTGGCCTGGGGCGGGTTTGGGAAGGAGTCCCGGGTGTCCTTTCCATTTCCCCGTGCCTCGTGCCCTGGTCACTTGTGTTCAGGTCCCTCGCGCCTGGGGCGTCCCTCGCGCCTGGGGCGTCTCCTGCTGGGCTTGCTGTGGGAGCCGAGCTTCCCGTGGTGCTCAGCGGAGCGACCTGGGTGTCCCCATGGACTCGGTGACAGTGTGGGCGAGCCGGGGTCTGGTGGACGGCCCCCTGGTCTCCCTCCACCTTGGCCCCTCAGTGTGACTGACCCTGACGGAAGCCGGGTGGAGCGCTGGCCTGAGCCGTCCAGGTTCTGGACGGGCAGGGGCGGCTAGAGGCCCCGTAGGTGGGCGTGGAGTTTGGGGATGGGGTGCTTCTGCCCAGTGCGAACGTGGGACGTTAATGCTGGGGACCTGCGCGTTGTCAGGTACGACTCCTTCAGATTTACGTGAGGTGGGGACTCGGGGTCCCAGGGAAGAGCCTCCTCTAGGGGCTTGACCTCGAGGGGGCCATTCCCGAGTCTCTCACACACAGCGGACCAGCCCGTGCCTGGTTCTGACAGGTGCCCACTGGTTCCTGTGGTTGGCAGAGAAACAGTGGCACCGCCGCCGACCTTGGGCTGCCTTGATTTCTCTTCAGAGCTTCTCAAAACACTCTCCAAGGGAGGCCCCTGGAATGCCTGCCGTCACCCGGTCGGTCCCCGGGCCTTGAGCCAGAATCTCTGTGTCTGGGGCCACGGGAAGAGCTGAGCGCCCGGCCAGGCCGGGAGCAACAGGGAGTCAGTGGAAGGAGACGCCGCCCCCAAAGGAGGCTTTTTGAAAACGGCGACCTGATGATTTTTAATGACACGTGTTTCAGGGAATTCAGGGACACAGAAAAAGTACACAAGAGGAAAAGACGGCTCAGCCGGAGGACATGAACCCCACCAGGGTCTCGGGACGTCACCTGGAGGGGCCTGTGCCCACAGAAGGTGGCTGGAGAGACGACGGACAGACAGACGATTCCGACCACAGGAGACGGAGCTAGAAGAACAACGCGGCACAGTTGATGCCGAGTGTGAACTTGAGTGTGAACTTGAAGAAAGGGCAGAGAAACGGGGAGAAGGAGGTGCGTGTTGCTTTGCCTCCCGCAGCCGGTTCCGGAGTCCGAGGAAGCGAAGCTGATGAAGAGGCGGGTTAAGGAGGTGGGTTTCTAAAGCCGCGCTTCACTCTCGAGCCTCACCTGCTTTCTGCAGTGAGAGTGGAGGTTCCGGGGCCTCCCTGCCTCCCCTCCTGCCCCCGCACCCTGCATCTTAGCGTCTCGGGGTCGCTGTGCGCTGGTCAGACCTGCAGCCTTCCGCCCTGCTCTGGGAACAGCCGGTGGTTAGACGTATGGGAGCCCCTTCCGCCTTTTCTCAAGGCCCTTCCCTTGGTAGATGGCTGACTTCTACTAATTTCCTGGCTGACTAAGTCCATTATGAGGGCTCTTGATTTAAAGAAGGGCTCACAACGCTGTGCTCTGTGCCCGCTGCCCGCTCTGCGTGAAGGACGGCCTAGCCGACTGCTCTTCTGCGCTATTCTTTCTTATTTTGGTTCCTGGGGATTGAACCTGGGGACACTCTGCACTGAGCCCCCTCCCCAGCCCTACTTCATATTTTACTTAGGGTCTCACTGGGTTGCTTCGTGCCCGCCATCGCTGAGGCTGGCTGGAACTTGAGGTCCTCCAGCCTCCGAGCCGCTGGGATTGCAGGCGTGTGCCACGGCGCCTGGCATTTCTGTGTTGTTCTCGTTCCTCTGAGAAGTGGCACATGCCACCGGGCTTCCTGGGGGTGCCTCCTGCTGACCCCTCCCCTGGGTTCCTGTAGTACCACAGCTTCTTCACCACAGCACCCTCCCCTCCCTGAGGGGATACCACCAAGGCTTTGACCCTCTGTCCATCACAGGAACGTCTTGGGCAGTTTCCAATAAATCCCACGTAGGAGGAGCACCTGGCTCACCTGGGGGGGAGGAGCACCTGGCTCACCTGGAGGGGAGGAGCACCTGGCTCACCTGGGTGGGAGGAGCACCTGGCTCACCAGGGGGGGAGGAACACCTGGCTCACCTGGCAGGGAGGAGCCCTAGCCTGGAAGCACGTGAAGGTGAAGAAGGAAGTGGCTGTCCATGCGTGGGTGAGCCTCAGCCAAGCCACCCAGGCCTGGGTGGGTCAGAAGTGTGGAGGAAGAGGATTGCCATCGTCTGGTGGTCTCCAGCCTCCACAGGATGGCTTGGACCTCCACCATGGGCCTCCAGCTGGCTGACTACAGATCCTGAGGCTGCTCAGCCTCCCTAGCTGGGGGCCAGTGCTTCACACAGAATGGGTCCCTGTCAATCTCTGTCTCCATCTCTATCTCTCTGCTTCTCCGTCTCCCTATCTGGGTCTCTCTCTTTGTCTCTATCTCTGTCTCTCTCTCTCCCTCTGTCTCATTCTCTGTGTTTCTATCTTTGTCTGTCTCTGTGTCTCTCTCCACCCTCTGTCTCTGTCTCCACCCCTCTGTCTCTGTGTCTCTCTCCACCCTCTGTCTCTGTCTGTCCACACTCTGTCTCTGTCTGTCCACACTCTGTCTCTGTCTCCACCCCTCTGTCTCCGTCTCCCCCTCTGTGGAACGGATGGAGGCACAGAGTGTCTCAGAGAGGGGACGACCTAGGACAGTCACCGAGCCTGAGGACAACCCAGGACAGTCACGGGGGCCGAGGAGAGCAGGGAGGGGGACCGAGGTCCTGAGGCACATGGGCTTCTGCTCTGGACCACGTGGGAGTCCTGGAGGACACTCAGGCACTGGGACTGGGTTCACGGAGGATGCGGGGAGTGTGTGGCAGGAGGGGCTCGGCCGTCACTGCAGGGTCTGTCCACGGGCTGGCAGGGGGCTGGGCTGTGGGGGGGGTCTTCAGGGTCGACGGGAGCCTGGACTCGGCTGCTGGACCTCAGGGAGGCCGCTGGGGGCAGGAGGCCACCTGTAGAAAGGCAGGACCTCCCTCTGCAGGTCACGCCACCTGGGGGTCCCCTGCATGGAGCAGGGACGCGGAGGCCACAGACGCCTTGGGGACAGAGTTTGGCAGGAGAAGTAAAGGTGGCAGAGGGCGGACGCTCCTGAGACAACTGTGTCACGGGGCGGGGAGGGTCAGCAACACTGGGAGCACGGGAAAGGCAGTGGCCAGGGACATGTGGGGACATGGGGGGCCTGGCGGGGCAAGTGAGGATCTGGGAGTCCTGGAGGTGACATGGGGGGCTGGGGGAGGAGGCCTCAAGTGGGACGTCAGGGGCAGGAAGGGACCATTCCCTGACGGTGGGAGAGCAGAGGAGGAGGGCAGGTCATGAGGTGTGGCACTGCCCCTTGGGTGAGTGTCCCAGAGCCATGTGCACATGTCCCCAGGGCGGCACGGTGCAGGCGATGGGACCTCTAACAGGTGAGGCCTCAGGGAGGCCCTTGGGCTACTGGGAGCCCTGGGTGTCCCTGGTCTCTGCCTTCCTCGGCTTCCTAGACCCCGAGTCAGTGGTGACTGTGCCGCGTGCTCCTGCCTGGTGTGCTGCCCCCGCCGGGGGCCCAGAGAACGGGGCTGCCTGACCTGTGGAACCTCCAGAGCCGTGAGCCAAAGGACCCCTTGTCTCTGTAAGCTGACGGCCTCGGGCGTTTCCTTAGAGTAGCGGGAGCTGGCACATACAGCGGGGAGGAGGGGGGAGTTGAAGACCCTCGGCTCCTGCTGGGCTCCCTCTTGGCACAACAGAAGCCTGGGATGGGTTTAAAGTTGCTCATCGTAGGAAACGCTGGAGAGTCTGTGGTCGCTGAAAACACTGCAGAAGTGAGGCCACACGAGGGTCACCCAGGGACCGCAGGACCTCAGCGTGATGGTTCCAGTGTCCTCGAGTGGCCCCTGGGCTGTCGCAGCGCAGGTGGTTGGTGGGTTAGGCCAGGGGTGCTGGTGGGGACGAGCAAGCTCAGGGCTTGTTATGGAAGGGGCTGTGGGTCCAGCAGGGTCAGGAGGGTGGAGCAAGGGGAGGTTGTGAAGTCAGAGGCCGAGGCAGAGTGGGGTTGGGTCACAGCCAGACAGCTGCACTGTGCTGGCCCAGACGGAGACGCTGAAGGTGCCAGCGGCCGTGGGTTCCTCACTGCTGGTGGACGGCCGGGTGCCACGGCGACTGTGCTGTGCCCTGGGGCTTCCTCGTGGCCTGGCACGGGGCAGTGGTCCTCAAAGGGAGTGCTGGCACTTCTCTAAAATGCTCAGGGGTCAGGAGAAAACGTCGTGGAATGTGCCCGTGGATGGGATCGCTGACCGTCCTTCTATGGGGGGTCTTTATTCTGGAGTCACCTATTCCGTTGGTGCTGGCTGGCGGGGCTGGTGGGGGTTACGGCTCGTACTGCCCACAGCCTGGGGGGGAGGTGCCGTGTGCCCCTCCTGCAGGGAGCTCCGTTCCCACTGTGTCCAGCATGCTCCCTCTTTTGTCCTGCCTGGCGATGTTCCAGGTGAAGCACCTGCGTCAGCCCGAATCCCTGGTCCTAGAGTGGGTTAGGACGGAGACAGCTCCCCACCACCCCGCTGTGTGCATGAAGACGGCTGAGAAAAACCACGTCTGTTGTTTTGAGATGTTGAGATTTAGGGGCTGTTTGTTACAGCAGCAGCACCTGACCTGTCCCGAGCGATCTGTGTGGGATCTCCGTGGGGGAAACCCATAGTTTAAAAAAGTCCCTTCTTACCAAAAAGAGTGAAGAATGACAACCTCACGTTGGTTCCAGAATTAAAAGATGTGCTTTGTGCTGGTTCATGAAATGGAAAACCTCGAGTGAGCAGTTGGACAGCCACAGTGTCCAGCTCCAAGGACCAGGGCCTCTGCCGGCTCTCACCCCTGGCAGGCCCTGCCTGAGATGGCGGCCGCTCTGCCTCCCTGATTCCTCCTTCCATGGGCTGGGACCAGGCAGGCAGCAGCCTGATGGAGCGGCTGCAGGCACCCGCGGAGTCCTCGGCCTCGAGAGGGGGCCTTCCCGTCTGGGTCTCGGGATGGGTCCACAGCTGTGACCTCTTTCCGACAGATTCTGTGCTCATTACATTAAAACTTGGCCAGCGCTTCTGCTTCATGGTCCCCAAATTAAACACCTGAATCCCAGGAACGCACAGAATTGGGTGTAGGGTGGCTGATTCCCAACTGTCATGGGGTGTAATTAGATCACCACCTTCTCCAGTTCAACCCAAAGAAAACTGACAATAAAACGCTCATCAATATGTGCAGCTCGGGAGATGCAGAGCGTTTGTTTTTAAAATCCATATTCTTGAGTAAAGAGAAAATCCATCTTCCTTTCCTAGAGGGAGATACTCTGAGCACGGGGGGCTCAGCAGCGGCGTGGCCACAGGGGGCTGAGCTGAGCCAGCAGGCGCCCGTCCAGGGCTGGGCTGGGCTGGGCCTGCCTCTCCGGGGCCGCGATGGCTCTCTGCATCATGTGCGCGTCTCCAGGTGTGTGTCTGTGGGTGGATGTCGGCGGGCAGACGACCGTGGCCCCGGGGGCGTGTGTGTGGACGTGCCCTGTGCCCCTCGGCTTCGCAGGGACGTGAAGCCTTGAGCCCAGCAGATGCCATTTCAAGAAAAACCACTTGAAAAACGAGACAGAATCAAAACCGAACGCCAGCCCCCGAGGCTCCAGTCGTGCGGGCAGCTCCGGGTCCCCTTTGCTGTGGACAGCACTTCTGCCTCCCGTGCAGGGGTCAGAACCAGGGGTCCCTGCTGAGGGGGCCCGGTGAGCTGTAGGGTGTTGAACAGCACCCGGCCTGGGCACCCGCTGCCGGTGACTCTTCCCTCCCCCAAGTTTGACAGCAGAAAATGTCTCCAGATCTTGCACGACGTCCCTGGGGACCAAAGTGCCCCGTTGTACTGCTCCACAGAGCGCCGTGTGGGTCAGAGGCGACGAGGCGTCAGGAGTAGGTAGCCTGGGGGTGGGTGGGTGGGGGATGCCCGGGGAGGGCTGTTTCCAGCCTGGGTGTCCAGTGTGCTGGCCCCTCCTGCGTCCTCACCCTGAAGCCTATGTCCCGACTCTGTGAAGCGGCTGGGAAGGACGTCATGAGGACCGTGAGGGCACGGGGCCCACCACCCCGATCTGAGCTGCGCTCAGACCAACTCAGGGGCTGCCCAGTGAGCCTCCAGGGCCCCAGCCCAGGGCGGGAGCGTGCTGTGGGTGTGGGCACAGGGGTGGGTGGTCAGCGCTCCCCCGCGGACAGGAGCAGGGCACAGCAGAACACCAGCGCGTCCTGCCTTCCGAGTGGGCTTTGCTGGCATCTTGGGCCTGACTCCCGCTCTCAGGTGATTCGGTCACCAGGATGGCACACAGCGCTGGAGAGATCATGGCGGGACTGAGGCTTTTGGCCACTCTTCTGGGAGGGACCCAGGACTCCGGGAATCCTGAGTTCACCTCCAGAGTTTGCTGTTGCTGTCTGCCTCCTGTTCATTCAGCGACTTGTGCAGAACCACCCTGCGCCTAGGTGCGCAGGGCGGGGCGGCGGGAAGGGACTGAGCGTGGGCTCCATCAGAGGGACGGCACCCAGCACACATGAGGAAGCACTGAGGCCTGGCGGGCAGGCTCCTTGATGCACCTCAACCTGCAGCCTCACCTGAGGACAGAACCTTTCCTCCTCTATCCACGGGAATGCGTTGGGCTTTATCTCTGGAGATGCAGGTGGTGCCAGCCCTGCGTCTGTGCCCTGATCTCAGTAAACTTCTTTTCTTTTTTGGGGGAAGTTGGTTTCTCAGCATCATCTCAGGGGTGGGTTGATTTAGGAATGGATGCAGGGGAAGGTGCCTGGCAGCCAGACCGCATCCAGGAGTCAGGCCCGAGGTCGGGGGTGAGGCAAATTGATCCAGCGTGGCCCAGGACGCCCTGGAAACCCCTGCAGCCTTCAGGGAGCACAGCGGCCAGTGGCTCCCACATCACCAGGTCCAGCCCCTGTCCTTCCACCCTGGAGCCCAGGGTGGGGCCTTTGGGAGGGAGCAGCTGAGGAGGTCCTCCCGGGGCCCTGTGCCCTGTGCCCTGTGTCTTGGGGCTCCGCAGCGGGCACCGGTGGCCCTGCTCCCCTCCCTCTGCCTGCTCTTTGCTCTGACCGAGTGCCCACAGTTCATCTTCCATGGCTCAATAGAGCCCAAGTGGTCCACACCCCGAGGGCATTTGCTGGTCGGGTGGCAGCTCTGCGCCCATCCCCCGAGGAGCTGCCCATTACTGTCCCAGCAGCCGTGAGTGAGGGTCCCAGTTTCTCCACCTCCTCCTTCTGACACTAGCTGTCCTGATGGCCACCACAGGGTGTGCTGTTGTGGTTCTGCTTCATGTCCCCCAGCGCTGGCATCTCTTCACATCTTCCTTGGAGATATGTCTGTTCAGAACCGAAAGCATGTGCCCACACAGAGCGTGTACGTGAATGGTGACAGCAACGTCCTTCAGAAGAGCCCTGGGGTGGAAAGAGCCCACCTGTCCATCAGGGAGAGGAAACAAACAGAAGGCGGTTGTTCCTCTCTGTGGAATATTACTTGGTCATAAAAAGGGATGCGCTCAGAATACTAGTACATGGGTGGCCTGGAACATGGGTGAGTGAAGGAAGAGAGCACGGAGGGACGGGTGCTGTGTGAGTCACCCAGACCACACAGAAGGCGGAACGGGAAGTCCACAGAGGCAGAAGGCGGGCTGTGGTACTGGGGGCCCGAGGATGGGGGGGGTGTGTGTGTGAAAGGGCCTGGGCTCCTTTTGAGGTGGGGGGAGTCCTCCGAGGGCCCTGGGGGTGTTCTCATGGACCTGAGAGTCCATCCCAGACCACGGAAGTGTGAAAAGGAAGAGCCCGACAGGATGGGAATTGACAGGCCCTGGGTGCTCCCTGCAGCGTGTGGACCCGAGTCCTGGGTGGGGCTGGCCCCCCAGGGCCTCCTCCTCAGCCTGGCCCGGGGCCTGCCATGGCCAGGTAGCCAGATGCCGCACACATTTCTCCTGCCCCAGAGCCACCCACCTCCAGGGCCAGGCCTACGGCCGCTGCCTCGTGCCCACCCCAGGAGGGAGCACAGACCGCTCACGGGTGCTCGGGGCTTTGCTGGCCTCCTTTGAGGTCACCCTGCATGGTGCTGGCCCAGCACCGGCACCTCTGCGCTTGCCTCCTTCCCGCCCTCCTGGGGGGGGGACCCCTGATCCTCGTCTGTATTTTGAGAACGCCTCCACTTCTGGCTGCAGCCAATCCCTGGGGCGAGCGGCAGAGTCCGTGTGACGTGCAGCAGACTCCGCGGCTGGCATCTGCCTCCAGAGCGTGGTGGCGGTTACAGATTTCGTTTTCCCGTGGAATGTGCCGTTCGGGCTCTCGAAGCCTTGGCACCGGCTGTGGCCCTGGCTGGTGGCAGGCGTGGCTCCTGCTCTTTGCAAGGCGGGGAAAGGGCTGCACACTCGGAGGAGGAGGATGGGCCTTTAAGGCTTGGAGGGAGGTCTCAGCGCCAGCTTGTTAGGAGGCAGAGCCTCTGTACTAAGGCCGCCGCAGCTTGCGCTGTGCCCGAGCGCCCGCCACGGCTGCTGGGTGTTTTCTCCCCCGTGTTCACTCTCCGTCCTGTTGCCTGGCAGGTCCCCCTCACAGTTCCAAGTTCAAGAGTTCAGTTTTACTGACACTTAGAGCACCTACTATGCACCAGGCGCTGGGGACATTATGGCTAGCAGGCGCCTACTATGCGCAGTTGCTGGGGGCATTATGGCGAACAGGTACCTGCTATGCATCAGGCGCTGGTGACATTTGGTGAGCAGGTGCCTACTATGTGCAGGTGCTAGAGACATATGGCAAGCAGATCACTACTATGCACCAGGCTCTGGGGACATTATGGTGAGCAGGTGCCCACCAGGTGTTGGTGACTTTATGGCAGGCAGGTGCCTACTATGTGCCAGGGGCTGGGGACAGTATGTCGAGCAGATACCTACTATGTGCAGACGCTGGGGATAGTATGGTGACTAGGCACCTACTGTGTGCAGGTGCCGAGGCTGTCACACTGAGCAAGCTATACAGAGCACTGTACAGAGCCTAGCTCTGGCCGCAGGCTTCCCAGGCCCTCGGATACCTGCCTCTCCCCGAGGAGGCCGTGGAGGAGGCGCTGGCTGGACATCCCCAGCTTTGCGCTGGCGGGGAGACCTGGCATTCCCGTGCAGTGTTGAGAACCAGGAGTGCTCTGGTCGTGGAGGAAGCCGAGAGGAAGAAGTGTGGGGACTTCTGAACTCCCTCCCATGGCAGCCAGGGTGGCTGTGGCTGAGCCTGGGGTCAGGGGAATGACCCTGGGAAGGTCTTCTCAGAGTGGACAGCCCCGAGGGTTGACATATCAGGAGTGGCTGTAGGAAGGCGACCCTTAGGGACCGGGACCTTCCTGGCCTCCAATGACCAGTGAGTGGTGGAGAGCAGAGCAGCCCTGGTGACAACAGGAGCGGATCCTCCACCTGCCAGGTGTTCAGGACACGGAGAAAATTCAACCAGAGTCACAGAAACAGCACGGTGACATTTCCTGTTCCGGGGAGTGGCGGCGTGGTGGTGCCTGCTGAGGTTGGGAGGAAGGAATGGGAGTGTCTTGCCTCTGAGCTTCCACGTTTAACCCTGGGCTCTGGAAGTGCTGGGCCAGTGGTACTTGGCCCCGGAAGCCGTGCTGGGTGGAGGCATGTGCCGGGCACGTCGACCGGTCCCTGCTCTGAGGCCGGGGACAGTCTCCACCCACACTGTCCACCAAGGCAGCTGCTGGCCGCTCATGGCTTCTGAGTCCTTGACACACTGTGAGAGCAGATTGGGACGAGTGGGGGGTGTCAAATACACGCTGGAGCTTGGAGCCTTAGTACAAAAAGAATGTATTTTGTTAATATTTAAAAAATATTTCATACATGTCAAAATAGCATTTTGGATATATTTGATGAAATAAATGATGTTAAAATTACTTTCACTTTAAAAAAAATGTTGCTATTATAAAATGTGAATGTGAGTTCTGTACTATCTTTACACTGGACATCAGTGGCCTGGGCAGCGACACAGTTCACCAACACACCTGGCAGGTGCCTGGCCTTGCACAGCACTTCCACCCCTGAGAAACTGCCTGAGAGAAACGGGAACATAACCCCACACAGAAACGTGTTCTGGAGGGCTGACAGCAGCATTGTAAATAACAGCCCCAAAGTGGAAACAACCCAGATGTTCACCAACGGTCAGCAGATGAATGGATAATAAGTACCGTCCATATGGTGGAATATTATTCAGCCATAAAAAGGAGTGAAGGGCAGGTAGAGGACAACGTGATGAGCCTTGAGAGCTGCACGAAGCAGGGAAGACAGCTCGGTTCCATTTGGCAGATCTGCAGCGACAGGAGGTAGGTTAGACATTGGCCAGGGCTAGAGGCCTGGAAGGAGCCGGGGGTGACGGGGGATGGGTGCAGGTTTCTTCATGGGGTGATGGAAAGGTCCTAGACGTGACTGTGGTGACGGTCGCCCAACTGTGAACATGCCAGATCCACTGGGTTGTTCACTTAAGTGGGTGGATTGCTGGCCTGTGAGCCGTGTTTCAAGTACGCTGTGATGTTGAACATGGTCGTCTTGGTGAGATGGCCTTAGGGGAGGCCTGGGTGGGTCAACCAGGTAGAGAGTGAGGGACAGCATTCAGGGCGAGGAACAGACTCGAGGGGCTTGGAAGAGGCTGGGGGGTGGGGGGCTGGAGGGCAGGTGGGAGGTTGGCAATGGGGCTACGGGGGCTGGGCTGGGTCACCAGGGTCCCTGTGTAAAGGGTTGGAACTGGGCCCCAACAGTGCCACCCAATGTCCCAGTGTCCCCACTGGGGAAGGCACAGGCTGTGTCAAGGACGAAGGTGGTCTGCAGGTCGGGGCTGATGTGTGGGCCCCCGAGTGCCCAGAAGGCGGGTTCTCCTGTCGACAGAGCGATGCAGAGCCATCGAGGACCGGGTCTGCTGGACGAGGCCTTCCCTGTGGTCCCCCAGTGGAGCACAGAGGCAGAGGGACCAGCCAGGAGACCCTCCTGCTCTAGGTGTCAGGACAGCCGTGGAGCAGAGGGTGGACTCGAGAGGTCAGGAGGGAAAGCCAACCCCGGGCCATCAGGTGTGGGTGGGTGGGCCGGAGGACGGGAGGGCAAGGTCTAAAGGCCTGGCAGGCTCTGCCCTGGGGCCCTCCTGTCACAGCTGGGGCCGTCCAAGAAACTGGGGCAGCGCGAAGAGCCCTCTTCAAACCCGGATTCTCGCTACCAGGTCAGAAAGATTTCAGACGTGATGCTCGGAATTACAGGGACAAGTTTGTTAGGAGGACGGGAGAGGGGAGGGGGCACTCTCAGGGGAGAGAGAAGAGGGACAATGGGCCCCTCCTGCACCAGAGAGTCCCGCCCAGGTCCACCTCTTGACTCTTGATTGACAGCAGGGTGACATCAGACTTTCAAGTCCCCACTGTCATGGTACCTGTAGGTCACCTCGGCCTGTGCTGGCTGGTTCTAACTGGAGTCTTCACCGTCCATTCTTACAGATTTCATGGTTGGGAGGAACCGATCTCATCCCCCAGAGTTTCAGGGTCTGGTCGTACGTCTCCTGGGCTCCTCCCACAGACGCGGTCCCTGGCTTGCGTGTCTCCCGCAGTGAATGGGTCCACTAAGGACAGGCGGCCAGGCAGGTAAATGGCTTCTTGGACGAGAAAGCCCGTGGGGGTCAGGACTGCGGGCCGTGCTGTAGGATTATTGTCCTTACCTCTGTTCCTCATCCGTCTGCTCCTGGACACTGCTGACGGACGTGGCCCCAGGGTGAGCGTGTTGGTGGTGAGGAGGTGGTGACTTGGGAGGCCTCTGGCGCTGCGTTCCTGCACAGGCACCAGCTCCCCCCGCCCGGTGTCCTGCACGTACTTTGGTGGGAATTCATTGCAGAGGACGCTCGTTTGCTTTCCTGAGAAACGCAGGATGCCTCCAGGAAGGCACACACACAGCTCGGCTTGCCTGGGGAGCCCGGTCTGTCTAGATTTGCACCCGTGTCCTCACCTCGGTCCAGGCCCACTTCTGGCCTGCGGCTGAAGGACCACTCAGGGCCCCGGCCGTGAGTGCGTTTGGCGTTTCCACCGAGCCCCTTCCTGCAGGAGGGTAGGGAACGCGTCTCTTGTTTCCCCCAAAGCACTTGGCAGAGCGTTGCCGGGTTCCCAGGTTTAATATTGCTGTGGAAAGCCTCCGCGACAATCCGCCGTGTTATTAAGCCCCAGCTCCTGTGTGGGTGTGATTTGTTTTTCCTGTGAGTGACACGACCAGATTTTCCATTAAAACCTGATGCAAAAAGGTGCTTGAGGCCCACACTTGCCCTGCGGGGCGGGCAGCTGGGCCCACGGGTCTGGAGTTCTCTGCAGGGTGGTTTTAGAAAACTCCTTCCTCTCAAGTCCACTCCCAGGGGGCCCCACGGACGTGGGCAGCGCTTCGGGCTTTCTTTTTTGGAACCTGGAGAGTCAAGTTTGGGCTCATGCCCGAGGTCCAGTGAGGGTCTCGTTATACCAAGGGAAACACGCCTCGTCGTCTCTGCTGTGGACGGCTCTCTGGGCTCCTTGTCTGCATCTGGGACCTGGGGGACCCCATGAAACCATCGGTGGGCTGAGGGTCAGGAAGTGCTGACCCTCACGGGTCACCAGGTGACGAGAGGGGGCTGCTGCTGTGTCCCTGCACCTCCCTGCCCCTGGCTGGCCATCCACCCCCACGTTTGTCCAGGCTGAACCATATCCATTGCTCACCTTGACACTGCCCTGGATCCCCGGGTGGCTTACCAAGCCCCTTCACTGTGAGAGCAGAAGGGGTTGGTCCCTCAGGGCTGAGTAACACCATCCTGAGCATGACCCCCCCGTCTGTCTGTCCACCGATGGATTTTTGAGTTGCTGCCACCTTTTGGCTGTGGTATGAGGCCATTTATAGGAAGTGTCCAGAGCTGGCAAATCCCCAGGGACAGAAGCAGGTGAGTGCTCGCCAGGGTGGGGGAGAGGGGGCGAGGAGAGGGGACCTGATGGGAACAGGCCTTACTGTGGGACAGCGAGAGTGGCTCAGGACCGGCTGAGGTGGTGTCAGGGAGGTGGGAAACGGGGTGCCCCAGAGCCACTGTGTACCTTAGACTGGCGCCGTCTACGCTACGCACAGTTCTGTCTCAGCCAAAAAGCCCTGGCCACGTCCTGTCCTTAGAGACTGTGGAGTGGCCGGGGTGCAGAGCCGTGGCACGGGATGTCCTGATCTTGCCAGGTGACTCCAGCGTGCTTCTGGGGCCAGGAATCTCTGGGACGGATGCTTCATGTTCTCCTGGTCACTGGCTTGACTCAGCCTTTTTACTCCCATTCACATTTTGGGGGGTTAATTTGTTTCACGGCTGTCGAAAGACCACCTGCCTCAGGAGGAACCGCCATTCCTTTCTGCAGCGCTGGCTCCCGAGTCAGTCGTGTGCATGGCCCAGGACGTCACTGAGCGAACCCCCACCATCCTGTGGGCGGCCATCTGAGATCCACCCTGTAGACTCGGCCTCCCTCTGTCCACCCTGCCGCCTTTTCACGGCTGGCCCTTCTCATGACAGTCGCTGGACCGCAGCTGTGAGTGCGCTTGGCCAGACGGGGTGGGGGTCCTTCCCCTGGAGCTCTCGAGGAGTTGCCACTCATCACAGAGACTCTGGCACACATGTCCAGGGTCACGGGCTTGGCCGTGTGCTGGGAACTCCCAGGAGGAGAGGGAAGAGTGACCGTGGCCCAGCGTCACTTCCTCCCGGGGCCGATCTCCTCGGGGAGGCTGAGGTGAGGTGCAGAGCCGGCTCCCGCCTCTTCCTTGGCTGTGAATGCCGCGAGCCTCAGTTTTCACGTCACTTGTCAACGGTCGTGTGACATTTCTGCAAACATAGCGGAATAATGGGGGACAGTTGTGCTCTCTTCCTCGTGGGATTTTGTGCAGAGATCCATGGAGAATCCACACAGTTCCTTCGCAGAGGGGAAGGGCTTCCTGCCTCCGTTGCTGTTCACCGTTTCCGTCCCTAGTGCTGCTCTCGGGCGGTGCTGACCGTGGTCTCCTGGGGAGCTGGGCACCTCCCTCTGGCCCCCGTCTCCTCCTGTCTTGTTCTCAGGGTATCTCCTGCATCCCGCCTTGAGACCTAGCCCTGGGCTCTGCCCGCTTTCCAGCTGGACCCGTCTCAGGCACGCGGGACGCTTGAGTTGGAGTGACTTCACGTACAAAGTAGCATCTTCACTCACATTTGAAGTATCTTCAGGGAAAAAACAACCAGAGGACTGGCTTGTGGTCAGTGGTAGACCAGTTGCCTGGCATGTGCACGGCCCTGGTTTAATCCCCAGCACTGGGAAGAAAAATCGTAAGACCTACCCATTGTCCTAGGAGCCCACAGATCGCAGCGTGAGGACAGATGTACTGGCCACAGGAAGGAGATCTTAGGGGGACCACAGACTGATGGCAGGTGCTGCCCAGGCGGGGCTGAGGTACTATGGAGTTACTCTGTGATGAAGGTGATCCCTCCTGATTCTCTCATCTTCACAACTCTGTCAGGACCCACAGTCTGACAGGTGCAAATGCGTCTTGGAGACTGGAGTCCTGGCAGCCTCGAGAGCAGGGGCATCGAGGTCTCTTCTGCAGGCGACATGGTCCAGCTAGAGTTGAAGGCCACCGTGGTGTTGCCACTGAAGTCATTTTTCCTCAGTCATAGCCGTGAATGACGTGTCCCTTAGAAGAAATGCATTTAAAAAAAAAAAAAAGGTTCGACCTCCTTTGAAAAACGAGTCACCGTTTAGCCCCTGTGGATGGTGACTAGACTGACGAATGGTTTAAGAAAGTTCAGAAGTCTGGGTTTTTATGTGAAAATTTGTAATTATTGCATGTTAGAGCTAATAAAAAAGTCCTGTGGTCACCATGAAACGCATTAGACAGCTGGTTTGTCATCTCAGTCGTGAGAACTGTAATACGACAGTGTGCTTAATTTCAAAGTAAGGGTGAGATCAGCAATTCCAGGGACCTTAGTGGCAAATATGTCTGCAGATGATGGTGTCTGGGTTCCTAGGGGGCCCCAAAGTGAGGGGCCCACCTTTCCTGCTCTTGGCATGTGGCCCTTCGCACTTGGCTGGGAATGGCGGGAAGTCCACCTGGCTTGACGGGGGCTGCCTAGCTGGGAGACTCAGGGAGGGAATGAAGGTGGCAGCGGAGGTGGACAGACCTGGCGCCCTGCAGAGCACAGGCTCCGACTCACCCGCGGGTTGCCGTTGTGTGTGTGTTCTGGGTAGTTTTAGAACTCAGGGTTCGTCTTGATGAGTTTGCACGAGTGTACAGCCACGTGACCACTGCGTCAAGCAAAGCTTCCAATGTTCCATCTCCATGGAAAGTTCTCCCATGACCCTGGCACAATCCCGCCGCCTCCCGGAGGCAACCTGGGTTGGATTAAATGCACCTGTTCTTGGGTTCCACGGATGGAACAACCTACGTGGTCTCCCTCCTGCCTGACGCGTGGACCCGTGATGCGGCTCAGAGGGTCTCCCTTAGCCTTCCCTAGGTGAGCAGCGGCCCCTGGTGTAGGTCTCCATAACTCGTCGCCTCGTTCCCCAGTGATGGACGTGGGTTCCCGTGTTTGGTTATCAGGACACGACTCGTGTCAGTGGTCACTGGTGCATCTCTGTGTGACATACGCCGTCTGCCCCTGCTGGGTCATAGACTAGACGGTGTTTGACGTGGTAAGAAACCGCCTGGCAGTTCTCCACCGAGGTGGTGCCATGCTCACCCGTGTTGTCTATGCAGAATGGCCAAACGCGTCTTGTTTTTATTATGCCATTCATCACCGTGAAATGCTGGTTTTTCATGGCTTTAGTTTGCGTTTTCTCCATGGCTAATGACGTCGAGTGGTTTTCTTCTGTGCACACGGCTGTTTACACATCTCTTTGGGAGTTTATGTACAAGTCTTTGTTGTTCTTTTAACTGGGTTAAAAGTTGTTTCAAGCCTTTGATGATAAGGGTCCCCTGGATGTTATGGACAACAGCCCGTGGTCCCCCTCACATACTGCACGTGGTTTCTTCCAGACCGCGGCTTTCTTCGCGATGTCGATTGATGAGCACACAGTTAGGATTTTTGAGGTCTTTTCCACTTGGTTTGGTTTTTGGTCAGTGCCTCTTGTGTCTGGTCGAGGTGATGTACCTTCCTTGGTGTATGATTTCATTGGTATGCCCCGTTCTTCTGCTCATTGAATTGATTTGTCTTTGTCAAGAACCAACTGACCACACTTGTGTGGGTGTGTTCTGGAACTCTCTGATTTGTTCTTTGCACCTACTGACCATCCTTATGCCAATACCACATTCTCTTGGACAGTGTGGCTTATATAGACTCGAGGCCAGGTAGGGTAAGTCCTCCAACTTCCTCCTTCTTTTTTGAAGATGGTTTGGGCTATTCTCAGTTGTTTATATGTCCATGTAAATATCAGAATCAGATCAAGTTCCACAAGAAACGGTTGAGATTGTGTTTGGGATGAATCTGTAGATATTTTAGGGGAGAATTAAATATTCCAACCCATGAATATATTTTGTATATCCATCCCCTGACCTTTTTTAAAAGTGATTTTCAGAGTGGAGGTTTTGCAGATATTGGTTTTAGATTTATTCCTAGTTATGTGATATCTTTTGATGTTCTTTAAAAATACCATTATTTTAAAATTTTATTTTCTAAATGATTCATTGCTAGTACATAAAAATTTAATTCACATTTATATATGGACCTTGTATCTGGACATATTGTTAACTTATTTAATAATTTGGTGATATTGTCTTGAATTTATTAGGGCTTTCTTCACAGTCATGTCATTTTTCAGTTAGTGATAGTTTTGCTTCTTTCTTTTGTAATTTGATGCTGTTAATTTATTTTTCTTGCCTTATTGCACCAGCTAGGAATTTTAATAAAACTTCAAATGCAAGTGGTGATAATGTCTGTTCTTGCCTTACTCCTCATCTTAAGGGAAAAGTATTCATTGTATTATCACTGAATATAATGTTAATTATATTTTTCCCCAAATAGATGCACAGTGAGGAATTTTCCTCTATTCCTAGTTTGTTGAGGGTTTTTAAAGACAATTATGAATGGGTGTTAAATTTTGTCAGATATTTTCCCTACATCTGTTAAAAAAAAACCCACAAGATTTTTTTCACCCTTTTTTTCTTAATGTGTGGACTTATTTGAATTGCTTTTTGAGTACTGCCTGAGAAAAATCTCATTTGCTCATACTGTATTATCTTTTTGAATGTTGCTGGATTTGATTTGCAAATATTTTGCTGAGGCTTTCTTCATCAATTCTGATGAAGAACCTTGGTGTATGATTTCATTGGTATGTGCACATGCTGGCGTTATAAAATGAGTTGGAAGGATTTCTAGCCTGTTATTTTTGAAAAGAATTTGAGTAATATTTATTTCTTGAACATCTGATGAAATTTAGCAGACATCTGAGACTGGGCTTTTCTTTGTGTTAAAGTACAAATTTTATTTAGTAGCAGTAAGGCTTCCTATTTCTTTCCCCCTCCCCCCCCTCCCCCTCCCCCTCCCCTCCCCCTCCTCCTCCTCTTCTTCTTCTTTCAGTTTTGGTACTGTTTTTTTCAAGGAATTGGCCCATTTCATCTGGCTGTTGAATTCACTGACAGGTGGTTGTTCATTTTATCTCCTGCTCATCCTCTAAGTACCTGGATGGTCTGTAGCGGCGATGTCCCCTCTTTAAGACCTCATGTTGTCTCTGTTCTCCTTGACTCTCTGGCCAGGTGTGCTGGTCCCATGTGGCACCCAGCTGGCTCTGCCTCTTGGTATCTACATCTTGGCGTGATCCCCTCCCTGGGTGGGAACTGAACCCGAGGACTCATTTCCAATGCATAGAACATGGAAAAGGTGATGGATGTTACTTTTGGGTCAGTTCTGGAAGGACCCTTGACCCTGCTGGTGTGTCATTTCTTGCTCTCTGTTGGCTTGTTCTGATGGAAGCCGGCGACCTCCATGGAGACAGGCCAGGGGACTGAGGGAACCCTCCAGCCAACAGCCAGTGAGAAATCCAGTCCTGTGGCCTGCAACGCCTCCTGCCTGCGCAGAGCTTCCCCTCCCCAGATCCCCGAGATGACAGCAGCCTGGCCGACTCAAGTGTTTTAGGATGCTTGAAATAATTAGTGGATACTTTAAACAGAAATCAAGACCCAAGTGCACTATTTGAGGCCATGTAGCTCTTAGGTATCTACGTTTCTCTTTTCCTAATTTTTACTTATGGACACAAAATTGCAAGGTGATGCTTGGATGTAAAGTGAGTTGTTGTATGGGGCTGGGGCTGGGGCTCAGCAGTAGAGGGCTCCCCTTGCACGTGCGAGGCCCTGGGTTCGATCCTCAGCACCACATAAAATAAATAAATAAATAAAATAAAGTTATTGTGTCCAACTACAAAAGATAAATATTTAAAAAAAGTGAGTTTGTTGTATGCGTTTATCATCTGAAGATCCTTGACTCTAAGGACTGCTTCTTATTGGTGAATATTCATCGTGCCCCACGGTGGGTCTCAGGGTGACGTATTTGTATGTGCATGTCATGTAGTTTGGTCAGTTTTACTCCCCATCACCTTCGAGCCCCTTCCCCAGCCCTTCCTCTACACTAATGGTCTCCTTTCTAGATTCCTGACGTCCTTCCCCTTCCTCCAGCTTCACACGGGGGGCGGGGACACGGGTCCTGTCCTTTCTCAATCTGACTTAGTTCGCTTCACATGACGATCTCCAGTTCCATCCATTTCCCCTGTGAATGACATGATTTCATTCTTCTTTAGGGCCGGATAAAGCTCTGTGTGTGTGTGTGCATGTGTGTACGTGTGTATGCGCGTGTGCGTGTGCGTGCGTGTGTGTGTGTCTCACAGTCTCTTTATCTGTTCATCTGCTGACGGGCGCCTGGGCTATTCCGTAAGTGACTCTTGTGCATCCTACTGTGATGCACAGGGTGAAGTCCGCTGGCTTGAGTTCTTTGGGATAACTACTGAGGAGTGGGGTACTGAGTTGGAGGGCAGAGGGCAGCGAGGAGGACCACAGGTCATGCAATGGCGCACCTGCTGTTTCGTGTCCAGCTCTGTGGCAGCCTGTGGTGCAGCCGTGGGGAACTCCAGTCCTCACTGTTTTATTTACTTTAGGGCCGGGTTTGGTGTGGGGCTGCCATTCCCATGTCTTCTATGATGTCTCTCTCATGTTTCTTCCATGTTAGTTACTGGGGCTTCAGTTGCTCCTCCTCAGCTTCCTAAGGTTGTGGTTTGGGTCATTTATTGGACACCTCCTTGCTTTCTGGGGGGCATTTAGACAACAGATGCTGCGTCAGGGCTGCTGCTTCTCCCTGTGACGGTCCTGGTGAATCGTCCCTGGTTGTCACGCGGTTCAGAAAGCTTTGCCGTTTCCCTTAGGACTTGACCTGGGCAGTATCTAGAAATGTGTTGTTTAATATCTGAGTATTTGGCAGTTTTCTAGATCACTTATTTTTCTCTGTTTCTACTTAAATAATTATTTCAGAGAAGCACTTTGATTCCTGCCTTTGCTGGGTCACTGAGCGTCGCAGAGCAGCAGACTGTGCTCTTGAGCACTGAGAGTCTCAGGCAGGTCAGGTGGGTGGACAGTGTTGTGAATCCTCACTGATTTTTTTCTAGTTGCTTTATCATTTACTCAGGATGAGGTGTTGGAATTGGTAGATTTGTCTCTTTGTCTCTTTGGTCCTTTAAGTGATTGCTTCACACCTTTTGAAGCTCGGTGGGTGGGGGTGGTGCACATCCTTAGGGTCACTTTGTTTTGTTTGTCGTTGACCCTTTTATCATTAAGAAATGACCGTCCTCATCTCTAGTCAACTCTTTGTCTCAAGTTCTGTTTTGTCTGATACCATCCGTGGGACGCCAGCTGAGTTGGCATGATATATATTTTCCAGCCCTCTGTGTCTTTATATTTGAACATGTTTCTTATAAATAGCCTACAGTCGATCCTGTTTGTCAGTCTGTGCCTTGTACGTGGAGTGTTTATGCCATTTACATTTCATTTAATCACTCATGCAGCAGGGTTTAAGTCTATCTGGCTTTCTTTTGTACCAGGGATTGAACCAGGGGCACTTAACCACTGAGCCACGTCCTCAGACCTTTTCGATATTTTATTTAGAGACAGGGTCTTGCTGAGTTTCTTAGGGCCTCGCTAAGTTGTTGAGGTTGGCTTTGAACTTGTGAGCCTCCTGTCTCAGCCTCCTGAGCCGCTGGGATTATAGGTGTGCGCCACTGTGCCTGGCTATCTGGGCTTTTATTTTCCAATTGAATCCTCTTTTCTGTTCCTCCACTACTCACTTGCCGCCTTCTTTTGGATGGGTGAGTGTGTGTGTGTGTGTGTGTGTGTGTGTGTGTCTATCTCCAAAATATACATATGCACACACACACACACACACATCTCCAACACGTATATAGAATTCTATGTGTGCTTTTTTTGTTATTTCTTTTGGATGATAAAGAACTTTCTAAGCTAGAAACTGTCTTACTTTTGCTCCAGGAATAAAGGTGCCTTAAGCTCCAACTCGGAGCCTGCAGAGGATGCTTCACCAGCTGCATTAATAGGATCATCATGGTGCTGATGGGTCCCTGCAGCACGGGGCACTCTGGATACTGTCCCCACCCTCCCTGGGATGTGCTGTCAGACCCAGGAGCGTGAGCCGCCTTGGCAGAGGGTTATTTGCAGACAGGCCACGGGAGGTCCGTCTGCGGCAAGTGCTGTCTTGCCTTCCGGTCGCACGGTCAAGCTGTGTCCCTCCGGGGGCTTCTGGGCTTCTGCCTGCTGTCACTCTGTCCCTCTCGGTTGCTCCTCTCAGTCTGGAAGAGGCAGGAAATATTCTGGAGAAAACTGCTGGTAGAAGTCAGGGCCCCAGGGTCTCAGATGAACTCAGGCCAGCTCCTGACTCTGAGCAGCCCTGATACAGAGGGTCCCCTCTCCTCTCCTGACCACGGTGCCCGACCAGGAAAAGGAGCCTTGTGAGCTGTTGCTCATCATTCCTCTCCCCCCCCATCCCTCTCCATTTTTTGGCTTTGTTTATGACTTAGATTAATTCTGAATCTCTTGTAGCTGGACGCCTATGAAAATTCCAATAAAGCAAAAATGATTAAAATAGGATTGCCCATGGCAGTGGAGATGCGGGTTCTCCCCGGAGGTAGGCTCTGCATCCAAATAAAGGGGGAGGCTCACCCCTGCGCATCAGCCTTTTAAACAAGGCGCAGTGGGAATACCTCGGTTTGGATCTATAAATATAAACCAGGAAACCTTAAATGGGACTTTTCTCTACGGTTCAAAAAAAAAATCCAATATAAGATGATAGCTTTGATCATAACTTAATTTTTCATTTCCATTTGAACTTTAATTTTACTTAAATTTCCCTCTGACAAATCTCCAAAGGAATATTTAAGTGACGCGGCATAATGCGGGCAGATTATTCATATATCAGCCCTCAGGCTACCAGGGAAGGCTTCATCAGCTCAGAGTGAGTTTTATTGGAATCTGCAGCTCACAAAATACTGCTGTCTGACAGCCCCCGTGCAGCAGAATTTAAAGGCTTAAGTTTTGGGAGAATTTACACATTGGTAGGATCCTCTATAGCTTTCAGGAGCCGTAAATCAGGGGGCTCCCCGGCCACGCTCCTGGGCAGAGGTGTTAGGTCCACACCTAGGCTCATCTCTGGGCCGGTGCGTGGGCTTGCACCAGGCTTCGCACCCGATGGGGCCGTGGGGACGGAAGTGCTCTTCGTGCACTAGAGGAGGTGGGTCTGTCGTGGGGATCTGAACGTGGACGTGAAATCCTGTCCCAGGGCTGCACAGAGCTCAGTGCGCTCATCTGTCCACCGAACAAATGTTTATCAAGAACCTACTATTGCCAGGTGTCCTAGTCCTGGGGACGCACCCATGGTGAGTAAATCAGACCTGATCGCTCCTTTACGGAGCTCATGGGCTGGCGGGAAGACAGAAATTAAACTCTTAAACACATAAATAAATCTATCGTAATGGATGGTGCAAGCCGAGAAGGAAATCGCGTCTCTGCAGAAGAATTTCAGTGACGGGGGAAGAAGGTGAAGAGATGGCCTCAGAGCACGAGGAGCGTTTTCCTTTGCGCTTCCCCTGCACCCAGTGACCTTGAGCTTCTGAGGTAGGTCCTGTTTCGTGAGCCTAACGGTCGTCTTTCCTGTTTCCTGCTCCCTCTTTTGTGCTTATTGCTCAGGCAGGTTCTGGTCACTGGCGGTTTGTGGGGTGCAGCTTGTTCCTGTGGGGCTTTGCAGGTGGCCCGAGTGATGGTTTTCCTGCATGAGGAAGTCTGAGTTGGTGGCCTCACAGAGCCAGCTGGTCACATCAGTCTGCTACCAAGAGGGGCATGTTCTGGAGTCTGTGCGGAGCCTGGTTCCCTGCTCTGCTTAATTACAAAGCTGGGCTCATAGCAAAGAGAGGTCCAGCTGTACTTCCTGGGCTCTTCTGGTGATCAGCAAAACCCTGGCAGGGCCTCTTCTCTAGGAGCCCCAGAATGCCTGCCCCCGTCTCCCCGGGGCTGCTGGCCTCCGTGGAGCACGGGATGATTGACGGGAGCACTGCTCTTTCTCTCCTCGACTCTGGGCCTCTGAATGTTTCCCTGGACTTCATTAAAAATCATGTTTCACCTATTGATTAGCAAAAAGCAGCTCTCAGGATCCTGGAGACGGCATCTGTGAGATTTCAGGGCCGGTAAGTTTCCCATATTTGAGTCTCTGTTCAGGGAAGGCAGACTCCTGTGATGCTCCCTCATCCTGCCCAACCCTGTGCAGACATTACTGATCGATCCCAGTCCAAATCTGCAGGATGCCTGTCCAGGCAGCAGGCTGGAGCTGGCGCATGGATGGGAACATTTAAAGGTGTAGGCAGGAAGTTTTACTTGGGCCTGAGGATGGGAGTCAAGAAGGCTGAGAACCTTCTCTGATTGGAAGGAGTTCAGGGGAGGGGGGTCTTATAGAATTCCAACCTTTCCCAGCCCACCTATCATTACCAGGGTCCCCGTGCCCGTCCCTCGTCCGCTGCGCAGGGTGCAAGACCTGGAGACAGAGCACCGCTGACTGGGGGGTGGGGCTGGCTTCTCCTCCCCCAGCTCTGCCACGTCGGGGTGGGCAGGGGGCAAACCTGAGAGGAGTCGTTCCCCAGTGGCAGTTCCCCGCGTGTTCCCCCGTGGCCACGGCTGGCGCCTCAGCAGACTCTGGCAACCTGGGCTGGAGGTTGGGGCAGAGACAGAAGCCAGTGTCTTCCCTTCCACGCAAGCTCCTCCGCGGGCCGGAGCCCAAGTGACCCGGCTGTCCCCGGCCTGGCCATCAGACTTGCTGATTGAACTTCAGCGGATGGGTCCCCAGGTGGGTCTCTGCCGTGCTTCTTCGCCTGCCTGGCCAGGGTGGGGTGGCCTCTGATAGTCCCATTTCTGTGCTCAGACCGGAGACGTCCCTGGGCCCCCAGGTGTGTCCCCGTCCCAGCGTCTCCTGGGTTCCTGACCGTCTCCCAGCCATCGACAAAGATCACAAAGCCGTTCAGGCTTGTAGTGAGGTGAGGCCAAGCAGCAGAGGGACGCGGCCCTTACTCCTCCCCTCCATGCCCCACCCTCTCTGAGGACGTCACCCCAGCCCTGCTAAGTGTGGGGTGATTGTCGGGACATCTGATGCCTGATGCCTTTACCAGGACATGTCTGATCTCACACAGGGAGTCATGCACACACGCACACACACACGCACACGCACATGCACACACACACAAGCACACACATGCACACGCACCCCCAAGAATCTTAAAACGCATGTGATTTAAGATGATCATATTTGTGATTAAGAAAATGAAATAGAACTGAAAGACTTAAAAAACAAAACCAACCAACCCCACTTTCTGTCCTTGTCCAATCCAAACAGGTAGCAGCTTTGGATTCCCTTACTTCAGGTCCCTGGGAGCGGTTCCCCCGAGGGCCCAGGAAACACGCATGCACTGCTAGTTTTTTTTAATTTTAATTGACGTACAGTGATTGTGCATATTTGTGGGGTGCAGTGTGGTGTTCTGATACACACAGACATCGTGTGATGATCACGTCAGGGTGGTCAGCACACCATGACCCATGGTACTGATCATTTCTTAGTCGTGAGAACATGAAACCCCCCCTTCTGCAGCGTCCCTCGTGCCTCTTAATGACGGTCACGAGTGGGAGGGATGCCACCAGGCCGGGCAAGACAGGCAATTTCATTTGCCCCTCTGTGTGCATAGACGTTCACGGACTCTCAGAACCACCAGGACCCGGCCCCCTACCCTGTTTCTTCACCTGACATTTGTAGATGTGCCGTGGGCATCTTTCCTTGAGCTGTTCTCGGATCAAGCTGGAGCCAGAGACTTTTCTGGTCCTTTGACTCAGAGCCGCTGATGGCTCCCTCCCTGCACTTCGAGCTGGTGATGAGGCTGGAAATCACGGCTGGAGCCTTGGATGTGCGGTGCCTCCTACGATTCAGTCCTGAGGTCGCCTTCTCCTGGTGTCCGTCCTGTCTGCCTGCCCAGGCAGAGCCCGGGGGGAAGGCACGGGCCCTGAGTCAGGCTGGCTGGGTGGGAACGCCAGCTTGGCCTTTGCAGGAGCCATGGACCTGGGTACGTCAGTCGGCATCTTTGTTTCCCCAGATGCGTGCGGGTGCTTTGTACCCGTCAGTGCCAGTTAGCTGCCAGAGGTCAAGGGCAGAGAGCACGCCCACTCCCCGGTAAGCCCAGCTTCAGGAGGGTTGGTGCCCAGCAGTGCCCGTCCGTGAGCAGTGGGATCTTGCTGGACCCGAGAGTTGGTTTCTCTCTGTGCCATCGTCTTTTTCTTTCAGTTAAAAACCACCGGGGTTTGCGTTATCTTCCAGAAGGGACTTGTTCCAGACCCTTCGGCCCCCCCTTGTTTCTGATCCACACAGACCCCACGGGCCCCAACCATGCAGAAAACTGTGGACGTCATTCCTCGTCGGATTCCCGGTCACTTGATTCCCACTGGGATGCTGCAGTGACCTGTGGGCCCGCCTCTCCTCCCGATGAGCCATGAGCCCTGCAAAGGCTGGGGACTGTTCATGGACCTCGAATCTCCGGGTGCTTAGGATGGTTCCTCAGGCCCGGGAGGGGCCACTGAGTACTGGGGGGTCGCAGAGTGAACCCCCACATGCCTTACACGAAGGTGCATAGACGTAGCTGGGCAGACGTTATCAGCGTCCAGGACACGCTGGTTTAGCACGGGGCACACGCTGGAGTGACCCTCACTTGGAGTCGGGGGTGGTCTCTGGAGCACATCTCAGGCCACACTGGCGGTCCTCCTCTGGGCTGTTGGACCTAGGACAGGCGCTCTCCAGATGGGAAGCCCTGACAGACGACGCGGGGTCGGGAGCACCCAGAGGGAGACTGTCATCCTTCCTGTGGCCGACACGGCTTCCAGGAGGGGCCATGGGTTTTCAGCCGCCAGCCCCCCACGGAGGTGCCGGGGCAGAGGCTGCGGGCGCGGGCTGGTCTGCAGTCCTGCCGCTTCCACGCGGGCAGCTCCGGTCAGCCGCTCCCCTGAGGGAGCATTTGTTGGTTTAAGGACAGCTCGTGACGTCTTAGCCAAGTGTGCCAGGGAGACTGGCAGGCCCAACCCAGGATGTGCCTCCCTCTGGCACCAGATGCCAGTGCTGGTCGCTTTACATAGGCTTGGATTTTGTTGTCACAGCCACGCCGAGGTCACTGTCACCGTCCCTGCTTTAGAGACGAGAGGACGAAGGCCCGGGTGGTGATGCTGGTCGTCCAGTCCTGCACAGCCGTGAGCCTGGGCCTGGTGCTCCATGTGCTGCAACGCCCCCGATGTCCCCCTTCAGTCCCCTGGGGTGGCCCCAAGTCACGGCCGGTGATGGGGGAATAAGAACCAGGTGACAAGTCTGCCCTGGGTGTGGCTGTCCCCAAGTGTTTGTGCCATTCCTGTTACTTGGGGGGCTGGGTCTGGAGTCGAGTCCTGCTGGTCCCTCACTGCTCTGTCCTATAGGACCGCAGGCTCATCGAAATATGGCCTTCTCAGGCTGGACCCGGCCTGGAGGCCTGGGGTGGCGGGTGCTCGGAGCTCCTCGGGGACAGTTTGTGTGCCCTTTCTCTGAGAGGTGGGAGCTTGCATAGAGTCTCAGGAGGGGTCCAGAGGACGACAGCAGCCCTGCGGTGACAGTAGTGACATTGAGTCCTGTGAGCGGCACAGGGAGCGCCTTCCGGCCTCCAGCTTCGTCTTCTTGGCAGTTTGGTGGGGGGGTGGGGGGCAGCTGCGTGTCTCCCGCTGAGGCACAGGAGGCAGAGGCCTGGGAGCTGAAGTCACTTGGCCCAGGTCCCTCGGGTGGTGCCGGTGGAACTGGGGTCCCAGCTTGGGCATTCCAACTCGGGAGGGTGCATGGCGCTGGCCCAGGGGACAGAAACCCTGCATAGCTGTGCGGCTGTTCCTGGAGGGAAGTGTGGGCCTCTGGGGGGGACAGTACAGAGCCCCCGCCCCGGAGCTGCCGTGAGCCCCGGGCATCGGGGAGGAGCCCCTGGGCATTGGGGAGGAGTACCAGGCCCGTGGGCTCTGCAGGCACAGTGTGCAGGTCCACCAACATGTCTGACTTCTTTTCAAATCAGGAGAAACTGGAAAAAAGTGAACTCTAGGTGGAAGAAAGATTTAATATATAATAGTGATACATTCATGGTTATACCAAGACATCAAAAATATGAAAGTAAAGTTAATGGGGGAGAGAAGTTGCTAGAGGCGGAGGTGCCCAGAGGTCACAGAGCCCTGTTGTGACTCTGGAAAGGCACTGGGGCCCCTGAGAGGTGCCATCACACCACCGTTCAGAGGAGTGGGCGTGGGCATGTTGGCCTTGGGGACTTGTGCTGTCCTTGAGCTCCGTGAATCAGGAGGGAACCACTTGGGAAATGCATGAAATGAAACATGCAGGTTGGGGGTCAGGGGGCCTGGGGGCCTGGGGACCAGGGGGGCCTGGGGGCAGGGAGAACCCTGGACGGGGCTGGCTTTGGCCCATCTGCTGCGGGTTCAGGCGAGCTGCCTCAAGCCAGGATCAGCACCTGCGTGTTTAATTCCGCCAGCCTCGGCCCGGCCTGCAGTCCTTGCCCTCACTGGGACTAAGTGGAGACAAGGGCGGGGGGCTTAGCGTTCCTCTCTGCTGGGTCCATCAACAGCCCTGAAGGGCACTGCCACGGTTTCTCTGTTCCCGGGGGTGAGGGTGTCTCCAGTTCCTCGGAGCAGACCCCGGGGAGCCCCGTCTGTGGTGCTGAACCCGCAGCTGTCTCTGCAGGGGTGTGTGTTGGGGTGACTCTCCTCCACCTCCGGGCCAGGCAGTGACTGTCCTAATTATGCTGGACATTTGTTTAGCAGGGACCCATTTGTCCAGTACAGTGAGAGCTTTGCAGGAAGTTCACTCAAGACCTTTTAAATCTGCTTTGCTGCCAGGGCTCTGCAAGGGCACCGGGAAGGACTTGCCCCCTCCTGTGGTGGGCAGAGAGGGTGGGCCAGAACACACAGGCTGCACTCCTGGGCGAGCCCCCGCCCCCCGTGACATCCCCCACCCGGGCTCTCACACCACCCGGAACCTTCAGAAGGACCCCAGCCAGATGGTCAAGAAGGTCCGTCACCTGGTGGCCAACAAGGCCGACTTTTGCAGTAGAAGCCAGCTGGCCCATGGGTCTCACGTCCCACCCTCTTTAGGTCCCCCGCCCTGGTCATCAGATACCCCCTCTTTCCCATCTCCTGGGCCCTGCTCCCACCACAGGTGGCTGCCCTGCGACCTCGGGGCTGAGCCCTGTACTCCACCTGGCAGGCGTTCACCCTGCCCTCTCCACCTCTCAGATCAAGCCACCTTCCTCAAGGACCCATCCCGACTTCCAGGCCGTGGGGACCTTGCCTGCTGGGGAGCCTGATGGCCTGTCCCAGGACACCCGCCTGGGCCTGGAGCTGCGCCTTCTCTAGCGCAGTGGCCAAGTCTGGTGTGCTGCACCCCGTGGGTCTCAGCGTCCAGGGAAGGGTGGAGCCGCTGGCACGGAGCAGTGCGGGCTCAGAGCCTCCCACAGCTCTCCGTCGTCACGGGCCCCCCCACCTGCCAGCCTGCGGCTCTCACTGCCCTCCAAGGCTCGGCCCTGGGTGGCTGGCTTTGTCTTGGCTCAGGCTCATTTTCTGCTCTGTATAAATGGCGTAAGAAGACCTCCTCGGACAGCTGGCTTGGGGTGTCACCTCGACCGAATTAAGGGACACCAGATAGCCAGCAAAGCCTTCTTTATTCTAGCTGTTGCATTAATCATTCCCGTGCCTCAGTGGGTGAGAGAAGACGGGCCACGAGGCAAGCAGTGTGGGTGACCCGCAGGAGCTGAGAGTGACCCCGCCTGACACGAGCCAGGAGCCAGGCAGCTGTCCCCCGAGGCCCTTCTCCGTCTTTTCCAACCACGGCCCCTCCAGGGCTGTCCTGTCCCAGGAGACACTCTTCCCTCTGGGGGCCTGAGGGCCCCTCTTAGAGGTCCCCCCCTGAGCATCATTCAGGGCCAGGCTGAGGCCCCGCCAAGCTCATCGCGGTCCTTGATGGGCTCCCAGCCAGGAGCGGGAGGACTGACCATTTTGGCTCCAAGGCCGAGGTGCCATATTGGGTGGGAGAGTCACACCTGGCTGTTGGAACGTCGGCTCCCACATCTCGGCCACCCCCGTAAGCCAAGTCTATCCCATGTCCGGGTGACAGTTCTTGGTGGCTTTCCTCGCAGTCCTTCGAGGGTCCCCCCTCCCTCGGTTCTGCGCCTACATCATCCTCTGGGCCTTGGCGATCCTGCCGGATGCTCTGTCCACCCAGCAGAGAGGGGCAGAGTGCCTGTAGGTCAGTGTGGCAGGCTTTCCTGGGGGCCTCACTGGGAGAGCGAGTGTCACTTCTTGCCACCTTACCTGGGCTGGGAGGCAGTGACGTTCTGGGAGGGTCGTTTAGCAGCGCACCTGGGGGGAGAAGCAACAGGATTTGGGGAACACACATGTTGTTCCTGCTTGGGCAGAGGTGTGCACACAGACTTCTGGGGACACGGGAAAACCATTTGGCCCACCCTGTGGCTTGGGTGAGGCTTTCTGGAGGGGACTGTGCTGGTCTGAATGAGGGCCTGCAGCATTTCAGCAGGGAGCCGGGGACGGTGCCAGGCAAGGCTTCTGCTGTGCCGGAGTTGCCAGCCACGAACCCTAGAATTGCAACAGTGGCCCAAGGGAAGCCCCTCCAAGGACTCGGTTGGATTTTTCTCAGTTTTTCAGAAAGATCAGGACTCTGCGAAGCTCGCTGCACCACCCAGATGGAGGCCTGCGTCCTTTGCTCAGTGGAGTCTGAAACGCGTCTCGGGAGAGGCCCTACCTTGGTGCCGAGTCCGTCTAAAGGTTGTGGAAACGACGGTTTCAGGCAGGTGTAGCCACTGGGGCCTCGGGTGCCCGGTTGCCAGGAAGGTACATGGGGTCTGCAGGGGCCTCTCCCTGCTGGGGTCACAGCCTGAAGCCCCAACCTCTGGGTAGAGGGGTTGGGGCCGGGGGAGTCGCCAGGAAGCCCCAGGCAGGATGGGGTACATGCACCCTGAGCCCACAGTCATGCCAAGTCTCCCGGTGTGGCCTGTGGCCACCCTGCCTCTGGGCTGCTGAGGCCCAGCAGCTCCTGGGGCTGCTGCTTCTGAGCCCACTGTCCTGTTCTCAGGGACCGCTGCTGTGCTGTGTCCTCTGGGCCCAGGGAGCTGAGCTGGTTGCTCCCACACGTTGCTTCCGGGCTGGCTCCCGGCTCCCGCCTCAGCACCAACGGCCTCTCGGGTGGATCATTCTTTGGTAGGGGGTCGCCCTGGCTCTCCTTGATGGATAGCAGCATAATCCAACCGGAAACACCTGCACACATGGCAAACTGTCCCCCGAGGGGCGGGGGTGGGACACAGTTGCCACTGGTTGATACTTACTGGCCTGAAGTCACGGGACATCGTGATAGTACTGTTTGCTTTCCACATCTTTCTGGGTGCACAAGAGTGGTACTTACCATGGGATGATTCGCTCAGCACATTGGCACCTGCACACCTGGGACAGCGTAACGTGGACAGTGTCCTTCCCGGCGTTTCCCTTTCCCCCCCTCCTGGCATTGTTTAGAGCCACTGGGTTCTGGCTGGGCTGCTCCTCTGCAGTGGTCGAGGGAGAGGTGGTGGTCACAGTCCATCCTTCTCCTCCGCTTGGGACCAGCGGTGGTGTCTGGGAAAAAATGGGAAACTGGGTCGTGGGCAGCAGGAGGGGAGGCCCTGGACATGCTCTTCCTGTGCTTCTCTGTGGGAAATGGAGTCGGGGAGAGGAGGCCAGGTCTCCTTATCCGGGGGAGTGGGCCGGGGGCCTCACGCTGGCGGCACCTTGTCCCAGGGAGGCTGATTGTGACTGAGCCCCCGCCACGAGCCCCCTGCACGCAGCCCCCCTCCTCTTCTTCACAGACGTCCACCGTCTGCTGTGGGTACGAGGGCATCCCCGTCCTTCAGGTGGAGGGGCTGAGCTGAGCCAGTCGCTGCTGGGCCTTGAGACACCCGGGCCTGACCACGCCTGATTCCAAAGCTCTTGGCCCTGTTTTCCGACGAGGCCTGGCTCTGAACATGGGTGTTTCCGTTCTGGGATCTTCATAGGAAAGAAAAGACAATAAAGCCCCGATGCAGTAGGATGGTTGTAGGGACTTTCAGCTGGGCACTGATGGTTCCTGGTCCAGCCCTGTTTGCTTCCCGAGGGAGACATCCCTGTGCACACCTGGGGCAAGGCAGGGTGAGCCCTCCCCGGGGTGTCCCACCCAGGGAGCAGCCAGAGGCCATTGTTGGCACCTGGATGCTTCTCCTGGCCACAGCAGCCCCGGCTTAGAGCATCTTTAGGCCCCCAGGGAGGCCGTGTCTCTAAGGAAGCTTCGAAGGTCTCTGGGTGCTCCTGGTCCTCACTGAAGCTGACGGTGATGTGCAGATGGGGCTCTTGGCAGAGCAGAGCTCACCCTTCTGCTGCTGCTGAGGCTGAGCGGGTCCAGCGCCAGGCTGGTCTGCACAGCTGCTCTCCTCCAGAGTCTGAGGAACTTGGGACCCAGAGTTGGGCAGCACTGTGCACTTGACTCTCCACAGGACTTGGCTCCTCAGTGGCTCACTGTGCATCCTTAGGCATGTTAACCCACCTCTCTGTGCCTCTGTTTCCTCAAATTTAAAATGCAATGAGAATATCTGCCTGATAAGATAGTGGGCTAGTGTTTCAGAATGCTGTGGGCCATCTCGGCACGCGACTGGGTGCCAAACACGTGTGGGATGGAAGAAACATGTTTTCTGGGCTGGTTGGTGTGCCCGTGTGTGAAGTGGTCAGCATGGAGGGAGTGCGACTCCCGCGGTGCTGACCTCTCCTGGTTGCTGTGCACACTCCCCGGCTTCCTCTTCTTGTTTCTGTATTTGATCAGAAGGAGAAGCTGGTCGTGACCCCAGGAATTGATTTCGTGGGCTGTGGCTGTCAGTGACTCTAACCCAGGGTCTCCAGGGTCCCTTGGCGGGGGAAGTACCTGGCCCGCACCAGTAGCCTCGCCTGGTCCTCTCTGCCCACTGGCGGGAAGAGACCGTGGGCTGTGCTCCTTGGGGAGCGTGGACTGATGACACTTCTCAGAGGGAGGAGATGGACTTTAAAGCAACAGCTCCATCAGCCTGGACGTGCTGGAGGCTGTGACGAGCAGGACTCAGCATGTTGATAAGCCGGTCGGCTTCAGAGCCAGCCCAGGACCTCGGCCTGATCTTCACGAGACCCATTCAGGCTCGCCCTCGCTGTCCAAACCGGGGCGGTCTGCCTGTCATGGGCTGCTGTGACCTCTGTTGGGGTGGGTGCCTGGCGGCCTGGCGAGGGCAGGCAGGGTGGGGTCCCACCTGAGCTCCCCGGGAGGCACCCAGCCTGCGATGCTGGTGGGTGCTGTGTGGTGTTCACCGACCGTCGCGTCACCTGTGGGTGGTACTTGGTGGTTTTCAAAGTGCTTCAGCTGCACTCTTGGGGGCATGTGTCCCCTTGTCCAGTTTCTGCCAACCCCTGTGCCCAGCACCTTGGTCTTCACAGCAGGGCGGGCGGCAGCACCAGCACCTGCACGTGGGCAGCTCCCCAGCAGTGTAGGCTCCCGATCTGCCCCGGGACATTAGGGGGCGTCTCCCGGGATCTCAGCCGTGGTTCACCCAGTGAAGTTGGAGGCCCAGTCTGCCGCGCCCCTCTCCTCCCTCCCTCTGCACCCTTGACACCCCTGCCCCCCCCCTGCTGCTTGTGACGGGGCAGGGCTGGGGCAGGCCTGGGGCAGGGCAGGCGGGGCCCTGCGCACTCTGGGACTCGTGGGAACGCTGGGCTCACTTGAGTCTTTGTAACTGCACTTTTTATGTGACAAGCCCCTATTCCTGCACAGGAGTGTGAAAACTAAATATAGTTCAATCTGGGAAAATTCCCACCACATTCGTTTTTAATTTCATTTTTTAAGTTAGCATACAGTCAAGTTGACTTTTCCTTGGGTGTATGGTGCTGTGAGTTCTACTTATTTATTTATTTTTGGCACTGGGGATTAAACCCAGGGGTGCTCTTCCACTGAGCTACAGCGCCAGCCCTTTTTATTTTGAGATGGTGTCTTGCTAAGTTGCTGAGGCTGGCCTTGAACTTGCCATCCTCCTGCCTCAGCCTCCCGAGTGCTGGGATGACAGGTGTGGGCCACCGCATGTGACTGGACCTGGGTTTTAGCACTTGTCTAGACTTGTCTCCACTGCCACCCTCGGCACGGGGCACAGCTTCTGTGTCCCCCGAGATTCTGTTTGCAGTTATGCGCTCCCCCCGAGGCCTGCTTCCTGTCCCCGCGATTTTGTCTTTCTGAGGACGCCCCGTGAATAACATCATACGGTGTTAACCCTCCAGGCTGCTTCTGGCATGTAACCTGCGAAGTCGGGCCAGTGGGCTGGCGGGCAGCTCCTTCCCGAGGCCTAGAGTGGACGCTGCTCTGTGCTTATCCATCTGAGGGGCGTTTGGTTTGTTGGCAGTTTTCGACAGTCTGAAGTGGAGCTCTGCCGCATCGATTTGTGTTCCGGTTTTCGTATAAACCTTAGGGCACACACCCGGCCGTGGAGGAGCAGGTCACTGAGTGTCCCCTGAGCTGTCCAGCAAAGCCAAACCCTTTCCCCAGGGCTGCACCAGGTCCCTGCGGCCCCACCCTCAGCGCTGGGTACCGTGAGGTCTTCTGTTTCAGCCTTTCTGACAGCGCGGGGAGCACCTGCGGCCTCCTGGGCCTCTTCCTCTTCCCCAAGTCTCAGGTCCCAGGGTGGCGTCAAGGCAGGGGGAGAGGTGGCTGGCGGAGCCTCCAGCTCTGTCTGTCCTGCACCCTGGGAGCCCCTCCCCCTCCCACCCAGCAGACTCGGAGAGAGGCGCCGGCGAGGGCCCCACAGCACCCTGGATAACAAAACGGGTGTCCACGTCCCCATCTGTACCCTGGAGGGTGGGGAGCACTGAAGGGACTTGGGGGACGGCGTTCCTGTGGCATTTGCCTGTCCAGGGAGGATGTTTCCTGTGCCCCGGCACCAGACAGAACCACACAGAACCTGTGCTCATGACCCACGCCCGTTCGGGGCTTCGCATCATAGAAAACGGGAGGCCATCATTGGTCATCCCTGAGCTGGGCTCGGGCCGGCCCGGGCCTGCCTAGGATTGGCAGGTGCATGGTTTGGAAGAGCTTCCCCCAGGGCCCCATGGGTTGGAGCTTGTCACCAGCCCCTGGGCAGTGGTGGGGCTGAGTGGCAGGGAGGGAGGTCACTGGGGTTGTGCCCTTGAAGGGGGAATCGGGCCCCTGGCCTTCCTCTGCCTCAGCCTCACGGATGCCTTGGGAGGTACCGCCTTCTCAGCCCTGCGCTCCCTGTGACGTGTGCTACTGCACCACGGGCCCCACGCAGTGGCATCAGGTGAGCACGGACGACACCTCTGGAACTGCGTCCAGATCAGCCTTTGCTCCTCATCAGCTGCCGTGTCCGGTGTGTGGTCAGCCGGGTGACACGGCAAGCCGCTGCCTCTGGCCGAGACGGTCCGTCCCTGTGAAGAGAAGCCCTTCTAGCAGACTGCGATCCCAGGGGCTCAGCCCGGATGGTCATGCTGGAGGAGGGAACATCTCGGAAAGTTCTCTGCTGATTCTGTCAGACACCCAGTGATTAATATCACGTCTCCGGGGAGAGGACAGCCTGGCCTCCGTGTCATCACCCCACCCACCCAGCCTCGGAAGCCAGGGGGGCTGCGGGCCAGGGGCTGTGCCCAGATGAGTTGTGTGAGAAAGTGGCCCATGTGATGGCAGAGGAGGGCAAAGGGCTCGGAAGTCCTCGGGGACCGTGTTCACTTGGGGAGCAGCTGGGGGTGGTTCCTGAGTGGCCCCTGAATAAATTCCCAACCCGAGGCTGCAGAAGTCATGGGTCGGGTCCCCTGTCTCTGTCCACCTCCAGGGCCAGCAGACTTGGGCTCTTGGCCCTGGAGGCTGAGAAGTCCAAGGGAATGGCACCTCCGTCTGCTCAGCTTCTGGGGGGGCACGTGGCTGAGACAGGAGGGCAAACAGGCAGCTCGGGGCCAGACCCAGAGAAAGGCGTTGACCCACCCACTTGGGATCCGCCCACGGGACCCCACCCCTCTCCCTGGACCCCACCTCCCACATCCCTGTGGTGAGGGACGAGGGCTCTGACACGCTTGGGGCACACTCAGGCCCTAGGGCCCTGTGTCCACATGATGCGGGGCCTTGTGACATCCATAAGACCCTGTGGTCTGCTGCCCTGGTCCCTCCTGTGGCTGTGACCGCTTCCCTGGGGCGTCTGCAGGCCCCATGTTCACCACGGGGTGCTGCAGCCCCTCAGAGCTGGAGGCCCACTCCCTCAAGCATCAGAGTTTAAAATAGTCCCAGGAAGTGATCAGAATCCTCTCAAGCTGGGTCCAATTAAAAGAGCATTCACTGGTTTAATTCAAGTCTCGACACTGCCTGGCTTTGAGACTTGCAAATGTTCACTTTGCAGCTGCCGCTGCTTAATTTTAGCCCTCAGATAGGTCCTCACAATAGGCTTCTGGGACCCTGGCTGGTACCCCACCCCACTGCGTGCCAAGGCCAGGGCCACCTGACTTGGGAAGCAGAGCGGAGCAGCCTCCCCTACCCAAGTCCCTGGCCTCAGCAGTGAGCTGCCCCACTTTGCAAAATGAGTCTCTTATCTCATTAAACCAAGATGAAAATGAAATCCAAAAAGATAATTTTCCTCTCAGAACCCCCCAAGAAGCCCCCAGCAGTCTCATCTGCAGCTAAGACGCCTCTTCACAGGCTGCGGCCAAACATGCTCAGGAGTGGCCATCCCTCACTCTTCATCCTTCCCTGGTTTCACATCTTTTACATCTTGTTCTAGTTTTTTTTTTATTTATATATGACAATGGAATGCATTACAATCTTATTACACACACAGAGCACAATTTTTCTTCTCTCTGGCCGTACACACAGTATATTCTCACCAATTCGTGTCTTCATACCTGTACTTTGGATAGTAGTGATCGTCACATTCCACCATCATTAAAAACTTGTTTCAGTTTCTCTGAGAATGAGGAGGATCCCAGGGGACAGGGACGGGTGAAGAGGAGCCAGAAGCCCTACACCAGACTTTGCCCGTGTTGCTTCGGAGCTTGGACGCTGGTGCTACAGGATTTCTCCAGCCAAATCAGAGCCCTCTGTGTCTGTCATGGCCGAGTTGTGTGCTCTCTAAACTTATGTGGTAAGTCCCCGTGTTAGTGGGCTCTGTATCACTGGGACCAAGATAAGCAACTTAGAGGAAGGAAAGTTTATTTTTTCTCATGGTTCCAGAGATTCAGTCCATGGTTGTCCAAGTCCATTGCCCTGGGCCCAAGATAAGGCAGATCATTGTGGCCAAAGGGTGTGGCAGCCAGGAAGCAGGCCCGAGTGACCCACCCCTCCAGCCACAGCCCACCTGCCTACGGTTACCTCCTGGTCAGTCCATCCAAATTGGGAGGGACTGATTAAGTCAGAGCTCTAAAAATGTAATTGTTTTACCTCCAAACATTCCTTCATTAACGGGAGCTGTTTTGGGGCACTTCGTTTCCAGACCATAATATTCCACCCAGGGTCCTCAAAAGCTCCTGTCTGTCTCACAATTCAAAATGCATTTAGTCCATCTCCGAGAGCCCTGGAGTCTGAACACCTCCATCATGGGCCCAGATCCAAAGTGTCCTCTGAGACTCGAGGCAAACTCCTGGCTGTGGAGCCCCTGTAAAAGTCAAAAGCAAGTTACCTATATCCAATATATGGTGACGACATATGGTGACGACATACAGCGATGCAGAGTAAACATTTTCATTCCAAAAGGGAGGAATATGGGCATAGAAAGAAGGGATGGGACCAAAACAAGATCAGAATCCAGCCAGGCTCGCAGGTCCTGTAATCCCACATCCAGCATCTGGGACACAGGGTGGCAAAATGGTCTCTCCACAGGGCTTGGGCAGCTCCACCCGAGCCTGGCCTTTTGGTTGTAACACAGGTGGACTCTCCTGGATCACCTTTCTTCACAGCCAGCAGCTCTTGTCAGACGGTCCACTCTGCTGCACAAGTACTGGGTCCCCTGAAATCACAGCTGCGTGGCCTCCGAGTGTCCGGGTGGCTGAGCCCGATGAAGCAAATCCCTAGGTCTTCTGTGCAAGCAGGGAGCCCTGTGATCTGGAAATTCCCGCGATGCCCTCGAGCCGTGTTTCCTGGCGTCTCTGTGCCAAGCACTTAGCATCTCTTTAGCGGCTGTGACCTCTTTAACAACTGCGTTTGCCTCAGCTCCAGTTTACATGCACTTTTCTGCTCAGACTGCAAAATTTTTAAATCCTTCAGCTCTGCTTTCTGTTCCCGATTCCCACAGTAAGCCTGGCGCTGCCCACAGCACGTCAGGGAGGCTCTCTCCTGCATCCTTCCACTTTCCCGACCCGTCCTGCAAACCGTGACAGTCACAGCAGCGGCCCCACTTATCAGTACTGAGTTCTTAGCTTTCCACATGTGACCCACACACCTGACAAGGACAACTCGGAGGAGGGAAGCGTCACTTTGGCTCACGGTTCCAGAGGTTTTGTTCATGGTCAGCCGAGTCCGTTGTCTTGGGTCCAGGGTGAGGCAGAGGGCACGGCAGGGGAAAGACGCTCCTGCTTACCTCATGGAGGCCGAAGAGCAGAGATGCAGGGAAGATGTACTCGTCCAGGGTATAGCCCCCGTGACCCTGCCCTCCGCCAACCCCACCTGCCTCCCGTTACCTCCCAGCCCACTCCAACTCGGGCGGACAGGGCGGCTACAGCTCTCCCAATCACTTCACCTGTGAACATCCTTGCACCAACACAGGAGCTTGGGGGGACACCCCACCTTCAAACCAGTATAGACCCCAACCTCCAGTACCTCTGAAGTGACGGGGCCTGTAAAGAGGCGATTAAGTTAGACTGAGGCCCTTAGGGAAGGCCCTGATGGCGTCAGATTGGTGTTGTAAGACTAGGCATCTTGGGCCCCTGGGGGACCCCAGGGTTGCCATCACATAGCGGGAAGACCACCAGCAATCCAGGAGCGGCCTCAGGAGAAACCAGCTGTGTGTACTCGAAGGTCTGCATGTGCAGGCTCCAGAACTCGGAGGAAACACGTCCTGCTGCTCCTCGGGTTGCGTTTCATTGTGGCTGTCCTGTCCCGGAATCTTCTAGGTTAAAGCTGATGGATTGATTGAGTCGTCCTTGCTTCACCAGTGGGGAGCCTGTGGCCATGGCAGAGGCCAGCCCTTCAGGACACCACGGGGCACTGCTTCAGTGGGGGGGAGGCTGGATGCTCTGAAGCAGTCGGTGCAGCCTGGGGGCTGCTGAGGATTGCCCTGTTTGTGGCCCACCCACCCGCTCAAGCCTGGTGCCTGCTTGGCCCAGTCCAGGGAAGGACAGTTCCTCAGAAAACAGAGAACAACTAGCTGGGGTCCGTGGCTGCCGGTTCACTTATGTTCAGTCTGCTCCACGTCTGAAGTGTCCGGTCAGTCTCGGGTGCTCTGCCGGGCTCAGGGGCATGGAGATGACTGGCCTTCAGGAAGACAGGCAGCCAAGAGAAACCCACCCATTTCAGTGATGTATCTATGGCATCTGAGTTGTTTGGACCTCTCCAGACATACGGAGTTGGGAGTGGGAGTTGGAGGCTGGTCATTGCGTCTGTGGCCTTGGCCTGTCCCCGGCAGGCCTGCAAACTTCATTCTTCCTCACGTCGTGCACCTCCTGCGCTTTGGGCTTTGTGTCAGTCAGCAAATACCATGGAAAGGCTAGGTAACAAACGACCTCAGAACCGGAACAAGGGTTTTCTTGGCCGTGTCACCTGGCCCGGGATGGGCTCGTTCATGTGTTTAAGGTGGGGTGGGGACAGGGGGACCTCACCTGGGTGGCTTTCTTTGATGCATTGTGTCTGTGTCGCCATCTGTTCCAGGGCCAGGGGGCTCTCTTGGCACGTCTTCGTCATGGCGATGGCCCAGCCTGGTTACACAAACTTCTGCCCCAGGAACACGGTGGCCATCAGTCCCCCTGTTTATTTGCTATGGTGCCTGGTGCTTTCGCCCGGCAGTGGTGCAGTTGAGCGATGGAGGGAGGCCCAAGGTCGGAAGAGCTGAAAGCATCTCCCGTCTGGGCCTTTACAGGGCAGCTTGCTGACCGCTCCTGGCAGCCCAGCAGGTGGGAAGACCCTGGGCTGCCCGGGGCCAGTCCTTCGGTGTGTGTGGGCCCGTCTCAGGAGACGGCTGGCCTCGCCCAGCTTTGCAGGAAGAACAAACAGAGGTAAATCAAGCTGTCAGCTGGCATGTGTGGGGACGCCACCGTGACACAGCTGTCCTCTCTGACTCCTCTCTGGGCTCCTAGGGACAAGCCTGCTTGTGGTGTGCCACGGCAGAGGGGCACCGGTTTAAGGCTGGGTGGTGAAATGGTTTTCTTTGGTGTTGTGCGGAGGTCTTCGTGGTCCCATTGAGTCTGGTCAGAGGGGAGACGGAGACGGAGGGTCCAACTTTGTGGCCCTTTGTGTCCTTGTGGTCCTGGTGCCTGCCCTAGGAGAGACCCTTCTCAGTCCCCTCCTCTGAGGGACCCTGGGCCTCCCCCCCCAGTGACCTTTCTGGGGCATACCCTGTGGTCACACACCTGACTTGTCCCCAGGGAGCACTGTGGCACCTAAGGGAGCGCGATGTCATTCCTGTCCTGGTGGCCTGAGCTGATGTGTCCTCTCCTCGGCTTTTAGCGGGGCTGACGTCTTCCTTGACTCGGCTGAGCTGGGTCAGTGGGCAGATGGGAGGGTGATGGAACAGAGCAGAGCTTTGTAGGAGAGAGGTGGTATCGTCCTTCTTCCCTTCTGGTGCCCCAGTGTGCCACGGACACCAGGCGCTTAGAAAACGCAGATGGGTTTGCCGCTGCTTATCCTGTCGCACCCGGGGCTGTGGGCTAAGATCCTCTACGAGGAGGTCATTCTGGTAGAGTGCAGCGCTTCCCGTCCAAACGCCACCTCACGGGGCCCAAGATGGCGTCTGTTTTTCCCAGGGCCTTGAAAAGCACCTGTCATGCAGCCATAGCTCAACCAGCATGTACGTTGAGCGAACAGGCATTTCCGTTTTTAAATATCGTTTAATTTATATGCCATGACGTTCACCCATTGTGAATGTTGGGTGGTTAAAGTAAGTTCACCAAGTTATGTTTTATGTTTTTTCACAGGTTATGAGTGCTACGTGTTGATTTGTGAGCCTTAAGAACGATCTAGCGGTGTAGACAGTGACAACCCAAGCCAGCCCTGTTCTCCACCACGCCCTGCTCCTCAGAGGAAAGGGTTTCTAGCCACGGGGTGCGAGCTGGGCTGCCTTTCGCCTCCACACGCACAGGCACACAGATGGGCTGGTCTTTCCCTACAGAGTGACCGAGCGTGTTAAACGTGGCTCTGCCGGTTCTCTGTGGGGGACAGCCCTTCTGTTTTGTTGTGGCAATTACAAATGAGGCTCTCGTGGAGGGTGTGGAGAGAGTGTTTGTCCGCTTGTCCGAATGGTCCTGCGGGTGGGTTCTAGGTGGACTAACTCTTGCAGGCGAAGGGGACGCACAGTCTCCATCTCCACGCACACCGCCCACGAGCCCTCCAGGAAGTAAGTCCTTTCTGTTTAATTGCTCACGGATTCCGTCAAGGGGCTTGGTCCTTCACAGTCTTGCCAGGACTAGGAGTCGTGAATCTCTCCCCCTGGGCCTTCAGGAATGGTCAGATCACCTCCTTTGCATTTTTAAAAACTGAGTTCTTTTTATCTTATTGTTTCAGAGAACTCACAAAATGTCAGAGATTAACTTTTTGACTCATTTTCTGGGTTAATTGTTTGTTGGATGAGTTGTTGGAGCCTGGGGCAGGCTGACACGGGGCGGAGGGGAGACTGGGGTTCTCAGGTCTTCTGGGGGTTCTGGTGGGAAAGCAGGATGTCCCTCTTATCGGGGGACTTGGGAAACAGCTGCACTGTCTCCTGTATTCTCTCCATCTCACGTGAGTGACCCAGAGCAGGAGGTGAAATGGAAACATTTTAGGTTTTCTTCTGAGTGTCTCCTGTGAGGAGCCTGGCGAGGGCGGGGCTGCATCTGTCTGTGGTCACCGGGACCTGGCATTGTTCCCCGTCCTCCAGGGGCTCGGGATGTTAGTGGTGTGCAAGAGAGAGCAGGTCCTGTCATGGACGTTCTTGTGGCGACGACTTCAGCTGCGTGCTGCGGCGGTAAAGGCAACACCTGCCTGTGTGGGCTCCGCCTGGCCAGGTGCTCTGTCCGGCTCTTGGCCACCCGCGTTCCATTTAATCACTGCGTCCGGCTGGGACGCAGAGGTGGTTGTTAGCCCCGTTCTACAGGCACAAGCGCAGGCGTGGAGGGTTAAGCCTTCCCCAGGCACTACAGTGGGCTGTAGCCAGGTTGCTGGGGCTCCTCTGTGCTCTAAGATGCCAGATGTTCCTATCCTGGGGACCAGGCCCCAGAATGCCTGTCTTGCCACTTTATGCCAGAGGGGGCAGCACTGAGACCCTAGAAATGGGCAAGGACCAGGGGGCTGGCTCTCAACTCTGGCAGGTCCCCAGGGTGGTCCTTCACTCTCCCTGGGATACTGAGCAAGCCACGCCCTCCTCTGAGTCCCCACTGTCCTCAGCTGTGGAATCAGGATGACCCTGAGCTGCCCCTATGGCCTTGTTCTGAGGATAGATGAGATCAGGCATGGGCTGCATTTATAGTCCTTCCCTGGCTGGGACGCAGGAGGCCCCCTTTCCCATTACTGGCCGGCCACGTCTGATAGCTGTGACACCCTCCTTGCTGGGGCTCATGGGGAACTGCAAGGTGACAAAGGGCTTGCTTCCCAAGCCCAGCTGGAGAAAGGCAGACTCTTGGCATTTGCCCTCCCAGAGGGCGAGAAGCAGGGACGAGCTCCGCCTGGCCAGCCTTGGATGCTGTCTCCAGCAGCCCGTGGTTTAATCAGAGCCGATGGCTCAGGTGACCAAAGAAAGTTCTCTAGCTGAGGCTTTGGTCCAGGCTGTCGACAGGACCCGCGAGGAGCTGCCTCTCATCATGCAGGACGTTGGCCTGCTGGGATGTGTGAAAGGCAGTTTTGATTTCCTGAAAATGTAATGATGCGCTTTTCCAAAGACCACTCCCCTCCCCTGGTGGGAGTTACCTGGGGTATCTGCGCAAGCATGTGTCGGATCTAACCAGTCTGTTCAGGTCTTAGGACACCCGACAAGGGGATCTGCTAAGTGTAGGAATTAATTCACCAGCACTTTAAGATCTGCTGAAGGGTAGGAACTAGAAACAGCCCCTCACTGGATGTCACCTAGTATTCCTGTCACTTTTGTGGTGTCCTCATTTCCAGAACAGAGTCTGGCGTACAGCAGGTGCTCACAGTTCTGGTTTAGTAAGTGTTGGCTGTCTGGCTTGACAATCTCGATCACCCTACCCCTAGTATGGCAGCTGGTGGAATGGTTGGTAAGTGTGGAAGGGACCAATCCTTGCTCTGCCTCTGAGTTCGGAGCCAGCGCACCTCGTGGAGAACCAGGAGAGGTCCATTGGCTGAAGATGGAAACTGAGAACACCCGGCTGGGCTGAGTTTTCAGAATATACATAGCTTAGAGTCTTCTAGGGATGGAGGGTGACCCAAGGCACAGAGGCTCCTGGCCCCCGTGGTCACTACTGATTCTTTCTGGGTGTCTGTTCAGGCCACAGCTGATCTGTTCCGATCCAGGACCACACAGGGTGAACTCTGGTCGGGATGGTTTGATTCCAGCCTCTTGGCCACAGCTGATTGGGCCTGAGATGGTCACGTGACTCAACCTGGACCAATTAGATTCTGTCTTCGGAGACTTTGTCATCGGAAGCAGCGATGCTCTGTTAATCTGTGCTGCTTCTCCTCCATGGGAACTGGGAGTGTTTCCAACTTGAGTTGGCCATTTTTTTTTTTTTGCAAGGAGAAGAAGGAAAAGCTGATTACCAGGAAACAAAAAAATGAAGGAGACTTGGAAAAAGAAGCAGAAACTTAGGTCCTTTGGTGACCAGAGGGATACTGGGGGCTGTGTTTTGAGGAATATGATCTAGGCTTTGGCCCTAGGAAAGTTCCAGCACAGTTGACATGAGGCAAGACCTATAGAGGTGGAACAGCAGCTGATAACTTAAGGCAGCATATGATTAATTCATTTGTGGAATGTCTGCCACCTGCCAAGCACTAGAGGTGCAGTGGTGTATACTTAAGTCAGATCAAATTCCTACTCCATGTGGGGGACAGAATGGCCACTGACACAATTCCAGGGCACGGTGAGGGCTCAGGGGAAAGAGCTGGGGAGTGGGAGGTAGTGGGGCAATGTGTGGCTGCTTGAGGAGAGGTTTTCAGGGAAGTTTTAAGGGGATGGTGTTTGAGTAGAGACCTGGATGGTATTGGGGAGCCAAATAACCAAACTGCAGATGACCATTTGGGGAGAGTGTTCCAGGAAGAGGTCGTGGCAAGTGCAGAGGCCCCGAGACAGGACCAAGCTTGGTGCACTAAGGGTACAACAGGGGGACCGGTGTGGCTGGGGCAGGATGCATGAGGGAGCAAAGGCAGGGAGATGAGCCTGGACAGGGAAGTGGGGGTCAGACGGTGCAGGACGTTTGCTGTCTGAGCTCTTGCACTCACTGTTCTTATCCCGGGGCTGGGAGGTTGGAGCTTTTTGATTGCCACCTTCTGGCTGGGCACTAGAGAGACCCTAGAGGGACAGGGTTTCCTAGGGTCACAGAGACAGGGTCTGAAGCTGGGCTTGAGGTCCCCCTCTGCCTCCAGAGCTCAGGAGCTCCCCAGGGGGCAGGGCAGTTTGTCCCCCTGCCCAGGCGGGGGGCTCCTGGAAGCCACAGAGCCTCTTGGAGTCTGTGAGTCTCCGCTGAGCATGGCCCGGGCTTCTCGGGGGAGGCAGCTGCTAGTGTGTGTTTAGCAGGGTTTCTCCCCCAACTGTGGCCGGGGACCTTCAGACGCGTCAAGCTGCCCTGATGTGTCGGCATCTTCCTGTAAGTCTAGGCATCGTGTCCGAAGGCCCCTGTTAACCTGGGCACCTGCCGGCCGGGGAGGGCAGAGGGTTGATGTGTTAACCAGTTCCCACCGCGTCTCCCGCGCTCTGGAAGGAGACTCCCTCCAGGGAGCACGCGGCTCCTGGGTCTGTAGGGAGCTGCGCGGGCAAGGCCAAATGCAGACATAGAAACTGAATCTTAACAGAAACGCCCAGCAGAGGGCCCAGGGGCAGATGCAGCCCCGGAAGCTGTGCCCCTGGTTTGGATCTGACACGTGCAGGCAGAGGCTCACAGCTCGGCTGTTGGTGAGCTGCAAGGTGGTCCACCTCCCGGGCGTGTGGGTGCGTGGATATGCACAAGGGTTCCCACTTGGTTCAGATGGGGTGTTCAGTGTGACCTTGCTTAGAGGGCACTGTAGGAAGAGGTACAGAGGAGGATGCAGGGGGTCACAGCACCTGTTTCTCAAGGGTCACCGTTGGATGACCTTGGCCTAGGTTGGATGTGGCAAGACTCTGGTCCCTGTAGAGCTGCTGTGGGGGGACGAGGGAACAAAATGCAAGGAGAGCTGGGGCACAGAATGGTTCCACACAGTGTGGCACATAGCCCTGTCTCTCACTTCAAAGAGGAGGGTCAGGGGGCTGTCCCATGGGGATGAAAATTCTGTCCTAATCTGTTTCCTGTTGCTGTAACAAAATACCTGAGACTTGGTGATTCATAAAGAAGAGAGGTTTATTTGGCTCAGTTTCAGAGACTGGCATGAGTGTGGAGCTGGCATCTGCTTGGTCTCTGGAGCTCCCTGGTGCACGATCCCACTGTGAGATAGTTATGTCCCTCTTCCTCTTCTCACAGAGTGTGGACGTCATCGTGGGGCCCTACCCTCATCACCCCATCTAATCCTGATCTCATCCCAAGGACCCCTCCTCTAACACCATGAACCATGACTTTGGGGGTTAAGTTCCGTCACATGGATTCTGGATGATGCACTGAGACCACAGCAATGTCCTCGTGATAGGTGCCAGCGGCTCTGAGACTCCTGGACAAAAGGGGAGGACAGGAGAAGGGGGGCTGATGCTCAGTGGGACTGCCGTGGTCAGGGAGGTGAGTGGGCTCTTGGAAGGCCCAGGAGGAGGGAGGACTTCTACAGGGCAGTGCGTGTGTAGGTGTGTGTGTCGAGGGGACAGAACTTACCTTGGAGTCACTGAGTCACTGTGCCTTCATCAGTATCACCACGGTCAGACTCTGCCTCCCTAAAACACGTACCATGCCAACACGCTTAACTGTGGAATCCCACCACGTCCCTCCCATCCACCGTATGCCCACCCATCTGCCCATCCACCATCCACCTTCCACCCACCCACTCACCCATTGGTCCATGACCCCTCCACTCACTCCCCATCCATCGCCCACAAGTGTGTATCAGATGCATGTGGATCACCAAGCATTGGGCAGCACCAGCAACTGAAGTAATAATGAACCTTACCCAGAACTCGCCACGTGCCCTATACCTGCTGAACACTCTGCGAAGACTGTGTTTACAGTCCCGTGAAACCGTCACTCTCACCACGCCCTGTGTGCGGGTGGGGAAACTGCGGCATGTGACGTCAGGCGGCTGGTCTGAGGGTGCCTCTGGGAGGTGTGGGGCCTGTTTCAGAGCCAGGTCTCTGCTCCTCACACCTCCCTCAGGTCCTCACTCACACGGAGGCCACAGCCTGACAGAAAAGGTGGACATGGACGGAGAAGTCGGGCAGCCGGCCTTCCTGCGTGCTCTCTGTTGGCGGGACGAGGACTGAATTCTGGTGAGGGATGGGCGTGTGAAGATCCCACTCCGACGCTGGCGTGGAGATGTTCCCGTCTTTGTTCACGTGCCTGTGCGCCCTTGGGTGGGTCTCTCCTCTTGGCGCTGGGAATAGTGCCGTGGAGCGAGGGTGCGGGCATCTCTTAAGATCCTGGTTCCAGTTCTTGTGGCTCACGTGGCGGCTCTATCTTTAGTTTTCTGAGACGCAGCGATGCTGTCCTCCGCAGCAGCCACGCCGCACGCCTTCCCACCGTCGTGTGCAGGCGTCTCGCTCCCACGTCCTTGCCAGCTCCTGTTCTCCACAGCGGGAGCTCGCCCAGCCTTGAAGTCGAGAGAGAGCCCCGCCGTGTGCAGTGACCTGGCCAGCCCGGAGGCCGCCACGCTCAGGGTCTAGTGCCCCTGAGTTCAATCCCTGGTATCTGCCCCCCCCCCAAAAAAAGTGTAAAGGTGATAGAATTCTTATTTATACACAGTGTCACCATTGTCACGTTCTCTGATTGGCTTCATATTAATCTTCAGAACTGTTTGTAACCTGGCATCCACTCAGAGACAATATGCTGCATTTGGTTTTTAATATTTTTGAGGCTTCTTCACCCTGAAGCAGCCCCCAGCCTGTGTGTGTGTGTGTGTGTGTGTGTGTGTGTGTGTGTGTGTGGTTTCGACATCTGGCGGAGGGTCCCGTGTGCTGCTGTGGGAGGGTGTCATCTGGCTGCTGCCTCCCGACTGGAGCCAGGTGAGGCGGCCTTGGCAGGGGCACTGCGGAGGCGCCGCGTCCTTCTAGGGACATCACATCAGGAGGTGGATGATGTCAGTGTGGGCCGTCACTGGCGGTGTGAAAGGAGATGCGTTTTAAAGTCACTTTGAGAAGAGTCACTTCCTGCTGGAAACCCGGTCTGAAACCTGATTTCCCACTGAGGAGGAAGGCCGCCATGCCTCCCCCTGCGAGACACCTTGGAGCACCCAAGGGTGCTGGGTGCTGAGTACTGCCCGCATCAAGGAGGATCTGGGTACTGAGATCATTCTGAATTTAGGGGAGACCCAAACCCAAGGACTGGGGTCTTTATAGGAGAAAGGAGCAGGAGATTTGAGACAGACCCACCTGGAGGGGAAGGTCCACGTGAAGATGGGCTCAGAGATCAGAGCACTGCGTCTACAGGCCATGGGGCACCAAGGACGGCCAGCAGCCGCAGAATCTGGGGGAGAGGAGTGGGACAGATCCCCCCTCAGAGTCCCCAGGAGGAACAGCCTGCCGACACCTGGATTTTGGACTTTGAGGCTTCAGAACTGCGAGAGAATAAATTTCGGTTGTTCTAAGCCACCGAGGACGTGGCAGTTTGTAAGGAGAGCCCGGGGAAACTCCTCAGGGACCGACTCCCGTGTGACTCACCGTAGTCAGTGCTGTGACGCGTTTCCTTGGGTCACCTCCAGGACCAGCACCTGCCCTGTGCTTCAGGCAATGAACCGCGTGGATTCCGTTTCTCTCCGGCACGACTTTGATCTCTGTGTCCCCAGCTTGTGGCACGATGTCAGGCTCAGGACAGTCATGCAGGATGTGCTGGCCGAGTGAGTGAGTGGGGACCAAAGGGACTAGTCAGTCACGGAAAAACTAGCCCGCTCAAAGAGGTACCGCGAGGGATTCAGAGACCGTGGGCAGAGAGGAGGAGACGGTCCTGTGGGCTCGCTCTGACGTGGCGATGACATCGATCCTGGTCCCGATGAGTGACAGCAGGTGGCTCAGGGTGCCTTGTTACCCACCTTGGGCCAAGAGATGGGTGCCCAAGCCAGGTCCTGTTACTTAACCTCCACCCAGTGGATGCTGACAGCATGAAGCGTCCTCGCTCCAACATCAGGGGACGTGGTGGGGACCAGAGGCAGCTGTGGAGCCTCTGAGCTGCATTGAGCGGACCTCTCGGGTCTGCCCGGCCTTTCTGTGCACTGCCACAAGACCTGAAGGTGGGTTCCCAGCAGCCACTGCTCTTCTAGAGGGTTGTGCTCCTTGGCCATAGCTGATTGGTCCACAGTTGAGCACCTGATAAAACCTGTTCCAATCCAAGGCCTCGACCAGGAGCTGGGAGTTGGGACTGGAAGGAGGCCGGCTGTCACTGGCCCTGGGGTATAATGGCCCATGCAGAGGGCTGCGGTGAGGTTTCCCATTGTGGACCAGAGAACAGACGGAGTCCGTCTAGAGGGAGTGAGAGGTTGATGTCCGCGTTCACATACGAGGGGCCACAGGGACTTCCGAATCCCCAGTTGGACTGCGTCTCAGACTGTGATGTGCGCAGATCTGGGGGATCTCGAGGAGGTGCAGATTCTGATTGGGCAGGTCTGAGTGGCCCTAGGTTCTGCGTTTCTGACCTGCTCCCGGGCAGGGCCAGTGCTGCGGGCCCCTGGCCTGGCTTCTAGTGCCGCTCCTGGTTAGCTGAAGCCTCCCCCCCCAGCTCTCCCAGCAGTTTCCCATTTCTTAAGGCCTCGAGTCCCCCCTTGGCATCCCTGGTGGGAGGTGTTGGGGTGGGGACCACAGGTGGGGCCCACAGGGTGGGGACAGGTGGCGGGCTTCTCCCGGCCACTCCCCATCTTGCTGCTCGTTGTTTCCCCAGCGCCCGTCACACAGGTGGCATTGGAGGGAAGTTGCTGAGTCCGTGAGACCCTGGGACCCAGGAGTCCCGAGGACGGGTCTTGGCTCTGGCAGCGACTTCCTGGCTGGAACTTTATTCCTACAGAAGTACTCCCTCTGCCAAGGGGATGCTCTTCACGCTGTGGCCTGTGACATTTCTCAGCATCCCGGAAGATTTCTTGGCTGGTCACGTTTTTGTTTGCGCTTTTCTTACTTGGAGACTGACGGTCCCATCTGTGCTTTAGCTAGAACTTGGGTGGGACTCCATAGGCCCAGTTCACCCTCTGGCTGGACTCCGTCTTTCATCCTGGGGTCTTTGTGATGACCTGTGTGTGTTTTTCATCTGTCGCTTAAACGCTGTGTGATTCTCAGTAGAATGAGGCGGGCAGTGAAGCATGCGGCGGTGACAGTAAGTGACGCTGACAACGAGTTTAGAAGACATTTAAGGTGGTTGGGGGACGTTAATGGTTTCCTGAGACTGCTGTCACAAAGTGGTACAGCCTGCGCCACCTCGAGAACAGGAGCATGTTGACTTTGGAGGCTGAGAAGGGAGGCTGAGGCGGGCCCCTGCTGAGCCCCTGCTGAGCCTGTGGCTGGGTCTGTTCCAGCCCTCTCCGGGTTTGGGTGGTTTGCTGGTGGTGATTGGCGTTCCAACGCCTATGTCCAGCGTCCCCTCTTTATAAGGACACAGTCAGGTTGGGTCAGGGTCCCTGTACGCCACCCACCTAAACTTGACTACGTCTGGAAGAGCTCATTTCCAGGTAAGCTGGCATCCGAGGGGTCAGGACGTCCACCTACGCGCTTCAAGGAGACAACAGTCTGCCCACAAACGAGGCTCCAGGTTAATAGCTTCCTTTCTGGGGCTCTCTTCTCAGCTGAGGGCAAGCTCTTGGGGACTTTCCTGTTCTCACACCCAGCGTCTCTTGCTGGTTGTCTTTCTCTGTCCCTACCCCAGAGTATGGGTTCTAGCAGAAAAGCAAGTTAAAAAAAAATTATGTTAAATATTAGTGGGATGTCCTGGCCGGGGCGTTTCCCATCTCAGAGAACGCTGTGGGGCTGGTGGTCACTGTCCTGTGGGGTGGTCAGCCCCCCGGGTGGTCGGCCTTGCTTGTTACCTGCTAACCCTCCCTTGCCGCAGTGCCCACTGGGTCTGTGGCGGCAGCAGCCTGGGAGGGCCCCGCCCGGGCAGCTCCTCGCTCTGACTGCTCTGAGAAGGCTGCAGGGCAGGGGATAATTAGCAGATGGGCCTCTCTTGAGAGCAGGGCCCTCAGCCGGGCAGCACATGAGTGTCAGGTGGTGCTGTCTGTCTGCTGCAGCTTGAGACCTAATGTGCAGAGAGGCACTGGGCCGGCTGTCTCGCCAGCAGGCTTCCTGGGGCCAGGTACACACGTCTCCCCCTTAAACAGGGGATGCACCCCTTCCCTTTGCCTGGCTGGTCCCCGTGGCGAGGCCCAATGTCCTGAATGGGTTGACTCTGGGAAGCATCTGGATGTCTGCACACCTTTCCTGAGAGGTGGTGTCCACGTTAGAGTGTTTGGTGACAGGCAGCAGAAGCTACTTGGCCAACGTAAGCAGGAAGACGGCTTCTCTCAAGGATGCGTGGTGTGGACGTGGGCTGGAGGCGGTGGCTGCAGAGGGTGTGGCAGGCTGTGTTTCTGCACCACGATGGGGCTGATGGACACGTGCCGGTGCTTCTGCCCCCTTTACCTCTTTCCTGCTCAGTTTTGGGGAGGTCATGTTGTACCCCAACAGTACAGCACACTGAGGGCAAGAGGAAGTGGCAGAAGCCCCAGCGCCCGCTTTGTCTTCTGTGGCGAGGAGGTGAGTGCCCTCCCTGAGTGTCATCCATACCAAGGCAGCTCCTGGTGGGAACAGTGGCCACCAGAAACACTCATGGCCACCATCCCTGGGGCCTCCTATGAACAGAGCGCTCTGTGGTGTCCTTGAGTGTCCCCAAGCCTGTGGTTCTGTGGCTTCCTGAGCTGTGAGAGGCAGAGGTGAGCTCTGAGTCCTCTGCCCGGGTCCCCTGCTGCTTCTTTGGTGGAGGTGACATGCAGCTGGTCTCTGGGACTCGCTCGTCTCTCAAGCCTGGAACTTCCCACCTGTTTCTCGTAGCGCCGTCCTCGGTCCTGTCTTCTGCCGCTGTCCGTTTGCCCAGCGTGGCCAGAGCAAGAGCCGTAAACACCGGCACCGTTGCCATCCAAGGATCCTCGCAGCTCTTGGCCCCAGAACTAGGTGAAGGAGTGGGCCAGGTGGGCTGCTGCCCGGAGGGCCAGGTGGGGAGACGGGACAGCCCAGAGGTGTTACTGAGGGGAAAATGTCGTCCTTCTGAGCACTTTTACTGCTCTCGGAGATCTGCTGGAAAGACGCTGGTGAGCCGCGCAGGTGTGGCGAGGCCGGCTGCGCGACGCACATGTTCCCGTGCAAATGGCAAACGCAGGGCTCCTTAAGAGTGTCAAGATGGTGGCTGTGGAGCTTGAGCCTGGGGCCCTGGGCGAGGGCACCGGCTGCAGCCCGTGAGGCTGGCTCTGGGGCTGGGAGGCCGGCAGTGCCTGCAGGGTGGGTCCTCCTCGTCTGCAATGGGGGACAGAGCTCTTCTGCTTTGCTGTCTTTCCTGGGCTGCCCGATGTCTCGGGGAGCCTGTGTGATCCTCAGAGACCAGCGGAAGCCCTGAGGGACACAGGAAGGTGCCGCTGGCTAAACAGTCGGCCTCTGTAACGTGCCATCCACAGGCAGTGACAACCCCTGGGAGCGTTTAACGGGACCAGCAGGAGAGCGGTGCCACATGGCCTTTCATGAGGAGAACTCAAACACCCGACGGGTGGCTCCGAGTTGGGAGAACTCGGAGCCATTGGGGTGTCAGTTAGGGCCGGTGTGACGCGTAAGTGATCTTCCTTGAGTTTTCTTTGCAGCAGGAACATTACTCCACCGTGATCCCCTCCCTCCCGCAGGCGGAGGTGCACAGGACGGGGCTGTTGGCAGTGGGCACGGTGTCCCGCAGACACCATGGACCTCTTCATCTCAGAGCTGGGACTTGATCTGCGAAGTGCAGAATTCCCTTTGCTAAAGGCTAGATCACGTGCCAGCGACTGGACAGGCCACGCTGTCCTCATCCACTTGTCACCACTCGACATTTAGGTCATCTCTGCCTCCTGGCTGTCGTGACAGGGCTGCAGTGAGTGCGGGTGCACGTCTCTCCTGAAGACCCCAATTTCAGTTCTTGTGGGTAAAGAGGGTACAGATGCCCAGTGGGCAGATTGCTGGGCCTACGCTTCAGTGCTCGGTGTCTTGCGGTTTGGCCTTCCTCTCCTGCTGCAGCCTGGGGACTCTCCTTTCAGTGGTCAGGTGTGCCCTGGACCTCAGGGTGGGCCCTTCTCTCTGTCTGGTGCCATCTTCCCTGCCCCCTGGTCTGGGGACTCCTCGCCCCAGCTCTTAGCTGGTCTGACCACCCCCCCCAACCCCAAGTCAGGGTAGCACCTTGCACAAGTGACTTCCGGCCCCTCCTGCACACAGTGGGGGCCACTTGTGTAGTGGTTTGCTGTGGGCCTCCTGCCACTCCCCGGCCCCCGCGTCTGTGTCAGAACTGAGTCTGTCTCACTTGCTGCTGTTTCTCCAGGGCTGGAAGAGTCGGGGCTGCCCCGGGGCTGCCCGGGGCCCCAGGGTCTTTAACTTCTCAAATGCTTGGTTGGTCTCTTCTCACTTTTCTCCAAGGCACCTGCCTGGGTGGATGGCAGAGCCCCTCCTGACCTCACGGCTCCCAGCACATTCGCTGTCCACAGCCGGTTTCCAGGGGAAGGAATAGCCGGCCCAGAGCCGTGGCTGCCTCCCGTCTCCCTGGGGAGTTCCCTGCCTGGGTGGCCGAGGGGGGCCCAGCGGCCAGGTCTGCTGGACGAAGAGCGCATTGGAGGACGTTTTGAGACAGGGTGGCGGTGGGCTCGGGCTCAGGTTGCCCCCGACTGCGTCAATTCTTGAAGTTTCCTGAATGTACCTGTCTGCGCACGACTCCTCCTAGGAGCTTCAGCCGAGTGCTAGCCTTCAGCTTGAATTTGTGCTGCTCTGTGACGAGCGTGTCCTGACAGTGCCCCGGGGTGGCCACGGGAGCGCCGCTTGCCGGCTGCTGCTTTTCCTCCTCTCTCCTGAGGATGTGGCAGTGGCTGTGTGGCCGTCACTTATTTTCTGGAAAAATAAACCAGTCACTGTCCAACTTGGCAGCGCCTGAGGAACATCCCAGTTCCAATTACGGGCTGCCCAGGGCCCGTGTGGCTCCCTCAGCGAGGTGACTTCTCTGTCCCTGGGGCAAAGGTCAGGCAGCAGGACCTTCCCCGCGTGCTTGTGGGGACGGGTGGCTCGGTGGCGGTCACCGGGGCATCCTCCGTCTGAAGCTCCCTGGTGGCCCTTGACATTTTGCTTTTGGAACTCGGTGCCTCTGCCAGCGCTGTGTTCTCCAGACAGCTCCGGAGACTTCGGGGGCCTGCCCTCCTTAGTGAGCTCCGGGAGTGACAAGTAGCCTCCGCCAGGCCCTCGGCACCCTGTGGGCAGGTATGGCGTGTCCGGTGGCGGGGTGGGGTTGGAACTGGGATGGCTCAACGCCAGTGTCCTAGCTCTGTTCTTGGTGCCACGTGGGCCCAGCAGGTGGTACAAGAGGTCACAGAGATGCCGAGGGGCGGGGAACACCCTCTGGATTGTTTTCGGGCTTCGGTTCCTTGAAAAGCAGATCCTGAGGTGGGGATTTGGGGTGACTCCATGCTGGGGGGCTGGACAGAGGGAAGGACGGGGCTGATAGAGGACGGGTCAGCTAGCAGTTTACCACCGGGGGCACCAGAATGCCATCCTGCTGGGAGCCCCTTGTGGGCAGGATCCTTGAAGTGGCCATCCCTGCCACGCTGGCCTGAGGGGACATGAGCTCCTGCTGCATCTGCTGCGTGGACGGTGGTCAGGGCCAAGCCCAGAGGGACATGAGCACCATCTTGGAGTTGTGGCTTCTTGCAGACGCTCCCTGACGGATGTCCTGCTTTACTTCAAGTCTCGCGGGTCCTGGGATAACAGCAGCCCTTTCGAACGCTGTGGAGGGCCTGCTCTGTGCCAGGTGTCGCACAGATGGACAGTGTGTGTCATTTACTGGCTCTGATAGCCGCCCCGGGTCAGGCTGTTACTGCTTCGCTGCTGCCAGAGGACCCGGGGCTCGAGGACGGGAGGTAGGGGAGGAGGCTCTTCAGCCAGTGGGTTTTTTGGCTTCCAAAGTCACGACCCCCCAGGAGGCAGCAAGGAGAGGTTCTGTGTTTGCTCTTTGAGTGACAGACCAGGGATCACGGGAAGATCCATACCTCGTAGCTTTGACCTTGGAGAGGAGGAGCGTCCCATTTCTTATTCCAAGGAGACAATATGGGCTCCATGGGGGTCCTTCTTGAGCGAGGAGGACCGTTAAGTGGGAGAGGTGGCCGTAGTCGGAGAGACCCGCACGAGCTCCAAGGAGTAACAAATCAGCTCGGACCGTTAGCTGTGTCACGGAAGCTTGATGGATGGTGATTCCCGATCTCATATTCAGCCTCTGGGAGCGATCTGCCTGAATGATGTCACTGCGCACCGTTCGAAGCCGCTAATGTGATTATCTCGAATCATTGGAGAAACACGAGGCTGGAGCAGATTTCATAATAACTTTCCCTGCGCCTGTGAGTGCATTTCCATCTCGGTTCTGCTCCTGAACCATGAAAGCCTCCCAGCTTCTGGTCCTCGGCTGTTGCAATATTAATGCTGATAAGAATCGCTCTGCGACGTCGGGGGCCCTGACTGATGCGGGTTTGTGTCTTGTGTCTCCCGCCTCCCCCTGCCTGGTTTTTCCTGGGTGAGGAGTAATCAGGCGCACAGCCTACCTCCTCAGCAAGGGGAAATAGCGTCCGCTTAGAGGAGTTTGAGATGAAAGTCCGCCTCCTTCTTGTGGGTAATCTGATTCCGCCGTCCTTTATTTCCTGTAAATTGAATGAGCTGCAGAACGCGGTGTCTTCAGACTCACTGTGTCGCACATGTCTGAACTCCGGTTAAAAACCCAAAGCGCGGATGCTGTCCTTTAAAGAATCCTGGCCCCCACAGGGTGCAGAAGGGGCCGAACCGGTCCTGAGACCTCCCCAGGCAGTGGTGGTGGTGAGATGCCTTCCCACCGGGGGCTTTCTGGGGCTCCTTGGCCGTCTCCTGCTGAGAAAGTCCATCCCACGGTGAGACTTTGGGGTCTGATGTGCTTGGAGGTTTTCCTTGGCCTCTACCCTCAATTCTTACTGCTGTGACTTTAGCTTATACTCCTCATGATTCTCGGGAGCATCAAAGAAACAACACAGAAAAAAAAAATTGAACCCAGGGGTGCTTTGCCACTGAACTATATCCCCAGCCTATTTAATTTTTTTTTTTTTTTAATTCTGAGATAGGGCTTTGCTAAGTTGCTGAGGCTGGCCTTGAACTTGAGATCCTCCTGCCTCAGCCTCCTGAGTTACGGGCATCGCAGGGGTGCGCCATCACACCTGGCGACCACAGCGTTTTAAAGTGTGAGATGATGAGCAGGACTTCTACCTCCCCTTTCTCCCCGTGAGGGCTGTGAGGACCCTGGGAATGGCGGGGACAGGCCACTGGTGGCCAGCCTTCTGGTCAGGGTATTTACTGAGCGCCATTTGGTGGCAGGCACCACACTGATGTGCCTTCGAGCATCACCTCATTTCCACGGGTGCCTCTGTGGTCCACTCTGCGAGGGCAGTGGGCACAGGAGGGCTGAGCGATTCAGCCAGGTTCATGTGCTTGGCAAACGCTGGCGCTGGGGACCCGGCCTCCCAGGAGGCTGGGAAACTTTGCTTTGGGCCGTTGAAGGGAAATAACCATCTTTTTGAAGTGCACCTGCTTAAAAGAGGCGGAGCTCAGTCACACTGTGCCTGGCTGAGGTCACCTTCTTCCTTGTACCTAACCTGCTCTTCTCATTAGGGAAGCAGGTCCTGCTCCCGGAAGCTGTCATTTTAAATCATGAAATGCAGACGGCCGGGAAGGTGGAAAAGCCACACAGTGCTGTCACAGAGGAGGCGGCAGGTAGAATGCTTTCCTGTTTGTGCTGCCCAGGGCTGGGATGCGGTTTCCTCTCCTGAGCTGCCTTTGCTGAGTCCCAGCGGTTTAATGAGCACCTACTATGTGCTGGCACATGCTGGGGTTATAGCAGGAAAGAGACTGTGGAAGGCCTGCTCCCTGACATGCAGCCGCTCCTGCGCGCTCTGGGGCTGGCCTCCGCGCCCTCCCTGCTCGGCCACTCCTGTGGTGGGCCACTGTGCTCTCTGAAGTCAGGAGGCCCTGCTGGGGACAAGCAGACCTGGCTCGAGGAGCCCTGGGCTGGAGATCCAGACGGCACTGTCACCAGGGTCTGTCCCCTTTCCTCTCTCCAGCCATTCACATATTTGGGTACCAACCAGGTGTGAGGCAGCTATGAGGGGCTATGCCACCAGCCAGCAAGGACAAAGGTGGTGAATTGTCCCTGCCTCTGACCCCCGCTCCTATCTGTAGGCCCCTGTGGTTGGCAGGCACGTGGCTCCCGGGACCAAGGCCGTGTTGGCCGAGCTCTCCTTCACCCGGGTTTCCTGCAGTAGGACCCCCCCCACCCCAGGGACCTTGGAGTGTGGCTCTGGGTGGAGATGGGCCTTTAATTCACAATGAGGTCCCTGGTATGACTGTGCTCTCATAAGATCAGCACAGAGAGGCTCTGGGGGTGCACATGCAGGACCAGGTGAGGACACCAGGAGGAGACGGTGTCTGGGGCCAGGAAGGGGCCTTGGCGTGAACCCCTACAGACACCTGGGGCTTGGCCCTCAGCCTCGGAGTGTGAGGGGGGCTTCTGTTCTCGCTGCTCAGTCCGGGACGCTTTCTCCAGCAGCCCCAGTGCCCGCCACCCCTCCTCCCTCACAGAGGGGTTCTGGTCCAGAGGGTGGAGTGGGTGAGTGTGGGCTCCCGCTGTCCTGCAGGGGCACTGCCTGTCCTCCTTGGGGGGGACGAAGTTGGCCGTCAGCTGTCCTGGCCGTGTGGGAGGGCAGCCGGGGTTTGGGAGGAAGGAGGCTGGGGCCTGTGTCCCCGTGGTTCTGGACGGCAGACACCCAGGCTGCTGTGGTGCGTGATCCACGTTCCCTAGGTCTCTGTCGTGCCCTCCAGGGGAGGCTCCGGGGGAGAAGCAGCAGGCGGAGCTGGCCTCAGGGGGAGGCTTCTAGGCTGCTCAGGGACCCAGCGAGGCCACAGGGGCCGGGACACCAATGCTACCTCAGGTCCAGGCCCCCGCGGGTCCCCCTGTGCCCTGTGGTGCCACCCTGGGAAGTGGCCTGTGATTGCCCTAGAAGGGAGTGCAGCCTGGGTCAGATTTGAGGGCACTTCAGCGGGCAGCTAAGGCCGGCTGCCAGGACGCTCTGGGTTGGAGGAGCTTCGCGGACACTGACCTCAGTTTCCCGAGCTCCCCCCACGGAGGTTGGCCCCCATGCAGCCCCCTGGAGCCCTGGCCTCTGTGGCAGTGGTGGGCGTGAGTGCCTTCCTCCGTGTGTGGATAGAGAACCTGGCCCCGGGGGGCCTCCACCCAGGCCCACCGTTGCCCAAAATACACACCACGGGGGGTGGGGCGCTGCCCTCTGCCTCAGCTCACCTGCTCCGGGCACAGGAGGGGACAGGGCTCAGACTGTCCCAGTGTGAGGTCACCTTCCTCTGCTCCTGTGCACCCAGCAGGGTGGATTTAGCTCTCGGAGCTGGCCCTCTTGGGTTCTGCGTCCCCCCTGGTGGGTTTTCTCAGATCCCCTGGCTCCCTTCCTCCCACCATTCCTCCTACGTGACCAGTGCCTTCTCGGGCTGGGTCAGGGGGACCAGCTCTGTCCCGTGGTACTTCCTGAGTCCAAATGTGCTCAGTGCTTTGGCTGGTGTCCTGTGCCCTTGGGCTCCGTGACCTTCCTGAACCAGCCCCAGCTGCTGGATTCACCTACCCCCTTAACCCCAGAGATGTTCAGGGTGTAAGGCCGCCTCTCCCCACCTCAGTGCCCGACCCCCTCATTTCTGGAGGCCATGGGAGGACCCGTCCGGGAGGGCTGCCCTCCCCAGAATCAGCTCGGGCAGGACTGGCGGGAACCCACTTCCCCAGCTTCCAAAGGGGGTGGCCAGGGCAGCTCCTGGGTCGGAGGTGTCCACCTGCTGTTTTGGGGTTCTAGACAATGGCCAGCACTGCCTGTGACAGGGAGATGAAGAAGCCAGGGGTTCAGGGCAGGGATGTGACAGCTCCACCTGAGGATGTTGGGAAGGCTTCCTGCAGGAGGTGGCCTTTGAGTTCGTCCTCAAAGGACAGAACTTGGACGTGCAGAGGCCTCAAAGGCCTTCTATCTGGTCTTCTACAGAAAACGCTCACGTGTGGCTAGGACAGACAGAGGAAGCGAGGCCGGGACAGACAGAGGGAAGTGAGCCTAGGACAGAGGGAAGCGTGACTAGGACAGACAGACGGAAGCGAGGCCGGGACAGACAGAGGGAAGTGAGCCTAGGACAGAGGGAAGCGTGACTAGGACAGACAGAGGAAGCGAGGCCGGGACAGACAGAGGGAAGTGAGCCTAGGACAGAGGGAAGCGTGACTAGGACAGACAGACGGAAGCGAGGCTGGCCAGGAGGCAGAGTGGCCGTTTGCAGCCCGTGTCCTGCAGTAGGAGCAGGTTTTAGGTGGGGAAAGGCTGTGACGGCGGATGCGGATCCACGGGATGCAGCGGGTCCCTGTGCAGCTTCCCAGAGCCTCTCCCACGTCCACCGTGGCTCTCGGAGGGCCACAGGTCACGTGGGATTCCCCAGTTAGTTGACTTCGGAAGCCTTTTCTGGGGACCCAATTTGGGGACAGCTAGTCTACAGAGAAGGGACAAAAAGCACAGTGAGGATGGAAGGTGTGCCCTAACGGGGTGCGTGGGTGGCCTTGTAGGAGGAGAAGGGACACAGGCCCCTGAGGGTTCCAGCCTGACCGTGGGGTGCCGATGGTGACGGGCTGCTCCGAGGGGGAGAGTTCCCAGGACGCAGACTTGCTGTCCGGGTTCCCAGGGGCAGCAGGCGTCACCTTGCTGAGTCCCTCAGGCCTGCCCTCCGGCTGGGGCCCTTGTGCAGCACCCTCTGGGGGACTCTGCAAGCTTACAGCTGCTGGACGAGCGGGCTGGGGGGACAGGTCAGTCCCATGCACGTCCCACATGGCCCCTGCCTTGCCCCGGGATGAGCCCCAGCCGCCCACCTCGGGACCGACTGGGTGCCACACTGGACCAGCTCCCTCCCTTCCCTGGACCCTGCTCTGTGCTGCCACCTCCCGAGTACCCACCTGCCTTCTCCTGGAGAGGCCAGCCTCAGTCACCTAGGAGCAGGGGTGGGGGGTGGGCCTGGCCCCTCAAGGGTGCGGAAGCGGAGGGCGGCTGAGCACCTCCTGCCGGCTGGCAGGGGGCCTGGGGCACCAGCAGGAGCACGCAGAGTTGGCGTCCGCCGTCCCTGGGCTGAGTCCTGGTGCTGACACAGACTGGTGTGGGGCCGGAGCTGGACACCTCAGTTGCAGAGGGGAGCTGCGGGGGGCTGGGAAGGTGCCCCAGGAGGCAGCAGGGGGCTGGGAGGCTGGGAGGCTCCTCTGGGGAGGAAGGGGGGAGACCCTCCTGAGCTGGGGCTGCAGACCTGGAGGAGGGGTCAGGCAGAGACGGGGACGGAAAGAGCAAAGGGACTGAGGCCCTCCCCCTGAGAGGCTGGAGGAGGGACGGGGGAGGGACAGGGGGAGGCCCAGGAGCCAGGGGCTGGGAGGGGGGCAGGTGGGCCTCTGCCATGGTCAGGCGCCGGTGGCTGCGGCTCAGCAGGGGAGGGCAAATCAGAGGCCATTCTCTAGGTAAGTTCTATTTATTTATTTATTTATTTTTTTTATTGTTGATGACTTTTTTTTAAATTGGTTTATTCAAAACATTACAAAACTCTAGACATATCATATTTCATACATTCGATTCAAGTGGGTTATGAGCTCCCATTTTTACCCCAAATACAGATGGCAGAATCACATTGATTACACATCTAGGTAAGTTTTAAACACTATAACGGGGTCGTCGCGCTTTCTCTCAGGGACAGATTTCCATTCGGACCCTTTTCTTTCTTCGCACTAATAGGGACCCGTTCAGGCAATTTTCTTCTCTTTCTTCCACTTTTTAAAAGACGCATTTTGAAGCGTGACGACCTTCACTGTGTTTCCTTCCGTGGTCTGTCCTGGTGAGAGCAGGACAACGGCAGTGTCGCGCTGCCTGCCATCGTGAAGGGGAGGAAATAGAAGAAGAAAAACCCCAATCAATACAGACGCAGAACCTGCAGTTGAGAAAGTTGTGCATGTTTTATGGACCCCTCAGCAACAGCGTCCAGTCGGGGGCAGGTGGCGGACTGGGGCTGCCTTCTGTGACTGTCACAGAATTCCCAAGGCTGGATCCTTGGTAAAGGAAAGAGGCTCATGGAGCCCCCACTTCTGGAGTTCGAGAGCATGGCGCCCACGTGCACTGGATCGTGGGGCGGCCCCTGGGCTTCCGAGCAGAGATCGGGGCTGGGCAGGCCCGTCTGTCTCGCAGCACCCACTCGGTTGGGATCTGACCCACGTTGGGAGAGCAGCCCCCTCCCTTCCGAGGGCAGTGACCTGACCACTCCTGCTAGGCCCTGCCTCCTGGAGGTCCCACCACCTCTCCCCCACACTGGGACCAGGCTTCAGCCCTTGAGCCCCCGGAGCCACCCAGTTCAGCCCACCCGGGACGGAGGGAGCTCCTGAGACGGGGACTAGCTGGTGCCCAGGCGGAGAGACACCTCACCAGCACGCTGCCCGTGCCAGCTGCCCGAGGACCCTCCTTCCTCAGGGCCCGCATCAGGTAGTGTGCTGGAGCCCATCTGCCTGCCCAGGGGCAGGAGCTGGCCGCCCTCCTCGTCCAGGGAGAGACCTGTCACTCACCTTGCTCAGACACCCACAGCCGAGAACTGGTGGCCGACGTTCTGTTCTCTGGGAGCCTCAGCCGACCCTCCACAGGTGACCCGTTTCTCCTTAAGCCAGAGAATGCAGGGGTGTGGACATGGTGCTGGTCCTGGGTGGACTGGGCCGGCTGGGTGATCTGTATGGAAAGGTCCCCTCCTCCTGCTCCCACCCTGGTGAACTGAGGACCTGGGAGACTCGGGGTTCCCGAGCTCCTGCTTTGCATCTGGAAGATGGGCGGTGGAGGACCCTAGGGCCATCTCGTCCTTGGGAAGTGCAAAGTCCAGTGCTGGGCACACACTAAGTGCTCAATAATTGCTGCTGCTATGACTCTGAATTAGGCAGAGCAGGCTTTATGCGTGGGAGATTCTGGGCTCAAGATTCCCCACTGAAACCCCCCCTCTGCTGTCTCTAGTTTAGACAGTCATTCCTTTAACTCAGGTTTTCACGTTTCCATTGGAGGACCTCGATGGCAGGGCAGAGTGACTTTACTCTGTCAGGGGATAGGGCCTAGAGTGATTAGGGGGCTTAGTCTGAAGGCATTATCTACAGGGGCAAAATTTATTTGAAGTCTCAAGTTTAATCATAAAAATTCAGGTGAAATTTATATTTGGTTCCATTTTCTTTCTTTTTGAGGTACCGAGGCTCGCACCCAGGGTCTCGGGCAGGCTGGCCAAACACTCTACCACTGATTGACAGTTATAATTTAGCTTTTCCACCTTTCGTCCTCTTGGTGACGCCCCTCAAGGGAAGATCTGCTTTGTTCGTCCCTTGGGTTGTAAGTGGGCTATTCAGATCCAAGGGGGAGAATCTGGGTTTCAAGGGCAAATGCTCCTGGAGAGATGGTCATTTCTGAACGAGATGATCCTTCACACCTTAGTCTAAACAAGCACAAGCTGTGGAGGTCAACAGACAGCACAGCGGCCCAGAGTAGGCCAGGGCTGGACGTTGCCATTACTCTTTAGGTGGCCCTCAGCGAGCTACAGCCACCAAATCTCAAAAACAAATCGGACCAGAACAGAGGTTGGAGGACTCGGGGGTCTCCTGGGAGAAGACGCCCTGTGCTCCTCCCTCCCAGCTGGGTTCAAGGTGGACCCTCCCTTTTGTCTGCTTTGTACTTTGGGGTGTTGGGTAGGATTTTGGGGCTCTGATGCTGAGCAAGTCACGGAGCGACTCTGTAGAGTCACCTTCTGGCTGCAGGGGACTGCTGGTGTTTTGCTGCCTCTCTGAGGGGAGCACCCTGCAGTGGGAGGACAGGCGTCCTGTTCACCATGCTCTGGGCCTCGTGGTGGGTGGTTCTAGGGTGTAGGAGGGGAAGGAGGCACAGCTCTGCTAGGGAGCCCGTGCCTCCCCACGTGCCTCCCCATGTGCCTCCCCACGTGCCTCCCACTCCCACGCGCCTCCCACTCCCACGTGCCTCCCACGTGCCTCCCCACGTGCCTCCCACTCCCACGTGCCTCCCACTCCCACGTGCTTCCCACTCCCACGTGTCTCCCCACGTGCCTCCCACTCCCACGTGCCTCCCACTCCCACGTGCCTCCCACATGCCTCCCACTCCCACGTGCCTCCCACTCCCACGTGCTTCCCACTCCCACGTGCCTCCCACATGCCTCCCACTCCCACGTGCCTCCCACATGCCTCCCACTCCCACGTGCCTCCTACTCCCACGTGCCTCCCACTCCCACGTGCCTCCCACTCCCACGCACCTCCCCACGTGCCTCCCACTCCCACGTGCCTCCCCACGTGCCTCCCACTCCCGTGTGCTTCCCACTCCCACGTGCCTCCCCACGTGCCTCCCACTCCCACGTGCCTCCCCACGTGCCTCCCACTCCCACGTGCCTCCCCATGTGCCTCCCACGTGCCTCCCACTCCCACGCGCCTCCCCACGTGCCTCCCACTCCCACGTGCCTCCCACGTGCCTCCCACTCCCACGTGCCTCCCCACGTGCCTTCCCGCAGCGAGGGTGTGGGCAGGGACTTAACCCAGGTGTGCCCGTGGAGGTGGTCTTCTGTCCCGTCCTGGGCAGGTCTCTGAGCAGGTCCTCAGCCTGGCTCTGTGTGTGGGCTGATGGGCTCACATGGGGCCACCCGGCCTGTGTCGCCGACTCCCGGAGGGGAAGTGGGGAAGCGAGGTAGGTGCCCACCCGCGGGGGAGCGGTCGGTACACCTGGTGCTGCTGCTCCCGGGACAGGCGCTGAGAGCTGTGGGCGAGAACGAGGGGAGCATCTGGGCGGCCCCGGGCACCGGTGGGTCACCAGGGCTTAGGGACATGGGAGCAGATTCAGACCCCAGGTCCTGGGTGGTCGTCTTTCTGCTAAAAGCCCACCCAAGTCTGTGGGTGCGTCTGTGGCGGAGGGAGGCTCTGCGTCTTCACGACCCCTACAGGACCCGCCTTGGGGACGGAGTGGGACCCGCGTGTGCCGGGCTCTGGGCCGCACTTCTCAGCCCTCATCACATGGACTCCTTGACCTGGCCTTGGGGACAGGTGAGGAGACTGAGTCGCGAAGGGGACTCTGGGGGTCGGGCGAGGCGCTGGGGGCCTGCTTCTCGCCCTGCAGGGCTCTGACCAGGGACTCGGGCTCTGTGCCCTGCTGCTGTGTATGTAGGTTGACTGTCTTACCCTGGGGACATTCCCCGGGGACATCCCTGGGGGTTTCTTATGCAACTGAAACTGCAGCAGCCCTTGGAGAGGCCAAGAGTGGCTGGCCGTGTCACTGTTCACCGAGCTGCGCTCTGGAGCGTCCTGTGAGGGGCGTGTCGCCCTCGAGGTGGGTCCTGGGGTCAGACGGTGGCAGGAAGCTGCCGCCCTTGGCAGGTGTCCCTGGGGAGGGCCCGAGTCACTCGCACCACATGGTGAGACAGGTCAGTCGTGGCCATAGCTGGGTGGGGCTGGACTAGTGGCTGAGGATGTGGCTCTGTCCCCAGGGCCTGGTCTTGGGCTTGAGAGACTCCGGTCGGCAGCAGAGCCGGGGCAGCGGGCGGCATCCTGGGCAGCTCAGCTGGCTGTTGCTGTCGCAGGTGACTCCGGGGCTGCAGACACGGGGACGGGCACACGTGAAACAGGGACTTGGTGTTGGCCGAGGGGCCGGCACCGTCCTCTGCACTTGGTGTCGGAAGCCAAGGTGTGCGTAGCTGCCTGGCCTGGCCATCCTGGGGCCTCAGCGTCGGGGACGTCCTTTATCTGACAAGTGGGAGGACAGGAGCTCGGGGGCGGAGCCCTGGGGGACGGGAGCAGGACCCCAGCCCCTTTGGGGGTTGCCCCTGGGTGGGGGCCTCCCTGGGCCGCAGGAGCCCTGCAGGGTCCCTGGCCTCTGCCTGTGCCACCAGGACCCCCCACCTCCCCAGCGGGGACAACGGAATGTCACGCTGTCCTGCGGGGGCAAAGCGGGCCTGGGTGAGGCCCTGGGTCCCTCCGGGCCCACAGGCTCTTTCCCAAGACACCCGGGTGACGATGTGATGCTGTCACCAGGGCCACTGAAGAGTCAGCTGATGCTCTAGTGGTATTGGGAGAATCGTCTCTACGCGGTGACCGGGACCTGAGGAGTCACAGCTTTTGTTTTAAAAATGCCTGGAGAGTCTCACTCGGGGCTGCTCAGCTCGGCGGGTTGGGGGCCACATCCTGCTGCTGCTCGCTGGGGTCTTTGTCAGGAGAGGCGCCTTGAAGGAGGCCTTGTCTTCTGGTGTCTGCACACGGAGCTCCTGGAAGCCGGGGTCTGGTTTGCAACCTGGTTGCTCTGCGGCTCCCCGAGGTGCAAACAGCGCCCCCCCATCCCCCCGCCTGTCTCTCCCCCCCCCCCACCCCCGCCTTTTCCGAGCCGCTTCGGTGACATTGTGCTGACCTCATTTAATTACTTGCTAACCTGGGTTCCGACTGGGCTGGCGGGGCTGGGGGGACTTACTGAGCGTTCACAACGGGCCACCGGGGTTCATGCTCCGACCCCTCCCAGCGCCTCCTGGAGGCATTTTACATGGACTTCATGCCCACTTTATGGGTGGGGGGGCCCAAGACGTGAGTCCTGAGGCTCATACAGCGTGGGCGTCAGGACTGGGGCTCGAGCTCAGAGACCCCAGGACCCACACCCTCACTGCTGGGCTGCGCTTGGTGGTCAGGCCTGGGCTGGTGCTGGGACCTCTCTGCCCACAGGCCATGACGCGGCCGGCCTGTCTGCTCCGGGCTGCGGTTCCCAGATGTGGTGCAGTCTGTCACCTTGACGTCCATCTGCTAATGTCACACTCCAGGTTTTAAAGCCGCCACGGTGCGTGCATCGTCCTCTTAGGGGACGGGGGACCACGAGGCAAACCTGAGGGTCTGGTGGAAGCCAAACTGCAGAGCAGGAAGGTGGCACCGTGGTGTGGGCAGAGGTGGGCCACGGGGGACAGGTGCCTGCAGGGCACTTGGGCTGGGAGAGGACGGTTTCTGCTAGCCCACGGTGGCAGAATAGCAGCACAGGGGCTTCATTTGGGCCAGTTAGTCAGCTCTCCTGGTTAAGCACCAACTGTGTACCTGCTGGGCAGAACATTGGGAGAATTCCCCATAGAGCCAACGGGCACCGGGATCACCTGGCACATGTTCCTGAAGATTCTAAGCCTCGCTTTCTCCCTCAGTGAAGTGGGATAGGACTGCTTTCTAAGCCCCCAGGGTCCACTGAGCTGGTCACTTTGAAACGTCCAAACTGACTTTCATTGCAACGTGTTGGGAGGACGTTTGGGGCTATGAGCTGGGCACTGGGGAGAGGAGTGGGATGTGGTTTGTTCTTAAAGAAGCCCAGCTGGTCAGGGCTGAGGATATGCTGGTCAGGGCTCTGGGGTTACAAGTGATAGACCCCTGACTCTGACCTACTCTAGTTTTAAAGAAACCTCACTGGGTCACATTATTGAGACATCTGAGAATAGGGCTCTTTCAGGTAGGGCTGGATCTAGGGGCTCCATCGGTGTCATCGGGACCCAGGTTTGTTCTCCCCCCTTCTCCTGTTCTCCACTCTCCTCCTTGCTTACTGGCTTCACTCTGAAGAAGCACCTTCCTCAGGGACGTCCTGGCCACCTATGGCTTTCCACCTCCACCTCTAAGTCCTGTCGGATGAAGCAACTCGACAGTGGAGGCCACTCCATCAGGAGTCTGGGAACTCAGTCTTACGGGCTCTGGTCGGGTCACATGCTCACGCCCAGGCGATCCCTGTGGCCACGGGAGGTGTCCTGCTCCGACTGGCCACCCAGGGCTCACAGGCTTATGCAGGGGTCAGAGTAGCAGCAGGTCACCTTCTGTGTTGACAGGCTGTGAAGGAGAGCCAGGGCTGGACCAGAAGAGGAGCCCTGCCCACTACTGTGGGGCCCACGGCAGTGCCAGCCCAGGCCCACGCGGAAGCTCCGTAACCGTCACTGAGTGAGAGAATCGTCTGGCGGATGTGGGGGTCAGGCCTGACTCCCTCCGGGTGCTAGAGCCCCGGTGGCTGGGGTGCTGCACCCTGGTGGGGTTGTCCTGTGCTGCTGCTCCGGCCCCTAAGTCCCCAAGCCCAGGTCTTGATTCTGAGAGAGTGGGCAGGGAGCGGGTGACCAGGGACACCTGTCAGATGGTCACTTTGGCCAAACGGCCCTTCTCAAGGGCTGGCCCCTGGGGTTCGTGTGGCCGACGTGGCTTCTCTGGCAGTGGGGCGGAGGGAGTGGACAGCACTCAGCTGTGGTCCTCCCTGTGGCCTTTTCCAAGGAGACTTTTCTGTTGATTGTAAAATAAACAGGATGTGACCCTAAGCCCCCCCCCCAGCCTCCTGCAGGGCACAGGGGCAGTGTCCAGCTCCCCTAGACAGCACCTCTCAGCCCAGCCCCTGGGCCTGCCCTCCGGGTGACCCTTCCTCTCCCTGGCTTAGGGGCCTGGACGGCGGTGCCCTTGTCTCCGAGGCCGGCTCCTTTCACCTGGCACAGAGCTTTCTTTTAACCAAGTCTTCTAGAAAATTCCAAGGGAGCCCAGCTGCTCTGTTCTCCTTGTTCCCTGGTCCTCTGAAGGCCACTGTGCCCAGGTCACCTTCCCTCCTCCGTGTGGCCTGGCTCTCAGTTTAGGTCTCATTTGCTGACTGTCCCCTGAAACGCGTCTTGAACCCCCCTTTCCTCCTCTGATTTTTTTGGGTTCTGGGGATCGAACTCGGGGCCCTCGACCACTGGGCCCCACCCCAGCCCTATTTTGTATTTAGAGGCAGGGTCTCACTGAGCTGCTTAGGGCCTCGCCGTTGTGAGGCTGGCTTTGGACTCGCCATCCTCCTGCCTCAGCCTCCTTAGCCGCTGGGATGACAGGCGTGTGCCACCCGCCCTCCTTTCCTTCTCGATGTCACCTGTGGCTTGGGCTGGTGCAGCAGACCTCCAGCGTCCCTCCACGGCCCTCTGCCTTGCACCTTCGCTGGCTCCCTATGGGAGTGGCTCCGGCCCTACAGCCCCGTCCCTGGAGGTCTCTGGCCCCTCATCTGCGTCTCGCTAACTCGTCCTTCATGGCCTTGCCCTCCCAGTGCAGGCTCCACAGGCTCTTCTGTCCGGTCCTTGTCGGCTTGCACGGGGAGGACTCCCGGCTACCCTCTTGAGGGCGCGTTGGCACCTTTGAATCGTGCTCTTGGAGATGCAGTCCTGGCCTCCGGGTTCTTGAGTCTTGGCTTTCGGTCTAGTGGGAGGGCGTCTCTCCTGCCCCTCGTTTTTGTCTCATAACTGTGGACGGGTACATGGTGGATGAGCTCTTCCGTGGCCTCCTGCTCCTGGCCTCCCTGCCTCCCGAGGCCTGTGCTGTGTGTGATCATTAGTGAGGGGGTCATATACGTTTTGTTCAAGGTTTTAGCATCAGTTTACATCTCAGATCCTGAGCGCACTGGAATGCATTTTGGTCTAAGTGTGGGGCTCTGACTTGACTTTACTCCACCGAGACCCTGTATCTCATGAAGGTTTTGTGTTCTTGCCTTCTGCATTGGCCAGTGAGGCCCCCTGGCGTGTGATGAGTGTCCCCATGTGTGGCTCAGGGCCGCCGGGCTGTGCCTGTACCACGAGGTCCTGGACTGTCAATACGGGGGACAAACACGGCCTCTTGCTGGCCAGGCCTCCAGCTGCTGGTCTTGTGAGTGATGAGCCTCCGGCTTCTTAGCCCAGGGACTTGAGCTTGATTTTGGTCATTGTGACAGAACAGGATCAGAGAGGGTTGGGATTCTGATTGAGGTTGGCATGAACTCATCAGTTAATCTGGGGAGAAACTGACGACGTCCCCGCATCTGGCCCTCCAGTCAGTGGGAACTGGGGACACTGTCTTACCAGGGCCCCCTCACTGCTGGCCAGCTCTGCCCCTCCACCCCGCCTGTCTGTCTCATGGCTGCCGGGAATTGGACCCTCCACCCAGTATAGGCTGACGTCTTGGCTGGGAATAAGGCACATAAACAAACTGGGCCGTTCAAAGGGCTTATGAATGAACTCTACCAAGGTGTGGGCGGGGGGGATGGGGTCTGGAAAGCCTTAGGGACCGGAGAGTCCTCGGGGGACATTTGTCACCTGTAGGCTGGAGAGGCCTCAGGAGGGAGCAGAGGACCTGGAAGGGGTGGTGGCGGGCAGAGGGCGCCCCGACGGGTGGGATGCTGGGTTGAGACACGCAGGCTGCCAGGGGCCACCGACAGGCAGGAGGAGGGGAGGACACATGAGGCTACGCGGTGAGCAGGCGTCACAGGCTGCATTGGTTTGTGATCTCCCACGGGGGCACACGCGCAGTTCATCTGCTGAGTCCTGACTGCGCCCACTGCACGTTGATGAGTTCATGCCAACCTCGGGCAGGACCCCGACCCTCTCTGATCCTGTTCTGACACAATGATCAAAATCAAGCTGAAGTCCCTGTCTAAGAAGCCGAAGGCTCATCACTCAGGAGGACCAGCAGCTGGAGGCCTGGCCCGTGAGAGCACCATTCCATCACGGTGTGCTCAGGGGGTGGGCTGGCCTGAGAGGGGGAGTGGCCGTGAATCCAAGTCCATGGTGGTGACGTGGCTCCACCTGGCCAGGGACTGGCCCGGGCCTCTGGGCAGCGTCTTCCTGCTGCTCTGCCTGAGCGTCGCAGTGTGTAGAACTGAGGCCGAGGGGTCCCCGTGTCTCCCCGCAGTCCTGAGGACAAAGTGGGTGGGGAGAGCGCGTCAGGTGACAGGCCCTGCCTTTCTCGGGACATCGTGTTGCCTGAGAGCCAGGCCCGTGGTTGAGCTGCTGCGTTTGGGAATTCTTGTGCTTTCAAGACGGAGTGCCCTGACGGGCGGCGTGCGTCAGAAGTCTGGTTACCCCTTCACTCATCCCCTCCTGCAGCTCTGTGGTCAGCTCCGTGGTCAGCTCCGTGGGTCAACGTGGCTGGTCACAGGATGCCCCTGAGCTGGGTGTGCATCAAGTCTGGGTATGTCTGTGAGGGTATTTCCTGAACAGATTAGCACCTGGTGGTGGCCTGAGTGAAGCAGGGGTCCCCCTGTGTGAAGTGGGGGGGTCCCCCAGTGTGGGGGGGTCCCCCAGTGTGGGGGGCATCGTCCTGTCCCCCGGGGCTGCAGAGACAAAAGGCAGAGGAGGTGCGTCCCTCTGCCTGGGTTGAGCTGGGCCCTAGGGCTTCTGCTGCCCTGGGAGCCCCTGGTTCTCGGGCCTCAGTGGAGACTCAATCTGCACCAGGGGACTCCCTGGCGCTTCTGGCCTCCTGCGAGCCGGTCTTTGTGCCTGATCTGCAGCTCCCTCCTTCTCCCACGGGCACATGCACAGTACCTCTGCTGAGTTCTGACTGCACTTACTACAATACCAGAGCGAGTCCCATCACAGATGGGGGCAGAAACAACCCCTTGGTGGAGGGGAGACAGGAACCCGTCTCGCAGTTCACCAGCAGGAGTGCTCGGCAGGTAGACCCTGCAAGGGAGGTGGGCAGGGGCTGGCCTGGCGAGTGCTGGGTGTCTACCCAGAGCCTCTGGGCTGGATCCCAAGTCCCCAGAGTCATGTGTCACATCTGGGGGGAACTGCTGCACAGGATGCGGTTTGGTTGAAAAGCTGAGATTCTGCACAGCGACCACTCTGAAGGCCACTCTGAAGTCATGGTGGCTGTGGGCTGGTCTGCCTCCCTGGGCCCGCCATTGAGCTCCAGGGCTGATGCGTTCAGCTAGCTCCTTATTTAGATGCATGGGATTGTCCTTGACGTGGCTCACGGCCTTCTCTTCTGTGTCCACTTCCCCACTTCCATGGGGGTCCAGGGGTGTTTTTGCTGAGTCTGTGTGGCCGTGAGTCCATGGTGAGAGGTCCCTCCACACCTTTCGTGGCAAAGCCGGAGCTCTGTGGGGGTGAAGGAGAGACAGAGGCCCCCGATTGGAGGGGAGCGACATGTTCGAGAACCCGAGCTCAGCTGAACTTCCAACTTCTGTTATGTGAACCAGTCGATTCATTTTTTTCTCCTAAAACCTTTTTTTTTTTTTAAATGCACAAGCAGCAGGCAACAGGAAGTGGGCAGCATGCCCCAGCACACGGCACACGCTACAGCTGGTGTGGTCTTTGACACAGGGGACGTGTGACAAGCCCCCTAGATGGACACGGGAGGACAAGCAGTGTCTACCTGGCATCCTGGTGTGTCCAGGGGCTGCAGGGACTGGGCTCAGTTGTGTCTCTGCTGACTCCTCCTCCTCCTCCACCCCAGTGACCCTTTCCAGTTTGCTTACGGACTTTCATTCTTGAGGCCTTTTCTCTCAACAGAATGTTCTCTTGAAAATTACAAGTTTGGAGCCTCAAGATGATGGATTTTCACGTAGCATTTAAGAGCTGCCTTTCAAAGGCAAAAAAATGGAACTTTTTTTTTTCCTCCTCGCACTTGGCAAGTGCTTCCTGAGTGCCAGGCGCGTTCTGGGAGCTGGGGACAGGGCTGCGAGCCACACGGAGCCCGTTCCCTGCCCCAGAGGACCTGATGCTCTTACAGTTGGCCTCCACTCCCCCCCCTGGGCAGGAGGCTCCCGGCAGGAACCCGAGGCCGAAAGGCCCAGGTAGGACTGCTTCAGAGAGCAGCTTGCTGCGGCCAAGGGTGGCCAGCCAGCACGGTGTGGTGTGGTCGGGGCTGTCCCCGCGTGCTCCTGCGGGGGGAGGTCAGCGTCTGCAGCTGGTCACTCAACTCCCATGTGTCAGGCCCCTCCTTCCCTGTTCCCGGCGGACACTTGTCTGGATGTGCATGTGGTGTCACTGCCTGCTCCGCCCAGAGCCCTGCCCTCTCCTACCTGAGCCCCGCGGAAAGCTCCGGAACCAGGCATTCGGGGTCCTCCCCGCAGTTCCCTGATCTCTGCGCCTCAACGCTCTGACCTCTAGTGGGGTCGTGGCAGGGCTTTCCCGCGGCTGGCTACGTGTCCTGGTGCAGCTGCCCTTTCCTCTGTAATGAGTCGGGGGTGTTGGGCGGATGGGTGTGAATCTTTGGGGACTGGAGGCCAGACTGTGGTAGGCAGAAAAATGACCCCAAACATCTTTCTATCTAGAAAACGTGGCTCTGTCTCCTTGCGTGGCCAGGTGGGCTTTGCACATGTGATTGGATTCAGGAGGTGGAGCTGAGCCTGCTTTAGCAAGGTGGGCTCGTTGGAGGGACAGACAGACGGGACAAGGCACCAAGGGGGCAGGAAGCAGTTTATTGGGCTGCAGCCAGGTTTTGGGGGCACAGCTTTTGCTTTTAATCATGAGTTCATCCCCTGAACCCCGAGTTCAGGGAGTTTCAGAGTTTTATACCCAGCGTGTCAGGGGAGGGGCTCAGAAGTTCCCAGTCTGCAGAAGTTCACATAAAAGCAGCTTTTTCTCTCACTGTTCTGGGCACGTTAACCCTTCAAGGACAGCACCTGGGAAGGGGAGAGCTTCTTCTCCCCTCTTTCCTCCTCCTGCAGCTGTTACCATGGAGCCCAATTGATAACTTCTCTTATCTTAGGAATGTAGACATCTCTGTGAAGCCCAGCTCAAGGCCAGAGGCCTGGTTTGCACATTTCTACAAACTACTGTAGTGGATAGTTTGTGAGAAACTAGTAAGGGGGTGTCCAGCACCTGGAGTGCTGATTTCTTCCCGGCCAGTGTCCAAGTAAGATAGGGAAACACGAAAATAGGAAGTTTATCTACATTGAACTCTTTTGCAGAGACTCTTGCTGACCGTCCTAAAGTCAGCCATGGTGGAGATTTCTGGAGAAGCCCAGTGAAGACTTTGCTGTGGAGAAAGCGGGGCCGCTACAGGCTTGTGGGCCCCGAGGGTCAGAGGCGGAGGCTCCCTGGGAGGGCCATGAGGCAGGGCCTCCAGAAGGGACTGAGCCCTGTGTGCACTGGACTGAGGCCCTCCTGAGGCTGCTGCCCTGTGATGCTGTGCGATGATGAACGTGTTGTTTGGGGTCACTGGTGACCCTCTGTTGTGGCAGTCAGAGAAGGCACACGATCCTGTCCTCAGCGCCCCAGCCGTGTCCTTTGGTGAACTCTGCAGACTCGGGTGACCCCTCCTGTTGTGTGTTGGTGGGTCAGTTGACGTGGAAGCCTCGGGCACTCTCGTTGAGTCCCATCTAGACGTGCAGGGCTTCTCGCTGTCCGGGGTCTCAGGTTTGTGGCCTCCGAAGCTCCCCATGCCCACGGCGGAAACCACTTATCTCTCCTCCCTGGGTCCGGGACGCTCTCGGGAGCGAGCCCCACCGAGGTGAGTACTTGGTGAGTGCCGGGTTCATCACTGTTACATTAGCCACCTTGTGTTGCAATTCTGGTGTCATCAGGGGCTTGTGGCCGTTGTAGGGTAAGTGATGGAGTCTCGGGGACTGTGGGTGCTGTCCAGTCCCCTGCTCGGTGGCCTCTTGCACAAAGCACAGCGGGGCTGCGGTATTGGGGTGGGCTGCCGTGGGTGGGCCAGGAGGCCTCCTAGGGAGCGTTCTGACGGAGGCCGTAGATGCGGTAGCTGCCATGGGGTCCTCCCGGGCGGCTGCACTGGTTAAGAAGGGCCTGCAGGCACTCGCTGACTCGTCTCTCCTAACAGCCCTCCAGGGAGTGGGAATCAGTACCTCCACATGACAGAGGAGAAATCAAGTCCCAAGGACTTGGTGTCACCTCCCCAGGTGTGCCGCCACGTGCCAGCGCAGGCCTGTTGTCTCTAGCGGTTGACCTTTGGGGAAGATCCAGGAGTGCAGAGTAGACCTCTGTGAGCAGCTGCTTGGATGCTCAGAAAGAGGCCCCCAGCCCAGGGCAGGTGTGCGAGAGCCGTCCAGTTGGCACGGCAGGGCTGTCTCGCTGCCAAGGGAGGAGGAGAGGGGCTGGCATGGCTTCCTGGCAGCAGCTCAGGATGACTCGGGTGTGTCTTGAAGTGAGGCCCGGGGCTGTGCAGAAGAGAGGCCGTATCACTGAGGGCTCCCGTCACGGTGCTCAGCGTCTGCATCGCTGGTCCCCGAGCCTCGGGAGTCCTCGGTGCGGCTGCCAAATGGCTTCGTGCTCTGGAAAGTGGGGCGTCCCTTCACTGAGGGGAGCCTGGCAGCCTGTGCCTGCAGCTCTCACGTTAACAAGGCGCTCCCCGGGGAGCGTGGTTAAGCCCAGCTCCTCGATCACGGAGGCCGCTTCTCAAGTGCACATTGGCTACACGTTTGCCAACTGCACGCCCGATAGCCGCGGCACCATGTTGGACGGCAGAGGTGCCACACGTTCCCATCGTCACAGGGATGGGCTGTCGGAGGCCCTGGTCTGACCCTTCGTTCGCTCGTCCGGCTCTTAGTTACCTGCTGTGTGCAAGGCCGTGTCCCAGGGTCTGGGAACAAGGGGTCAACAGGAACCAAGGAGCAAGGTGGGCAGACAGTTGGGGGAAAGGAGTTGAGAATGAGAGGTGTCCTCAAGGAGACCCACACGGGTGGGCAGCAGGCGGTCTTAGGTGGGCTAGCTGGGAAGGCATGCGCTGCCCATGTTGATGTTTGTCCCTCGAGTCCCCTTCCTACCCCCATGTCCCTGAAAGATCCTGGCTTCAGCCCCTGGTTGAATCCCTCGGCCAGGGTACCTACTTTCCACGTAGGAGGACGTCCCCAGGACGGTGGCCTCGTCTTTGCATGGGTGTGCAACTCTCAGTGGTGAGAGACAGAGCTGCTCCTCGCACACCCTCGGCACACCTGCACCGTGGTTCCTTCTGCCATCACCCCAGGGGCACCAAGGGCCATCTGGGAATTGACCACAGCTGGGCATGGCAGGGTGCCAGGACATTCTCTTTTTTTGGGGGGGTGGGTACCAGGGATTATCTCGGGGACACTTGCCCACTGAGCCACATCCCCAGCCCTTTTTTGTATTTTATTTAGAGACAGGGTCTCACTGAGTGGCTGAGGGCCTCACTTTTGCTGAGGCTGGCTCTGAACTTGCGATCCACCTGTCTCAGCCTCCCGAGCAGCTGGGGTTACAGTGTGCGCCACCGCGCCCAGCCAGGGCTTTCTCTTGACGCGTTGCTGCGCAGGGGTCTCTGCTCCAAGCCACAGGCTCTCCTCCCAGTCACCACACACCTGCCACCGGAGCAGGACCTGGCGTCAGCATCTGACCCACTTCCACCCTCCGGCTCTGGGTTGACGGTTTCCTCTTCACGGGATCGCTTGACGCACAAGTGTTCTCGCCAGGGACTTGTCACTTGGCGAGAGGAGATTCATTGCTTCTGTCTGACAGGATGAACGGCTCCTGGGGAAGTGCTGACAGGCCCGGGCGTGGGTCGGTCTATAGCTGGAGCTGTTCCGGGCACGGGGACTTCCACGCGGTGCCACCGTCATCATGGCTGTGCCCAGGTTCCCCGGGGCTGGGCTGGGGTGACGGCTGCAGGTGAAGTTACGGCGTCTCCCCGTGTTTCCACCTGAGTCCCTGTTCTGGTGTCTCCGGGCTTGGGCTACTGAAATTTGAAATGACATCTGGCTGCGGATTCACTGTGAGCCCAAGCTCAGGATGACCCCTGCCTCGAGGGTGAAGTTGACTAGTGGCTGGACATAGGGAGGAAGGGCTCCGTCACTGCAATCACAGTCCTGGGTGGCACTTGACGGGTCCAGGCACCAGTGAGGGACAAGGTCCTATGTTTTATCCAAGAAATATGGGCTCTGGGCTGGTCATCTAGGCTGTTCGATGTCCTTGGTGGAGACTTTCCGTTGTGTGTAGCATATTCCAGATTGTGTACCTCAATTCTCAACAACCCCCTTAACGTGGCCCCGCCGGTCACCCCCATTTTACAAGTGAGAGAGCCAAAGGCCGACGTTTGCCATAACACAGTGACCCTCCCAGGTGGCTGGGCACGTTCTTCACAGAAACACTTGAGTGTCGGGGGTGGCACCTTGCCAGAGTCACTGCCGTTGGGTTTTCGTGGCGTTCATTTTACTTGGAAGGATATTGGTTTTCTATTTACAGTAGTGATAAAACTTCCCTCTAAAAGCAAGTGTATCTGTGTTAAAAAAAAAAAAGTCATCCTATTTAAGGAAGAATATTAAGTAATTGTGAATCTGCGGATGTGGCAAACGCAGTGCAGGGGGTAGAATGGTCCCCGTCTCGCGCTTCAGACAGCTTGTTGGTTATGAAGTCTGGTTGACCGGGGCAAAGGCCACCACAGAGGAGCCTGTGGGCACTCGAAGGTGAGATGCTGAGTGCTTCTCTGTGTGTGCTTGGGGGCCATGTGGCAGAGCCGGGTGCTGGACGCTTTGATCGTGGCAAAGAGAAGTTTTCTGGAATGTCACAGGAAGGACTTCCTCGTGGCTCGGCAGGGCAGGGCTGGATTGTGACTCTTACTGGGAGACACCCCGTGCATCTTCGGTGAGGGTCGGTGGGAAGCCCTCGCTGAGCCAGGCCTTGGTGCGCAGAATCTCGTCTAACCCTCACGGCTGGCGTGGTCCCCTACCTACGGAGAGACGGGGCTCCGAAGGTGTGAGTCGTTCCTCAAAAGTCACACACACCAGTGAAGGATCCAGCACTTACCTAGGGACTCTGGCTCCAGAGGCCCTTCTTTCAATGACTGACTGCACTATAATCATTAGAACTACTTGTACATGTTTATTTCTTCTCTTTTGACTTTACTTCTATGATGAATTGAAGAATCACTGATGCTGGGTGGGCTCATCTTTGCCTGTTGTCTGAGGGGGAGCAGTGACTCCCAGATCCCCGATGCTGTGCTGGAACTGGACATCAGTCCCTCCTTTGTTTTTGAAACATCTTTCCAGGGTATAAGATCTGGGCTGGCAGCTTCCCTCCCCTCCATGGGCCACTTTAAAGATGTCACTCAATTTCTGGGGGGAAGGATTACATGATTTCTGACTATAATTCTCCAGTAATGCTTATCATTGGTCCCCTGTATGAAAGATGCCACTTTCCTCTGGCTATCATCTACATTTTCTCTTAATCTCCTCTTTTGGGGCGGTGGTATGATTGACTGTCTCTCTACCTATTAAATAGGGCCAAGGGAGCTGCTTTGGCCAGTGGCATGTGAGCATTGGATTAGAGACAGTACACAGTTTCCCATATTCCATGCCATTTCAGACGATGGTCATTCTATACATCTGGATTCTATGTGAGGACATTGTGGACCAGCTGACCCACTATGAACATGTTGCATGCAGTAAATAAATTGGTATGGTTATTAAGATTTGGGGCATGTTTGTTATGGCAGCAGAACTCAGACTGTCCTGTTTGATATAGACTTTCCACCTTTCTCCAGATGGAAATCTAGGGGGGGAGGGCGTGTTGGACAGAATCTAGCAACAGTAAGCTCTTGCTTGCAAATACAACCCAGTGACAACCATAAAGATGTTGAGAGAGCAAGGAGTGAGGTACACTAGGGACAAAAATGCCAGCAGCCCTCCAGTCATGTTGGCCCCCTCTCTCATTCCACAGGCAGCAGTAGCAGTGCTGGATAATTAAGATGTACACACCACCTGACATTAAGCAGCCTTTTGTGAACTGTTAATTAAGATTTAATCAGTCACATATTTTATTCTTACTGAATTAGAAGATTAGTGTTAATTTCTGGCAGGGTTCCCTTACTCCCTGTCGAAGGAAATCAATGCATTTGAACATAATTCAACGAGAAGTAGTTGGTCCCACCGTGAAAACGGGCTAGGAAGACATTATCTTGACATTTTAGATAATTCAGTAAGTCTGGCCAGAGAGGGATGATTGACAAAGTCATTACTTCTTCTACCGAGGGGTTGAAAGCCCAGTTTTGATGATGCATTTAGATTTTTGTGGAGAGAGCACACAGTGAGAGTTAAGGATGGTGGACAGAGGGCTCACCCGCCACCTTGGGTGTGGCTTCTGGACAGACCCCATTAATCATGGACTGTGTGCTCCTGGCCGGGGTGAGGAGGATGATCCCAATGGACCAAAGGAGGGTGGGCATGGGCGGTCACAGGTGGTATTCTATTCTTGATTCTATTCTCATGGAATTTTCAGCTTGGATCCAGTGAGGGCTGCCACTGGCAGGAGGTCGCCTGGTTGGGAATGCAGCAGATGCTTAGTGAGTGTCGAATGGGCACATCTGCAGAGGTGGTATATAACTGGAGACTGTTGGGTGTCTCACCATGAGGACTGGTCAGCTCTGCAGAGAGGCCCTGGAGTGGGCCTGTGGACTCCCTGTGGCTCCTTCCCTCACACCCCCTGAGGATGAAGAAGGACCAGTGGTCAGTGGTCAGCAGTGCGTTTGCTGGCAGACTTGCTGCTGTTGGAAGGTGAGGGCAAGGCGGCTGTTGTCGGGAGAGCAGGCTGGGGTAGCAGTGCACCTGAGGATCGGGGGACGGTGGTGGGCCAGGGATGTAGTGCGAGGCGTCAGATCTGACGGGCAGTGACCAGATGAGGCCAGGAAAGACCAGCTCAGTGGGTGTGGGACAGGGATGGGTTCAGGAGATGTTTCTTCTGATGCTGAGAGAGAGGTACCTTGGGGCAGCAGACTGGCTGTCCGGGTGCCTGCTGGGGCTGGAGGCGGCACCAGTGACTGGCATCCCCTAAGGACGGCTCCCGCCCTCTCGTGTGTCCCTCCCTGGCCCCGCAGCCCCTCCCTCTCGCTCTTCTTCTGCCCTCTCTCGCTATCCTTCACCCGCCAGTGCCGCCCCCTGCACCCTTCCTGGAGACACAGTGGTGCCCATCCTGCCGAGGAAGAGGAAGGGCCCACGCTGACCTCCCAGGCGCCGTCTGAGGAGGGGATACTAGTGGACAGTTCTGCAGTGTCACTGCAGCCCACACGGGAAGGACTGGCACCGACTCTGGTGGAGGCCATCGGGGTGAGTCTGGCTGAGGCCTGGGTGGAGTTGGGGAGGGTGGGGACCATGGACCAGGTGGAGACCCCCCCAGAGGGCCAGTGGACCAGCACACCAGAGCCCAGCAGGGTCTGTAGGGTGGGTCATGCTCCCGAGCACGGTGGGCAGAATCTCCTGCGTTTCCAGGCCTCCGCGTCCCCAGAGCCGTGATGGCTCTGTGGCGCGGCGCGGCTCCCGCTGGCCCCATGTGATCACACGAGGCCTGGAAGGTAGGGGCTTCCTCTGGCCGCAGGAGAGAAAGTGAGAGCTAAGGCAGGAGTGGGGCTCAGAGTGCTGCTGCGGCCTCAAGATAGAGGGAGCTGCAGGAGGAGGGGCCACGGCCAGCAGCCTCGGGGACTTCAGTCCCAGCGAGGAGCCCAGTCCAGGCTGCGACTCCACTGACCTGGCCCACAGAGCCGGAGCTCCACCCCGGTGCTGCGTAGGCTGCTGGGCTTCTGGCGGTCTGCTCTGCTGCAATAGCAACAGGTGCGCTGGCCGGACGTGACCAGAGCTGTGCCTGATGACGCAAAACTGACTCAGGGTTGGATAGCTTCAAGCAAACTAGTTGTTTTTCAGTGCTGCGTTTCCAGGGGGCAGGATTCAGGGCTTCTGCATGCAGCACCCCTTACCTAGTCGCAGATCCTAGGCTTTTTATGAATCCGTTTTATCTGCATACACATGCACACACCCACTCAAACACAGACTTTGTAACTATTTTTTTTTTTAATAGGGATTGAACCCGGGTGTGTTTAACTACTCACTGAACTATGTCCCCAGACTTTTTATGTTTTTGAGACGGGATCTTGCTAAGCTGCTGAGGCTGGCCTTGAACTTGCACTCCTCCTGCCTCAGCCTCCTGAGTTGCTGGGATTACAGGTGTGCGCCACCGTGCCTGGCACAACAAACTTTTACCTGGGTAGATTGCTTCCTCTATCTATCTATACCAGCGATTGAACTTGGGGGCACTCGACCACTGAGCCACATTCCCAGCCCTATTTTGTATTTTCTTTAGACGGGGGGTCTGCTGAGTTGCTTGGCGCCTCACTTTTTTTGAATTTGTTGATCCTCCTGCCTCAGCCTCCCGAGCTGCTGGGATTACAGGGGTGTGCGTGCCATCGTGGTGCCTGCCCTTAGATTCTGTGAAGACGGCGGCTGGGATCTGGCTGCTTCCTCCTGCTGCGGCTTCCAACCAAGTGGCTGCTGGGCTTTTTGGGGGAACTTGGCATCGAGAGTCCCAGAGGGTACTGGGCTCAGAAGTGCCGGGTCCTGGGAAGGAAGTGACGCCCTAGGGGATGTCAAGAGAGGCTCTGTACCCAGGGAGTCTGAGAAGAGAAGTGTGAGGCCCTTCTGCAGAAGGCAGAGGAGGAGTTGGGCACATTTGACTCTTCAAGTGTTAACAAAATTTAAGCGACAAAGTGAATCATAAATAAAGCCAATGGATGGATGAGAGACTCGGGACTAGCTGCACAGAACGTGTGAAGAGCTTCATCATCACGCTCTCAGACACCCAGAGGGGCCCAGGCACAGGAACAGGTGCCAGAGAGCAACTCCACGCCACCAAATCACAAGGGCACCCCCGCGTAGCTGGTGGCACAGAAGCCAAGCCCAGGGTCAGGTCGTGCCTGCCTGCATGTCAGGACGCTCAGAGGAGCCGTCATGCCAGGGGTGGGTGGGTATGTGGCGAGGGTGTCCACGTGGCCGGGCAGGGCGAGGGCTTTCCTGCCGAGGTGCTTAGCTGTTAATCCAAATCAAAATACACAACCCTCGTGACCAAGCCCCTGTCCTGCACATTGACCCACAGGAGGACAAATCCAGACAGCAAGGGTGTCATTTGCAGAGTCGGGGAGGGAGAGAGGCAGGGGTGGGAGGAAGAAAGACAAGACTGATCATACACAAACCTTTTTATTCTGAAGTAATGATGGACCTAGGAGAATTTGTGACAGCCGTGAATGTGGTCCCCTGGCTCCTTCTGCCAGCGTCCCCCAGTGGGGACAGCTTGTGTATCTAGGGCAGTCAGGAACAGACTGTCCATTCTGTGGTCTGGCCACAGTGCTGTGTGTCTGTGTCACGTGTGCACCCGTGTGTTTCTCTCCAATGTCTCCTGTGTACGGCTTTGGGTAACCACCTACCCCTCGAGACCCAGGGCCGGTCCGTCGCCACAGGACTGCTGTCCACAGCCTGCATGGCTGCTCCCCACCCCCTGGGGCAGGGCCACTCTGAGAGCGGAGACCCCAGCACCCCTCCCTCCACCACCGTCTCCTGGCAAAGTCTCCTCTGTGGCCAGACCCAGCCTGCCTGCGTGGTCTGGCTCCCTCTGCCCCTCAGGGGAGGCTCCTCCCATGCAGGCCAGGTCTTCCTGACCCATTAGTCTCTCTTCAGGTCCATCCTGCTGTCTGCTCTGCCCCTGGCCTTGAGGACTGTGCCTCTGAGCAGCTCCTGGACTCGTCTGGGGACATTGGCTCTCTTCATCGACTGTTCTCGCCTGCTTGGTGTTGGGTTTGGCCTGAATTCGGCAGAAAAGGCTCTCGTTACCTTCCAGAGCTACAGGGGTCTGGGTCAAGCACCTCAGAGTAGTTTAAAAAATAAAATGCATTTCTCTAATGACCTGGGGAAGTCTCCTGAGGGTTGTTGCCCAAAGCTCAGGGCTTTATGGTTCCCCTGACTAGATAATCCCAGGAAACAGCACAACCAGCTGTTACCCGCTCCTGGGGACCTGGGCCTCCCTCCTCTCTCGGCAGGGTCCCTTGGCCACCATTGGCTTTACGCATTTGTTGATTCTCTAGCCTTCCTCTTTCCCCGTGGGCTTCCTGCTCAGCAGTCGATCAACGAACATTCACTAATTGCCAATTAAAAACGAGAGAACTAGCCAGTGCCCCCGCCCCTGCTGAGTTGCACTGAAAGATAGCACCACCCACTTCTGGCCAGAGGCCCGTTTTAAGCAACCTGTCTGTGAAGGTCACTTGAGGGGCCGTGTGCAGGGTTGGGACAAGGAGGGCTAGCTCCGTCCCCTTGGGCGAGGTACTTCATCTTTCTGAGCCCCGCTTCTGAAGTGGAGGTGCTAGTGTCATAAGAAGCAAAGGGAATGAGGGGCCCAGGGCCAGCTGGGCAGGACTGTAGGGAAGGGCTGCTTCCTCGGCTCCATCAGCTGTCTGGGGCCGGTGGGTTTCCTTGGGGACGGCCTCTGAGGGGCAGGTGGGTATTCATCAAGATCCTCGCCTCCCAGGGGGCAGAGGTGAAGGAGAGCTTCAGGGGCCTCCACGGTGGCTCCTCTGGGTGCCCCAAGCTGAATGGGGTTGAGACCACTCTCCTGCTGGCCAGGAGCCTGGCTCTTGTCCCCACCCCTTGGTCCTGGGACAGAGGCTGCCTGACCTTTGACACCACAGGACCTTCAGCTGAGGCCGTTCCTGGGGGGACCTGAGGGCAGCTGTCCCCAAGCCTGAACAGAGACCTTCCCTGCTGAGGGTGGCAACAGAAGGTGCCTCACAAGCAGAGACCCCCAGGCTGGTCTCCACTGCAGAGCGAGCTCACGGTGGGAAGCGGGAGGAGCTGCCCCTTTAGTTTCCAGTGACCCGAGTCGAAAGCCTTTTGGGCGAACACGAAACCACTGATACAGTCCTGTTTAAAGCCCCCGCTTATGTCTGGGTTTGATTATGGAAGTGTTCCATCTGATCCCACCATCGCAGTGTACCACGTCCCTGGATAACTGCGGCCCAGTGAGTTCAGCTGCCAAGGGGTTCTGGAGGTCATCCCGTGCCCTTTCCTTGTCCGTAGGGAGAATTAACCTTGCAACCCCTTCTAGAAGGAACTTCAAGAGGCCTAGAAAACGGGACTCCACTGGGTCTTAGAATTCTCTGCAGAACCGAGCATTGGCACGATCTTTATCTTGGGCCGGTCTGAATTGAAGTCTCACCTGGGAAGCCTGCTCAGGGCCGCAGAGAAACAGCCTCTAGTTTTCTGCCTTGGTTTCCTGCATGGGGAGGCAGGGGCTTCAGGACGGTGCCTTCCTCCTCAGGGCAGGGAGAGGCCGACTGCTCAGGCCCCGGGTGTGGCCTGGTCTGGGTTAGAGGAGAGAGCTTCTGTGGGCTCATCCTGTCTGCCCAGGCCGGGCCCCGGGGAGGTGGCAGGCAGGCCTTCTGGGTGTGTGTCTCTTTACCCCATGCAGTTAGGAGCCCCAAATGGGGGCCAGGGAAGCTGCCGGTGGAGGGACCGACTGCTCCTCACCCTCATGCTCCCCCTCCTTCTCCTGCCGAGCATTCAGGAGACTTGAGTGTTATTCAAGGGGACTTGGTGAAGTGTGACATCTGCTAACGCTGGTGATGCTTCTTTGCTTGATTTCTCTACAGCTGCACTAAAATAGCCTCTGAACGGCGCTTTGGCTTCGCCTCCAGTTAGCTGGGTGTCCCCTGCCATACTGAGCGATGATTGATAATGTATTGGTGTGTTTATATACAGTAACATGTGGAGACGCTGGCTTTATGTATGGTACTTTAAGATAATAGTTAGAGCCTGTAATAGCAACAGTTACTGTTTAATGCACGCCTGATGTGTGCTGGGCAGTTCATGAATCTTAACACTTTTAACCTTCATGAATACTTGGACATCTTCTCCTCTTCATTTACCAACAGAGAAGCTGAAGCCCAGAGAGGTTAGGTAAACTTTTCCAAGGTCACACAGCCAATCTTCATTGCAGTGCTCATGCCCTTTCTAGTAGGTCATGCTGCCCCTTCAGGGCCTTCCAGGGTTTTCAGGGTGAGTCTAATGAAGCCACAAAGAAGGGGAACAATAAGTGATGTGCAGAGATGTCCCCAGCACCTGCCCAAATTCTCATTTCCTGATCCTTGGGACTCCTTGTGTGTGCTGTAGACACAGTGGGCTGTTTCTGAGTCCTCTGGTTGCAATCGCAATCCATGGTCCCTACGAAAGCAGCTGGCCTTGTGACTGTGTTCAGGGAAGTGGGGGCAGAAAGCCTGGCCTTCGGACCAGCCCTGGGGCCTGCAGGGGCTCCGTTGCTCCCTGTCCATGGCTCTGCCCCCTCTGTCACCAGGCAGAGTCTTCTCCAGGATCCGCAGCTGGTAAGTGGCAAGGCTGGACGTGAACTCAGGAAGTCTAACTCCGGAGCCTATCCTCCAACCCATGCTCTGGGTGTGGTCCTGGGCCGTAAAGTGACGGTGGTGACTGCTGATGACCCCAGGTCCCAGGACAGCTGAGAACGAGAGGAGGCCCTCACCAGTGACCTGCGGTGACAGCACCTCTGTGCCTGGACTACTAGGGCGGCCACCCCAGGCACGAACAGGCCGGGGCTCTTCTGGGAGTGGCAGGGTGTGGCCGGCTGGGCTGCCTTTCTCCCTGGCCAGGGTCCATCCTGTGCGTCCAGCAGGGGGCTCAGGAACCATCGTCCTCCCTGGCTCTCCACGGGGTTCAGCTGCATACGGGAGGCTGGGTCCTCTCTGTAACCTGGGGAGCCAGAGGTGCCCAACCGCGTGTCGAATCAGGGCTGTAGGAAGGAATGAGAAAGTTCTAAAAATACAGACCGTGTAAAGCCCGTTTCACGGAGCTTCTGGTGACGCTGGGTCTGTTGGCGCTGGCCTGGCGCTGGTCAGGGTTCTCGCCGACTCTGCCAGCTCCTCCCACGAGGAATAGGCCCTGAAACGTCTTTGCTTCCTCCCACTGGCTGGACCCTCGCTGTGTGCTGGCTCGTGGTGACCTGGTCTGCCTTGCTTGGAGGGGAGCCCTCTGTCGACAAGGATCCGAGCCTGGTCCGTCCAGATTCCTCCCACGTCGTCTTGTCCATCTTGGTGGAAGGACAGAGAAATCGCCTCTCTCCCTGCAGGCCAGGTGGAACCGGGGCTCGGTCCTGAGCGGTCCCTCCTGCAGGCGCTGGGGTGTGAGAGATGAGATCTTGGTGGGCCGCGTGTGGGGGAATGGGGTTGGGTTTCACACCTCCTTAGTTGCTGCTGGGAATTTGGAGTAAACTGTGCCTTTGCTCCTAGCCTGCAGGACTTCAGTGAAAGGCTCTGGGCAGGGTCGATCCCTCACGCTGTCCCTGTCATTGTCTCCTCGGGCAGCGCATCTCACGCTAGGGTCTGCGACTGGCTTTGGAGAAGAAGGAACGCTGGGTTAGTGGTGTCCATGTTTTCTATGCTGAGTGAGGAGGTTCCTTGCTCTACAGGGGTCTCTAGAGATGTTGTGACCAGCCAGGAGGAGCAGGCAGTGACGCTGCTGTCACGGGAGCTACTGGGCAGAATCTGCCTTCCTTGTGGACCCCACGTCTGAGGGAAGGAGCCTGCGCCCTCATTCTCTGAGTGGGGAAATGGGTCTTTCTGGGTGGACAGGCGTGTGGACCACAGGCGCCCGGGTGGGGTCAGGAGCAGGTAGGGAGGCGTCTGCGGAGCGAGGCCCACATACTTGCTGGCTTACCCCTCCTGCAGTTCCCGCCTCCCCCAGATCTTGTTGGGAACCCCTGCTAAGTAATGAGCACTCAAGCTCACTGGAACCCTAACAACTCAGAATCCAAGGTTCCGCTCCACATGAGAGCACTAAGCACTAAGCACCTCTGAGTTCAGTCCCCAAAAGGGACGGGGCGATAGGTGAGAGTCGACTCTGCCCGCCCCAGCGCTCGGGGATCAGTTCTCTTCCGGAGCTCCCAGGCCCTCATCCCGCCTCTGCAGCCTCTCCCTGGACTCGCCCACACGGGCCTTTGGTGGCCCCCGTGGGAGCTCAGCCGCTGGGATGGCTCCTGTCAGCCCTGGAGGGAGACGGCGAGTGTGGAGACGAGGTCCGGAGCGGAGTTTCTGTGGCCCGAAGGAGGAACCTCAAAGCAGCCAACCTTCAAAGTGAAGCACTCGGGGCCTCCGGCCTCGGCAGGGCTGGTTCACCACACGGTCAGAGCTCAGAGATGCGGCTTCCCTGCAGGGAGGCCGCTCTTGATGAGGACCTGACCCGCTGGGGTCGGCTGCAGAACGCACTTGGGGTTGGGGGTCCCCCCTGAATTAGCTTGTGCCACCATCCCACGAGTCCAGGGTTAGTCATAGCCAGTGTCCACACCTGGCCCGCCGTGATGGTTGAGTGGTTCGGGAAGCATCTGCTGCGTCCTTCTAGGGACACAGACTGGGGTGACCTGGGTGAATTAAAATAGACCACACCCCGTCCTCCTGAAGCGGACGTCCCGGGGCCATTGCCTTGTGGAAGTCCCTCAGGGAGGCGGGGCCCGGGGGCTGCTTTCATCATCAGAACTTGGCACGATGGCTTCTGGCTTCGTGTACTGAGGCTACACGCCTCCACTCCCTCATCCATCTTTGTGCATTTATTGAGCACCAATGGTAGCCTTGTTGGCATCTGCTTGGGACGGTGCAGTGGGGAGGAGTCCGTCTCTTCATGGAGCACCGGGGGGCCAGCCAGGAAGGTAGATGTCAGGGGGGTGATCACACAGCTGGGTCCTTGCAGTGCAGGGAGTGACAGCAGGTGGCAGAGCCTGACCTGGGCTTGGGAGCCAGGGCAAGGGACGCCTGCAGGACAAACAGGTGGCAGCCAGGAGTGATACAGGAGGAGGAGATTGCATGTACAAAGGCCCGGTGATGGGGAAGGGGCATGGAGTTGGGGAGAGAGGGAGAAGGAGGGGTAGCCAGGGAGGCCCGAAAGGGGGACTGGACTGTGATGAGGGTCAGAGTAGCCAGGAGTGGGAGCCCCAGAGGTGGGGGAGGGCTTTAATGTCCTGTCTGGGCCTCAGAGGACCGGCCCTGCTGAGGTATGACGCCGGGCACATGACGGGTGACTCATGGGTGGCACATCTACTTCTTGCAGGAATCTAACAGAGACTCAGTGGCTCTCTGCGGTGGCATGTTGGCGCAGAGCCTCATTAGAATGCTGTGACTGCGTGGGAATGAGCAAGGACAGAGGCCCCCGTGCACTTGGTTCCTGACCCACGCGTTATCCTGATGGACTGGGGTGGCGTTGCTGGCCAGCACCTGATTTTCCAAAATGCCGATGGCCCTCGGTAGAGTTCTGCATGGCACAACCTCGGTCTCCCATTTTCACAAGGAAGAGATCCAGCGTTGACTTCAGCTGTGCCAACGTGCTTCATGGCCTCCTGTGGAGTGGGGCCTTGGAGTCTGAGCTGTTAGGGTTCCAGCGAGCTGTGAGTGGTTATTACTCATGGCTGCCACGGCCTCTGCAGGGACCGGGCAGGGTCCATGTGGCCCTCTCTCCCGGGCTCCCGTTCCCACCACACGGAATGCCACTCATGCCCCTGGGGTACCGTGACATCCAACATTGTCTCGCTGACTTCCAGCGCCCCCTCTGGGGCAGCACGTTTCCCACGAGGACCATGGTTCTGTAGGACAGTTGCCCTGGGCCGGGCAGTAGGAGGCCCGTGGGGGTGTCCACAGGCCGAGCCGCCGGCTGGGTGGCGGGCGTGGGTGGCTCGTGCTCTCCCAGGAAACGGAGGCCTATTTCAGAGGCTACAAGCCCTTGAGACCTTGGGGTTCGGGCCAGGGGGGCCCCCTGTGGGGTCTTAGTACAGAGAAGAGTGCTGGGCTTTCACCATGCGCAGAGCCGGCGGGTCTCAGCCAAGGCCGCAGGTTAGACTCTGTGGGGACTGACTTATCCATCCTAGTCCACCCCGCCAGTGCAGCCTGCCATTGGGGTTGGTCTGGGGGCTCTGGCCTCTGAGCTCTGCAACCTCCCAGCCCACTCTGCTGTGCAGAGAGGCAGAGACCCTCCGCCGTCCGCCCCACCAGGCACAGCGTGGGGTCTGGAGCTGGTTGTGGGTGTAGATGTGAGGTGCAGGTGTGTGGGAGGATGTGGGAATCACTGCCTGTGGCCCCAGACCACACCCCGCCTCCTGGAGGTCAGCTTAAGACGGGCTCCCGGGGCTCGCCTTCGCAGCACGCCACGTCTCACCCCGATGGTGGGTAGTGCAACGCATCGGTGATGGCGCCGGGTCATTCTTGGACTCGGTCATTCTTTTAACTTTAATTAACATCTTGAGCCTCCCCTTTCACCGACTTCACACGCTACGTCCCAATCCCCCCGAGGAAAATGGGTTATCACATGTCCATTTCTCCTTCACCTGTTCATGTCACTCAAGCTTTGTTTACAAATTGATTTCAAAAATTTAGACAAACAGTACATGATGTTTGTTGTAGAGCAGACAATGTGGTGGACTGGAGGGGAGGCCCCATACTTCTGGCTCCCGGGGAGGCTAGTGCTCTCTCCTTAGGCTTCTTCCTTCGTGTGCTACTGGTGTCTTCCCTGGTCTCCTAACACCTTCCCTGGCCTCCTGGTGTCTTCCCTCGTCTCCTGGTGTCTTCCTTGGTGTCTTCTCTGGTCTCCTGAGGTCTTCCCTGGTCTCCTGGTGTCTTCCCTGATTTCCTGCCGTCTTCCCTGGTCTCTTGGAGTCTTCCCTGGTGTCTTCCTTGGTCTCCTCGTGTCTTCCCTGGTCTCCTGGTGTCTTTCTTGATTTCTTCCCTGGTCTCTTGGAGTCTTCCCTGGCGTCTTCCCTGGTCTCCTGGTGTCTTCCTTGGTGTCTTCCCTGGTCTCCTGCTGTCCTCCCTGGTCTCCTGGTGTCCTCCCTGGTCTCCTGGTGTCTTCCCTGGTCTCCTGGTGTCCTCCCTGGTCTCCTGGTGTCTTCCCTGGTCTCCTGATGTCTTCCCTGGTCTCCTGGTGTCTTCCTTGGTGTCTTCCCTGGTCTCCTGGTGTCCTCCCTGGTCTCCTGCTGTCTTCCTTGGTCTCCTGATGTCCTCCCTGGTCTCCTGGAGTCCTCCTTGGTGTCTTCCCTGGTCTCCTGCTGTCTTCCCTGGTCTCCTGGTGTCCTCCCTGGTCTCCTGCTGTCTTCCTTGGTCTCCTGATGTCCTCCCTGGTCTCCTGGAGTCCTCCTTGGTGTCTTCCCTGGTCTCCTGGTGTCTTTCTTGATTTCTTCCCTGGTCTCCTGGAGTCTTCCCTGGTCTCCTGGTATTTTCCTTGGTGTCCTCCCTCGTCTCCTGGTATATTCCTTGGTCTCCTGCTGTTTTCCATGGTGTCTTCCCTGGTCTCCTACTGTCTTTCCTGATCTCCTGGTGTCTTCCTTGTTCTCCTGGTGTCTTCCTTGGTGTCTTCCCTGGTCTCCTGGTGTCTTCCCTGGTCTCCTGGTGTCTTCCCTGGTCTCCTGGTGTCTTCCCTGGTCTCCTGGTGTCTTCCTTGGTGTCTTCCCTGGTCTCCTGGAGTCTTCCCTGGTCTCCTGCTGTCCTCCCTGGTCTCCTGGAATCTTCCTTGGTATCTTCCCTGGTCTCCTGGTGTCTTCCTTGGTGTCTTCCTTTGTTTCCTGGTATCTTCTCTGGTCTCCTGGTGTCTTCTCTAGTCTCCTGCTCTCTTTCCTGGTCTCCTGGTGTTTTTCTTGGTCTCCTGGTGTCTTCCTTGGTGTTCCCTGGTTTCCTGGTATCTTCCATGGTCTCCTGGTATCTTCCCTGGTCTCCTGCTGTCTTCCTTGATGTCTTCCATGGTCTCCTGGTGTCTTCCCTGGTCTCCTTGTGTCTTCCTTGGTGTCTTGATGTCTTCCCCGGTCTCCTGATGTCTTCCCTGGTCTCCTTGTGTCTTCCTTGGTGTCTTCCCTGGTCTCCTGGTGTCTTTCCTGGTCTCCTGATGTCTTCCCTGGTCTCCTGGTGTCTTCCTTGGTGTCTTCCCTGGTCTCCCGGTGTCTTTCCTGGTCTCCTTGGTGTCTTCCCTGGTCCCCTGATGTCTTCCCTGGTCTCCTGGTGTCTTCCTTGGTGTCTTCCCTGGTCTCCTGGTGTCTTTCCTGGTCTCCTTGGTGTCTTCCCTGGTCCCCTGATGTCTTCCCTGGTCTCCTGGTGTCTTCCTTGGTGTCTTCCCTGGTCTCCTGATGTCTTCCCTGGTCTCCTTGTGTCTTCCTTGGTGTCTTCCCTGGTCTCCTGGTGTCTTTCCTGGTCTCCTTGGTGTCTTCCCTGGTCCCCTGATGTCTTCCCTGGTCTCCTGGTGTCTTCCTTGGTGTCTTCCCTGGTCTCCTGATGTCTTCCCTGGTCTCCTTGTGTCTTCCTTGGTGTCTTCCCTGGTCTCCTGATGTCTTCCCTGGTCTCCTGGTGACTTCCCTGGTCTCCATAGTGTCCATCCTGGTCTCCATGGTGTCCTCCCTGGTCTCCATGGTGTCCTCCCTGGTCTCCTTGGTGTCTTCCCTGGTCTCCTGGAATCTTCCCTGGTCTCCTGGTGTCTTCCTTGGTGTTCCCTGGCCTCCTGGTGTCTTCCCTGGTCTCCTGCTACCTTCCTTGGTGTCTTCCCTGGTCTCCTTGGTGTCTTCCCTGGACTCCTGGTGTCTTCCCTGGACTCCTGGTGTGTTCCTTGGTCTCCTGGTGTCTTCCTTGGTGTCTTCCCTGGTCTCCTTGGTGTCTTCCCTGGTCTCCTGCTACCTTCCTTGGTGTCTTCCCTGGTCTCCTTGGTGTCTTCCCTGGACTCCTGGTGTCTTCCCTGGACTCCTGGTGTGTTCCTTGGTCTCCTGGTGTCTTCCTTGGTGTCTTCCCTGGTCTCCTGGTGTCTTCCTTGGTGTCTTCCTTTGTTTCCTGGTATCTTCTCTGGTCTCCTGGTGTCTTCTCTAGTCTCCTGCTCTCTTTCCTGGTCTCCTGCTGTCTTCCTTGGTGTCTTCGCTGGTCTCCTGGTGACTTCCCTGGTCTCCTGCTGCCTTCCTTGGTAACTTCCCTGGTCTCCTGGTGACTTCCCTGGTCTCCTGGTGACTTCCCTGGTCTCCTGCTGCCTTCCTTGGTAACTTCCCTGGTCTCCTGGTGACTTCCCTGGTCTCCTGGTGACTTCCCTGGTCTCCTGCTGCCTTCCTTGGTAACTTCCCTGGTCTCCTGGTGACTTCCCTGGTCTCCTGGTGACTTCCCTGGTCTCTTGGTATCTTCCCTGGTCTCCTGCTGCCTTCCTTGGTAACTTCCCTAGTCTCCTTGGTGTCTTCCCTGGTTTCCTTGGTGTCTTCCCTGGTCTCCTGGTGTCTTCCCTGGACTCCTGGTGCTCCATGCTGTCTTCCCTGTCTCCTGGTGACTTCCTTGGTCTCCTGGTGTCTTCCTTTGTGTCTTCCCTGGTTTCTTCCCTGGTTTCTTCCATGGTGTCTTACCTGGTCTCCTGGTGTCTTCCTTGGCGTCTTCCCTGGTCTCCTGGTGTCTTCCCTGGTCTCTTGCTATCTTCCTTAGTGTCTTCCCTGGTCTCTTGCTATCCTCTTCGGTCTTCTAGAGTCTTCCTGATGTCTTCCATGGTCTCCTGGTGTCTTCCCTGATCTCCAGGTATCTTTCTTGGTTTCTTCTCTGGTCTCCGGGTGTGTTCCCTGGTCTCCTGCTGTCTTTCTTAGTGTCTTCCTTGGTCTCCTGGTGTCTTCCTTTGTTTCCTGCTGTCTTCTCTGGTCTCTTGTGGTCTTCTCTGGTCTCCTGATGTCTTCCTTGGTGTCTTCCCTGTTCTTCTGCTGTGTTCCCTGGTCTCCCTGCTGTCTTCTCTGGTCTCCTGGTGTCTTGCCTGGTCTCCTGTTGTCTTCCCTGATCTCTTGGTGTCTTCCCTGGTCTCCTGGTGTGTCCCCTGGTCTCCTGGTGTCTTCCTTGGTGTCTTCCCTGGTTTCCTGGTGTGTTCCCTGGTCTCCTGGTGTCTTCCTTGGTGTCTTCCCTGGTATCCTGGTGTCTTCCATGCTCTCCTGGTGTCTTCCCTGATCTCCTGGTGTCTTCAGTGGTCTCCTGCTGTCCTCCCTGGTCTCCTGGAGTCTTCCTTGATGTCTTCCCTGGTCTCCTGGAGCCTTCCCTGGTCTCCTGGAGTCCTCTCTGGTCTTCTGGAGCCTTCCCTGGTCTCCTGCTGCCCACACATATCTAGGGAGCAAAGACCCTGCTGGTGATGCAGGCAATGGCTGGGTGTCCTCTGCCCAGGGTGTGCTGGGGCGTCATCTGCAGGCTCTGCTTGGGATGTGTGTGAGCGGATCTGGGGACAGCCTGTGGACCTCTCCCCAAGGCCGCATGAACCCAGCTGTCCTGGGGATCAGGACACCATCCTGGAGGCACTGGGTCCATTTCTTGAGTGAACATCCGTCTGGTTTTTGTGTACAGGTGAACTTCGGAATGCACCCAGGTCAGGAGGGCCACCTCAGTCTGCCCAGTGTGTAGAGGCATGATAGCCCCTCCTTGTTTCCTGCGTGTGGGAGTTGGGGAGGGTCTGTGTGCCTTGCACTGCTGTAATGATGTACGTGGTCATCTTCAGGGGCTGTAGCTGTGGCACAGGTGACGTGGTGCTGCGTTCCCTGCTGTGTTTTCTAGCTATCTCACAACCCTGCAGGCACAGGCGTGTGCAGATGGATCCCTTTCTGGTTCTTTCTGCTGCGTTCATTGTGCACAGAGGCGCAGCGCACAGCCCCGGGGCTTCAGTGTGGGCACCAGCCTTAGCTTATTTCTTAGGCATCTGAGCTCCTTGAAGGCTTTTGGCACACGGATGTAGACGGCCTCACAGGGAAGTGTTTCAGAGGCCCAAGGCCGAGGAACACAAAGCAAATGCCAGACATTGTCAGATCCTGTCCCCCCGTGGGGGCAGCTCTGGAGGGGAGGGGATGCCAGAAGCAGAGTGTCATGAGATCAGCTGTGACAAGGACGGATGAGCCATATGGTCACTTGGCGCCTTTGGTTTCAAGGTGCAGGTGCTGGTTTGGGTGGATGCATCAGGGGCCAGAAGCCCCAGCGTGCTCCTGGCTGAGTGATTGACACTCCTGCAAAGCCTGGACTTCTGCCCCCAGCTTTGTGTTCAGGCCACGTTATGCAGAAGCAGCAGCAGAAGCTGTTCTTTTGGAGACAAAGGAGTCCTTAGAGCCTGTCTTTTTAGTTTTCTGCACCCAAGACAAGGCTCTGTTTTCTTTCAGGTCACTGACACCCTTGAATTGAATGTTTAATTTTGGTTCAGGTTGTGCCCATCTCGAGGACATTTCCTCCCGTGTTGAGTTTCCTGCCTTTGATTGTTACCTGCTCCGTTGCTGGCAGTGCCTGTGACCTACCAGGAAAGGCTTTATGATGGGCCAGTCCTGGTGTCCAGTGTGTTGACTGAACTATTTGGCTATATCTTATGATCCAGTGGAGGACTTGTACACACTCCAGTGTTGTGTTGGCCCATGGAAATGCAGGGGTGAGACTCTCATGGGAACTAGATGGAAAGGAAGATGCTGGAAGGCCCTTTTGAACTAGGCCAAGAGACAGTTAGGAGAAGAGTAAGGTCCAAGTCATTGTCATTCGACTTAACAGCAAACTAGCTTTCCTGACGGGGTAAGGGTCATTTGTACATCTCTTTTGGGAATCAACTGCATACACACAGAAAAGACTTTAAGTACATCTTCACTGTTGCTCAAGAAATTTGGAAGAATGTTCACAAAGAATCATCCTAAGTGTGATGGGAGTTCTAAGAAACAAGGAGGCTTGGTGCTGTTACAATGTTGCCAAGTGCCCAAGGCCCTCAGCAGCCTGAATGTCCAGCTTCCAGTGGACAGGCCAGGAGATCTCTGCACAGCCAGGTGATGCAATTTAAAAATCTGCATTAGAAATTCTGTTTTCAAAAGAGTATAACAACAAAAGAGTGGTCCTATGATTTGAAATAAAAATAAGCCCCAATGCTCTATCGGTAGTATCAACCCGTCCCTGTTTAAAAAATAAGGGCCCAGAGAAGTCGGCTCAGGCTGTGGTCGGCAGTGCCAGTGTGTGATGGGCTGAGCAGTTAGTCCATGGTCTATGTGGAGGGAACGGCTGAGATCGACATTAGGAGCTCTGATTAAGACACGTCCTTCTTACCTGGGGGAGATTGCGTCTGCGGGTCCCCTGCCCATGGGTGCTAATGGGCGGATGTTCAGAAAGGAAGGCTCCAGCCCTGTCTCCCTGTGCCACAGGGTGGTTTCTATTCTTTAAAGGTCATCTTGGTGCTTGGGTGGAAAATGGATCATGGGAGGGGCTGAATCTGCACCTTGGGCAAATGCTACAGATGGATAGCAGATGAAAGATCTGCGCAGCGCCCGGGGCGGGACCCATTGCCATCGGAGAGGTGTGCAGGTGTGTAGCCTAAATGCTGCATGGAGATTTCCTTTGGGGCCTGTCGCACTTGCAGTCCCCGGGGACGCCGAGGATGTCAGCCTGCAGGCCATGGGGATTCAGGGGGGCCGCTCACAGGACTGGGGGAGTTGAGGTCATGCCTGCTGCCCGTCAGGGTTGTGGGGGTGTCTGGACGGCAGGAGAAGGGAGGGGCGGGGAGGCCACTGTTCAGAGTCCCTCCTTCACCCAGGAGTCTGAGTGTCTGCTGTGTGCTCGGCACTGAGATGAACGGGACAGAAAGCAGAGGACAAGTGTATTGTGAGGCTTGATCCACCTGCTGCCTTGACATCTTGGGCCTCCCAGGCTCCGAAGTCTAACCAGGAGTTGCCCTGATGTCACCAGAGGTGTGTCCCCGACCAGTGGGAGAGTCTCCCCGAAGGCTGATTCCCACCCTCTGGCTCGGTGCCACTGGACAGGTCATCAGCCCCATGGGTTTCACCTCCCTGCTGAGTTGTGGGTGGGTACAAAGGACCCAGGCACTGTGGGAACCAGAGGGCACCTTCCCCTTTCATCCCTGCGAAGGCTCCTGGTCTCCGGATCCTGTGGGCAGCCCTGCATGCAAGTGGTGCCCGTCTCCCAGGGCGGTACGTGTGACATCAGTGCTGTCACTCCACTGCCCTGTTTGCAGCCCACACATGAGTCAAGGCCCCTTCCCCTGGGTGAGGGGCAGTGATTGTGGGGAGAGGTCTCTTGGCTGCTGCTGTCCGTGAGCCTGAGTAGCTCCCCCATCCGCTCGCGCCCCACCTGGGCCGAGGCTCCCAGAAGGACCTGCTGGGGAGCCACGGGTTCCGAGGTCCTGTTTCAGGAGGGCCCCCCGAGACCCAGCACCCCCAGGTGGAGACGGAGCCAGCAGGCTGGGGCGGGCCGGGCCCTGGCAGCTGGCCTGGGCCTCAGGAGGGCAGTGGGGCCATGGGATCCTGGAAGCCAGCAGCAAGGGCTGGAGTTTATTTCCCAGGTCCCAGGGGCTCACTGGGGGTTTAAACTGGGAAGTGACATGATGCGGTTTATACTTCTAAAAGATCCTTTTGGTACTCGGGTAGGAAATGGATTGGGGAGGGGTGAGGTGGACATGGGTCAGGCAGGAGGCTGGAGCTGCAGGTCCCAGGGGAGGCGGGTGGGGGCGGGTTCTGTGGCAACGGAGGGAGGTTCAGATTCCAGATGTGCATTTGGAGAGGATGCAGGAGGGGGGATGGAGACGGCACGAGGGCTGGGGCAGTCAGAAGAGGCCCTCCCCCTTGGGGCGTGTGACCTGAGCCACTGAGAGGGGGCTGGGTGTGGGGGCGGGGATGAGGCTGAAGGCAGAGGGTCAGGAGTGGATTCTGTGTGTGTTCAAGTGGAGAGGTCCAGTGGGTGGCTCCTGACAAATGCCAGCTTGGTCAACGTCACCACTGCATGGTACTTAAGTTGGGTGAATAACACGGGGCCGGGGGGCGGTGTATGCAGAAGGTTCATCCCCATCAGGTCATGGTGTCCTGGATATATGGGGGTCTGCGTCACCAGCGTGTGGTCTGGTAGACCCCTCCCCAAACTCTAAGGGCAAGTGGGGTCTCTGCTCTTGTGCCCTCCTCCCCGTAACTCTGGGGTCCTTGGCTCTTCTGAGTAGCGTCTCTGGCACAGAATCCCCTCCTCTTCTGCTCACACCATAGAGCAAACTTGCCCTTCAGCCTTCAGGAAGGGTTTTTGCCGAGTACTGGAGTTTAGAGACTGGAGTTAAAGCTACGGGTTGTCTTTTGCTTGGTTGAGAAAATTTCCACCTGAGTTATTTTAGCTTCCTCGTAGGACAAGCGTCTCTCTAGGGCTTATAATGACTTGAGAGGGAGTTTGGAAGGTGTTGTGTTTCTCTGGGAGTGTTTCTGTGGAGGTCAGAGTGGACCCTCCAGGGCGCTGGGTAAGTAGTCCATGTTCTGCACCTTCCCAGGTGTAGAGGTTCTGATTTGGGAGCAGGATCAGCTGAGGACTGGGCTTTTCCCAGCCAGGGGCCAGTGACAGATGACACTCCTCTCAAGGAAGTGGGGTATGGATTTTATAAGATCCAGGTGGGCAAGGGCCGTTACTTGAATTTTGAAGAAATAGAATGAGAGTCTCGCGAGTTGGGTTTCTAGACTAACTTTTCTTTTCAGTATTTGAACCTACTGAAGTCCAAAGAGGTGGGGGGATTCTCCAAAGGCTGCGTGGCCTTTATGCAGTGAGAGCTGCATTTCCTGTCCCTGGGGCCAGACTCCTCCTGGACAGCAAGCCCTCCATGCTCACCACGTGGACGTCCTACAGGCAAGCAGCTTTTCAAGAACAGATTGAGCATGAACATGAAGGCTGTGTCCAGCACCGTGGTGCCTTGCACTGGGCCACAGTTCTGAGCTGGACTCTTCTGGCCACAAGAGAATCGAGTAGGGGTCCCTAATTAAATGACACATATGATTTTGTTTTAATATTCCAGTTATTATAGGTAGAGATGTGAACATCATTTATTTTTTGGATTTTCTGAAACAAGGGTTTGCCTTTAGGTTTGGTGCTGGGAATAGAAGAGAAAGACACCGTCCCCGATCAGGGAGACAGACCTGTAACCAGGACACAGAGGTGGGACTCTGGCGGGGTTGGCAGTGCATATACAGCAGATGCTTGGCTCAGCCCTGGAAGCAGTGCCTTTCCTGAGACTAGGAAGCAGGATGGGACTTGCTGGGGACACATTCAAGGAGGTGGCGTAGAAGGCGTCGTGTCCAGCGGGAGGAGCACTGCAGAGGGACACCTAGACCAAGGAGCTGAAGCCTGACCAGGCGGAGCTGGAGGAGAGACAGGCCCAACCCTGAGCTCTGGGTCACTGGACTCTCTGCTGCTCTGGGAAGCCTGAAGGGACGGGAGCCCTATGGTGTGGACTTGTGATCCCGTCTGCACGTGGGGCAGCCCCTGGCGGTCACTGTGGGCCCATCAGCTGGGTGCTCAGTGGAGTCCACGTGTGCTTCTCATGCGGCCACTGACCCGCCCTAAGCAGGTGCTGCTGTCACCCTCTGAGGGCTGGAGACAAGTGTCCCCTGTTGCTGTGGAAAGAGGGTCTTTGCAGGTGTAATTAGCTTAGGATTTTGAGATAAACGCTTCTGGATTTAGGAGGGGTCCTAAACCCCACGACACAGTTGACTGTGGGAAGACAGAGGCAGAGATGGGCATGATGTGGCCACAAGCTGAAGAATGCCCCAGAGCCACCTGCAGCCACCAGAAGCTGGAAGAGCCCGGGGAAGATTCCTTTGTGGAGGCTTTGGCGGGAGCGGGTCTCTGCTCACACCTTGATTTTGGGTTTCTGGCCTCCAGAACCGTGAGCGTGTTAATTTCCACTGTTTTAAGCAAGATGCCAGGTCCGTGGCAGCTGGCAAAGGCTGTCCCAGGAAAGGGACACAGGCCCCTTTGAGAGAGGGGAAATGCTCACGCTTTGTCCTTGTCACCCAACTAGCAAATGGTAGAGCGGGGCTTTGAACTTCCCACGTGACCTGCAGCCCGCTGGTTTTTTACGCCCAAATAACAGCTCATATTTATTGAGCACTTGTTCTGGGCCAGGAACCATACGGAGCACTTGTCTTTGATTGGCTCATTTATCTCGAGGGGCATCTTGCAAGAGATGAGTTCATCTGAACACGAGACACAGCCGGTCTATCCTTGGGAGAGAGTAAACTATTTTTGAGGACCTGATATATATATTTTTCCCCTCTGTCCCTGGCATCTCATTCACTCAAAGGAGATTTTTCCACCTTGAGAGAGCTGAGCACAAGCAGGAGAAGTGTCAGGCCCGTCAACCAGAGGTTCCTAAAGCATTTCATCTTGTAATACATTAATAGAGAAAACCAAGGTGATTTCCAGTCCATTCCAGTAAATCGGTTTTAGCACTAACGAATTGTCCTTTGTGAGCAGGGCGTTATCGGCAAACCACGGCCGTTAATGGTGACGTGGAAGCATTTGAAACTCCAGCAAAAATTATAATCTCCAAAGACTGGAAGAATCTCAGTGTTCTATTAATTAACGCTGGTTGTCTGATCGATGTTGCTAATGGGTAGCAGATTAAAGTCTGGATCGTGGCACATGGGCTGATTGCTACCTGTTGCTTCCGGTGACCTCATTCCAACATTTGCATTCAAATCCGATAGCTCAGGGTTCCAGCAGTCCGTGGATCATAAATCTCCTCCCGCTCCTCTGGCGGAATCTCAAGCATGTAGGCCTGTGCTAACGGCAAGAATGATCGGAAAGACAGTTGTGGACAAACAGAGCGTGAAGAAAAACATTCTTATTGGAAGATGTGGCAGAAACGATTCTCCTCTGTGCTAGGCAGACGTCGGCTCTGCAGAGCTGGCCAGAGACAAAGGTCGCCCCACTGACGGATTGGGGCACGGAGAGGGGCGTCACCCTGCCCCAGCCCAGAGGTCTCAGGGTCTCGGGGCCACGTGCCCGTGGCCTGGAAGTGGGAACGAGGAGGTGGGTGGCAGCCAGGCATCCTGGCGCGTTTCCCTGCTCACTTCGCCCCGAAGCAGCCCCACTTGGAGGTGTTGCCTTGACCTGTGAACTTCCATTGTCCTAGGTCCCCGGTAGCTGACCGTGGGCAGTTCTGTTGAGTCCAGCAACATTGTTCCTAGTGTGATTTTTCTGCTGAGGAAAGTGAAGCCGAAGCACTTGCCCAGGATCAGGGAGCAGTGATGGAGAGATGGGGGCCAGGTCTGGGACTCCCCCCCCCCGCCCTTCCTCATCCTCTTGTTCCCCCCCTGGGGTTTAACAGTGAGGGGGGCTGGTCAAACAGCGCACTGAAGGCTCCCTGGGCTCCTCTGGGGAGGGTGTGGGTGGGACCTAGGTGGATGATGGGAGGGGTTGCAGAGAGCTGGGGGGGCACAGATGACAGTGGCAGTGCAGGTGAGGTGGGGGCAGGGGCCCCTTGCAGGACTCGTAAGGGGTGAGAATCTGCAGGAAGTGGGATTCACCCTTTTAGTCCTGCTTGGTTGTCCCCGTGTCACCCACGCTCATGACACCTGTGCTTGGTCTCTGCTGCGAGCTCCCCGAGGACGACCATCGTGACTCTCACTTGTGGCTACCTGTCCAACCCTTGTGGTCTCCATTAGAGAGAGGGCAATTAATACTCGTTGGGTTAAACTAAACCATTCCAGTGACTGAGAACCACGAACCCAGATCCTGAAGCACGGGACACCATTTCCCCGAACTCTGGTTTTCCGTCAGGTGGAGACAGCAGGGGGGGAGGAACCACCCCACCCCCGCCTGCACACGCCTCTCCGTGGGATGGTGTCCGTCGTCAGGTGGGGCTGCCTGGCACTTAGCAGCCTGTTACTCACTGTGCACGTTCACAGGGTGACACATCTTTATCCATTTAGCTCAGCTAATTTGAATCATTGCCACAGAATTTTTCTAGACTATTTAAAGAGGAACATGCTGACCAGTTCCATATATATATGCCAAGTAGCTTTTAAACAAGCGGAGCTCTGCCGTCTGCAAAACAAACTGTCTTTCCTCGGGGACAGTTCTGTTTTGTCCTCTAGGTAGGCTCTGAGTGGGAATGGGAGGAGGTAAAGGAACATGCAGTTGGAGACTCTTCCTTGTGCTTAACAAGTACAGGGCTGTTGAACAATCACATCGATTTCTGTTGATGGATGTCACGGGGTTTGAAAGCGAATTCTTACCCTGGGCTAGGCCCTCTCGGAGACGCCAGCACAGTGCTACGTCCTTAAACGACACTGGTGGGGAACGAGGGAAGGAAGGCTCATCTTGCCACGGAAGTAACCAAGTAACCGTGCCACCTGGCGGACCTCATCAGAGCCACAGTGCACTCAGGTACCTACCTGACGCTCAAGTGGAGACGTTTGTTGGGCAGAGGGGACTGCCGTCTGGTGGCTGGTCTCTTTTGGCAGAGCATCGAGAGGGAGCAGCAGTCCCAACACACAGAAAACCCAGGAGGCGGATGCGCGCTTCTCCAGAGAAGGCGGGGCCGTTCCAGAAAGCTCCGGGGACTCCCAGAATCCCAAGGGCTGCCCGGAACATTCCTGTCTCTCCTCGGCCCTCCTCCATCTCTAAGAAGCATGGGACATCCCACCTTCAGTCCTTTAGGAGACCCTGATTGCCACCCCACTGGGCCCCTCTGGCTTCCTGCAGATTTGTCCGCAGGATGTCCTCTGGTCCCTCCTCCTCTGCCTTTCTGTGGCCTGGATGCCAGCCCAGTGTCAGTTGCTGAGCTCTCATGGGGGACAGCGTCACGCACCAGGCAACGTGTGGGCTCAGGTCCCGGCTCCACCAGGAGCACCTCACCTCCCTACGGCTCCATTTCTCCCTCTGGAGCCCGGGCTAGCGAGTCCCACGCAGGCCCTCGCGGGGACTCCGTGGAAGGAGTGGTGTGAATCCTCCAGCACGTTTCCTGGTGCATTGAACAGCCCACGTGCGCAAGCCCAAGCAGGAGAGCACCAGCAGAGCACATCTGCCAGCACAGCCTGAGCCCTGGCTGGCCTCCGCCTCGCCCGCTGGGATTGTGCCCCAAGCTGTGTCCTGCCACCCTCCTGCCGAGAGCAGCCTGTGGGGCTGCAGGAATTGAGAGCCTGGAGTTAGGCGCGGGTGTGAATCCCGGCTCTGCCACTCACAAGCTGTGTGACTGTAAACCCGTCTCTCACCTTCTCTGTGCCCTGCTCGTGAGCTGTGTCTCCTCTGCTTCTCGTGGTGCCTGGGCTTCACGCTCCCACTTTGCTCTGCAGCTGGGAGTTGGTCGGCCTTCCTCGCTGCTCAGCCCCTCCTGTGCTGGGCCAGCTGCAGGTGCCACCGTTAGCTTTCCGACTTTTCATTTCAAGCACCCCTTCTGAGCCCGGCCTGTTCCTGCTCCAGAGTGACTCGGATGGCTTGCTGACCCGGGCAGTGGCCCCTACTGCGTCAGGTCCCTGGTCAGCTGAGGCTGGTGGTGGAGATGCCCAGGGCAGCATGGCAGCCACAGGAGCAGATGAAGTCAGTTCCTAGACTGAGGTGGATGCGACCCTGGACCTCCTGCTCCTAAGTTGGGGTCCCGGTGACTCTCCAGGTTGCAGAGGGAGCAGCCAGTTTGCTGAGATTCTGAGAACTGACGGGAGGGAGGGCGAAGTAGGCATAGGAACCTCCTTCCACCTCCACGGGGCCCTCCTACTCCACAGCGTTCCTCAAACTCGCCTCCTCACTGGGTCAGAGAGGGAAGGAACCTGCCCGGGGTGTGCCTGGGACGTCACACCACAAAGCAGGGCTGTTCCTTGACTTCAGTGAGCAGCTGGGGACGACTCTCTCCCTGGCAGCCGGTCAGCCCGGTGCTCCCCGGAGAGTCCCTCACAAAGAATCCTTGCGCTTTCCAAGCCTCGTGTGCCCTGTTTCGGTGTCTGTGGTGCAGGCAGGAGACGGGGGTCAGGACAGTGGAGCCACACTGTGCGCCCTGCGGCAGCAGCCTCTCATGGCTGTTGGCAACGGGACCGTGGACTGCTCTCTGGCGCAGCCCCCCCCCCCCCATGGACTGTAGCTCGATGCAAGGGGACAGAGTTGCTAACAGGTGTCTGAGTTTGCATGTTATGAGCTCAGCAGGGTTTTCTGGGGGACACTGACTGTATGTCTGATGCTGTTCTCAGCATCTGGGGTGCATCTAGGAGCAGAGCAGAGTGGGGCTCCACCCTCCAGGACATCCACCCTAAAAGCCCTGCTGCCTGCATCTCCACTTCCCCCTCCTCCTGCTGCCCACCCGGGGCTGCCTGGACCAGGCAGTGATGTGGATTCCTCCCACCCCGGGGCCTTTGCATACCCTGTTCCTCTGCCGGAAGTGCTCTCTCTGCCCCTCTCCTTAATGATGCCTCCTCGTCTCGGCTTCCTTGGGGCATCCCCCCACTGCCTCCCGCACCCCGCAGCCAAGCTCAGGTTACTTTGCTACTTGGCTCTCCCAGAATTGGGCTTTTCCCTTCAGAGTAGCAGTAGGTCTCAGTCTCTGTGTACGAATGTTTTTTGTGATTTTTTTCATTACCTTTCTTTTGTACCAGACCTTAAATGGCACAATTTTCAGGGAGGTTAAAGAAATCACTTGGTCAAGACCTGAGGGGGCCATAGTCAGGATTTGAACCCAAGTCCGCCTGTCTCTGCTTTGTGCCGTCCGACATAAAGCTGGGGAGGTGGAGCTCCACATTCCCCCGTGGCCTCGTCCACCTGCCCTCCCACTTCACCTCTGCTATGCAAAGCTCTCCACTTGCAATTAGCTGTGCAAAGATGAAAATAATAGCTGCTAACATCGACTGGGGACGTGCTGTTTGCTAGACGCTGGGTAAGTGCCTGCCTGTGCTGGCTGCTTGGATTGGAGGGGCAGGAGCTATAATTAGCCCTGAAGCGAGAGTGAGAACACTCAGTGGGGAGTGCGCGGTGCCCCAGGCTTCCCAGGCCTGGAGCCTGGTCCTGCTGGACCCCCAGCTAGGGCCATGCACCTTCTGTGTTGTCCTCCCAGGGAGGGGAGGGGGCATGCGAGAGGGGGTGAGGGCAAGGCCCGGCTCTGGGTCCTGGCTAACACAGCCTCTGCAGCCTGGGCAGGCTTGCTGCCCGGAGGGGATCCGCCTGCCGCTGGTTTCTTGCTCCTTGATTTCGTGGGCCTCCATGCAGACAGATGTGAGAGGATGGGGGCCGGCTTGGAGCACCCTGCTACTGGCTCTCAGGCTGGGACCTTGCTGCAGCATGGCCAGGTCCATCCAGGGTTCCTGTGGGGCCTCTGGTGTCTGAAAGTGTGGTGACACTCGAGGACCTGGGATGCCTCCCCCTCTGTTTTCTCCTGGCGTCCTGCTCAGTTTTGTGCAAATGGCTTCTCGGAGGAATCTCGGGGCCAGGGAAAAGAGAAAGATAGTTCCCCACGGTCAGGGTCAGGAGGACCCTGGCCACCGTGACCCCTCCAGGGTGCAGTTAGGCCCGCCATGCCTCTCTGAGCAAAGGCTTTGTGCAGGGGCTGCTCCAGGACCCCTTTGTGCAGGGGCTGCTCCAGGACCCCTTGGGGCAGGCTCTTGGGGGCCCCAGCAGTTCTGAGCTGGAGGCATACACCAGCTACACATGGGAGCCTGGCTGGGGGGCACATGCCCAGGTCTCGGGGCAGTCATGTGCTGCATGAGAGCCCTGTGACCTGAGCAAGCTCGAGGACAAGCCCTCTGAGCCTTGGTGCCCTCATATGGAAAATGGGCTGATCGGGTGCTGGACTGTCCACGTTGCTGCAGTGACCCACTGAGGTCACATTTGACCTACTTATCCAGGGCCCTGTGGATGGCAGCCACTCCGTGATCGGCAGGTCCACACTGAAAATACCTGTCTGATTGGCGCCCTGATGTGGATTCTGCCTGTCCTGAGCTCCTCCCGGGAACCCGGCCCCTCTTCCTCTGATTGGTCCCCGTGGTTAATTTCTGAGGCCCCCATAGTTTTCCCTCCTTCATTCTGAAGAACAGAGATACCCTGCTGAAGGGTCAGGAAATGAGAGGGAGGCGGGAACTCGGAGAGTGAGGGCTGATAATGACCCTGCAACAGGGACAGTCTCCGCTGTGGCGAAAAATAATGAAACATCGATTCTCAGAACCTATTACGAGTCAGATTTATATGAGAATTTAAAAAAGCAATTAGTCTAGATTGAAACTAATTAGTGTTTTCTTTGCCCCCACCCTCAGATGGCTCCGGGGGGATGTTATTAGGGACCTACTAGGTGCAGGAACTGCGGGGGAATCGGAGATGGGAAGGAAGCCTGCCACACGGGGCTCCCTCTGCTCTTAGGGGAGAGAGGGCACAGGAGGATGGCTGTCATCTGGGGCACATCCTACCTGTGGCGTGATGGGAGCAACAGAGCCATGTGGAGGCCCCCAAGGGAGAAGAGACCCCGTCCCTCATTCCCCTTCAGCCCCGTGGGGCCACCCGAGCTCCTCCGCTCAGCTCTTCTTCCTGCACCAGGCTACCTGCCTGTTACCACTGGTTCACCTACTTCCTGGGTGGACCCCGTCATCCCCGGGACAGCCACCCCCACCTCGGGGAGGAGTCCGGAGCTCCAGCCATGTGACTGACCTCTCTCCTGAGAGGTCCAAGGTCAAACTCCCATCCCCCCGCCCCCGCCCCAATCCACTGCTGCTCCTGGGTTCTCTTCCAGGTGAATGTCACCATGTACTGGGCCCCCAGGGGTCAATTCCATGGTCCCCCTGAGGACCACTTCCCTCGTCTCCCTGGTCCCAGATGCCACAGTTTTGGGACATTTCCCCTCTCTGTCCTCACTGAGTCCCCACTGCTTCCACTGTCCCCCTCTGCCCATCCTCCTGCCCACCTGTCCCTCCTCCATGCCACGGCAGGTGTCGAGGGCATTCACTGAGGTCCCCTGCAGCGAGGACTCCATCCATCACCTCTTTTTTTTTTTTTTAATTTTTTATTGTGGGTTGTTCAAAACATTACAAATTTCTTGACATATCATATTCCACACTTTGATTCTAGTGGGTTATGAACTCCCACCTTCACCCCATACACAGATTGCAGAATCACATCAGTTACACATCCATTGATTTACATATTGCCATACTAGTGTCTGTTGTGCTCCGCTGCCTTTCCCATCCTCCCCCCTCCCCCCTCCCCACCTCTCCCCTCCCCTCCCCTCCTCTCTCTCTACCTCCTCCACTCTATAACCCTGAGGGTCTCCTTCCATTACCATGCAATTTCCCTTCTCTCTCCCTTTCCCTCCCACCTCTCATCCCTGTTAAATGTTAATCTTCTTCTCCTGCTCTTCGTCCCTACTCTGTTCTTAGTTACTCTCCTTATATCAAAGAAGACATTTGGCATTTGTTTTTTAGGGATTGGCTAGCTTCACTTAGCATAATCTGCTCTAATGCCATCCATTTCCCTGTAAATTCTATGATTTTGTCATTTTTTAATGCAGAGTAATACTCCATTGTGTATAAATGCCACATTTTTTTTTATCCATTCGTCTATTGAAGGGCATCTAGGTTGGTTCCACAGTCTTGCTATTGTGAATTGTGCTACTATGAACATCGATGTAGCAGTGTCCCTGTAGCATGCTCTTTTTAGGTCTTTAGGGAATAGACCGAGAAGGGGAATAGCTGGGTCAAATGGTGGTTCCATTCCCAGCTTTCCAGGAAATCTCCATACTGCTTTCCAAATTGGCTGCACCAATCTGCAGTCCCACCAGCAATGTACAAGTGTACCCTTTTCCCCACATCCTCGCCAGCACTTGTTGTTGTTTGACTTCATAATGGCTATCAATCTTACTGGAGTGAGATGGTATCTTAGGGTGGTTTTGACTTGCATTTCTCTGACTGCTAGAGATGTTGAGCATTTTTTCATGTACTTGTTGATTGACTGTATGTCCTCCTCTGAGAAGTGTCTGTTCAGGTCCTTGGCCCATTTGTTGATTGGGTTGTTTGTTCTCTTATTGTCTAATTTTTTGAGTTCTTTGTATACTCTGGATATTAGGGCTCTATCTGAAGTGTGAGGAGTAAAGATTTGTTCCCAGGGTGTAGGCTCCCTATTTACCTCTCTTATTGTTTCTTTTGCTGAGAAAAAACTTTTTAGTTTGAGTAAGTCCCATTTGTTGATTCTAGTTATTAACTTTTGTGCTATGGGTGTCCTATTGAGGAATTTGGAGCCCTACCCCACCGACTGTAGATCATAGCCAACTTTTTCTTCTATCAGACGGCGTGTCTCTGATTTGATATCAAGCTCCTTGATCCATTTTGAATTCACTTTTGTGCATGGCGAGAGAAAGGGATTCAGTTTCATTTTGTTGCATATGGATTTCCAGTTTTCCCAGCACCATTTGTCGAAGATGCTATCCTTCCTCCATTGCATGCTTTTAGCCCCTTTATCAAATATAAGATAGTTGTAGTTTTGTGGATTGGTTTCTGCGTCCTCTATTCTGTACCATTGGTCCACCCGCCTGTTTTGGTACCAGTACCATGCTGTTTTTGTTACTATTGCTCTGTAGTATAGTTTGAAGTCTGGTATCGCTATACCGCCTGATTCACACTTCTTGCTTAGCATTGTTTTTGCTATTCTGGGTCTTTTATTTTTCCATATGAATTTCATGATTGCTTTCTCTATTTCTACAAGAAATGCCATTGGGATTTTGATTGGCATTGCATTAAACCTATAGAGAACTTTTGGTAATATCGCCATTTTGATGATGTTAGTTCTGCCTATCCATGAACAGGGTATATTTTTCCATCTTCTAAGATCTTCTTCTATTTCTCTCTTTAGGGTTCTGTAGTTTTCATTGTATAAGTCTTTCACCTCTTTTGTTAGGTTGATTCCCAAGTATTTTATTTTTTTTGAAGATATTGTGAATGGAGTGGTTGTCCTCATTTCCATTTCAGAGGATTTGTCGCTGATATACAGGAATGCCTTTGATTTATGCATGTTGATTTTATATCCTGCCACTTTGCTGAATTCATTTATTAGCTCTAATAGTTTCTTTGTAGAGCCTTTTGGGTCTGCTAGGTATAGAATCATATCATCTGCAAATAGTGATAATTTAAGTTCTTCTTTTCCTATTTTTATGCCTTTAATTTCTTTCGTCTGTCTAATTGCTCTGGCCAGTGTTTCGAGAACTATGTTGAAGAGAAGTGGAGAGAGAGGGCATCCCTGTCTTGTTCCAGATTTTAGAGGGAATGCCTTCAGCATAGATTGCTTTTACAATATTGAGGTATGTTCCTGTTATCCCTAGTTTTTCTAGAGTTTTGAACATAAAGGGATGCTGTACTTTGTCGAATGCTTTTTCCGCATCTATCGAGATGATCATATGGTTCTTATTTTTAAGTCTATTGATGTGGTGAATAACCTTTATTGATTTCCGTATATTGAACCAGCCTTGCATCCCAGGGATGAATCCTACTTGATCATGGTGTACAATTTTTTTGATATGTTTTTGTATCCGATTCACCAGAATTTTATTGAGGATTTTTGCATCTAGGTTCATTAGAGATATTGGTCTGTAGTTTTCTTTCTTTGAAGTGTCTTTGTCTGGTTTAGGTATCAGGGTGATGTTGGCCTCATAGAATGAATTTGGAAGTTCTCCCTCCTTTTCTATTTCCTGAAGTAGCTTGAAAAGTATTGGTATTAGTTCTTCTTTAAAGGTTTTGTAAAATTCTGCTGTATACCCATCCGGACCTGGGCTTTTCTTAGTTGGTAGTCTTTTTATGGTTTCTTCTATTTCCTCAATTGATATTGGTCTGTTTAGGTTTTCTATATCCTCCTGACTCAATCTGGGCAGATCATATGACTTAAGAAATTTATCTGTGCCTTCACTATCTTCTATTTTATTGGAGTATAAGGATTCAAAATAGTTTTTGATTATCTTCTGTATTTCTGAAGTGTCTGTTGTCATCCATCACCTCTTTGTCTCCTACAAACTAGCAACTTCCCCGGTAATCTTCGTCTGTCCTTCCACCCTCCGTCCAGTACTGGTCAAGCTCCTACTGGGTGCCGGGCAGGAGGGTGAGTGCTGAGTGCTGAGTTTCAGTGGTGAACAAAGCCTGCATCGTCCCTGAGCTCCTCAAGGTCATGGGCTGGTGGACAGACTGGTGATACATAGACGATGATCGGTAACCAAGTGTGAGAGGTGCGACATGGGAACGGCAGGGTGACAAGGATGAGCAGGGGCAGGAGGCACACCCGAGGCCCTGGTTAGCTGAACGTTTGGATGTGAGGATGCCACCGTGCACTCCTTAGCACCAAATGATCTGGGAGGACTGAGGACAGGAAGCCAGGCTTCACTGTGAGGGTGACAGGGGCATGCCTCTGTGTCAGCAGTCCATGCAGAGGGATCCACAGGGAGCAAGGAGATCCGAGGGGCAGCGGTCAGCCTGCCCTGGCTCGGGGGCTGCCTGGGTCCCAGGAGCCACAAGCAGGGTGCTAGGGATTCTTGCCTAGGGCACCCACTACAGAGCAAAGGCACTGAATGTGACACCCGTCCAGTACTGGTCAAGCTCCTACTGGGTGCCGGGCAGGAGGCGCCTGTTCTGGTTCTTCCCAGCCCAGGTGCAGAGCACTGGGGAGGGGTCACTTTAGCCCTGAGCAGGGTGGCCTGGTAAAGTGATCGACATCCCAAGCAATGAGTAGCTGCGACGGGGAGAGTGCCGGGAAGTGAAGACTGAGCTCTCATGCAGGACACGGGGCTTTGCTGGCCCTTGGCCCCTGGGGAATCTCCCTGGGGATGGTTAGGGAAGGCTCTGACGCTTGGTTCCCAGGGAGGAAAAGGTGGGGGAAGGGCATCAAGGCGAGGGGAACAGACAGTCTGGTGCGTCCCAGGAAGGGCACCTGAGAGAGTCATTGAAGATGATGACCGGGGGGTGGACTAGGGCCAAGTCTTGCAGGATTCGCTGGAGGAGCCTCCGTCAGGGTGTCCTAAAGTCACATGGCTGTGTGACCAGCTGCCCTGGAGTCGGGGGCACAGAACAGCAGCTACGTCCTTGGACTCAGTCTGGACAGGTGTCGGGGCACGTGCCCACGTAGCATTGACCTGGTTGGCTGGTGGGGGCCAGGGAGTGATCTTCAGGGACACCCAGGCTGAAGCTGGGTGGCCTTCCGCAGTCTGGCCTCAGAAGTCATTCGGCATATGGGGGTCGAAGCTGTCATGAGCCCAGCCAGCTTCAAGGGAGGGGACGGTGGCCTCACCTCTTCAGAGGAGGAGTGTCAAATAAGTAATGCGGGACCTGGTGTTTAAGGTGCCACAGAAGCAGGCCTTGGAGAGTGCTTAGGATTCACTCTCCCGTCCTGACCCAGGTGATGCGTTTTTGGTGTTTCTCTTCTCTTGGCGAGATCTCTCTAATATTCATCTGGATCCCCTTCTCCACAGATCTCACCGCGACTCTCTTTGTGGTCCGTGCATCTGATTTTCAGCAGCAGAGGGGCAGGCTTTAGACATCTCCACCTTCTCTCGGCCTCTTCTCACAGTGGGGTGACAGGAAGATGGCACTGGGGCCACAGCAGAGGTCTAGAGGAGATGGGGGTGAAGTGCTCGCCAGAATGGTTGGTTTGTGACCAGAATTAGCTTTTGACTATGTTCCTCATGTTCTGGGGGACAATTCATAGCATTAGCTAAAGGCTTCTGATATTTTTGTTAGGTGTTTTATTTTGAGTAAATTAAGTATCATGAGTTTTTTTTTTTCTTTGAATGCCAAAGCAATACACTATGGAAAAAGTCAAGAAAATGTAGGGGGAAAAAAAGAAATAAATGAAAAGACAACGTAAGTCTTGTGCCACATATCATTCTTTTTAAAAATTTATTCTAGTTACCTGTGACAGCAGAATGCATTTCAATCCATTATACACAAATGGAGCACAACGTTTCACTTCTCTGGTTGTACACGATGTAGGGTCGCACCACGTGTGCAGCCATACATGTACCTAGGGCAAAGACCTTCAGCCCATTCCACCATCGATCCTGCCCCCCTGCCTCCTCCCCTTCCCTCCCTCTCCTTTGCCCAATCAGAGTGCCTCCATTCTCCGCAATCCCCCTCCCCCCATTTTGGATCAGCATCCACTTATCAGAACATTTGGCTTTTAATTTTTTGGGATTGGCGTAATTCGCTTAGCATGATATTCTCCAACTCTATCCATTTACCTGAAAATGCCATGATTTTATTCTCTTTTAATGCCGAGTGGTATTTCATGGTGTATATATACCACAGTTTCTTTATCTGTTCATCTATTGAAGGGCATCTAGGTTGGTTCCACAGTTTAGTTGTTGTGAATTGAGCTGTTATGAACATTGATGTGGCTGTGTCACTATATTATGCTGATTTTTAAGTCTTTTGGGTATAAACTGAGGAGTGGGATACCTGGGTCAAATGGTGGTTCCATTCCAAGTTTTCTAAGGAGTCTTCATACTGCTTTCCATAGTAGTTGCTTTAATTTGCAGTCCCACCAGCAAATGTATGAATGTGCCTTTAGAGCACTAATCTCCATGATATATGAATAACTCAAAAAAAAAAAACCACCAAAAAAACAAACAACCCAGTCAATAAATGGGCCAAGGAACTGAACAGACACTTCTCAGAAGAAGATATATAATTGATCAACAAATATATGAAAAAATTTCAATTCCTCTAGTAATTAGAGTAGTTTTGATTTGCATTTGTCTAAGATTTCATCTCACTCCAGTCAGAATGGCAATTATCAAGAATACAAGCCATAATCAGTGTTGGCGAGGATGTGGAGAAAAAGGTACACATACATTGCTGGTGGCACAAATCATTCTTTAAAGAAGAGCACCAACATCTTTACGACGACGTGATTGTATCTACACCCAGGACGCTCTGCCTTCGGGAGTCCGATTCCCATGCCATTGAGTATGGCGGGGGCTGTAACCTCTCAGGGTTGCAGGACACTCAGGTGTGAGGGTGCTGTGCTTCACGGGGCAGACCCCATGCTTGGTGTGCATGTGGAGGTTGGGTTGTTGATGCACATGGGATGAAGGTGCGTGAGAGCCAGCCCACCTGACATCACACCTTGCACCTCCCAGTTGAGTGGCTGGGGATGGGTGGGTGGCCGGCAGGGCAGTGCTGCATGGTGAAAGGTGCTGTCCCGCGGCGGGACAGGAGGCGGGAGAATGCGTCAGGTGTTGAGTGCTTATCATGGGCCATGTTTGCTTTGGGAACAGATTTGAAAGGTCATGCTGTAGAAGTAGAAATGGCCTCACCTGAAGGAGAGGCACCGCCCGGTGACGTGGGGAGTGAGGGCACTGATGACAGCCGCGTCCTCGTGGTTGACATCATTTGCTCCACGCATCTGCTTAACAGTCTCTGGCACAAACCTGCACACCACCTTGCTTCTCCCTTGCTGCATCCAGTCACTAGACCTTTCGATTCAGCATTCTCAGTATTTCTTTTCTTTCGGAATCAGGGATTGAACCCAGGAGGGGTTAACCACTGAGCCACATCCCCAGCTCTTTTTTATTTAGAGATTGGGTCTCACTAAGTGGTTTAGGCCTCGCTCCATGCTGAGGCTGGGCTTGAACTCATGATCCCCTGCCTCTGTCTCCAAAGCTGCTGGGATTACAGGCGTGTGCCACCGTGCCCAGCTACAGCGGCCCTTCCAACGAGCAGCCCTGGGCACATGGTTCCAGTGTTTCAACCTCACCACGTTTGGGCCGTGTCCAGAGCCCTTCTCGTGGCTCAGGGGGCCCAGCCTCACTGCTAGCGGCTCCCCACTCTTGTCCCCAGCTGTCCCAGCTCCTCTGGCCGGCCCTGCCTGGGGGCCTTTGGGCTGCTGTAACGAATCACAGGTGGGTGGCTTCGATGACTGACTGCTCACAGGTCTGGAGCTGCAGTCTGAACCGAGGTGCTGGGGAGGGCCACTTCCTGCCCTCTCCTCCTGCTAGTCTCACGTGCTGGGGAGGGAGGCTGAGGGGAGGGGGCCACTCACGAGGCCATTCACTGGCCTCGTGTCTACCCCCTCCCACGACTGAATACCATCCACGGGGGCCTGGAACTCGGCCTGTGAGTTTGGGGGGGCACAGAGGGTTGACCTATCACAGCCTCTGGGTCGACTCCCCTCAAGGCCTGGATGCCTTCCTCCCTTTGCCTGCTTGGGCTTGGGCACTGCCCTCTCTGCCCCTGCTCCCGCCCCTGGTCCCGGAGCCCACCAGTGCTCAGTGTGGCTCTGGCTCCCCTCCTAGGACTTACCGCAGCCACAGTGCCCTGTGCTTCCCGCTGGGTCAAGCGCTCTGTGAGACAAGGGCCCTCCAGGGTCCCCACAGGCCTGAGCCCAGGGCCCAGCATGTACCATGACTTGGTTATGAGTTCAAATCCACGAGAGCCATGGCGTCCCCTTTCCCACTCCCAAGATGGCAGCTGTGACCCACTTGTGCCACCCAGCCTGACTATCCACCCTTCTGCCTCCCACGGGACAGAACATTGCCTTCTGGGAAACATGGAACAGGAAAGCATTTTCGTGGATCATTGATAAATCTGTTATTTTTATTTGCATTGAATATTAAACTAAATACTGCATTAAGTGAGTTAAATATTAATGATGCATTAAATATATATCACCTTTTAAAATCTAAGTGCGAGATGCGCCTCCTTAGAGCTGGAGTACGAAGGCTGTGGCGTGATCATGGCATGTGCTAACCGTGCTGGTTACTTTCTATGCCGCCCGTGATTTATTAGCATCTGTAGAAGTCAGGGAGCAGGTGAGAGGCTGGGGATGGGTGGGTGGCCGGCAGGGCAGTGCTGCATGGTGAGAGGTGCTGTCCCGTGGTGGGACAGGAGACGGGAGAGTGTGTCAGTTGTCGAGTGTCTATCATTTGCCACACGCTGTCCTGTGTGGTTGCATGGACGGGTTCCTCTCCCTCTCGTTGGACACAAACGAAGACAGGGTGGTGATTGCTGTGTGTGTAGGTGAAGATGGAGCCTCCAGGAGGCTGGGGGACGCGTGCAAGACACACAGCCCTGGCAGGACGCATTCCCGGGCACGGCCCGCTGCTGTTGGAGGATCCAAAGGGATCCAAACAGATACACGGTTTTAAGGAATTTTAAATATTGGTTGTCTCTGTTTCCAACAGAAGGGGAAGAAGATAGACTTTAGACCTGTTCCTCTGTCCGTCTGTGGAGCCGTCCAACTACCCACACACTGTCTCTCCTCCCTCCCTCTTCCTGGTATCCCTGATGGGCACAGGAATGGCCAAATCCTTGGGATATGATCCCTTTGCTAGTGCACCACACAGTCCAGTGGCCGGAGCCAGGACCCTCTGGCTCTGGGTAACCCAGCCTCTTCCCCCACCAGTGTGCTTCTGTCTCTGCCCTGCCCATATCTTGGAAGAGACAGGACGGGGATGGTGCTCAGGGAGAGCTCTGGCCACCAGGCCCTGTGTCCTGACCTCCTGGTGGCTTTCTCAGAGTGTCTTTGGTTAATACTGTCTCCCGATGGCTGGGCCCCCACAAGCTGGGTGAGAGGGGTCTTGGAATCAGAATCGGTCCATGCAGCTCTGTGTCCCAGCTCTCTGACTCCGGGGCCCTGAGGACTTGCTCCTGTTTTCATGGTCTGGGAGGAAGGACTGATAGTAAAGACCCTCCTCATGGCTTTGGTGTGAGGGCCCAGCACTTCATCTTGCTCAAGGTGGAGGGCGTTCACCACCTCCCACTGCCCCCGTACGTCCCACTCGTCTCAAGTCTCCTTTGAGAAGGGTGAACACTGTAGAGAGAGGCGCACACGGAGGAGTTCACTGGGGCTTCCCAGAGGCCCAGGGCTCCGTAGGAATCTTCTGGACCCCGGGGGAGCCTTTGGACTGTGCAGTTAGCGGTGGGGAGTCAGCCCCGGAGCCTCCTTAGCCCGGCCATGTGGTCTGCGAAGGGCGCTGAGTGCTCTGTCAGCAGGGGCTCTGCAGCTTCCTTCAGACATCAAAGACCCAGCCCCGCCTCCCCCTCTCTCCTGCCAAAGGGTCTTCCCTGAAGCAAGGAGGCTGCTCTGACCACGCAGGGGCTCACGTGTGGGAGAGCACAAAGGAAAAGCAGAGACGCTTCTGGGCTCTGATCCCATCACAGGGCAGAGCGCGTCACCTGGCTCCCGCTGCAGGGCATGGCGGAGAAGCTGATGTAAATGTCATTGCTTGGTCTCCAAACTCTATGTACTTGTCACCAGCGGCGGGGCTGGCGAAGGGATGTGCTCAGATGTCGGGGTTAAAATTCTGCTCACGAAACGGACGGATGTTCTTGTCTCTTTGGGCAGAGGGATGGAGAGGCTGCTTGCAAGTCCGTCATTTCACAGGGGCTGCTGCGGCCCGGGGCTCTGGTGTGCCTCCTGGGGCGCTGTAGGCGAGGCCCTCGGGGACTTAGTCTGGCGGTGGTCTGCTGTTCACAGGGTTACGCCCGCAGAGCCCAGAGCCATCTGGAATACGGGCAGAGTGACCACCCTGAACTTCCGGAGTGCACGGGGTTGGTGACGCCAGGGTGCAGTTAGTGATGCCACCGTCCTGCACCCTGGTGACGGCCGCTGCCCGCCTCCCCCTCCTCTCCTCCTTCCTGTCCCCTTTCCCTCAGGCACTCCAGCTCCCAGATGTGGAGAGCAGAGGTGAGGAGACCACGGACAGACGGTGAGAGCAGGTGCCTAATTATTGCGCTTGACATGATGATAATTAGAGCCGGAGCCCAGCTCCTGCCGCCACCAGCTGTGCCTGGCAGTGGACATTTCATCTGCTCTCCTCTCTCCTTTCAAGCCTTTTGGGATATTTCCAGTGGAGGAAGAAGGGGTTGCGTTTCCCTTAATCCTTCCCTGTCCTGTATTTCTGCCTTCAAGTGGATCCAAGTCCAGGCTGGGTAATTATCTCAAAAATAGGCCCGACGGCCGCGGAGCTTCCTCGGTGGGGTGTAATGAAACTGCGTGGCCAGGAAGAGAGCCTGTTGGCAGGGTGGATAGATGGCCCGTGTCTGCTCATCTCACATTTCATCTCGGTTAAGCAGTCTCTGAGCTCATTAATTGTCTCTCTGCGAAGGGCCAGGCATTTATCTTGGAGAGCCATCTAGCTTCGCCCGGTTCTGGGAGCCCAAAGAGAAGGGGAGGGACACGCGGCATCCGTCCACTTCTTCGCTGAGCAGGAAATGTGAGCCCAGACAGGGCAGGGGGCTCCTGATGGACTCGGCCTGACTGCCCGCCAGGCCAGAGTGTGCTGATTTCCGCCCCCACCAACCGTGCAGGGGAGGGCCCCCTCCCCAGGCTGCCACCAGCACTGAAGCTCGTCATCTCTCCCTGACACAAGGGGACACAGTTATTACCCACGTCCTGTGAAGAAACAGAGGAAGCTCAGAGATGCCCGACGTGCCCACCAGGTGCCTGAGTTTCAGACAAACATGGCGCTCGATGATTCAGAGCAGACGGGAAGGAGGAAGCAGAGCACCCGTTTCTCTGTACACCGTGGGGTCTCTAAATCATCTAATTCCTCCGACGCATTTAAATTAGGTTTTGGATGTTGGTCGGTTGGGGAGCATTAGGTGAATGACGGTGTGTCCAGGTGTGAGATTCTCCGCACACTGTGCGTGGGGGTTGGCTCCACCCCGGGGTCTCCACTAGTGGTCCCCTGGTGGGACATTTGGTCACATCTGGATGGGGTGTGTTCTTGGCACAGAGGTAGGAGCCAGAGATGCTAGTGACGTCCTCAGTGCATAGGATGGCCGTCTGTGACTAAGAGCTGCCTGGCTGGTTAGCTGACTGTGCTGAGGGTGAGGCGCCCACGTTATGTGAGTTTTCTGGAAAAGGCGTTCCCGCTAACTTGGTGAGTTCATTAAAAGAAAACGTGCAGGTCAGTACCCAGAGCTTTAACAGTTCCTAATGCTGATTAAGTGCCCCGTGGGAGTGTGTGTCTGTGTGTACAAGCGTGTTTGTGCATGTTTAGGAGGAAGGTGTGAAGGGTGCGCCTTGAACCCGTTCCGTGGGCTGTCCTCCCGGGGGGGTTGGTGGGGGGCACTTAGCTGGGCGTTTGTGATTCGGAGGAGAGTGGTGGGGAGCAGGATCTTGGTGGTGGTTGTTGAAGTCCAGCTGACACCTACCTGCCTGGGGTGACGGGTGCTCCAACATGATTTTTCACACGGGACAGGTTGGCATCCTCTGGTGGGTCTGGGCAGGCGTGGAGAGGCTCCCTGTCTCCGTTCCCGGGTCAACTGGTGGTGACAGCTAAGCCTGGCAACACCAGGGGTGACTTCTCGGCTCTTCTGGGCTGCCGTGACGACGTGCGCCAGGCTGGGCTCCCTGTGCCTGCACTCACGGCTCTGGAGGCCGGGAAGCCCAGGTCGGGGTGTCTGAGGCTCAGCGTCTGGAGAGGGCTCACTGGGCCTCACAGATGGAGCCCACAGCCACGTGCTTGGGTGGTGGAAGGGATAAGCCAAGTCCCAGGGCTCTTTTTATAAGGTACTAAGCTGGTCTTTGAAGGCAGAGTCACCTCCTAGGACTGTTGCTTTGGGGATTAGGTTTCAACGTGGGGGTTTTTGGGGGACACACACATTCAAACCATAGCATTGGAATAAACAGATCCAGGGGTTCGAGGTGACCACAGAGCTTGAAGAGCCACCTCCAGGCAACCACAGATGAAATACCACTGCCCTGAGACGGGCATTGGGACTGCGTTGTCCTCTGGTCCCTGCTGGTACACACCAGGGGGGTGCCTGGGAGCCCGGGAGGGGGCTGTTGTGGCAGTGACCAGGCCAGTGAGCGTGGTGCCAGCAGAGGCCCAACTGCCAGGGGTTGGGAGGCTCTGATGACTCGGGGACAAGGGGGAGGAGGGGAGCAGAGGTGATGCCCAGGCTTCAGACTCGAGGGCTTTGAGGCCGACGGACGCTGTCTTGGTGCCAGGAGGTGAAGGAGCCATGGCTGGGAGGAAGGGCATTTGGCCAGGGTCATTTGGGGTTGGGGACCAGAGGAACACTCAGTAGAAGAGGCCAGGGGGACTGTTGTTTGAGCCTGAAGCTCGGGAGAGCAGCTGGGCACAGAGATGGTCACAGGAGGACCCGGGGAAGAGCAGCCATGGAGGTATGCAGAGGGTAGCAGAGGAGGCCCTGCAGGAGGCCGGGAAGGAGGCCCACAGGGAGGGAGCGTCTAGGGAGCGGATGTCAGAGGGGGACTAGGCAGAGCCTGGGAATGGAGTGAAGAGCCGGGGCGGGGGCTGCGGCGGGGGCAGGGCTGTTGGGTGGGCAGCGCTGGCACTGAGCCGTGGGCGTGGGGCGAGGGCCCTCCACACCTGCAGAGCTGCTGCCGAACACGCTTTGGTGATTCTCTCATGACCACCTACCCCTGCCCCACGAGGACAAGGACCTGGTCCATGTGGTTTCGACGTCCTTCTCCTGTGTGGGACAAAGACCTGGAGGGTGACAGCGGGGCACTTTCTGAGCCCAGGGGAGGTGGCTGGTAGAGCAGAAGGCCTGGACGAGGGTGGACGCAGGAGAGGCTGGAGCAAGGCCTGTCCTGAGAGCCTGGGAGTTGGCCTGGACTGGCCACTGCTCATCTGCAGGCCAGGGCTCGGTCTTCTGTACCCACACTCTGCGGTGCCTCCTTCCAGAGCCTGAGATCAGGGCCCCTGAGCTGGCGCATGGATGGAGCATGAGAGGAGGCACCGTACCAGAGCCAGGAGCCCTGTCACGCACACCCTGTCAACAGGAGGGATGGGTCCCAGACTTACCGAGGCCGCAGGTACCCGCGCTGGCTGGGCAGCTTGAACAACAGGGTTGTCACTTGGCTCTGGAGGCTGGACACCAAGGTGTGCATGGGGCTGGGTTCTTCTGAGGCTGCTCTCCTTCCTGTGAGGATGGTCTTCTCCTTGCTGGGTCCTCTGGGGTCTTTCCTCTGGGCATGACATCCCTGGTGGCTCTTGATGTGTCCAAATGTCCTCCTCTTAGGACACGAGTCAGATTGGATGAGGGCCAACGGGTCTCTGCAGGGCCTCTGTCCCTAACTCATGGCACTCTGAGGTTCTGGGGCTGCAGAGGTGTTTGGGGGACACAGTTCAGCCCTTGGGTGGGGTAAGAGCAGAAGCTCACTCTGCAGGTATCTGTCCAGCGTCTGTGCTGTGGGTCATGTGTGGGTGACGGCCCGGAGAGCACCCTGGAGTCCCCTTTACACAGCAAGCCCACCCACTCGTCCTGGGGTGTCTTCGGTGCTCATGGTTCTGGGCCCGACCAGGAATGATGGCAGAGGTTCTGATACAGCTCTCGGCACGGGGCCCTGCTGCACGCTCTGTGAGCGAGGCCTGCTTTGCCTCGCGGATCTCCACGCCCACCCTGGGCAGCAGCTGGCGCTGGAGCCTGGGGCTCAGGGGGAGGGTGGTGGGAGGGGAGGGGGCCTGTGGCTCCTCTGCTGCGGCCATGTCTGTGGGGACTGAGGTGGGCAGCAAGGCACTGTGAGGAGCACTCCATCTCTTCTTCTTAGAGGTGCTGGTGTGGGTGGGCGAGCTCTGGGCCCCTTGCTGGCCTGGCCTTCACTCAGAGCCGTTGGTGTTGGGGAGTGTCCTTGGCTGGGCAGAGTCCCGGGAAAGGCCCACCAGCACCCCGGGCCGGGTCTGAAGGCTGTGCCTGACCTTCACAAAGGGGATGATGGAGTCCCCTTAAGGCAGGAAGCCATTCTGATCAGTCCAGATACAGGGCGGAAGTAGAAGCTAAAGTGGGGGGGGCGGGGGACAGAAAGGAGGTGACTTGTTTGGAGAGCAAAGTGCTGGGCCTGGGCAGCGGGCTCACCCTTGCGGTCCACAAAGTGCTTCTGGGTGCCACACGACCCTCTGCCCAGCCAGAGCCCCTCCTGTGGGGGGAGCAGAGCAGAGGTGTGCCCGGGCCCTGCGCCCACGGAGCTGCACCTGCAAGGATGGAGCTGGGTCGGCTCAGCTGGGGTGCTTGTCCAGGTCCCTGTGCACAGGACTGGGCACTCTGATACTCCGAGGCTTGACATATGAGTGTCCCCCTGAGCCAAGGCTAACCGAGGTGATGAGGTCTCCCTGGAAGCCCCCTGGATGACACCCGGAAGTCCTTGCTCGGGAGCTGGGCGTTTTAGGAGGGAGCAGAATCTTCCCAGGCTTCCGTGTCCGTCAGCTTTTTGTTACTGTGACCACAATGCCGGGTCCAGTCCTTGGCTGGCCAAGTCCCTAGCTCTGGCCCCCAGGGGTTGAGGCAGAGCATGATGGTGGCAGGGCATAACAGAGGACAACAGCTCAAGGTGTGGCAACCGTGGAAATGGGGAGAGGGAGCTCTGCTCACCAAGGACAGAATAGAAACCCCAAAGCCATGTCCCCAGTGACCTACCTGTCACCTACACCCTGCCTGCCTACAGTTGCCACCCGGTTCATCCACACTGCTGGGTCAATCCCCTGCTAGGTTACGCCTCTCACGACCCAGGCATGCACCTCTGAACATTCTTGCATTGAGCTTTTGGGGGGCCCTCACAGCTAAGCCATAGTCTTCCCAAACTCCTTCAACACCCAAATTCCGCACGTCAGTTTTGAGACTGAAGCTCTTTGGTCCCCACCGGCCTCTCTGACCTCACCTTTCTCTTCACCACTGGTCACCCCTGCTGCTCTGGCCTGCCTGCTGGTCTGCGTCCACTGGGGCCTGCCCCAGGGCCTTTGTTTCTGCCATCCTTCCGTGTGTCCGGCTCCTTTCTGTCATTCCCCACTCAATGCCCCCTGAGCTGCCTTGGACTCATCACTAGCTGACTCAAGCTTCATTTCTCGGTCCTTCCTGGCGGTCTTGTCTGTGTCACCTCCCGCCTGTCCCTTCTGCCCCCTGTTAGGGATTGGTCATCTTGATTGTGGTTCACATGCAGAGCCTGGCACCCCGCCTGGCACTCAAGACACTCGGTAGATCTTTCTAGAAGGAATGAATAGAACATTCCTTTCCAAGGAATGTCGTTATCATGTCTAAGAGAAAAATCCAAGCAGCCATTTCAACGAGAAACTCACCGTTTCCTGTCTCTCTTTGATGCAGGACCTGCCGTCCCTGCCGCTCAGCCCGGCCGACCGGCGGGTAAGTACTCTTTTTGTCCTGACTTAGGCTATCACGTTTGTTGGAGGTGAAGGAGGCAGAAGGTCCCTTGTGCTTCCTCTCTTGACAACTCAGCCATGTGGAGGATGTGACCTGAAGAGGGGTGTGTGTCACCAGGGGTGACAGCCATGGTCTTCTCAGCCCCTGTCGCATGTTGCAGGGGCTCCTGGGCATGACTGGCACACACTCGCCACAGGACATGGGGCTCCAGTTCCCATGCCCACGGCAGACATCTGTAACCCACCACAGCACTGTCCACCCCTGGGGCAGGACGGTTGGCACTAATGGACAGGGAGGCTCCTAGGTGAAACGTTTGAGTCTGTACCGCGTGAGCTCTGGAGGGGGAGTCAGTCCTGCCAAGGCTGCTGGGTGTTGGGCAGCCATTGAGAATTGTGCTGGTGGCTGTCGAAATGGGAGCCGTGTGCTGGCCTGTCTTACTGCCCGGCTTCGAAGGTGAGGGCAAAGCCCCATGTCCCTGCACCGGGCCACACTCTCTTACCAGGAGGTACCCGAGCTTGGCCACGGACAAATACAGTTGAAACGAACTCATCTACACCTCGGGGCAATGCATTTGTTTTTTATTGATTCAAGCTCCCGTTATTATTGTTGCTTAATGAGGAGCTAATGTAAATCCTAATGAAGCCAGGCGGCCCTCAGATAGACCAAGCAAGATTTTATTTCCCCTGTGATGCTGTGTCTTCCCTTCAGTTAAAGCCAGGAAGGAAAATTAATACAAATGTAAGACATTTCCTCCCCTAAGATGAGTGTCAAGGTGGTGGCTTTTTATTACACTTGTAAATTTCCTGCATAATGGGACTAGAGGGGGCAGCTGGCTGGCCCCCGAGTGCTGTGCAGGGGGTGGCAGTGACACGGAGGCTTCGTGTCCACAGGCAGGCTGACACTATGGCCACGGTGCTTGGGATGGTGATGAGGCGTGCTCCTGCCCCTTCCCAGGTCCCTCCTGTCTGTGTCAGTCACGTTCAGAGGAATCTGAGTGGCTGTCTTTAAACGCACTTTCATTGAGGTGAATTTCACGGGCCATAACATCAATATTGAAACATGAACACCTTAGTGGCGTTTAGTACGATCACAGTGTCATGACACCGCTGCCTCTGTCTCTTCCCAAGGATTTCCGTGGCTTGGAAGTCGAGTCCCACCTCCGTCAAGCATGGGCACCCCTCCCCACAGGCCCCCAGCAACCCCCAGTTTCCATTCTGTCGTTGTGGGTTTACCTGGTCAGGTATTCATAAAAGTGGAGTCATGCAGCAGGTGACCTTTTGAGCCCAGCTGGTGGCTCCTCAGCAGGTTAAACAGAGGTGGCCGTGTGGCCCCGCCGTCCCACTCCTGGGGGTGCCCCAGAGGGGCAGAAAATGAAGACTTAAACAGGCCCAGGGACACCCACATGCACACAGCACTGTTCACAGCAGCCGGGGTGGGGACAGCTCAGCCATCCACGGTGCACCCACAAACAGGTGAGCAGTGTGGTCCGTCGGCACAGTGGGGCTGTCCCCCGTGATAGAATGTAGTGCCGCCACGTGCTGTGGCCTGGGTGAACCTTGGAAGGTCACACTGGTGCCTTCTGCTTGACCTGAGTCCCCTCTGATGTCCCTGCTTTACCAGGGCCTCAGCTGGAAGCTGTGAGGTCCAGGGCTGGACTGTTCTCAGTGCAGAGACCCTACCTCTTCAGTCGGCTTCCTGCCCGGCCACTGGGTGTAGTCTGAGCCTCCTGGGCCAGAAATTGAGAGGAAACGTTTATGCCATCACTGGGCCCTGGCGGTGTCTGCTGAGCCATGGTCGGCCACAGCCAGGCTGCTTTCTGCTGAGCTGGGGCCAGGGGCTGAGGGGACCCCAAGGCTTCCCCAGGAGGCAGGACCTGGAGCGGGCCCAGTTCTGCCCATCTGTTGCTGCCACTGGTTCGGGGGAGCGTGGGCGATGGCCGAGCAGTGGTTCTTCCAGGTGTGTGGGGAGCCCAGCCTGGTGGCCCGTCTCTGTGAGCACCGTGCTCGTGTCCAGGACCCCTGGCAGGTGGGGAAGCTGCCCCTGTGGGCCTTTTCGTCGTCCTCCTCTCCCTCCCTCCCTCCCTCCTTCCTGCCTACTTAAAGTGCATGTGGCATGAACTTGGTCATTTGAAAGCAAAAAACAGTTCGGTGGTATTTAGTGCGTTCACAGTGCTGTGTGGCAGAACTCTACCTAGTTCCTAAATATTGTCGTCGTCCCCAGAGGATCCTACACCCATTATGTTGTCCCTTCCCCCGCCGCCTCCCCCAGTGGGGGTTTCTGTCTTGGGGGCCTTGCCTCTCCTGGACGGGCCGTGCACGCGGAGGCATGCAGCGCGTAGTCTTCCGTGTCTCTCCTCTCCCTGACCTGGTTCTCGAGGCTCGCCCAGGTGCCCAGTTGAATCACTTCTCTGGCTGTGGCTTCCGCTTCCCCTTGTGGCTGGGTGCTGGACAGCCACCCATGGTCCTCGGGCTCCTTCCGCCTTCTGCCCGCTGTGGGCAGGGCCCCTGGGAGCCTTAGGTCTATGCACTTGGTTCAGGTCTGGCTTTGCTTCTTCCAGGGTCTACCTAGGGGTGGAATTGCCCAGCCACAGGGGGAGACTGTGTCTAACGCTCTGAGGAGCTTACCTTGGTCTAACCAGGGGCAGCCGAGACCCAGCCGTGCACCTCCAAGGTCCCCGGGGTGAGGGGCAGAGCAGGGGAGGGAAGCTGGAAGCCTGGCCACCGTCCTGCATACGGGGGTCAGGCCGGGCACGCTCTCTCCCGGGCACTGTGCTGTGTACGGTGGCTGGGAGGGCAGGAGGAGGCAGAAGGACATCTGAAGGGCCAGGCGTGTCCCTTCCTGTGGGCTCCACAGTGGGTTTCTAGCCCCTCTTTTGCTCTCTTTCCCACAGTGGCCCTTACCTCTGGGCTTTGGAAAGGTGGTGGGACTGCCATGCCACTTGATTGACTTTGTTCTGATGACCCCCTCACTCTGTCTCAGGCCTGGCAAGGTCGACTTGAAGATAAAAAAGGAGGCTCTTGGAGTCTCTTCCAGGAACTGTCACTACACCCAAGTCCCCACAGCCTATCCCAGCCTATTCCTGGCCTCCCTTTTCTACCATGGGGTCGAGGCCCAGAGAGGGGAGGTAATGCTCCCAGCCACACAGCTTGTGAGCATCAGAGCTGAGATTCGAACCTGGGTCTGCTCACCTCTGGAGCCTGGATTCCTCCCGTGGTGCCTCCCTGGGCTTCACCAGGCCTCAGCATCTTCCACACCAACTCCATAGTGGATATTTTAAAACCTACATTTGAGGCTTTCCTGGCTGTCCACAGGGCCCTGAGCATCCTGAGAGGCCAAGAAGTCCCTGGTTGAAGGAGAGCAGGTGGGATTCCGGGCTGGGAGGCCGTGTTCTGTGGCTCGCTCTTCTTAGGGGCTCAGGAAGTAGCGTCTTGGGAAGGAGACCTGCGGTCTGTGGCCGGGCGATGGCTGCTGTTCCCACCTGAGGTGCCTCTCGGTGTTTAGGTAGCAGGTGCGCCTCAACCTGGCCCAACCTTTCCCACAGGGGGTGCCCCAGGAAACTGGGCAGGCAGGGTCCATGTCCCTAGCCTCGCTGCCTGCTCAGGCCCCTGGGGATGAGAAGCTTCTCAGATGAGAGAGAGAAGAGGGTGATAGTGGTGGCAGAGGCAGCTAGTTCCCCAGAGTTCCCTGGCTCCCGGGCCCCGCAGCCGCTCAGAGCTCCCTGGGGACGCGAAGGCGGCCACGGAGTCTTTCACCTGCTCCGAGCGCGAGCTTCAAGGGCGGTAATTCTCTGACCTTTTAAAATGGCTGAATCTGCTCGGCTGGAGCACGTTTCTCAAGCTTAGCCCGAAGCGGGGGCTGAAGCCCTAGAGCATGTGCCAGACGGAGGGGGGATTTATGACCCTCCACGGGGTCTGTCTGGGGAACTTGCCATGCCCGTGGCCCCACTCAGTGTGTTTTGGGTAGAAAAAAAACGTGTTTTTGGCTGAAGCGTGAGTCTCTGCCCCACCCCAGAAAGATGACAGCCGCTGGCTGTTTGCAGCTGGCGCTGGGTTTATTCTCTGACCACCTTGCCCGTGTCTGCCCGCTCCCCAGGTCACGAAGGTCGTCACTAAACCCCTTTGCGGGAAGGAAGCCTCGAGCTCCGAGAGGCAGTAACCTTCCCAGGGCTCCCAGATTACCGAGGAGGGGTGAGGACTGAAATCCGGGGTGAAGGAGACGGAGCACTTGCTCTTCCTCACGCCACCTTGGGCGCCAGGAGAGATGGGCGTGTGAGCTGGGGCCTCCTTCCCAGCATCCAGGCCCCCGAGGGTTTCCGTGTGCCCAGGGCTGGCCTCCTCCTGTCGGGGGCCTGGACAGTCCTAGCACCTTCCCGGTCTCCGATGGGGGCCTGGCTTCCCCGCCACAACTGCCCAGCAGAAGGGCTGCTCCCTCCTGCCCAGGGTCAGCTCTGATTACCAGAGTCATCAGCGCAGGACTTACCACCTGATCCCGGGCAGAAGCCGCTCGCTGCCCACACGGGGGCCCCTGGCCTAGGAGAGCGTGGGTCTTCCCAAGGAGCCCGCGGTGGCGTTGGGCCCCTGGCAGAGCCACCTGGAGCATCCTGACCGCAGTAGTACCCAGGCAGATCCTGCCGCTCCCTGGGGCTGCCCCCTGCTCCAAGAACAGTGCTTGGCTCTCAGCCCCTGGCCGCTCCTCTGGGTGCCTCTCCTGCCCACACCCTGCTCTGTCCCGGGGCCCTGTTTCCCCTTGTTCTCGGCACTCGGCACGCTGAACGATAGTCTTGTCATCATACTCATTCACGTGAGGCCCTCCCACCAAAACCCGAGCCTCCCAAGAGCTGCGTCTGTTCCCTCGGCCAGCTCCCGGGTGTGTCACGAGCACCTAGTATCCCTCAAAAGAAACACGAGGGCCATGCACTACTCAGGAGGCTGAGGCTGAGGCTGAGGCAGGAGGATCCTGAGTTCAAAGCCAGCCTCAGCAAAAGTGAGGCCCGAAGCAACTCAGTGAGACCCTGTCTCTAATAAAATACACCATAAGGCTGGGGACGTGACTCAGTGGTTGAGTGCCCCTGAGTTTAATTCCTGTTACCCCCCCCACCCCAAAAAAGAAACACGAGGCTGTTCCGACCTCTGGGTGCTCCTGTTTCCCTCCTGTGGCTCCTCATCACACACCCACTTCAGTTACTTTGTCTATTTATCTTTTTTTTTGCACAACAGTGCCCATGAGCTTCCGAGTTCTGCACCATATCTTTGTTGTTGTGCACTGACTCTTCAGCATCTTGGTAAGGAGCAGATTCTCAACACACCCAGCATGGATAGACGGGCAGGGGTGCGTGGGTGGATGAGCCTTGCCGGACAGCTCATGGCTGCCGCAGTCTGGCTGGGCACAATCAGGAGCCACTTGTCAAAAGAAACTAACTTTATTTTTAGAACCACACACGCCAAACAAAACAGCCTCTCAGGAAAAACCCTCAGAGCCTCAACTGCCACCACCGGCTTTCCACAAGCCTCTCTCTCCCACACAAGCTTCTCCCCACCTCCCACAATCCTCCTGCTCTTGAGGCCGATTGGCTGGGTCATGTGGGCGGAGCCAAAAAAGTCCCCCAATGAGCAGCTCCGTGGTCTGAAAGGGCAGGGAAACAGCCCAATGAGCATCACCGCAGAGGAGCCAATCAGCTAGATGTTGCTGGGGCCGCTGTGAGCCAATCATCAGCCGGCAGCTGGAAGTTTGCTGGGGCCCCTTCGGCTGTGGCTCTCAACATCTCCCCCTCTCTGTTTAAACAACAAGCATGTGGCTTAGGGACCGTGCCTGCCTTAGGTTGTCCAATAGTACATATGGTCCTTAGGTTGGTACCATTGCAATTGGATCTTACCCGTCACTGACTACCGGTCCAGTATACAGCCACACCTGTGGAGAGGTCTTTGTACCAGTGGGGGGGTGAGGTTCTTTGTCTCACCTCTGTTGGCCCCCAAATTTTAGCTGGACGATCATGACAAGCAGAAGGGAGGAAGATACACCAAGCCAATTGATGGCTCCTTTTGGAAAAATTGTACCACCAATGACATCATCAGCAAAAATACCCCAACACTACCACAAGTCACTGCACCAACAGATAGTTCACAATGCATACAGGTGAGTTCACAATGTGTCCAGGCAAGTTCTGCAAGCAGTTCAGTGATGGCTATTGTAGAAGCTGTAGATTGGTTTTATGTTTGACTTCACCAGCACTGGGATGAAGATAGGAATTCTGGCAATAATGGCTAAAGAAAAAATTATGTAACATTACAGAAGGCACTAAAAGAAAACAATTTTCTTAACAATTTACATTGTCTTCACCGGCACTGGGATGAAGATAGGAATTCTGGCAATAATGGCTAAAGAAAAAATTATGTAACATTACAGAAGGCACTAAAAGAAAACAATTTTACATTGTCTTCACCGGCACTGGGATGAAGATAGGAATTCTGGCAATAATGGCTAAAGAAAAAATTATGTAACATTACAGAAGGCACTAAAAGAAAACAATTTTCTTAACAATTTACATTATCTTTAAGAGAATTATTAAATATAATGAAAAGGAAAGGTGAAAGTAAACAAACAGATCTGTTAACCTTCTTTTTTGTTTACATATTAAAACAATCCTCAACAGTTGTTTACCCAATTTAAATTAAACCATATAAATCATGTGAAAAAAAATATTTGGATCCATTTTATCATGAGCGCTCATCATATATGATATATGGACATACATACATTCAAACATATAACACAAAACACAAGTGTGCACACATAATATAATACATACAACACATAACATTATAGTAAAGGCCTTATAACTTTTTACAGGTGAAATCTCCATTGCAATATTTAAAAACTCTATAGTCAAAAAATAGAACTGATCAGCAAAACATTAACCTAGGTCTGTATGAGCTCAAAAAACAAAATAGAACTTCATGATATGGCAAAGGGCAATAATAAAATAGATATTGAAAAAAGCATCCTGGTTCTGTTGCAGATGTAAGAATAGCCAAACTGGAGTTTTGGATATCAGTTGTTATGGATTTGAGCCAAATCATCTTCTTTTTGGTCTGTAGAAATCGCTTTAGTTAATCTTTCTGGAATCCAAATCGGCTGCTGTTCTCCCTGTGGAAACACATAAACAGACCCCCGACTCCAGACAATCACTGGGTCAGGACCTTGGTTAATCTCTCTGGAATCCAAATCGGCTGCTGTTCTCCCTGTGGAAACACACAAACAGACCCTCGACTCCAGACAATTACTGGGTCAGGACCTTTCCATTGTCCTGTTAGAATATCCTTCCAAAGTACCTTGGGCTTATGCACATTTTTTGGACACATATGCCTTTCCGCAGCACTAAGTCCTGATGAATCCAAATTTAAAAAGTTTAGAGTAAAAAGGGTTATTTTAAGTTTATCTTTGGGGAATATATACCCCTTCCCAATTCCTTCTTTTTGCTTTAATAAGTACATTTTAATAGTTTGATGAGCTCTTTCAACTATGCCTTGTCCCTGTGGATTGTATGGGATTCCTGTTATATGAGTAATGCCAAATGTTGAGCAAAATTGTTTAAAAGAGGTAGAAGTATAACCAGGGGCATTATCTGTTTTTAACTGTTTTGGAACACCCACAGTGGCAAAATTTTGTAAGCAATGAGCTATAACATCTTTAGTTTTTTCTCCGGCATGAAGGGAGCCCATCAAAAATCCAGAAGAAGTATCAACTGTAACATGCAAATATTTTAATTTTCCAAATTCTGGCAAGTGTGTGACGTCCATCTGCCAAATATGGTTAGGTATCAATCCTCTAGGATTGACTCCAAGATTAACTTGTGGTAAAAAGGTCACACAATTTTGACATTGTTTTATTATTTGTCTAGCTTGTTCCTTAGTTATTTTAAAGCGCTTTTGTAAAGTATTAGCATTGACATGGAACTTTTTATGAAAATTTATAGCTTCTTCTAGTGTAGAGAAAATATGTATGTCATGTGTAGTTTTATCTGCTAAATCATTGCCCAAACTAAGGGCTCCAGGCAATCCTGTATGTGCCCTGATATGTCCTATAAAGAATGGATCTTTTCTGTCCCAGATTAGACTTTGTATAGTGGAAAGCAAAGAGAAAACAGTAGAAGAAGGGGAAATCCTACCAGCATCTTCAAGAGATACTATAGCATTAACTACATACTGACTATCAGAAAATAAATTAAATACAGAATCTTTAAACATCACAAAAGCTTGTAAAACTGCATTAAGCTCTACCTTTTGAGCTGATTGTTTGGGTACTAAAAATGTAAAAGTTTGATCAGGGGTAACTACTGCTGCTGTACCATTATTTGACCCATCAGTGAATATATTTGGAGCATTCATGATAGGTGTTTTTCTTGTCATTTTTTGGAAAAATTACAGGATGCAATGACCAAAAAGACAATAAAGGATTAGATGGTAAGTGGTTATCAAATGAAACATTAGATTTGCACATGATTATTGCCCAAGTATTTAACTCATTAGCTAACTCATCAATTTGATTCATAGTATATGGAGTAATAATTTTATTGGGAGAAATTCCAAACACTCCCTTTGCTGCTTTTATTCCTTTGAGTATTAATTGTCCTACAGCCTCAGGATACCTAGTAAGAATAGTGTTAGGAGAATAAGATAAATGTATCCATAATAATGGACCTTCTTGCCAAAATACTCCTGTAGGAATATTTTTTGTTGGTAGTACAATAAATAATAAAGGCAAACTTATATCAATTCTATCCAAATGCATATTTTCCATATATGTTTCAATGATTTTTAATGCCTTTCTTGCTTCAGGCGTTAACATTCGGGGTGAATTTGGATCTGATGGACCTTTTAGGATATCAAATAAAGGTCCCAACTCTCCTGTTGGTATACCTAAATAAGGCCTTATCCAATTTATGTCTCCTAATAACTTTTGAAAGTCATTAAGTGATTTGAGTTGATCTACTCGTATTTGAATTTTTGGTGGACGGACCATGGTTGAGGATAATAGAACTCCTAAATAATTAATTGGAAAATTTAATTGTACTTTATCTATTGCTATCTCTAGATTATAATTTTTTAATAAGTTTGTAAGTGTGGCATAACATTCTAGCAATGTGTTTTTATCTTTGTGTGCTAATAATACATCATCCATATAGTGAAATATTTGTAGTTCAGGATTTTGATTTCTAAGTGGCTGGATTACTTTGTTAACATAAATTTGACACATAGTTGGGCTGTTAGCCATCCCTTGAGGGAGTACTTTCCATTCATATCTCTGATCAGGACCTTCATGATTCAGTGCAGGGATAGTAAATGCAAAACGTGGACTATCCTCAGGATGAATTGGAATTGAAAAAAAAACAATCTTTAATATCTATAACTAAAACATACCAGGTTTTTGGCAAAGCAGACAACTGAGGAATCCCTGATTGAGCAGGTCCCGTAATAACCATCTCATTATTAATGGCTCTTAAATCTTGCAATAATCTCCATTTACCAGATTTCTTTTTGATGACAAAAATGGGAGTATTATGGGGAGATACAGAAGGTTGTATATGTCCTTCTGCTAATTGTTGTTTGACCAGGTCATGGGCTGCTTGTATCTTTTCTTTAGTCAGGGGCCACTGAGGAACCCATACTGGTCTTTCTGATTTCCAAGTAATTTTTATTGTCTCAGTGGCCCTTTCTGAAAATCCAACCCATGTCGGTCTGTTCCTTGATCTATTTGTATTGGTGCTGCTATACCTTGTTCTTGTTTTTCTAATCTTTTTCCTTTCCTAAAACCTTGTCTAGTCATAATAGTGGGTGCATTTTTGTTGATGTTATTTGTTAATGTCAAACCTAATTGATCTAGGACATCTCGTCCCCATAAATTTACGGGAAGATGATCCAATACATATGGCTGTATAGTTCCTTCACATCCTTCAGGATCCTTCCAATCTAATACCATTGCACTTCTACGGGGATTAGTTGCCACTCCTAGGCCTCGAAGCGTTTGAGTGGCTTGTTGTAATGGCCAATGTTTTGGCCATTCTTGACGAGAGATGATGCTAAGGTCTGCACCTGTATCCAGTAGCCCATTAAATTCATGTCCTTGAATATTTAGTTTTAGCATGGGGCGAGAATCTAAATTTAAAGAAAGCATAGCCCAATCTACACCTGTGGAGCCTAATCCCTTGGAACCTCTTTCTACAGTACGACTGGAAAATTTATCATGTAGGCTGGGTATTATTAGTAACTGTGCTATTCTATCTCCTGGTGAAATTACTGATATACCCTTTGGAGAACTGGCTATAATTTTTATTTCACCTTCATAATCGGGATCAATTACCCCAGGACTTATCATAAGTCCTTTTAGAGTAGAAGAGCTGCGTCCCAATAATAAGCCTACTGTTCCTTTGGGAAGAGGTCCTTTCACCCCTGTGGGAATGATTTGAACTCCCATCTCTGGAGTTAGTACTGCTCTGGCGGAGGCGCAGATGTCCAACCCTGCGCTCCCTCTGGTTTGTCTGATGAGGGATCTGATGGACAATGTGTCCTGGGCACTACCCTGATGGGGTTGCTGGGTTCCTCCAGTGCTCCATATATTTGTGGTTTTGGGCCCCGGAGCATTGGGCCCCCCTGTCCATTTTTTGGCAATGTAGCTCCATGCCTTTCTCCACGATATCGTGGATAAACACCTGGTCCTTGTTCGTTTTTTGATAATGGAGTACCCTCTATGGTGGTTTGAGAATGGCATTCATTAGCCCAATGTCTCCCTCTACGGCATCGTGGGCAAATACCTGGTATTCTACTCCTTTGATACCTAGTTTTGTTAAACCCTCCTCCAATGGGGCAATTCCTTTTAAAATGTCCTGTTTGTTCACAATTGTAGCATGTTCTCGGCCTGGCATCTAAAGCCTGTTTTACTGCAGCTGCCACAATTTGCCCTTGTTCATTAATGTCTCTGGCATCTAAAGCCTGTTTTACTGCAGCTGCCACGACTTGCTCTTGTTCATTAATGTCTCTACATAATTTAATATATGTGTTTAAATCTTCATGTTTCCATGGTCTAATGATATCTCTGCACCAACGATTCGCTTGCTCATAAGCCAGGTGTTTTAGTAATGGCATTGCTTGTTCTGTATTCCCAAAAACTCTGGTAGCTGTTTGAATAAGCCTATCTACAAATTCAGCATAAGGTTCATTAGCTCCTTGTATTACCTTAGATAATTGACCTTGTAAACCTCCATGTCCTTGTAAAGTCTTCCATGCCTTAATTGCATCTACAGCAATTTGTGCATATACACCAGGATCATATGCAATTTGTTGCTGCTGATCCTCATAAGGTCCCTTTCCTAACAACATATCTAGATTTCTCTGAGGATAACCAGCTGCTGCATTTCGCCTAGCCATCTCCTTGCAAAATTCCTCATTGGCAACCTTCCATAACAGGTATTGTCCTCCATTTAGCACAGCTTTACACATATTAGTCCAATCCGCTGGCGTCATGTTCAAGTTGTTAATGGATTAAACCATGCTTACAGTGAAGGGTGCTTGAGGACCATAGGTTGTTACAGCCTCTTTTAGCTGCTTCACTGTTTTGAAATTTAAAACTTGGTAAAATCGCTGCCCTCCTGCCTCAAATACAGGGCATGTTAATATTTGAGATCTTGTCTCAGGATCCCAACTATCAACTGCGGGGGTTGGGGACCTCCCAGCATATGGAGGTGGCCTTGTTAGTTGGACACTTACATCCTCTGGTGATAGAAAGGTGTTAGTAGCAGTCTCCTGTAGAGGTGGTGCTGTTGGTTGGACACTTACACCCTCTGGTGATAGAAAGGTGTTAGTAGCAGTCTCCTGTTGTAACTTTCCCCCGATGGCTTTTTCTGTTTTACACTTTCTTTCTCTGTCTGACTAGCTTGAGAGGCCTTCTCCTTTACTTGAATCTTTTCCTCTGTCTGACTAACTTGAGAGACCTTCTCTTTTACTTGAATCATTATGTCTTCTCCTTCCTCTACCATTGTCTGAACTGAAGGCTTTGGACTAAGCAAACAAGATACGAACATCCACAATGGCAATGTGCCAACTGGCAGAGTCCCTGGGCTTTTCTTTTCTATTCTTTTTAAATCTTCACCATGATGGTTCCATTGTGATATATTTAACAACTCCTCCTTAAAAAGCCATGGGCTACATTTTTGTATTGTATCAACGTATGCCCTGACTGTTCTTGATTTTACTGAGATGCCTCCTTCCTTTAACAATTTACTTAACACTCTTTCAGTTTGTTTTTTGCTAATTTCTGATCCCGTATTTCTACTATAATACAACCCAACAAGATGACGCCAAACAAAACCGAGACAGAATGAAATAAAAAGGGAACAACAAAAAGTCATTATAGCCTTTCTATCCTCCTGACATGTGCATCCGTCCTTTCTCCCTATCTGTTCCTCAGACGTAAATAGTTTTTCCTCAGATGTGAGCGGTTTTTCTTCCGTCTCACTCATCTCCAGGGACAGGCAACTTAAAACAAAAGTGAAGCAAAATAAAAGAGGAATCTTAAAATGGCTACCCATCCTCTCGTCCTGCCCTCAGGGGCGAGCAGTTTCACTTACCCTCAGTCGCTCCCCGTACGGGCCACCAAATGCCGCAGTCTGGCTGGGCACAATCAGGAGCCACTTGTCAAAAGAAACTAACTTTATTTTTAGAACCACACACGCCAAACAAAACAGCCTCTCAGGAAAAACCCTCAGAGCCTCAACTGCCACCACCGGCTTTCCACAAGCCTCTCTCTCCCACACAAGCTTCTTCCCACCTCCCACAAGAGGCCTGACCTCTTAGGGCTTGATTTCCATTCTCAGGACACTGCGGGCTGAGAATGTGGTCTGCCCAGAACCTAGGGAGGGGACTTCATTAAAGCTAAACGTTGTTACTATGTGACTATAGAAAACGCCCCGTGTGCTTGTGTTCTCATAGATCTTACCTGTAGATTTTATAGTCCGGGAGCTTGGGCTCCTTGATTTAATGAAGGAGGTCGGTTAGGGTCTCCCAGAGTCCCTCTGTCCCTCTTGATTTCTCTGGGGGGGGGCTTGTCAGAGTTCGTGCTCAGTATTTTGGGGACTGCATCATGTGACAAGCGTGGGTCAGGACTTGACCCTGGAGTTGCGTAAAGGGACCGTCTTTTGCCACCCCAGCTCTTCCTTCCTGGCTTCTCTGAGGTCAGTACCAGTCCTTCTCTGGGGTCTGGACACATCTTGTTGCTATTTTCATTTCCTTTCAGCGCAGGTGTCTCTTGGAAGCAGCCTGTGGGAGGCTTGTGTCTGCCCACGGTTCTGAGATCCAGTCTTTCAACGGAGGAGGAGTTTCTCACAGGGACATCAGACATGATGCGTGTGTTTGGTCTTCTGTCCTTTAAAAGTGACTCCTTGCTAACAGCTTCTCGGGCTGCTTCTGTGGTTTCTCTGTGCTCTCCTTGCTGCAGAGTTGGTTTGATCTGCCTCTGCCTTACCTGGGAATTTGGAGGTGAGGCATCCTGCTGTTAATTCTGCATGGGCTGGACTGTCCAGGTAGGAGGAGGACATGAGCTCACCTGCACCTGACAGCTTTTCCACCTTCTTCCTCCTCTCCCAGGTGTGGTCAGTTCAGCTGGGAACTCCAGAGCTGATCTAACATCAAGCAGTGGTGATCCTGACAGTCATGGCGATGGGTGGCACTTGTGGGAGGGTTCATATGTGCCTGGTGTCCTGCTCAGTACCAGGAATTTCTCGACCCAGCACCCAGCCATCCTTGGCCTCCACTCTTCATGTGGCAAAACTGAGTTTCAGAGACTCCACAAGTTGCTGAGGCCTCTCACTTGGGAAGAGCTGGACGTGGCTCCAGCTCCCGACTGTGGCTGTCCTGTTCCTTGTCAGCACTGTAGAGCAGCTGTGACACATGAATTCCCACTCGGTCACCCACCCGGGCCCCCACCTCGCCCTCCCGGCTCGGCTCTGTTGCACGGAGCTCTCCTTTCGGCTCTTGACTCTGCACCACTAGACCAGCGCCACTCAAACTCTAACACAAGGGGAGGCTCCTGGGGACTCCTGTTGAAATGCAGAATCAGGCCACAAGTGTGTTAAGCAGCTTGACTGAGCCATCTGCAGTGTATCCCTGCACCAGAACCTTGTCTCATACGCCATAAATGCATACAAAGTTTACTTTGAATTTAAAAAATAGGATCTGACTTGGTGAATCTGGGCAGAGGCCGGGAGTCTCCATTCCTGTGCTCTGTGCTGGGCCAGGGCCCCTTGCCGGGTGGGGCTCTGGATTGCTCTGGAGCCCAGGATCTGATGGGTCCTCTAGCTCCTTGCTCTCCAGTGCAGAGTTCTGGGAGTGCAGTCCAAGGACAGCTTCCTGGGTCCAAAGCCAGCCCTGCCACCCAGATAGGATGGCCCCTTCTTCCTGGGGACTGTGGGGCTTGAGCCGAGTGGGGTAGGCGAGGTTGCAGAGCTGTGGTGTCTGGCTTGGGGCGAGGAGCAGCCTCAGCTGGGTATTACCACTGGCTGCATGGAAGCTCTTGCAGGTACCGTTGTGCCCTCTGCTTGCCCTGGCCACCTTCCCCAGCCTGCGGGTTTGTGCAGACCACCTTAGCCCCCACGCCCCACGGTGGCCTCCACAGGCTCTTCCCCCAGCAGACTGTAATCCTGCCTCTTCCCAGCGGCCCCCAGCTCTCCCATCCCGGCCTCCGCTCAGCTTCCTTCCCATGTGGCCCCAGCAGGACGTACTGGGTTGTCCATCGCTGACCTGGTGTTCATCGCCTTGGGAAACGCTGGTGGACGGTGGATTTGGAATAGAGAGCAGCTGCTGGTCCAGGGACTCTCTCCCCAGGGGGCTGCACACACTCAGCTGCAAAGGAGGACTGACAGGTGATGGGGTTCAGGGCTGTTGGGTGGGGTAGGGCAGAGCAATGGAAGATCCTAGTTTTCCAGAGAATTCTAGGGAATGCCCAGAGCTGGTTAATGGGATTGTGGGATGTGACGTCTTCCTCTTTCCCTTTTTCCTGTAAACTGCTCTCAAAATTCAGTATTTTGTGGGGTTGGCTATTTGGGGGAAAGCAACAGGTGCTAGTTGTGGCCGTGGGGTGGACATGGCCTCTGGTGGGTGTGGCCTTGAAGTGGGTGTGACAAAGGTCTGGGCGACCCAGTGGCTAGGACTCAGATATTAATGCGTTTAATCTCCCAGGTGATTCCAAAGTACAGCCCACCTGGGGTCACTGACGTGGAGCTGTGTGGGGTGTTCATGTAGTAAGTCCCCAGAAGAGTCTGATTTTTGTTTTTAAAGGTCAAAGTTATGACTCTGTGGACATGCAGGTTTGGGAAACAAAGCTCATCTGATTGGTCGCTGTAGGACTCATCAGCACCTTGAACTCGGTCACGTGATTCTCCACCTCCCAGACACTAGTGCTATGTGGGTAGCGTATGCAGTTGTCCAGATGCCCTTGATCACAGAACCTACCGAGGAGTGTCTCTCAGCACTTGGTGGCTGTTTTTGTTTTTTGTTTTAACCCCCTTTGGCAGATTTGCCAGCTGCGTTGGTGGATGAGGAGGATTCTGACATGGTCATCTCCCTGCCAAGCCAGCTCCCAAAGAGCCAGGAGAGAGAGGCTGTGCCCCTCTGGGGGACGGGCTGTCTCTTCTGATTTGGGAGCTGGTCTTCCTCCGTCTAAGTATTAAAGCAATTGCACCGGCTGTTTCTCTCCATCCAGGCGATGCTGCCAAGCCTGGGACAGCCGAGGGGGTCAGTCTGGTTTTCTTCAGGTTGTTTTGGATCCGTAGTCCCTGCTCACCCTAATTGCGATCTCCCCACCAGGGAGCTGGATGCGTGCGATTCCGACACTCCTTCTGGTGGATTCGGGTGTCAGGATGGGTTTCTCCCTCTGTGGGTGCTGCTCGGCATTCTGGTCCTAGAAATGCTCCCTTGAGATATGAGCTTTCAAGACGAGGTGCCATGTCATGGGAGGGAAGGTGTCTGTCCTTCCTTGGGCTTTGCCATGTCATGGGAGGGAAGGTGTCTGTCCTTCCTTGGGCTTTGCCATGTCATGGGAGGGAAGGTGTCTGTCCTTCCTTGGGCTTGGCATGAGGCAGGATGGGCTAGATGCAAAGCAGAGCTTGCCGGTCCCCCTGTGTGTCTTGCCACCCTGCGGCCCCTCTGGTAGACCGTGGTGTGCTTTCATTTTGGGGGGCTCAGGAGGAAGGAACTAGGAATCCACAGGCCCTGGAGCTGCCCGTCTGTCTCCCCCACTTTCCTTGGAGGAGCAGGTGACAGAACAGGCAGCCAAACATTCCCCGATTCCACAGCCAAATGTCACCTCCTCCCTGGGGGCTCAGCTTGGCGGAGAAAACTTCAGAGCCTTGGCATTTCTCATCCCCACTTAGGTTAGCCTCGCAAAGGGGCCTTGATTTCCCAAAGCCTAACGATACTCGCATGGTCCCATGCAAGCTGCCGGAGGGTCAGAGTGGGGCGCAGAGGCGCAGGAAGCCTGCTGCAGGAGGGGGGCGCCCTGTGCGTCTTCCAGTAATGGGCAATAAACGTGCAGTTGTTTAGTTTGGAGCCAGAGCTGCAGCAGTATCGATTGCCTGGAACGTCCAAAGCTCGAGAAGCGAGAGCCTCTTGCATGAGAAGGGTGTCTGCAGTGGATCGTCCCACCGTGGAATTAAACAGATGTGCATGAGACACTTGCATTGGCTTGGTGGCTGTAGGACGAGACGGGCCGATCCACTCAGGTGCCAGCTCCAGACGCCCACGGGCAAGGATGGAGGGACGGGCAGCACCTGCTTGTCCCTCACCTGGTTCTGCTCTTACCCTGCCGCGTGCTCCTGGAGGCTTCTCCACGCAGACTGTGGATGGTGACAGAGCCGGCAGTCCCTGTGGCCAGTCCTAGAACCCTGCTCCCTGCTGGCCCCTTTATGAATGGTCCTTTTACTCAGTTCTCCTAATGCCCACGTGCTCTCGTTCCCCACGGGGCCCTGGCAAACAGAGTGGGCAAGCCACGGCTCAGCCCGGCATCTGGAAGTGGAGTCACCGTTTAAAAGCTCCCTCTTCAGGAGGCCCCTCTGCCCGTCCCCTGGGCTACAGCCCCTGCCGACTCCCTCTGTGGCCCCTGTCCCATGTTGGTGCTGTCTTCGATTGGCTCGTTGGCCTCCTAGTTGCTCATTTCCTCCAGGGTGGGAACTCTCTGAGCACAGAGAAGTCAGGTGACTTGTCTGAGGCCACACAGCTGGGAGGAGGTGGAGATGCCCCTTGAACAGCGTCTCCCTCTCTCTCCCAGCCATGCACAGGCCACGGGTCGGGTACGATCTCCCTCTAGTCCTTCCTCTGCTCTCTGTTCATGCTGAACAAGAAGCTGTGGATTCCCTAAAATATTCCCTGGGGTCTAAGTGGTCTTTTCTCTCCCTCCAGACATTAAGCTCAGATGATGCGGTGGACGGGGGTCTTCACATCCAGGGCCCTTCCTGTCCCCCCTCCCCTCCCCCAGCCCAGCCAAGAGCTTGGCCTCCCCCTTGTCCACAGGCCCTTCTTCTGGGGCAGGAGGTGGCCCTCTACAGACAGGAGCTCCCTGGGATTCAGAGTGGCTTGTGGCCTGGTTCCCCTCCCACAGGGGACCGTCCGAGAGAGACCACTGGACCCCGCGACATCCCTAATGGCATGTGGGAGAGCATTTGACACAGGCCAGAGCCCCAGGGACGGGTGTTCCCATCCTCAAAGTTCCCCAGGAGGACGAGACACACCTTGTCCCTCTACCTGTTGTGTCTAGACTCAAAGGAACCGAGTTTTCCCATAGTCTCATTTTCTCAAAGACAAAATTGTCAGAAGAAAACTAACAAATGTCCCACGACCCCACTCTCAGAATGACCCAGGTGCACTTGTCGGATGATTCAAGTGAGAGAGAAGGTGCCGGCTGCCTTTGGTCCCAGCCTGGATCCCTTGGTCCCCGCCTGGCCCACTTCCCAGGGGGTCCCTGAATTCCCTCTTGAAAATGCCCCAGATGAGGTCAGAGTTACTCTGAGTGTCCACGGACACAAGAGGCCAGCACTGTGTGGCCATCTCAGCTCTTCCTGTGGGCACAAGTGGTCCTGTCTCCTGGGGGCACGGGTGTCGTCACATGGCTGCACCGTGATGATGTTCCTGGGACTGTCGTTCTGTGAGGCGCACAGTGTGTATCTGCTTTCCTGTTGTGGGGGATGCACAGCGTGTGCCCTGGTCAGAAGTCCCAGTGCTGTAGACGTGGATGGATGCGGCTGGGTTGCTGTCTGCAGGGTTGCAGCAGCATCCGGGGTGGGGACACACTGAGTTCATCCTGGAAGCCCTGGGATCCAGGAGGGGCTCTCCTGTGCTGCTGTCCGTGTGGCCTGCGAGGCCTACGTGGCTTCTGGGTAGAGCTGACCTCTCTTTCCCTGGCCAGCTCTGCTCATGGGGGTCGCTCAGGGGGGACCTAGTCTCCAGCTGGGCCCTCTCCCCAGCACAGTGCCTGGCTTGCAGTCAACACCAGGAGGTTGGCCTGACCCCGTTGGTGGCCAAGGAGACACCGCTCAGCTCTCAAGGGTGTGACCCTTGCCCTTTGGTGACGGCGTCTTTCTTCTCAATTTTGTTGTTTCCCGAGTCCTGGAAAAGGAGGCCGCATATTCCTTGCTTAGGCTGAAACCTCTTGGCCAGCCGTTGTGTTTGTCAGCTCAGGGTGCGGTCACCAAGTGCCACAGGCTGGGCAGCTCAAGGGGCAGACCTTTACTTCCACATGGTTCTGGGGCTGAGGTCCGGGACAGGGTGCCACAGGGTGGTTTCTGCTGGCTCCACCCCCCGAGTCCTCCTGCGGCCGTCCCTGGGCATGATCCTGCATCCTCATCTGTCCTCATCAGGAGGTCATTCGTGGTAGACCAGGGGCCTCACGTCTGCCTCGTTTACCTTAATTACCTTTTTAAGGACCCCGTCTCCAAATGTAGGTCCTGTTTCAAGGGACGGGGGGGTAGGACTTCAGCATGTGATCTTGGGGGACATGATCCAGTCTGTGAGAGCTGTCGTTTCCCGGCGGTGATGATGGGGACAGGTCCTAGCCAGGACCCCGGCAGCGCCTTTCACGGTGTTGAGTCACACGGCAGTCACGCAGACTGTCACTTTTTACCACCGTGGTAACTTCCTCCGCCTGCCAGAGACTGGGTTTGGGAAACCCTGGGTGCAGGGAGCCCCAGGAGTTGGGCCAGGGCAGCAGGGCTGGTTTTCCAGGTGCCCCTCATCCACCGGCCGAGGGGGCCTGGTGCACACCAGGCCTTCGCCTCCCGGCCCCAGACGAAGCCTGCGGCCGCCTTTCTCCTGCCTCTCGCAGCCCAGCCAGGGGCCACCTGGTGCAGAACACAGCGTTGGGGCCAGGAAGGCAGATGGAGCAGGCGTAGGGTCAGATGTCATTTGCCACCGTGACCGAGGGGACTGTTTCAAGTGCTGTGTGCACAGATTTTGAGGCCACATCAGGCTCATTAAGAGAGTGTCGTGATCACACAGGGTGCCAAGGGCCCAGGGCAGAGTGGGGCGAGGGTGACCCACATCACGCCGCCGTGTGCACTGGGCTGGCTGGAACTGGGCTCAGGTACCTTCTGTGTCACTTTACACCGTGACCCTCGGGTTTTATCATCCCCTTGGGCCTCGTTTTCTCCAGCTGTGAAGGGGAGGCCGCCATGGTTCCCGTGCCACCCAGTGGGCGGAATTCAAGGAGGCTCCTGGGTGGAACTTCCTGCCACCTGTTGGCCCTCTCCCCGATTCCCAATAATTCACCCTAGTTTTGACAATTCTTTTCTCTTTCCCAAAGCTTCCTCTGAGAACCGCTGTGTTATGGATCCTTTAGAGTCATAACCCTTAACTCTGTAAAAACCCTGCACTTCTGACTGGGTCCCCCGAGGAAGTCCCAGGGATGGGGATGTGACTGCAGGGTGGGCAGAGTGACGGGTGCTGGCCCTGGAGTTCCATCGAGGGCCACCCTACGTCCTGGGGCTACCTGTGACGGAGATGGGGTCTGGAGAGAGGGACACGGGGCTCCTTGGAGCTGCTCCTCCCCACCTCTCCTCCAGCTCAGGTGTCACATCTTCTGAGTGACAGGAGAGGCCCCTGGGACCCCGGGAGAGCTGTTCCCCAGCACCCGAGCAGACAGGGAGGCTGAGGAGAAGGCTGGAGCAGATGGCAGCAGGTGCGTGCAGTGCCCAGCTGCTGGTTCCCGACAGCTCTGCCTAACTTGGGAAAACGACGCTCAGCCCGAGGAGGCGCCTGGGACCTTCTTCCCCAGCCTCCGCTTTCTCTGTGGGAATGTGGATCTGCTTCTGGGTCCACTTGGATCATTTCCCAGAGACGGAGAAGACTGGCCAAGGCCTGTGACCTTCCCACTTCTGTGTGTGCTTTGTAAAACCCATTGTTTTTTTTTTTTTTCTCTTAAAGATTTCTCAAGGATTTAAGGAAAAAAAATCCTAGACTCCTTTATTGGGCCTACAAGACCCAGTGAAGTCAGAACCCTTCTACCAGCTGACCTCGTGTCCACCCCGTCCCCCTTGTCCTCCTCACTCGCCTTCGTGGGTGTTCAGGTCCCGTGGGACACTCGGGGCCACTGTGGGAGCTTGCTCTTCTTTCCAGGAGGCTTCTGCCTAGCCTCTCCCTGTCCCTTCAGGCCCAGCTGCAGGGTCACTCTCTCAGGGAAGCCTTCCTAGAGTTCCCTGGACTGCGGCCAGCCCCCTGTAGGCACCACCCAGGCCCCCGTGTTTCCTTTGCAGCTGCCGCTGCCTGATCACCCACCCCCTGCCCAGTGTCTGGCTGTCCCTCTGGATGGGGGACCTGGAGGCAGGGAGAAGGGCCACCTTGGTCTACTGTTTCCTGAGTTCCCTGTACAAGGCCTGGGGAGGGGACGCCTGGGGAAGGGAGGCCTGGGGAGGGGACGCCTGGTTACTTGTCAGATAGGGGGGGAATGATGAGGAGGTGGGGAGCCCAAGAGGTGTGGCAGTCCTAGATCTTCCAGCAGGGGTGGCTCTGGCCCACCCAGGACTGTCCCATGAGCCCGGGGGTGAGGTGCACTTGCCTCCGGCTCTCTCCCAGGAACGCGCTTCTGAAGCGGCTGGTCTTGGTCTCTGTTCCAGAAGGCCCAGCGACTGCTGTGGGAGATGGAGGCTTCAAGGTCTGTTTCCATCCCTGGGATGTGCTGGACACGTGACGGACGGGGTCCGAGGAGCTAGGCGGGCTCCAAGATGCTGGAGCGCGTGTCTGTCTTGGGTGGGAACTTTGTCACACCTCCCCTTGCCCTCAGTGTTCTGTGCCTCCGGGTTCATCATCTCCTCCAGATGCAACGGTGGTGACGATGGGGGTGGCAGGGATGGTGATGGTGACGATAGTGACTGTGGTGTGGGGATAATGATATGATGATGGTGCTGGGGGTGGGGTGAGAAAAGATTGTGGTGATTCGAGGATGATGGTGGTGGTGGGTTGAAGATGATTGTAGTAGAGATGCTGATAAAGATTGTGGTGATGAAGATGATGGTGATCATGATGATGAAGATGGTGCCGAAGGGGATGATGGTGATGGTGGTGATGGTGATAAAGATCATGGTGGTGGTGATGATGATGGTGATGAGACAATAACTTAAACCTTTGTGTTGACAGGTACGCCAGTGGCTTGGGTAGCTGAGGCAGGAAGTTCATAAGTTCAAGATCAGCCTCAGCAACTTAGCAAGGGTTGAATCAACTCAGACCCCATCTCTATGTGAAAGATAAAAAGGGGCTGGGATGTGGATCAGTGGTTAAGCACCCCTGGGTTCAATCCCCGGTACAGTCATGTCAGTGTGAGCACTCCACATACATCTAGTCCTTGCAAGGGCATCTTCCGGTAGATTCTGTTTCTGGAGTCATTCACATTTTCATAAATGGGGTGCTGGGGCACAAAGGGGAACCTAACATGGCCACCAATGCACTGCTAATAAGCGGCAGAGCCGGGCCCAGCGTCAACCTCTGCCTGACCCTGAAGCTCTGTGGCCAGGACCAGGAGAAGGCTGTTGCTGTGTGTGGCCCTTTTCTGAGAAATGGGGATGTTGGTGCCTATGCACTGAGCTGTCATGCCAAGGAGTAGGGCTTCCTGTCCCCGAGAGCATCGTTCCTGCTCTGTAGTTACTACTCCGAGTCAGAGCCACCGGGGAAGGGCAGCCCACACCCCAACACGACTGTCTGCCAGGCACTCGGGGTAGTGACCTTCCCACGCCTTCACAGCAATCCCCAAATGGGGCATTTCCCATGAGACAGACGGCTCCCCAGGGGTCAGGCTGCGTTCCCAGCTACTGAGGGCTAACGAGGTTCCTGGGCTGGGATGTGCACTCAGCTCAGGCTCCTGAGAGGTCTCCCTCCCTCCACCAGAGCCGGACGTCCCAGGCACCTGGCAGCCTCTTGGCACTGTCAGTGCTGAGTGCTAGGCTGAGTCAGCCCAGAGCATCTGGAAGGGGTCAGACCCGGGCCAGACCTGGTTTCCTCCTGCCGTCCACTTCTGTGCTCTCAGCAGGCTGACCTCGGCCACGGCCCCTGGGTGGGAGGCCTGCGGGCTGTAGGACTGGCCTGGACATCCTCAGCTGTGTATGAGGCGGAGCTTGAGGGACCTAGGGCCCGGGGGAGGGTGACTTCCATTCCCACTGCCCTCTGTGGCCTCACCGTGCTGCACGGAGGTGGGAGGGTGGGTCTGCCCTGTGCAGGTGGGGGGAGCATCGACTCCTGAAGGCCTCCCGAGGCCGACTCTGCTGGGACAGATGAGCTTACTTCTTTAAGTCCTCCCCTGACCCTGTGAGGGGGGCGGTGTCACCCCACTGCAGAGCAGGAAACAGAGGTGGGGAGCTCAAGGTCACCCACCACCCATGCCAGAGCCAGGACTTGAACCCGGGTTACTCGGATGCAGCTCCAGTGCCCCCTCCTGTGTGCTGGGCCCTGGGGGCCAGAGAGGAGGAAGGCCCCGGGACACTGCTGTCGGCAGCTTTTCTGGAAGAATTGTTCCAGGATGCTGAGAGCTTTTGAGAACAAAATCTCCAGCACACGGTGGTGCAGAACGTGGGGCTGAGGGGGTGAGTGAGGCTGGGCCCTGCCCTGGCTCCTGGGCGTCCTGCCTGTGAGCCCAGCGCGTCCTCTGCTCTGCAGTCTGCCCGGACACTTCAGGGAGCCCTGGCAGGCGGATTCCCTGGACCAGAGCAGCAGCGGGGGAGAGCGGAGTTCATGAGGCCGCTGCGCCCCCTGCAGGCCCACGGTGGAGATGCAGCAGTCTCTGCACTACGAGTTTTTTGCTTTCAGTAAACTTTCTTTTCCTTTTAAATTTAAGCATAGTAAACATTCATAAAGGCAACCAACCCCACAAGTACAGCTAAATGGTTACCCCAGAGTGGACTCACCTGGGACACCAGCATCCAGATAAAAAAAAAATGGAAGAGTCATCTCTCAGTGTCTGGGGGGGGGGGGGTTAGTTCTGGAACCTTCCTGGATACCAAGATCTACAGATGCTCAAGTTGCTGCTATATAATGGTGTAGAGTCTGCATATAACCTCTGCAACCCACCTGTGTATCTTACATCATCTCTGGATTACTGAAAGTGTCTAATGCATTGTAAATGCTCTGGGGTGAGTTGTTACACTGTATCGTTGAGGGAATAATAACAAGAAAAAAGTCTGCAATTAAAAAAATATTTTTGATCCGTGGTTTCTTGGATCCATGGTTGCAGGACTGGGGGATAGGCACCTGTGGCTGCAGAGGGCTGACAGTGTCCCCAGCACTGCAGAGACACCAGCTCCCCAGCACCCACACTCCTATGCACTATTTGACAGGTTAATGTTGCCCACTCTGAAATTCCTGCCCCTGGAATCACTGTGGACGCGCCTTCCTTTCTGTCTGGCTCCGTTTACTCACCAGAAATGCATTCCCATGCTCACCAGATGACGTGTGCCAGGGTGCTTACAGCAGCACGATTTGCAAGACCTCAAACCCCACTGACTGGAGGATGGGCAGGTAGCTGTGGGATATTTGTGCAGTGGGATTCTCACAGCAGTGAAGCAGGTTAACAGCTGCTCCGTGCACCGCGCCGATGATCCCTCACTGAGTTGTGCGCAGTGTTCACGTGCCCTTTAGATGTGTCCCGGGAGCTGCCCTAGCAGCCACGAGCACCTAGAGATGGATGCTCCAGAAGGTTCTCAGACGGCCACTGAGGACCAGCTGGGGCCAGTGGTGGAGCCCAGGCCATAAGGATGAGGCTTGTAGATGAACATCTTTTAACTCCAGTGCGCTCAGGCCCAGCTGCAATTAGAACCATCCGGGGAGCCTTTAAGACCCAAACAGCCCATGACAAAGGCAAAAATACAGCGCGCGGTCCCAACCTCAGAGAGGCTTAGAAAACACCAGTGTCCAGGCCCGAGCCCAGCCCTGCTGCACCAGCGCCTCTGGCCCGGGGTGTTCGGCAAAGCTTCCCTGGTCCTGACGTTCAGCCAGGACCGAGAACTGCGACTGGTCCCCAGACCTGCAGCATCTGCATCCCCCGGGGGCCTGGTGGAGTGCAGATACTCAGGCGGGAGCCTGGGAAGCTGCTTCCGCCACCCTCCCTGGGACGTGGACGCTCCACGTGAGAGAACCCTGGACAGCTCCCGTCTCTCTGCAGATATCAGGCGTCAGTCATCGTTTGGCCATCCGTAATCTTGTTTTCCAACTGTAACTGAAACGTTTCTGCCCATTTATCTTATGAACGTTCCCTTAGCAGTTCTTGCTTGCCAGGCCCTGGGCTGCGTGGGCGCTCAGCTAGGTGTGACCTCATGCGGTTTGTAGTCTACCGAGGGAAGAAGGACTGACTCACGAAGACCCTTACAAACTGAGACGAGTGACGGCTAAATGCAGGCAGCTCCGAGTGCTTGTGGCGGTGGGAGGTGCCAGAGCTCTTTCCCGGAGAACATAACCTTTGAGCTGAGATCTGAAGGTGAAGAGGGTTTAACTGAGAAACAGTGAGGCAGGGAACATTTTAAGCAGAGGCATTGAGGTCCTGCAAAGGTCCTGGCTGGAAGGACACACCTAGGCTTTCTTGATCTAGTGATGGATTTGCTGGAGTGAAACGCCATTTACCATCTCCCACCAGAGCATTAGCCATCAAGAGACAGTAGCAAGTGAAGCTTCTCTTCTGATTGAAGCAGTGACTGTTACGGAAGGGGAGGTTTGGCCCTGATTCTCCGCATCTTCACTGTGGATCCTGTTCACTTCTCTTGCTCCTGGCCTGCACAGCAGGGGTTGGCCAACTGCAGCCTGTGGGGCCAGTCTTGTCGACTGCCTGTGTTGCCGATAAAGTTTTATTGGAACACAGTCCTGCCCATTTGTTTGCCCACTGTCACGGCTGCTTTCATGCTACAAGGGCAGAGTCCAGTAGGTGTGAGGGTGACTGGATAGCTCCTACAGAGAAAGCACACCAGCGCCTGCTTTAAAGGGTTCCTGGGCTTTGGATCCCCAAGACCTGGCTCTTGCTGTTGTCCTGATCTTCCCAAGACAAGCCTCTCTTCCCTCCATGTGTTTCGGCTTCCTGTGAAAGAGGTCCATCTGAGACTCCGGGTGTGATCAGTTAGAAGTCCAGGTCGAGTCTCCCTTTTCAAAGAACCAGACACGTTTTGAATTTGAGATTTTTTTTTTTTTTTTTTTAGGTTTTGGAATATTTGCCTAAATATAATGCGATCTCTTGGGGATGGGATCCAAGTCTAAACACAAAATTTGCTTCATGTGCACCTGACTTATGCACATAGCCTGATGGTAATTTTATACAGTATTTTTCATATATTTGTCCTTTAACTGTGACCTGTCACTGGAGCTCAGGAGAGGATTTTTTTTTTCTTGTGGCACTCTGTTGTGGGTGCCCATAAAGTTCTGGATTTTGGAGCATCTTGGATGTCAAATGTTTGGATTAGGGATTTTCAACCTGGAAAGAGAATTAATGTGCATCTTGCAGCACAGAACATTCTACTCTCTCTGACTGGCAAAACTTTACCAAGTCCCCACCCCTCTGGTTTCTCCCGTGCTGACAGAACAGCACGTTCTCCCTGCTCACCTGGGCTGGGGAAACGTAATAAGAGCTGAGCGTGAATGACGGTACCCATCTGGCAAGATTGATGGAGGGCCCCCATTTCTCCCTGGTGAGGCCGGGCCGAGTGTTGACGCAGCAGTGTGTCCACCTGCTCTGCTCATTAAAGTTTAACGTTTGCAAACTTTTTCATTGCCTCCATCAGAGATCTGGAACGCACAAGGTAGCCACACTGGAGACTGATTAAATCTCTCCTCCTTGCACCAGAGTTGGAGAGAAGGTGTTTCTGCAGCGGTAGCCAAAATGTGAAATTAATCACCCTGTCTCATTTGTAGCTCTGCTAAAGCAGACAATGGAGGGGGGAGAGGAGGAAACACAAAATAAAGGGATTTTGGAAGGGCGGAGGGCAGCCTTCTTGTGGGGCTTTGTGAAGATTTGCAGGTGATTTACTTCATAATGGAGCCAGTGACAGGCCCCAATTCAATGACAGTGTGTTCTTTTCTCCTTTATCCTTGGTGATGTGCTCTGGTGTCCTGAGGCTGGGGGGTGAATCCCTGTCATAGCTCCAGGTGGAAGCCAAGTCTGAGCCCTTTATATGCATTCTTCCCAGACAAGGCTGTGCAGTCTGGTTGGCCAACCCTGTCCTCATCCAAATGCCTTTGTTCCCCAAGTCCGGACATTTGGATTCCAGTCTTGCCACTAGCATCTGCAGAATGTGTGACCTGGAGCCAGATGCCAGACCTGGGTGTCAGAGGAGAGTTGTCAGGCTGACCTGCGGGCGTTGGGGGAGAGCAAGTACACGGAGAGCTAGCTGGGTTGCGGCTGTCTTTAACACGTGCGCGGAATTTGGCAGTGATGAATTATTCCGGGGGCATCAATAAATCTTGGGTAAGTGCCCAAGGTCTGAGTCTGAGTCTCTGCTTGGGGACTGGGAGAGCTGAAGGGAAAGGCTGTGGCCCACAGGGTGAGGGAAGCAGTGGGGGATGGTCTTGGCTATGCACCTCCCTCACCTCCAAGGTCTTTGGAGGTAACATGATCCTAGGGGGTATGGGCCAGTATGGGAAGAGGCGTGTCTACTTGGCAGTTGGTGAGTGTGTTTGGACTGGTGCCAAGGGGTCACTCAAGGGTAACTGGGGTGGGGTAGAGGGTCAATGTGAAAGCGAACCAGCTGGGGGACCATTTGGAATCAGTTACTCGATAACTTCTAGGTTGAGCACCTGGGATAGACCAACTGAGTGATCTCCTGAGATGAAGATGGTGGGTGGAGGTGATGGAAGGCCCCACGGCAAACATGGCCCTCGAATGACTGGTTTCTGCTCCTTTTCATGATGCTCTTGGTGCGTTTTCTTGCTCCCTTAGGAGAGTACCTGAGACTGGGTGATTTATGAAGAACAGTAGTGTGTTTAGCTCCGTGGTTCGGTTCCACAGGCTGGGAAATCTAAGAATGTGGCGCCACATCTGGCGAGGGCTTCCCGTTATGTTCCAACATGGTGGAAAGCAGATGGTCAAGCAGGCCCATGTGGAAGAGGGAGGGCACAGAGGGCAGTCTGGTTGTCTAACAGCCCACTTTTGTGAGAATGAACCTCCTTCTGCAGGGAAAGGCACTGATCCTTGCTAATAACCTCATGACCTCATAAAGGCCACCTTGCAACACCATTGCAATCAAATTCCAACATGAGGTTTGGAAGGGACTGACCATAGCAGACTCTGAAGGTGTGTCTTTGGGCTCCTTCAAAATGTTTTTAGCTTGTTCTTTTTTTTCCTCTATCTTCCCATGCCTGGTTCCCGTTCACCGTTTGGTCTTACCTTGAGTGTCCTCACCTCAGGGAGCCTTCCCCCATCCACAGTGTCCTCTGGGCCATACCTCGTCCATTCCGAATCTCTGTCTCGAGAATCACGACCTGTCTTTATACCAACTGCTTATTCACTTGCCCATGCCTGGGAGGACCCAGGCCTCCCTTAAGCAGAGCTGGCGAGCACAGAGCAGGCCCTCAGTAAAAGTGTGGGGCGAGCGGAGAAGGCCTTTGGGTGGGGACGGGTTCCTGCGTGATCTCCCGGCATCGCCCGAGAGTTTGGCTGTTGCTACATCTTTATTTGCACTCGCCCGTTCAATCCCCGTGTTGGGAGCCACTTCTAGTTACAGATCATTCTCAATTAAAAAGCGCGTAAACCACAAGCAAAGCACTGATACATCGCTGCTCCGCGGAAAGACCCGTATCATGGATTTTATCATTTGCCACCATTGATTTTCCATGAGTAATAATTACATTTTATACACAACATCTGCACTAAGTGATATTTATATCAGCAATTATCTGAAGAAACTTTTAATGTTAAATATTTTGTTGTTGTTTTCAGGGCGGGGGATGTTGATAAATTGAATTTTTGACTTTCATCGTCGTTTTTTTATCCACACAATGCTCTTTCTCATATGAAATAATAATTTAGCAATCAGAGCCTGAAATCATTTTATAAATGAAGTTTGAATTGACATTTCCACCAGCTGGTGTGGTAATTTTCAGCCTTTACCCGGATTGGTGAATTTAGATCCGCTCTTGAAATTTATTTTGCTGTTATTACCCTTGAAATCCTTTGGGGCTCTACCCCTCAGATAACACGGGCACTTCTCTCCTCTGGGGTGTGGCCCCAGCGGTGGCACCCTCAGCGGATCTCCCAACCCTTCAGCTCAGCGTTCACGGCCTCCCATGACCCACCACCTTCGTGGGTTCTGAAATGCTCATGGGGACTCCCCCTGTTCAGTGGTCCCTAAGGCGGGTTTCCTGTTCTGCTCTTGGGGTTTGCAATCTAACTGGGACTAGAGACAATAGGCAAGGAGAGAGTTTGCAGATTCTGATAATTGTCTCCAAAAAAAGCAGCTAGATGGCTACGGTTTGGACACGTACCCTGAAAATCTCCATATTTGTTCATGGCATGTGAAGGTGGGACTTTGGGAGGTAATTGGGACAGATGAGGAGGTCTTGAGGGTGGCACCCCCAGGAAGGCATGAGAGGCTTTATGAGAAGTGGAAGGGAGACTCGAGCTGGCAGGGGGTCTCTGCCTCACCTGGGATGCCCTTTGCTATGCTGTGATGTCGCAGGAAGACCCTCACCAGGATTTTCTTCCTACAGGTCTCGGGTATTTTGTTATAGCAAAGAAAACGGATTAAAACAGGGAGGCAGCCAAGGGCTTGGGGGTAGTTTGGTTATTGGGAGAAGCTCCTGGGAGAACTGAAACGTGAGGAGGAGACGCAGAGGGATGGGGCAGAGCCTTCCTGCGGAGGGAAGTATGTGCAGAGGCTGAGGTGGGGACGCTGGTGTTGGTGGGCACACAGAGGAGTCCGGGGTAGCTGGCATGAGACGGCAAGAGGGAGGGAGGTGTGGACAGGTGCTGGGGACGCTGAGGCTCCCCGGGGGTTGCATCCCCTGCTAAGAGCAGAGGTTGGGGTGTCAGAGGACGGTGAGCAGTCTGTTGTTGTGCGCTCGAGTGTCCTTAGTGTCTTAGCCTGCCGCAACAAGACACCGCAGCCTGGGTCGTCCGCAAAGGACAGAGGCGTATCTGTCATGGCGCTGGAGGCTGAGAAACTAAGATCCAGGGGCTGCACCTCAGTGTGGTCGAGGGTGTCACAAGGCAGGAGAGCCCTGGAGAGAGAGGGCGGGGGCCGAGCCCATGCTCACTTTTGTAACCAGCCACTCCCGAGGTGACTGACCCACCAAGTGTCCGGACGCTGATCGGAGCCCTGCCTGAGGGCCCTTAAAGGGCCCGCTTTCTGCCATCACAGTGACAAGTCAATTTCTCCATGATTTTTGAAGGGGACATTGACACCACAGCGGCTCTTATTGTTATGGGGAGAGGCAGGTGAGGTCAGCAGATGGGGGCGAGGGGTAGCAAACCCAGGATGTTCTTGGGGGCAAGGGTGGGTGAGGTGGTACAGAGGGCTGCAGCACGGGCACGGGGATCAGACTGTCCGGGGCAGCAAGAGGAGGGGCACGGACAAGGCCCAGCCTATGGACGAGGAAGCTGGGAGGTCCACGTGTGCCGACTGTGTGTGTGTGTGTGTGTGTGTGTGTGTCCCAGTGGTCGGGGCCACCCTTGGGTCCAGCAGGAGCAAGGCTCTCGAGTGTGCTTCCTCAGCCTGCCCGAGGGTCTGGGCAGGGGACCTGCTGCTCAGGGTCTCCTGGAAGCCCCTGTTCCCTTTCTTCAGGTCTGGCTGGGGCCTGCCTGTTTTGAAGCTCCTGTAGGTGGCAGCAGAAGCCCAGCCAAACCACCTGTGCAGGCCAGCCAGAGGGGACAGGTGGCAGGCGGCAGAGGCTGGGCCTGCCTTATCTCCTCGGTGGTTAGTGGTTAGGCCAGACCCGGGGTGCAGCAGGCAGCAGCCACATTAGCGGATGCAGCAGGCAGCAGCCACATTAGCGGAGTCCTCTATTGAGGACCTCTGTGAGACGGCAGCCCTGCTGCAGAGTCGGATCCCCCGTCAGGAGGCTCCAGCCTGTTCCTGGCCTCAGGGGACCCTGAGACCTCGCCAGAGCAGGGAGGCCAGGGAGCAGGCTGAGCCTGATTAAGAAGCTGGTTCTGGAAGAGATGAACAGATCCCCCCACCACCACATGGAGTTCTGATCTTATCTACGATTGCTTTGGTTTTTCTATTTAGAAGTGTCTAAAAGCACATCTTTCCCCTCAAATAACCTCCCTCCCTTCCCTGGTGCTGGGCGGCTGTCCTAAGTGTGCATTTCAGCTGCTGATGGGTCAAGGGTGGAACAGCACGGTGGTTAAGAGCACAGGATTTGCCACCATGTGGCCTGGCCTGGAGCCCTGGCCCTGCCATTCACTGCTGTGTGACTTCAGGCAAGGGGATTAGCCTCTCTGTGCAGAGTCTCCTCAGTGGAGAGCCTCATGTTTGTACTCGTTTCTTGTTCTTGTGGGAAGATCCAGGAAGACCTTCAGTTTTGTGGACAGACGTGTGCTCCTGAGAAGTCATTCTAACCCTCAGCCCTGGCTCTCTTTTAATGTCAGCTTTACAGAGAGAATTTTTGTGCTGTATGATTTGCCCACTTAATAGACACGGACAGGACAGTGGTTTCAAGTTGTGTGACCATCACCACCACTAGTCTTAGCACATCTGGGTTACCTGTTAGCTGTCCATCCCCAGCCCTCCAGCCCCGTCGACCCCTAAGTCATCCCCTGTGTCCTTGGCTTGGCCTGTCCTGGGCATCTCGACGACATAGCCTCCTCCTCTGCTGGGCGATGGCCTGCCCTTCCTCCCTGTTGCAGTGGGGGAGCTGGCCCCAGGCCCGTCTGGGGCTGTCTCCCGGGAGGGGCAGCCTCTCTGGTGGAGGCGGAGGAGAGCCGCCAGCCCTCACTGCTCACAGCACAAGCCGACTGGCTCCAGATTACTCACTCCAAACTCAATCTGCGGCAGCAGCCATGTCCCTGGGGCACGTAACTGGATTGCTCCCAGCCGGCCCCGTCCCAAGAGCCGGAGCACACAGCCAGCAGCTTCCCTGGGACCCGACAGCTGTTGGCCGTGAGGTGGGGCCTGCTGGGCTCCTTGTGTGGCCCCGAGTGCTTGTCCAGCCTGGTCCAGGCCCCCGGGCAACAAGGATGCCCTTAGCAATAGTGGTCAGGCCCTGCCGAGAGGGTCCTCCTGCTGCAGGACTGGCGCCTGCTGTCGGGACCAGACGTGCCAACCTCTGAGCAAGGCAGGGGATGTGCTCCTGTGCCTGTCACCCGTGTCTTCCTGAAAGCGCGCGCTTGGTCTGTTGAGAGGGAGGCCCGTGCCCCTGGGAGCCAACCAGAGGCAGACGCACCAGCCCCGTCTGCCGAGCACTGCGAGGTGGCAGACGCCATGGAGGGCACCAGCCTGTGTGCAGCGGGGTGGGTGAAGAGCTGGATCAGCCCCTCCTCAGAGAAGGACATGAGTCCGGGAGGTCTGAGCAGGCGCTGGTCCCCAGGGGAGAGCTGCAGAACCCATGCTGACCCAGCAAGGGAAGAAGGGGACCATTTCTGTGACATTGAGGGAGGGTGGCAGTTGCTGGCGGCTGGGGTCATGGGTTTGGAGGGTGAGAGCCAAAGGCCACAGCGTTTCTTTTAGGGCTGATGAAAACATTCGGAAACTGCCTGGGCGATGGTTGTGGGACTCTGTGCTCCAGTTAAACGTCCACTGAATGGGTGGACCCTGTGCCGTGGACCAATGACGCAGTGGGGACTTGGCCTTGCGGCTGCCAAGCCTCATGTCACCACCCCCACCCCCATCCTCTGCTTGAAACCTGGAAGCTCCCACCTGCCCGTGTGACTGCGGGGCGTCAGATGACCCTGAACCAGATGGCGAAGCGCTGGGACCAAAACCTGGGTCCGCCGCCGGTGACCACTGTCTTATTCTGCTTGTGTCACCACTCAGAACCCAGGGACTGTCCTCTCGATTTCTGTTGCAGCTGCTTGTTCTCACGGGGTGGACAGAGTCTGACCCAGCAGGTCTGGGAAACCCATAGATCGAAGATCTGGGCAGCTGCTGTGAGGGGCAGAGCCCTACCCCAGGGTCTCCTGCTCCTGTGGTGCTCCGGCTTCAAGAGGAGTCTATGCATGGCCGCCACCCCACCTGCACCAGCCCCTGGGCCTCATCGTGCAGGGTATCTTCTCCAGCCTCAAGTTGAGTGACAGAAGACCAGCTCACATTTCCAGGGAGCAGGAGAGGGAGAAAACCTCATTCCACCTTGATTTCGAGGCCAGCAGGCTTTGGGGGAATGCCCCTGGGGGTGTCTGGTGCGTCTGGGTGGGCTGGAGCCCTGCTTGCTGGATATATCTGGTAGCAGAGGAGGCCCAGGACCACCCCACCCCTCATCCTGCCCCTAAATCTGTGTGGCAGACCTTGCCTATCTCCCCACCCCCAGACCCACCGAGAGCTTGGGGACCAGTGTCCACACCAGCTGGGACAGGAGGAGATCTGGATCTCAGGCTGGCTGTGGGAGTCCTGGACCTTCAGCTCCACGGGGATGAGAAGCTGCAGCCCTTGGCTTACCTGAGTCCACCCCACTCTGGACGCCTCCCCTGCAGGCCTGCCAGCTTGCTTTGGGTCCATTACTGGGCCTCTTTCCCTCAGTGCCGGTGTGTGTGGGACCTCTGCAGCCAGGGACCTCATCCCACCCTCCCAGCGCTCAGTGCCTGTCTGCAGGGCCACCTGCTCAGGCCCGTGGGGGGGACGCTGGGCGGCCCTGCAGTGGGGGACAGACATCCCCAGCTCCCCTGCCCTCTCTCCTTGCCTTAGGCCTTCTCTGACTCCACCGACTGTTTTTATCCCCCACCTCTCCCCACCCCTCCCCACCCCTCCCCACCCCGGGGCCATTGAACCTCCATCCTTTCTGAAGTCCAGGTAAGTAAAGCCAGACCAGAGAAAAACAAACAAATCAGGAATGTCCCCAGTGCAAAATGAATATAAATAAGTTTGCAAACACTTCTGCTCGCCCACTGATTGCTCACACACTGCTCCCCAGATGCCGCCAGCCGGCTCAGCTCTGTGGAAGTTAATGATAAATTAAACCTATTAATCACCCCCAGTGGTGAGGCCAGCCCGAGGCTACCCGGGGAGGGCGGCTGCAGGAGGGAGATGAAGCTGGGGCAGGGGTCGGGGTGCGAGTTGGCAGCCCCCAGTCTCCCCCATCTCTAAGACCCTGCTCGCTGCTCGTGTGATGTGGCCCCTGTCCTTTCAAAAGTCCTCCTCCACGGCGGGAGCCTGGCTTTCCACACCCTCCACCTGCCCTAGTCTGGCATGGACCTAGGCGGCTCTCGGAAGCCCGTCCACTAGACACCTGACCTGGACTCTGTGAGCCCTGGAGCGTGGCTGCCGGCTTTGAATCCTGGCTCTGCAGTTAGCCACGGGCAGCCTCCCTGGGCCCCGGTTTCCTGGTCTGTAGAGTGGGTTGGGAAGTGCTGCTGCTCAGGCTGTGCTGAGGATGAAGAGAGGGACTGCAGCTGAAGTGTAATGACGTGGCGGCACAGCCTGCAAGGTCAGCTGTGCCACCAGAGCTGCTGTGACGGTCACTCCTGCCATTTGCCAGGTCTGGAGGCATCTCCTGTGCCTGTTGGCCGGTTGCCTCTGGTGTGAATGATTTTCTTGGCTCGGTTCCCGCCAGTTTCCCTGTCGGGGAGCAGCACAGGTGGGTCCTTGGTAAACGTGGTGAATGAGCCAGGCATCGCATGGGAATGGGGCGGAGGTGACCGCCTGGCGTCGGCAGGGAGACCCTGTGCTCTGCTTTCTGGGTGTGGATTGCATCATGTCCTCCCTAGAGATGCGTTGAAGCCCTAGCCCTGTGCACTCAGGAAGGGGACCTTATTTGGGAAAAGTGTCTTTGCCGCTTAGTCAGGCTGGGATGGGTCCTACTGGAGTGGGGCACACCCTGGTCCTGTGGCCACTGCTGTGACAGAAGGAGAGGGTTGTGCTGGGGGCAGAGCTGCGTGAAGATGGGCAGGGACGGGTGGTGCCTCCAGAGCCGATGAGTGACAGTGGCTGCTGGGAGCCTGCAGAAGCCCGGAGGGACGAGGCCTCTCTTGTAGAGCACAGCCCTGAATTGAGACTGTGTTCTCCAGAACTGCCTGGGGGTGAGTGCGCATTGCCCTTGGCCATCTGGCCTGTGGTCATTTGTTAGCTGGGAAGCTGACCGAGCACAGATCCAAGGATGCGGTGTCCTGTCAAAGGTGGGGAGCCTGTGGGCATCCTGAGAACGGTCCCCGTGCCTTCTGACAGGCTGGCTCTCTGTTCCTACTCGGCCAGCACATAGCAGCTTGGCAGCTTCGTACCGCACACTTAGGATCCCACGGTTTCTGTGGGCAGGAGTCCGGGCGCGGCCTAGCTGGGCCTCTGCTTCTGGGTCTTGTGGCCTGGAGTCAAGGTGCGCTGGCTCAGCCTGGGCTCTTGTCAGAGGCTCTACTGGGCACCCTCAGTCCTTTGTGGCCGTCACACCCAGGGTCAGTTCTGTGCTGTTCATGGGTCCCTTGCAGGTCCTTGCCATGAATGGCTCCCCTCCTGGACTTGGCCTCTTGCTTCATGAAGGCTGCCAAGGATGGCAGAGGGACAGTGTTTTTGCCTCGTGGACATCGAGTCTCCACTGGGTGTGAGCAGCATGTTGTCTGTCCACAGGAAGCCACTGGCCCTGCACATATTTGAGGGGAGGAGCCACATGGGTGGCCACAGACAGTGGGTCACAGGGCCTCCTGTGTGTGTCCCTACAAAAGCTGAGGGCTGCTGTCCTCTGGCACCTGGTAGGATGATGCTCTTGAGGCCAAGCAGACGTGGAGGCGGTTTCCATGGCGACCACCAGCCTGGGTTCTCGTGTCTCTGGCTGTGGGATGTGGGGCATCCTGCCCACTGTCTCTGGCTGCGGATGGCTTACACTCAAGGGCCTGGCGGTGGCCGGGTGGTGGCCTGGTGGTGGCCTGGTGGTGGCCGGGTGCTCTTTGCTTATGTTCTCCTGAGCACGGCCGTGTCCGAGGCCCTGGGAACAGGCATTTAGCTAGACCTGGGGGAGTGTCCACCCCCATGGGTCTGTGAGGCCCAGTAGGGAGACTTAGAAATGAAACAACCCACACATCCCGGAGCCTGTTGCCCTCTGGGGTTTGTACTTGGATGTCCAGATGCAGGGCGGTGTGAGAGCATGAAGCGTGGGGGTCTGACCAGGCCACCCAAGAGGGCAGGTGAACCAGCACAGGGGAAGGGAGAGTCTGATCAGGGTGCCTGGCTCTGCAGCTGGGCAAACCTGTGCTCCCTGGGGGCCAAGAGAACGCCAGTGTTCGCTCCCACCACCACCACGGCCCCTCCACCCTGACTCTAGGTCTCAAGAGGGCAGGGGACTTGGCCACTGTCCTGAACTCTACCTCCAGCACTGAACACTGTGCCTGGATGGTCGTTGGCGCTCACGGCACAGCTGTTAACTGAGGCAGAAGGCGGGCGGTGGGAGGAGCAGGGGAGCGTGGGGCGAGATGGTGCCAGCCTCCCGGCTTGCTCTCAGATCCAGGGAGCAGTGGGACAGACGTCCTCCCCTCTCCCCAGGGGGTGGAAGTCATGATGATGGGTGGTGGGGGAGTGCAGGGGAGGGGAGGGCAGGCTGCAGGAGGTTAAGGGCCAGGTGGACATGCACAGAGGCATGGACAGACCTCGGAGGTACCTGTGGAGGAGAGTCTCCAGTTGGGGTGATGGACAGGCAGGTGCGAGTGAGGGGTGGCTGAGGCAGAGCTGGGAGCCTGGGCCACAGCCTGCTGTGGGGACCTTGAAGCAGAACTTTGCATCAGTTAATTCCTTTGATTGGAACTGGTGGCCATGTGACGTCAGGGCCCAGGGCTGGGTTTGGAGCCAGAACACAGCATTCTGCACTCAGCCCCATCCTTCCCACGGCTGCTCGCCCAAGGGCTCTGTGACGTTCCCTTGTCTCCTCTGCAGAATGGCCCAAGGGATCTGCTCGCCAGGGCCTGCAGAGATCTGTGGCAGTCAGAGGGGAGAGCAGCTCCCAGGGGCCTGCCAGGGACAGGTGCAGGCTGGGCCTCCAGCTGTGTGGCCACCTGGTCACCTCCGTTTCCCCCGGTTAACATGGGGTCTCTCGCCCTGTTGCTGCAGAACAGACCCTCCCAGGACTCGGTGGTTTTGAGTGGCTGTCCCTGCTGTGGTTCCTGGGGCTGTGGGCTCTGGGGCTGGGCTGGCCTTGGCTGGACTCTGATTCTGTCTGCAGATATTTGGGTAGGCCTTTCTCTAGTGTCCCTTGTCCTCTGGGGTCAGTAGGACAAGCAGGGCCTGTTGCTCCCCTGGAGTTGGCAGAGGAGGAGCAGAGGCATGTGGAGCCTCTCCAGCCTGGCCGTGGAGCCAGCACATGGTCCCTGTCCCTGTGTCATTGGTCACGTGGCTGAGTGTAGACCCAGAGCCAGGTGAGGGCACAGGTAGGGGGGAGGTGGGACATCCGGGCTGGCAGCTCACCCTGCAGGAAGGCCTCTTCATAGGTGGCCAGTGAGTCACTGGTGCCATGCACTAAGTGGCCTGGTTAACCTTGGCACTGCTGGCAGCTTGGGCCCAGCAGCTCTGGGGGGGTGTTCCAGACACTGCAGATGTGAAGCAGCACTCTGGCTCTGCCCCCAGGGGGCCACAGCACCCCTTCAGCATGACAGTGACAACCAGACAGCCCCCAGAATTGCCCGACCCCCCTGGTTGAAGCTGGGCGTGAAGGCTGGTCACCCTCAGCATCATGGACCCACACGACCACCATTCTCCCTTTGCTACTTCACTGGACCCATTGCTGAAAACAGGAGGAGGACTTCTGGGAGAAAGGGTCACTGCAGGACGCACGTGGCTGTGAGTGTGCAGTCTGTTCTCTCACTGTCTCCAAAGGAATCAGGAAGTTAAGAAGGGCTGAGCCCGAGCCCTGGCCCCGGGAGGGTTCCTGGTGTAGCCCGAGGCAGGCATTGCTCCCACAAGCAGCAGCAGCAGCAGCAGCAGCAGCAGCGGCCGTGTTGTAAACAAAGGCACAGGCCGAGCACTCAGGCTCCCACAGCCCTGGAGCCTTGGCTTGAGACCTGCGCAGAACTGAGAGGAGCCAGGCCTCCAGCTCCCGGCTCTGGCTCTCCACAGAGGTCCTGGCCAGCCTTTCCCTCTCCCTGCTGGAGAAAAGGCCTTCTCTTTAATGTTGTGCTCTGAGGGTCTTTCAGCCTTGATTTAAGCGTGGCCTCGTCGACAGCTGCTGTTGGCTGCACAGAGTCGGGAGCGCCCTGCACCAGCACCTTGCTCATTTTCTTCCTTCCTCCCTCTGCCTCTCTCTCTCTCTCCCACCCACACATCATGAATAATCGATAGCCCTGTGAGGCAAGCTCCAACCATATCCTTGTTTATAGACAAGAAGTGGAGGGTCAGGGAGGTAGGACAGCCAACCCAGAGTGGCACGGCTAGCAAGAGCGCAAACAGGATCATGCAACCCACGTTGGTCTCTTGCAGCGTTGGGCCTCCAACCCACAAGTGGCACTTGATCAGGGTGAATTTAGGCTAGCTGTGTCCCCGAAGGTGTCAGAAAATGGAGTAGGGGAGCCAGGAACATGGAGTTGAGCTGGCACTCCCAGCTGTGTGGAGCAGCTCCTGAGCGCAGTGTATAATGCACCAGGTATTAAAGTTTATGAGTCTATTAATCCACGGCTTTGGAGGAATTAAAGTTTCATACTGATGATAAACCTTCCCTAATAAAATGCAAAGGAAGCACGAATAAATCTGTGATTTCACGGGACCCCAAACCACTTAAACAATTGTACTCAAGATGGATGTGTGCAGTGGCCGCCGGCTGGGACATTGCGTCCCGTGGCAGGTACCCTGGCAGAATGGCTTTTGCTTCTGCTAAGTGGTGGAGTCCCAGTGATGGACATGCGTATGCTGTTGATTTCCGGAGCTTGCAGGAGGGTGGGCACAGCTGGATGGGAAGCCCATGGAGCTGTTGATAGCTGCTGGGTGTGTACCCAGAGGGAGGCGGCAGCAGTGGCGGGCCCTTGCCCCGGCAGTGTTTGCACTAAATGCCTGGCCGTGGTTTCCCTCCCTTCCTCTCCTGTCCTGTCACGCATCCTGGCTCCTTCCCCCCTCCTTTTCCTTAGGTGGAAAGTGTCCTAGGATGGGTGAGCCCCACGTGCTGGCTTTAACACAGCCGTGGACTAGGACCACAACTCCGTCACCTTGGGCAATCTGCTCAATCTCCGTGGCCTTATGCACTTTAGAATAGCTTTAGAATAGTTTTAGATGAACAGAAATTTGCCAAGAGGGTATGGTGAGTCCCCGCACACCCACTGGGCTTCCCCTGCCGAGAACGTCTCGTCACTATGGTGCATTTGTCAAAGGTGATGGGCCGGCACTGGTGCCTCAGTGTTAACTAAAGCCCAGCCTCTTCTCTCACTTCCTGTCCGACTTCACTTCCTGTCTGACTTCACTTCCGGTCCCTCATTGCTTCCCTTCCCCTCCTGTTGCAGGGGCCTCTGCGAAGACCCCACCACACTTGGCCCTCACGTCTCCTCTGTGCTGAGCAGCACCTTGGACTGTCCTGGACTTCAGTGACCTTGACGCTCCTGAGGAGCCTCCTCCATGGTGACCCTCTGGAGTTGCCCTCAGAGGTGGAGGACAGGAGGTGGGGGAGGAAGACCTCGGGGGAGGCCCCCCTCATCCCGCCAAGGTTCATGCTATTGACACGGCTCATGGCAGTGGATTTGGCCTCGACGGGCTCAGGCCAGGTGCTCAGGTGTCCCTACCGTGCGGTCATACCTGCGCCCTGCTTCTCATTCTGTGCCCTGTGGAAGGAGGCTGCATGTGTGGCTCTCACTTAAGCAGAGGGGTTTGCTCTGCAGAAAGTCTCTGGAGTCCTTCGTATGGATTCGTCTGTTCACCCACACTGATTCCTTCACTCAACCAAGTCGCCTATTTACCTCAATATGAAACCTGCATATTTATTTTGTGCTTTGAGTTATGACCCAATACTACATTATTTAGTTTGTGGCTCACATTGGTTTTTTGATGGATTAAGTTTTATAAGGAATAAATGAGGTAATTGGGGCTGGGTTTCAGGTGAGGGGAGCAGTGCAGTATTAAAGGGATGCCTCCCAAATCATCAGAAATGGAAATAATGTACTATGGCCATGTTTTAAAAAATGGTAATGATCGAGACAGATTTCATGATGAATAGAACATCAGCATTTTAAGTCCGGGTAGGATCTGTAAAGCCCGTAAATCATTCCACCAGGTACTTTGCATTTACTGTGTGTTTAATAGACGGAGTCTTTTAATTTAGGTTGGATGTGCCAGTCTGTTGGTAGCTTCTTGCCCAGTCAGTCACGGGAAAGTGGCTGAAAGCAGGCCTGTCAGTCAGCAGGGCCAATGTGTACCTGTGGGTGGCTGTCCACTGGTGGTTCTTGGATGGCCTCTGTTGGATGACCAGGGCTGCTTGGTTCAGCTCCAAGCCTCTCCTCTCTGTCCTGGGACAAGTAGGTTCTCCTAGGTGTCCCCCTGGTGACAACAGGGTGTGAGAGAAGTGGAAACACTCAAAGCCACCATGGTCCTGGCTCAGAAGGGGGCATCCTTGTCATTCTGCTGCTTCTGCTGGAGAAAGTGAGTCAACCCATTTCAGACTCAAGGACAAGGGCCAAGAAGGCCGTCCTCTTTAGTGAGAGGACCCTGAGACATGTGGCAGTGGCAAGGTGTGGACACCTGGAGGCCTGGAGTGTCGGGTTGTGACGCCTGCAGTCTGGCAGTCAGGTGCTGTTTGGGTGCTTGGAGCACACAGGGCAGCCCCACAGCCACAGCCGCACCTCGGGAGCTGCTGCCTGATGCTGCAGCCGCCTTGCTGGAGGAGGAGGAGGAGGAGGAGGACTTAGCTCTGCCTCTCGGGCCTGTGGCTGCCGGCAGCTCCGTGCGCCCATGGGAAGGGGGGTTCGGGCACTTTGCCTTGGGGCATTCTGCTCCCTGGTCCAGGGAAGGGATCGAGCCTGGAACGCAGCTCTGAGGGGAAGGAAACGTATGTGAGAGGAGCATGGTCCTCCCGGGGCTCTCCCGCTTCAACACCCTGGCTCCCCAGGCACTAAGATCAACCGCTCCTACCTTTGCAAGACGGAGGGTGTTTTAATGGAGATATTGGAAGATGTATTTCTTTAATTTCTGCCTAATGGAAAATCCTTATGCCCGATCAATTCTGATCATTTTGAAGCAACCACTGCTATAAAGTTATTCGTGTTAAAAATCAATATCCAATGGTTTTGGGAAATGTGGAAAGTTCTGCTACAGAGAAAAATGGAGAGTACCGAGGTGGGCGGCTGGCTGCCTCAGGAGAAGCACCACACCGTCCAGCTCTCCAGGGTGTCAGGAAGTGGCTCCCAGCACCCTCTTGGGGCTGCTCAGGTACATGTGGCCACTTCTGCAGGCCTTGTCTCACTTGGCCACACAGCAGCCCGCAGAGGTGGGTGGCTTCTATTTCAGCGTGGCAGGGGAAGAAATGGATGGTGTCACAGAACCTGGGAGAGGGTCAGTTGAGCCCAGGAGCTTAACCAGAGTGTCACCTTCCTGCCAGCTATTTACCAGGGTGGCTGGCGGTTGTTGAATGAGCATTCCTGCCTCCGGCTGGGTACGGTCAGCAGAGGGCACTGGCCAAGCGTGGAGGCCTTCTGAGCCCCATGTGTGGCTCTGAGGCAAGGACGCTTCTCCTCCAAGGGAAGTCAGGCTGGGGGGGAAGGAATAGGCTGTGGAATCAGTCAGTTGTCCATCACATCCTGTCTCCTCTCACTTCCTGTCTCCTCTCACTTCCTGTCTGACTTCACTTCCTGACTTCACTTCCTATCTCTCGTTGCTTCCCTTTCTCTTCCCACTTCTTCCATTTCTTCCTTGCTGCTGGCTTTGGATAAGTCCCTCGATCTCTCTGAGTCCCAGTCCCCGTGTTGTTCAATGAGCATAATAATGTGCACATTTCAGAGTAATAATGAGAACTAAACATGATCATGTAGTAACTAGTTGATAGAGTGATCTGCATCTGTCAGAGGGGGCACTCACCCGTCTTGATTCATTTTCCGGACTTCCCTCCTCTCTGGTACTTGCTTCAGAAGTCTCCCGACAAGTTGGCGTGTGTGGAGGTACGGCAGTGATAGGTAGCAGGCTGACGAAGTCCTCCCACAGGCACACAGAAGGAATCAGCCGGTCGTCCACGTGAGAGCCCTAGAGGGGATGTTCTGCGTCTCCAGGACAGAGGCCCACCTGGCCTGTCTTCTGTTGAAAGGAGACAGGTGCATCTTGCCATGGGGTGCGATCAGGAAGTGGGGGGGGAGGTGGTGGATCGCAACATGCCCCAGGCCCTTCTCGAGGGTGGTGCGGACTTCATCCTGCCTCTCCCTGCCTGGCCAACTCGGCTTGCTATAGGCTGGCTTCCTCTGCCCACTTACTGACCCATAGTGAGCCCTTGCTGCTTTTCCAAATGGGGCTCCCTTCTGCAGGACTTTTTAGCTTGGCTTCCAATAGCTTCCTGGCATAGCTGACCAAATACTGACTCCAGAGCTGCCTAACCCTGGTCCAATCAGCTGTGAGTGGCGGTTCTGCCTCTGCCAGGGCTGGTCGGGTGAGTTCTCTAAGAGGTATGGTTGGCACCTCTAATATGGTGGTCTTTCTGCAGACTCACGATGATGAGGAGATGAACCGGACCAGGAACAGATCTGGATGGTGCTTTCTTTGCTCACTTCCTTTTACTTTATGCGGGAGTTCATATCCAGGGGCTCAGAAGCCGGAGGGCGGTGATGTGTGGTGCAGCATGTCTCAGACTTGACCAGTGTGTACATGTGTACACTGGGAGGACGTTTCTCACGGAGAATTAATGTTCACTTAAATTACTCAGAATTAATGCTAAACCTGGTATTGTTTAAACAGTCCACACATAAACCTACCTATAAGTGCCTTATGCGCGTTGCTTTTATACAGCTGCAAACAAATTTATAAATTAAATACAAACAAGCCTACAAAACCAATAAAATCCAAATTAGCCACATTAATTTAACGTGATGGATGATGTTGCTTGACTGAAACCAAATCATGTCTCATGGAGTACATTGGGCTATATGCTGGAGAGTGGGTCTCTTGAGTTAGATGTGCCAGTTTTGGTCAAGTAAGAACACACTTATCTGCCATTTTCTCTCTGTAAAGTGGCATTTCTTGACCTTAACAGTGACCTTCATCAGTGGTGTGTTAAGATAGCCTCTGCTCTTTCCCGTCAGCTCAAAGACAATTCGGGCTTGGCTACTGGCACCACAGAGGGATCAAGCCTGCAGTGGGACAGTGTCATTAAGGAGGTGGATCCCGTGACTCAGAAAAGGCACATATTAGTTTAGAATAGGTTGTTTTGAGGTTAAAATTTAGAAGAACTAAAATACTTAAGCGCAAACTCATAAACCTGCAAGGAGGTGCCTGTGCTAGAAGTCTGCGCCAAGACTTGGATGAGTCTTCCAGTTGGTGTCCCCAGAGGCACCACCGTAGCAGAGCCTGTACCTCTGGATTTCCTCGCCTGCCCTGCAGAAGACACAGCTTGCTGTAAGGAGCACATAAGACGAGTATCTGAAATTGCCCTGAGTCCCAAGTTCAAGGTCATGGCTGTTAGGTTGTGAATTGTGCCACCCCCATTCACAGGCTGAAGTTGTGACCTCTGGCACCTCAGAACATGAATGCATCTGAAAATAGGGCTTTAAAATGGAAGTTGGGTTACAGTGGGTTTACCTGATAAATAGCAACACTATTTCCATCTGGCTTGCATTGTTTTAAGAAGAGGAGATTGGGACACAGACCCGCACAGAGGGACAGCCACGGGGAGAAGGGGACCCCCACCACCAGGGAGCTCAACCTTTCTGACACACCCTGATCTCAGACTTCTAATGGGGTGCAGAGGTGAGCTCTGGAGGCATTAAGTGCTGGCAGGTTGGTCATCAGCTTCTGGTTCTGAGCTGGCGTGGAGGGGTCTACGCTGCGGGCAGTGATGGTACTTCCTGGTTTACCTCCTCCGAGGTGGGAGATTGTAGGAAGACTGTGCTCATCCCTGCTTCATGTCAAAATAGGCCACCGAAGGTCCAGACCTGTCATTGACTGACAGGGCAGCTTGGGCCACTCACTCCCTGACTACGTGGGAGCCTCTTCATTCTTTGAGACCCTCGTGCGTCCCACTCATTCACTGGGTCACTCTTCATTGCTGAGCCACCTGCTGAAATGCATAAGTGCAGTAGTTACCGTGGCGAGGGAACAGATGCGGATCCTTTCCGCTGGAAGTTGTGTTCTGTCGGAGGCGGGAGTAAAGGGATACTTGCATCTCTTGCCCATTAGTTTTTTCCACCTGCAAGTAGAAGAAATCTTATTGGCATAAACGACTGTCAGGTGGGGCGGAGTCCTTGGGACGACTAACCCGTCGCCCATCTTCTTAGCTTTCAGACACATTTGATGATGTGATTTAGCTCTGGCCAGTGATCCCAGAAATGAAATTGCTCTGAGGCTTCTGGGAAAACTTTTGTGCTGCCCTTTTCCTTCCTATTTCTTTCAGCCTGGGCCAAGATGAGATGACGAGTGTTACAGCAGCCATTTTGCAACCTGGAGGGAAAGGCCACGTGCTACGCTGTCTTCTTGATCACACCTGTTTGTTCCCCGCCCTGTCAGGGGAGTATACATCCTCCTCTTTCCATGTGGCTTGCGAAGCTTCGCTGTGGGAGGGATACACTTGCCCTCTTCATCGTCAGACTGGCCCGTGTACTTTTGGCCAAGAGAATGTGAGCTGAATGACGATTTGACCCTCAGAGCAGATGCCTCAGATGCCATCTCCTGGTGTTGGTCAGAACCCCAATACCAGGAGGTGGCTTGTCCTTTGGCCGTCTGCCCCTTCAGTCTGGATCTTGCATGAGGTCACACAGGCAGAACACAGCTGACGGCAGCCTGCATGCCCCTCAAGTGAGCATCGTGTGCTGCAACTGAAGGCCACTGAGATTCGGGCCCGTGTGTCCTTCAGCAGAGCCGGAGAGCAGGCTGGGAGGACATGCTCCTGAGCTTCCTCTGGAACCCCCTGTCCCTCTCGGCAGCTGCAGAGGTTTCCCAGCCCCATGGCTGAGAGCGTTGCTGACCGAGTCCAGGAGCCTGGGTGGTTAGCTCAGATGCCTGGAGGCCTCCCTGGGTCACCTGTGGTGCCCGGGTTGACCCCAGGCAAAGTCCCCGCATGTCTGCATGATTGTTGCCTCAGGTCCAAGCAGTCCAGGGAGGCAGGCCTGACCTTGGAAGCCCCCAGTGGTCATCCCCCTTCTCCTCCTCCCCCTGTCTCACTGTCCCAAACTGCCTACCTGCCTGGGTGGGTGTGACCACCATGGTGGCCTGGGCAGGCTAGAACTTCCGAGTCCCACGGGGGCAGCCGGGGTGCAGCAGCGTAGGAAGGAGACCATGACAGGGTGAGCAGGAGCCAGGGTCTGCCATGGGCCTTCTCGGGAGCCATTTCTGAGCCCAGGCAGGACTATGGTCACCACATCCTGTCTTCACAGTGCTGGCCTCTGCCCATCCTACCTCAAGCTGCAGTGCGAGGCTGTCACTGCCCCCCGCCCAGGAGGCTCACCTGCACTACCTCTGTATCCCTAGGGGTTGTCCCAAGCGTGACAATTTGGGAGCACCCAGTAAAGATGGTGGGGACGTGCTGGAGGAGGCAGCCTGGAGGAGGCTGGGCAGGGTCACGGCTCTCTAGACTGGAAGGTATGCCAGGGGAAGGACCCAGGATTTAGTGGGGGTTCATGAAATGTTTATTGAGTGAATTTAAAACTATATGCTTGTCTTAGCTTTCTCTCACTGTGACAAAGATACTGGGGAAAGTCAACTTGAAGTTTCAAGTTGGCTGGAGGTTTCCGTCCACAGTAGGTTGGCTCCGTTGCCGTTGGGCGTGTGGTGAGGTGGTCCTGTGTGGCACAGCGTGTGGCCGAGCAGAGCTGCTCACCTCGGGGTGACCGGGAAGTATAGGTGGGAGTCGGTCCCAGATCACCTTCAAGGCCATGCCTAACTCCTTCCTAGGAGGCCCCCTCTTAGAATGCCCCAGCTGGGGACCAAGCCTTCCACACACCTCTGGGGGACATTCAAGGTCCACCCCTAGCAGAGGTGGGGGGCAGGGCCTCCTCCATTCACCGGGAGGGAGTCAAACCTGCGGAGGAGTTGGGACCCGGGTTCAGACCTCGACTCCCTCACTCCTGTTGTGTGACCTCAGGCTGGTCTGTGTCCCTCGGGTCTCCGTGGGTCTGTGAGATGGGACGAACCAGCAGTGTGCACAGAGCACCTGACCTGGGGCGAGCGTGATGGGCACTCAGGAATGGCTGAGCTCCACCAGGAGCCATGTGCCCTTCTCACTGCCCCCAAGGTGGGCAGGAGATGGGGGTGGTGGGAGGAGCAGGCTGCAGAACCCTCTGGGTCAGGAGGTCACTGGGGGCAGCACTGGGGGTTAGTCCGTCCATCCTGTCCTCCTGAGCGGATGACCAGTGAGCAGGTTCAGACTCCCTGAAGCCTAGCTCCCCCTGCCCAGAGCAAGGCAAGGCCTTTCAAGCTGCCACCCGGTGAAACCTGAACGATCCAGTGACACCTGGTAACTGTGCCACTGGCAGCAGAGGGTCTGTGATGACAGCGTGCCAGGTTCCTCCCACAGCTTCATGGGGGCAGTGAAGACGTGCTCTGGGAGAAGCTATTCAGGGAAAACTGAACGGGAGTCGGGCGATTGTTTAGCGTTGAGCCAGAGCCCAGATTTCAGCTTCCAAGAACTGGGGCTCTGGGTCCAGGCCAGTCCCACCCCAGGGGAGAGCAGCCAAGCCACTGTGCTGCGGGAGGGAGCCTGGCTCTGAGCCGGCCCCTCCTCTCCCTCCCTCAGCATAACACTGTCCTCTGGGGTCGCGCATCAGCCCTAGGGGCTCCCTGAAGATGCTCTGTGTGGACTGACTCTGCAAATCACTGAAAGGGTCTGAATTTCTTGTTTGACTGGCAAACTGGCCGCCTGGGTTTCTCGGGGGCATCGAGGGGGCTGGGACCCTGGGGCAGGGCGAGGGGGTGTCTCGGTGCCAGCGAAGCTTCTCGGCATGTTCTCTTGCTCAGCGCTGCTTCCCTGGTGCCCAGCACACGGGCCCTCGAGGCCCGCGTTGGGGGACCCAGGAGAGAGGCTGGGCCGACGGAGTCCAGATGGTGGCTGGAGGAAGCCGTGTTCACAGCTGCCCCCTGGCCTGGGTGGCGGGGATTCAGGCAGCACAAGTCCTGCTTCTCTGTGAGGTGGGCAAAAGGGAGGACTTCACTAAAGGTCAGCACTGGGCCGTCAGTGCCTCAGATCTGTGGGGACGTTCAACAAAGAACCGACTGCCCTGGAGTGGAGCCAGCGGCAACAGCAGCCCTGGGTCTGCACAGAGGGAGGGGAGCGGAGGCTCGCGGACCCGAAGAGCAGCCTGATTCCCTGACCCGGAGGCTGCAGGGTGCCCTGGTGCTGGACAAGGGCCTGTGTTCCCAACTGGCCGTGGGGAGCTGAGGCGGGCCATCCTGAGGCAGCCACGTTGTCGGCTAGTGAAGAACCCGGGAGGTCACAGCAAACAGCTGTGTCCCTGCCCTGCTCCTGCCCTGCCCTAAGGAATGGGAGTGGAAGGGTGCCAAGAAGCCTGTGCCCAGGGACTGAGTGGGCACCAGAGGGAGCCCAGGCCGCTCCCCTTAGAGTGAGGCCCCGCGACCAGCTGAAGCCGTGGGAACCTATTGAGTTGTCCCTGCCCCTGGGCAAACTGCCCTGGAGCCCCCACCCAGGTGGACCTGCTAGGGCCCCCTGCAGGCCTGAGAGCTGAGCTCCTCTCCAGAGAGACCCCAGCGAGGCTCCAGGCTGAGCAGAGCCGATCCCCCTGTGGAGCTCCCCTCCTAGGGCAGCAGGTGGGGCAGCGAGCATGGACCTGGCCTGTGCCAGGAATCCAGCTGGCAGGACTTCCCACTCTGCCCACGCCTGCTGGGGAGAAGGCAGCAGAGCTGGGTCCACCTGCTTCAGGCTCAGGACGCTCCAGCCGCAGCTCCCAGAGCAGCGTGGAAGAGGAAGGGACCAGGGCCCGGGCTCGATGGTGGAGCTTGCCCAGAATGTGTGAGGCACTGGGTTCCGTCCTCGGCACCACGTAAGAGTAAATAAGATAAAAGTTAAGAGGGGAAAGGGTTAACAACCCCCAGCTCTGCCACCCCATAGCCAAGAAGAAATGGGAAGGAAAGCCGGGGTGGGCACAGAGGGGGCCTCTGACTATTTCAGCCACTCAGTGGAAAGGATTTCTCCATTTTTCATTAGGAATCCTGTGTGTGTGTGTGTGTGTGTGTGTGTGTGTGGCGCTGTGCTGACATTTGTTTCATTTTCTCAGTTTTAGCATTTTATAAATGGAGGTATTTTTCCTTGCTTTGTCTTTTGAGATTTAGGGGTCTTGGTTTATATACTTTGGTTCTGTTTTGTTTTGTTTTCATTTGTATCTTTTTCTTTCTCTCTTCTGCTGGCAGCCAAATTCTATTTTTTTCTCTCTCTCCATTTATTTTGTTTCTCTTATTTTTCCTCCAGCCTTATAACCATCACCTGTACGTCTCTTCTGCACTCTCCCCGTTCACCTTTTGAGACTGTGAACTCAGCATAGTTGTCATGAGTTCTTTCAGAGAAAGAAAAAGGAGAAATCACTACAGACATCACAGAAATCCAGCAGATCAATAGGGATCATTTTTAAAATGCATACTCCAATAAATTAGAAAACCTGGAAGAAAGGTATGCATTTCTAGACAAATACGATCACCAAAACAATCAAGAAGATATAGAACATGGAAACAGACCAGTAACTAATAATGAGATAGAAGTAGTAATAAAAAGTCTTCCAACAAAGAAAAGCCCAGGAACAGGTAGATTCTCAGCTAAATTCTACCAACCCTTTAAGAAAAACTAAGGCCACTACTCCTCAAATTACTCCATGAAATGAAAAGAGAGGGAACACTTCCAAATTCATTCTATGAAGTCAGTATCACACTCCCACCAAAACCAGATAAGGATGCATCAAGGAAAGAAAACTATAGACCCAACTCCCTGATGAACTTAGAGGCAAAAATTCTTTATACAATATTAGCAAGTCTTGTTCAACAACGTATTAAGATTGTACACCATGACCAAGTTGGTTTTATTCCAGAGATGCAAAGACAGATGGTCTAATATATGTAAATCAGTAAATGTAATTCATCACATCAACAGAATTAAAGACAAAAATCACTTAGTCATCTCCATAGATGCAGAGAAAGCCTTCAACAAAATTTAGCACCCATTCATGATAAAAGCACTGAAGAAAGTAGGGATAGAAGAAACCTATATCAACATCTTAAAGGCTGCATATAAAAACCCCAAATCCAACATCATAGTAGATGGGGGAAAAACTGTAAGCATTTTGTTTAAAATCTGGAACAAGACAAGGATGTCCACTCTCACCACTCCTATTTAATGTAGTGCTAGAAATGCTAGCCAGAGTAACTAGGCAAGAGAAGGAAGTAAGAGATAAAAATAGGAAAGGAAAACGTCAAATTATCACTGTGTTTAGATATGACCCTGTACCTAGAAGATTCAAATACCTCCAGCAAAGAGTTGCTAGAGCTAATAAATTTGGCAAAGTAGCAGGTTGCAAAATCAACATACAAAAATAAATAGCTTTCCTGTATACCACCAATTCATCTGTGGATACATTAGGAAAATAATTCCGTTTACAGTAGCCTCAAGAAATACATACCTAGGAATAAATCTACCCAAGGTGGTGAAATACTTCTACATGAAAACTGTAGAACATTTGAGCAAAGAATTGAAGTAGACATAAGAAGATGGAAAGATCTCTCATGTTCATGGATAGGCAAAATTAATATTATTTAAATGGCCATATTACCAAAAGCAGCTTAGGGATTTAATGCAATCCCCAGCAAAATACCAATGATGTTCTTCACAGAACTAGAGAAAACAGTCCTAAGATTCATTTGGAAGAATAGAAAACTCAGAATAGCCAAAGCAATCCTGAGTGAGAAGAGTGGTCCTGGAAGTCTCACAATACCTGGCTTCAATCACATCACAGAGCTATAGTAACAAAAACTGCATGGTACTGGCATCAGAACAAACACACAGATAGACCAATGGAACAGAACACGAGACTCGGGGACAAATCCACTCACCTACAGTCATCTGATACTTGACAAAGGGGCTCAAACATACACTGGAGAAAAGACAGTTTTTTTTTTTTTTTTTTTACAAATGGTGCTGGGAGAAGTAGTTATTCATATGTAGAAGAATGAAACTAGACCCTTAATGTGCACCCTGCACAGAAGTCAACTCAAAATGGATCACGGACCAATATAATTGGCAAAATCATATTGTCGTATTGTGTGCATGTACAAATGTGTAACAACAAATCTGGTCTAATTCCATAGCTTCTGGAAACAGACCAGAAACTGTGCATCTCCTAGACAGAAACATAGGGTCAGCACTCCAGCATACAGGCAATGAGTCTCTCAGTAAGGACCTAAAGCTCAGAAAATAGGGCCAAGGGTTAATAAATGGGGTGGCATCAAATTAAAAAGCTTTTACACAGCAAAGGAAACAAGGATGTGAAGAGAGACGGGCCAGGGTTGTGGCTCAGTGGCAGAGGGCTTGCCAAGCATGCGTGAGGCCCTGGGTTCGATCCCTGGCACCACATAAAAATAAATAAAATAAAGGTATTAAAAAATGTGAAGAGAGAATCTTCAGAAGGGGGGAAAATGTTGCTTCTACGCTTCTGACGATTAATATCTAGAATATATAGAGTTGAAAAACTTCAAAAAATCATAACCCAATTAACAAATGGGCAAATGAATTAAACACACTACTCAAAAGATACAAATGGCCAACAAATACATGAGAAATATGTTCACCGTCATTAGCCATTAGGGAAATGCAAATCAAAACTACACTGAGATTTCAGCTCACGGCCGTCAGAATGGCCGTCATCAAGAATACAAATAACAAATTCTGGAGAGGATGCAGAGAAAAAGGAACCCTTCTACACTTTTGGTGGGACTGTAAATTAGTATAACCACTATGGAAATCGGCATGGAGATTCCTCAAAAGACTAGGCTTGGACCCACCATATGACCCAGATAGTCCCCTCCTCAGCATTTATCCTGAGGACTTAAACTAGTTATACCACAGTGACACACACACACCTATGTTCACAGCAGCACAATAGCCAAACTGAGGGACTCGCCTAGGTGTCCACCAACAGGTGAAGGGACGAAGAAAGTGTGGTGTCTGTACACTGGAGACTTATTCAGCCATGAAGAAGAATGACATATAATTTGTAGGAAAATGGATAGAACTTGAGACTATTATGTTAAGTGAAATAAGCCAAACTCGGAAGGTCGAGGGTCATATAATTTTATCTCATATGAAGAAGCTAGAGAGGGAAAAGGAAGCGAAAGGGGGTGGGGGAGTTTGCGAAAATCAAAGCAAGATCCTTAGAGAAAATGGACCTGGGGGAGGGAGGTGGTGGGGAGTGATACTGGCCAAGTTAAAATGCCGTATTGTGTGACCATGTGAATATGTAACAACAGATTCCATATCGTAGAACTGTGAGGATGCACCGGAACAAAAAGTGGGCGGAAAAATGTGTCAGTCCTGAAATAGGAGGAAAGAAATAGGCTTATTTAGATGGCTCTCCAGCGGGTCCAGTGTGTGGCCTTCACCTCACAGGGCCAGAGCTTGGCCTGGTCCCTGTCCCTTGCTTTAGCAGACAGGAGGCACAGTAAGCACACCTAAGGTTTGTAAAGTGCGTCCCAGAGTCTTACCCGAGGCACCTCACTGTGCACACACCTGTACGAGGGGTTTGCTGCTAATTCAAAACCACAGTGAGGAAACGGGCACAGAGTGTCTTCCTCAAGGTCATTCAGACAGGCAGAGCTCGCCTTCACGCTCAGAGCAGAGGCCGTCAGAGCCCACCCCGCGGTGCCCTGTCACACAGCCCCCCGTGGAAGCTTACACCAAGTGTCAGCTTTTTAAATATTCGTTTATACCAGGACACGAGATGGCGTTGTCCTCTGCCCACTCTGTGCCAGTAGCAATCATCCACCCGCAGGTGTGATCAACAAAAATGCCTTCAAACGTCACCAAGTGTCCCTTGAAGTCAAAACTGCTCCCAGGTTGGCACCAATTCTCCTGATGTCCCTTTAAAATCGCTCCTTCCCTGGGCTGCTTAAGAGAGTGGCTACAGAGATGGGAGCTGGTGTCAAGGCTGACACTTGGGGACATGTGGCTGTGACAGTGGAGCACTGACCCCTGGGCAGTTAGCTGGCGATGCTGTCAGCCCCTCCCTCCCCCCTCCCTCCCCCTCTTCTCGACTCCTTAGCTTCTCAGACCCCATCTCAGGGGCGACCCTGCTTGTCTCTCTGCTCGGATACACGTGTGTTGACTTTATAATCACACTTTTAGCAGGAAGCACATGCTACTTTACGGAGTTCCCCATTCGGCGGCAGCAACCCTAAATAACAAAGTGTCTCTTCTCCCTGTTAGGCAGCTCAGAGAGGCTGGGGTATTCCCCCACAGACACATAGGCAGCGGGACAGAACTGGCATCCAAACCCAGGTGGGTTTGACTGCAAAGTCTGCTGAGCCCAGCTGCCTCTTCTGGGATGAATCTGCACTTTGTAAAGCACATGAGCAGGGCCTGGTGTGGTCAGCAGGCATGTAACTTTGAGTCCCGGGGTGGGTGTGAAGTGAGTCCACCCTGTGGCTGTGCCACTCTGAGGTTGGCTGCCTCCCCGGGGAAGGATGAGAGCAGCAGTGGCCTCTGGGAGGATTAAAGGGCTAATGAGCCTGGAGTGTCCGCGTGAGCTGGACGGCCCTGTGTGTGGTGAAGGGGCCTCTTTTTGAGTGTTGGGGACAGAAACGGACTCGCCGTCTTGTGAAAGCTGTCAGGCTGCCCGCAGATGGCGGAGGCTCACTAGCAGGCTCTGAGCACAGGTGGATACTCTGCTTCTCTTCCCCCAGCTGATTCAGCTACAGGGGTCCCTCGTCACAGCTCTTGGCCATTAGAGTTCCGGGCTGTCACATCCCCTTCACCAGCGGAGCAGACACAAGCCCAAGGCTCAGCCCTTCCGATTAGCCCCAGTCCCATCACGTGCCAGTTTCTGAGTGGCTGGGGCAGGGCTGTCCTTTGTTTGGGCCTCGGTCACGTGACTCCATCTCCTGGCCTCCAGGGGAGATGACCCTGTTAGAAGCAAACTGTCCGAGAGAGGGGGAGGCACGATCCCCAAGCCAGGGGGGTGGTTGCTGGGTGAGGACTTGGGACATGTCCACAGGACACTAATGCCGTCATCACTGCTTTCATTGGTGTCAATCTTGGCTGGCTCCTCAGTTCCCCGGGAAGACCCTCGTTAGGTGGCATGGGTGTGGGTGTGTGGAAGGGATGGCTCCATTTCCACCTAATCCGTTTCCGTTCATTGGTCCAAAGCTGGATGCCAGTAGCTGTTTGGGCTCACAGCCTGTTGGCTAGAGTCTCATCACACGACCTCAGCTTCCTGCAAAGAAGACTAGGAAATGGAGTCCCTAGAATCCTCCCCCAGGGCACCCTGCATGTTCACTCCTTCCACTGGCTTGAAGCAGGTGGGTATGGCGATCTGAGAAGCCACAAGCTGAGAATAGGGACTGGAGGGTGGGAATGAGAAAAAACAGGCTCAGGACCCCAAGTCATTGCTAGAGGAGAGTATCTCCCTGGTCTAGAGCAGTTGTTTTGGACTTTATGTGATCAAAAAATAACGCTCTACCATGTTTGGCCCGCTATATGTGCCGGGGCTTGTTTGTTACACCAGCTAGTGTTGTACTGACTGACACAGGGTTATCCTTCCTCCTTCCCTTGGGCCTCGGAGGCAGGACTGGACTGGGATGGATCTCCAGCCTCTGCCCCAGTGGTGGATTGGGGAGGAGAGGGCTGTGGGAGAATGAAGTTCTCTCAGCAGCTCCTGGTCCCCTGCACCATGCACTGGAGGGAGTTTTGAGGGGCCCCTAAATGATGACCCATCTTCACGGGCCTTTAGCTTTTATTTCCAAAGCCCCAGGTAACAAAGTAGGGTGCTCTGAGAAAGTATTGGCCATCAGTTTAATTATGAAGCACCGAGGCTCCCTGGATGAGCGTGCACAGCGACTTCTACCTTTATGAGCGGTTTTATTACTCGGAATTGCCTGTCAGGAGGTTTAAACAACCCCTCAGAGCATCTGATTGCACCCTTGTAGTCGATACGTGCTGCTAATGGGTGCTGTACTTCCAAACGCCTATTTGCTGTGTGGATTTAGTCATCCTGGAAGACTGATCTCTGGTTAAGTAATGCGTGATTTCAAAGCGTCTCCATAGAGTCTTGGTGCCCAGGGCCGTGCTTCTGGGTCCCAGTTCCCACATGCTTTCTGACAGAGGTCCACGGGGACGGCCCTGGTTGCCAGGGTCTGAAGCCACAGGCTGTTGGTTTTCCTGGGGGAGCGTGGGAGCTGTAGATCTGGGGCCCCACCCTGGACAGTAAGCGGCAGGCCCAGGGTGTGGGATGTGCGTTCCCAGGCAGCGCACCTGTGCTTCTGCATCCCAGGGTGTGTTACCGCCCTCGTGTCTGTGCTCAGGTCCCGGGGTTCTGAGAACGTGCAGGACGCCTGCTGTCCCCCTGCTGAAGGAGCCGGAGATCTGGGGTCCTGCATCCTCCCTGATGGGTTTTCAGATTCTCTCTGCTTGATCCCCAGTTCTCTGACGAGCACCTGAAATTGATTCTCACCTGGCGGCACATAGCAGGGTGATTGCTGGCTCCCTATCTCCTTCTTGATCTCTTGCTTGTACCAAAAGCCCCTTCCCCTCCCTCTTCCTTAACTCAGGTCATGTGGAAGGAGAACTCTTAGGCTCTGCAACTGCATGCCAAGTGCTCAGCCTTTCTGGGCCTCACTTAGCCCAGCTGTAGTGGGGGGACGACCAGTACTTACGTGGCTGAGGTGCATGACCTTGCTATGGGGGAAGTGTCTCCCTCCCTGAATTCACACGTTGGAATCTTCAGCTCCTGTACCTTGGGGTGAGAGGAAACGGGGCTGCTCAGATCTGGTTAAGATGACATCAGATGGTACGGGGCGCAAGGGCTTCTTCCTTACCAAAGGGGGAATTTGGATGGGGACATGGGACACACCATGTGGAGGCTGGAGGTGAGCTGCCACAGGCAAGGCGCTTAGCCACGGCTGCAAACCCTGGCAGCTGAGGGGAGGCACCTGCAGACCCTCCTCAGAGGGAGACCTTGCTGACCCCTGGGCGTCCTCTGAGGCCTGTAAGAAGAAGCATCTCTGTGAAGCGCTGTTCCTGCGGCCCTGGGAGGCGGACACCTTCGGAGCCTGGAGCCTCAGAGCTTGGTGAGGCCTGATTCCCAGCAGCCCCAGTGCTGAGAAGGACACCAGGGCCTGCGTGTGCCACCACTTCCCGGGGTGGACAGCTTCCCCACCACGCCTGGCACTGTCCCGTGTGTCTCCCATCGTCCTATGGGGCGCGTCCCCAGAATCCTATCTCAGGAGGCAGAATGGAGGTTCAAGGGCACAGAGTGATTTGCTCAAGGCCAAGCAGGTTGTAATCGGGGAGAGAGTGGGCGAGCCCAGGTCACTGCTGCAGGCGGGGGCTCCGTTGCCCTGTGGAGTATTGGGCACCTGTGAACCTGGGTGTGGTGTAGGCGTGACTTCCTGGGTGGGGGGTGGCGCCCACCTGTTGGGGTGGGGATTGGAGCAGTCTGTGTCGTGGGGCATCCTTTGAGGTGGAGCTTTGCTTTCTACCCCTCTCTGCCAATTCTGTCACTTTCCCACAATCCATCCTGGTGTGACAACCAGAAATCATCTCCAAACATTATGGAGTGTTCTTTAAAGTCGAAACTGTCCTCATTTGGGAACCGCTGCTGTAGATGTCCGTTTCTAAGTCACAGCCCATGTCACCAGGGAAAGGGTGGTCAGGCCAGGAAGGTGTTTCAGGGTGCTTACGGGGGAGCCCTCTGCACCATGCCTAACAAAGGTACCTGCTCTGACGGTGAAGCTGTTAATGCCGCGGCCCTCTGGGCGGCAGAGGGCAGGGCAGGGAAGGGCTTCCATCTTGCCGGGGACATGGCTCTTCCATTGGTGGATGCTGGGTGATGGTGTGAGGCCTGAAGTCCAGGTGAGGGTGCCATGGCCCACAGTTGTCCACGTTGTGACAGATCTTTAAAGCCGGGGTGAGGAGAAGTGGCTGCCCGCAGTGGCCCAGCAGTGGGGCAGGTAGAACCAGTTCATTCCTTTAGCTCACCCTCGTTCCCTCCTGACGTACCTGCTGGTGGGGGGGATGCTGATGAGGCCCCTGGATTGAGAGCTGTGTCTGAACCCCCGGGGGACCTGGGACCCCGTCTTCACCTCTCCAAGCCTCGTAGTCCACTAGGACTTCAGCACCAGGGGCACCGTCGTGAGGAGCAGAGGAGCAGCATCCTGACGGGGTCACAGCTCGGCCTGGCAGACGGGGCGCTCACCAGATAGGTGGCTTCTGTAGCCTCTCCTCTCCAGTAGTGGAGCCAGGCTACGGGGACAGGAAGCATCAAGGCCACGCTGATCTGAGTTTCTCCACCTCAGGGTCACGACGTGGAGTCAGACCCTTCTGTGCTGGGCTGGGGCTGAGCTGTGTCTCCCAGGATGTAGCTGCACCCCTGGCTCTGACCACTGTCTGCCAGCAGCACCCTTCCTCTGCTGCGACACCCAAACCCTCGTGGTGGTGTGGACATTCTCGGTGAGCAGAATCTCTCCCAGGTGAGAACTGATGTTCTGGGTCATCAGATCTTAGTCCCTTCTGCTCAATGCAGGGACTATGGTGTCGGCAGCAGCTGGGAACCCCAGGAAATGCAAACTCTGAGGGGGGGGAGCAGCCTCGCGGATCAGGACCTGCCTTTCAGCAGTGGCCCAGCTGAGCCCCATGCCCAGGCCAGCTCCAGGGCAGACAGAGCATGTTGGTCTCCTGTGACCCCAGGACAGGCCACAGAGCAGTGCTGACGTGGCTGAATGAATGAGTGAATTGCTGCAAAACTATAGATGCCTCCCTAAGACTCCAACAGCCAGCCTCGCTGCCCGCCGCTGTGCCCCGTGTTACTGACTCTGACCAGCTAAAACCAGTCCTTTATCAAGGTGACTCGACCCTACGACCCTAGCTCATCTTGTGCTTCCAGATTGGGGGCCCTGGGTGGGTGGTGGGTGGCACAGCAGCCACTGTGGGCAGGTGTGGCTCTCAGTTCCCCACAGTCCTCCTCCTCCCCTTTCCTTCTGGAGACCCTGATACAGATGGCCTGGGGTGGGGACCTCGAGGCAGGGATTTTAAAGGCTTTTCACAGTGAGCTGGAGTTGAGCGTGTCTAATTTTCTTCTATTTTTAAAAAAAGTTTGTGTTGCAGTGAGTCTGAGACGAGGCACTGGGGGAAGATCCAGATGTGGCAGCTTCAGAACTTTTCTTGCTTTGTCTCCCAAAGTACAACACGGATGAGTGAGCAGGCGGGTGGGGTGGGGGAAGGGACTCCAGAGGAGGGCGAGGGCGCCGTGGGGGTTTGGGGTGCTCCTTCTCGTGGGCCAGGGACTGGAGGCTGAACTGTGCTGAAGGCAGTTTACGGAGCCCCTGCTCAGACAGCCTCCTGTCTCAGATTCAGGGCAGACTTGGGGATTGGACTCCAGTGCTTTCAGAAGCGAGCAGCCCATGTTGATAGGGCTTAGGGTGTCTGCTGAGCCCACTCGGTGGGAAGGTGTCTGCTCTCGTGGTGGCAACCAGCAAGGCCCACAGTGTGGAGAGAACCCCATCTCTGCTGGGAGCACTTCCTGTTGGAGCGTTGTCTGTTGCGGGCGGTTGAGCCTCTATGTTGTGCAGAGAATGCAGGACATTTAGACTCTGAGCAGACTTCAGATGACCGCAGAGGCTTGGCCGAAATCCCTGCTGAGCCCCAGTAGCTGTCACAGCATGGATGAGGCATTATCCACTCCTGATGAAGATTGATTGTAGAATAACTGGATTCTCAAAGATCCTAATTCTGGAAATCAATTAGATTAATCGGCCTTGTAAAACGACCGTGCAGAGTGTGTTTCAAGGTGACTGGGGAAGTTCCAGAGCCACTGAGTGCTCAGCTGGCTGAGTGGTGCGGGCGGTGCTGTTGGTGAGAGGTTTGACTTGGTTTGCAGCGTGGCTTTGACATGGAGCCGAGTCTTCCCCCCCCATGAGGGACGTGGGCAGACGTTTGTCCGAGCCCGTAGATGAAGCAACAGGCTACGACCCAATGTGATTCAAGAAGAGGAATGGCTGAGACGGGGACAGCAAGGGGCCCACTGTCCCTCACTGAACTGATCCTGGCAGGGCACGGTTGTCGTGCAGGCTGGCCGTGCTGCCCCTGCCTCTGGCCTGTCTCTAAACTTCTGTGTGATGAGCTTTCCGTCTGCAGTCGTGAGTGAGTGCGGCTGACGGCTGAGCCCAGTCCTGCAGCGGTAAGGCAGGCTGGGGAGGAGGGTGTGGCTGCGCTCTGCTTTCCTGTGGGTGACGAGGTTTGTTGCTTAACAAGTCACACATAGTAGAAAATTTATTAAACACAAGAAGGCTGCAGATGCTTGGTGGCCACAATAAGGCACCGATTTTCATTAGGGTGGAGTAGACATTTCCTGTGTTCCCTCAATTCACCTATTGAACAAATGGATGACTACCTTATGGGGCTTACATGCTACTGGGAGAGACACAGAAAGTTAGGTTCTAGAGGACACTAACCCACCTGGGAGCCACTAGCTACATGAGGCTCTTTAGGTTTAAACAATTAAATTAAATATCCAGTTCCTTAGTCAGGTAGCCACTTCTCAAGTGCTGAGTAGCCACATGCAGCCAGTCGCTACTACGTTGGGCAGCTCTTCAACGCACAGTAAAACACCTTTCCTTAATCTCTCCCGCTCACCTAAATGATGTAAATTCTCATGACTATAACTATGACTGTGCCCCACCCTGGGTAGGATTCCTTTCCAACTGTGGTCTTGGGAACTGAAGAAATGAGCTCTCTGTCTCCAAAATGCCGCACCAAGACGTGGGATGAAAATCCCAGGCATCCTGACTCCAAGAAGAAGAAAATGGAAAGTAAAAGGGGCCACCAGTCCAAGTGATGGGTACACCGTACAGAAAGCTTCGGCAAGGCTTGAAGTCCTGGGAGTGAGCTGCTGCCCTGCCCTTCAGCTCTGCAGCTCTGCGGCTCTGCCCCCGGGCTCCGGACACTGCTCTCTGGATCACGCCTCTGCCCCTTTCCTGGGACAGGAGCGTGTGCTTGGCAGCGGAGCAGTCTCCGTCCGTCTCTTGACTAGAACGCAGAAGTGTGGAGAGCTGCTTCCTTGTGCCTTCTCTTTCCTCCCGGTTTGACCTGGGGATGTCTCTGCTGGGGTCATCTCCTTCAGAACTTTGTGGATCTCTCACGTACGTTACCGGGATTCGCACCATAGACAAGAGGCCCATCCACACCCGTTTCTGAGAGAATCTCTACCTTTGGCTACCGCTGAGATGGCCGAAGGGGCCATGGGTCTCATCCGTAATCTCTGCAGGGACCTTTTTGGTGACTGAATACTCTGAAATTTTGATCTTTCTGATCAAAAGGTTGTGCAGCCACACACACCTGGCTTCTTCTCTAGAGGACAATTTCTCCAACAGCTAATGTCTAATTTTAGCATCCTTGGCCATCTGCATAGGCCAGGAAGTTCCCAGATCATCAAACCCTGGATCTGTTCTGTGGAACTTTCATTCCGTAATTGATCTCCCTCCTCCCCTCTTTTACTCTAGGTAGTGAGAGACAGCCGGGCTGTTCCTCCAACACACTTGGAAACTCCCGAGCTGAATACCTGAGGTCTGCGTTTCATGACAGCAGGACACATCTGTCCCTGAATAGCAAGGCTTGTGGGTCCTCTGCTCTGCACGGTGCTCCCACCTCTCCCTGAGCACCCACCAGCAGCACCTTTAAGGTCCCACACTGCTCCTGTTTTTACTAATAGTCAGTTCATGTGGCCCGAGGTGTCCTCTCAGGCAATTTGGGTTTTTCTGTGATGCTTCTCACTCCTCCTGGGCCCCCGCAGCAGTCTCGCCTGTCTGTCTAATGTGCAGACCCTCCGTCTGCTCAAGGCAGTCAAGGTCTCCTATCATGCCCCCAGGCTCCTGCTACTCACCACCCCGTCTAGTCCACAGGATTGTCCATATTGTATGCAATTACTGCAGCAGAACTTCACTTGCAGATTTCACTTTTTTGCTCCTGTTCTACCGTGGCCCTGACAAGTCACCTTGTGGTTACATTGGTTGGCCGTCGGGCACGGGTCTCATGGGTCGGCAGGGTGGCAGCACCTCTTTCCCTCCTGGGGGCTGGAGTGGGGGTGGTTTCCCTGCTCCTCTGTCTTGCTGGCAGAATCCTGTCCCCGAGGTGGGATCAAGGTACTGGTTTTCCTGCTGGCTACAGTCTGACAATCACAGAGGCCATGCACTCCTTGGCTCATGGCTGCCTACCTCTCTTCCCAGGAATGACAGGTCATGTGGTCCTCACATCATGTCTCCTGGACTTTATTCTGACCCTGTTGGGAACAGTGATCTCTGCTTGGAAGGACTTATGTGATTAGATTGAATTTACTTGGATGATCCCGGATAAATTTGTTAAGGCAAGTTTATCCTTAATCTGCAAAATCTGCTTGTCCATGTAAGGTGACATGGCCACTGATCCTGGAGATTAAGCTGGGGACATCTGGCTGGGCACAATTCACGAGCCACTTGTCAAGCAGGAACGAGCTTTATTTTTAGAACGCACACCGCACCATACAAGCTCTCCAGGAATTCCCTCAGAGCCCAACTGCCACAACCAGCTTTTCCGGCGAGCACACTCTACTGGAACTCTTAGGTCCCGCTCTTGAGGCAGATTTGCTGAGTCGCGTGGGCGGAGCCAAAGAGTCCCCCAATGAGCAGCTCCATGGTCTGAAAGGGCGGGGAAACAGCCCAATGAGCATCACCGCAGAGGAGCCAATCAGCTGGAAGTTTGCTGGGGCTGCGGTGAGCCAATCAGCTGGAAGTTTGCTGGGGCTGCTTTGGCTGTGGCTCTCAACATCTCCCCCTCTCTGTTTAATTAAACAACAAGCATGTGGCTTAGGGACCGTGCCTGTCTTAGGTTGTCCAATACTACATATGGTCCTTAACCGTCATCGGATGAGCTGACCTCAAGGCGTCAGCCTCCTGTCTTAGGTTGGTACCATTGCAATTGGATCTTACCCGTCATTGACTACCGGTCCAGCATACAGCCACACCTGTGGATAGGCCTTTGTACCAGTGGGGGGGTGAGGTTCTTTGCCTCACCTCTGTTGGCCCCCAGATTTTAGCTGAATGACCATCACAAGCAGAAGGGAGGAAGATACACCAAGCCAATTGATGGCTCCTTTTGGAAAAATTGTACCACCGATGACACCATCAGCAAAAATACCCCGGCGCTACCACAAGTCGCTGCACCAACAGATAGTTCACAATGCATACAAGTGATACATAGTCGAGGCAAGTTCTGCAAGCAGTTCAGTGATAGCTATTGCAGAAGCTGTAGTTTGGTTTTATCTTTGTCTTCACCGGCACTGGGATGAAGATAGGAATTCTGGCAATAATGGCTAAAGAAAAAATTATGTAACATTCCAGCAGGCACTAAAAGAAAACAATTTTCTGAACAATTTATATTATCCTGAACAAAATTATTCAATATAATGAAAAGGAAAGGTGAAAGTAAACAAACAGATCTGTTAACCTCCTTTTTTGTTCATATATTAAAACAATCCTCAACAGCTGTTTACCCAATTTAAATTAAACCATTTAAATCACGTGAATAAGAAAAAAAATATTTGGATCCATTTTTTTCATGAGCGTTCATCATATATGATATATGGACATATGCACATACAAACATACAACACAAAACACAAGTGTGCACACATAATATAATACATACAACACATAACATAATAGTAAATGCCTTGTAACTTTTTATAGGTGAAATCTCCATTGCAATGTTTAAAAACTCCATTGTCAAAAAATAGAACTGATCAGCAAAACATTAACCTAGGTCTGTATGAGATCAAAAAACAAAATAGAACTTCATGATGTGGGAAAGGGCAATAATAAAATAGATATTGAAAAAAACATCCTGGTTTCATTAGCCTCCAGGTGTGGGAAAACCACTGTTGCAGATGTAAGGATAGCCAAACTGGAGTTCTGGATATCAGCTGTTATGGATTTGAGCCAAATCATCTTCTTTTTGGTCTGTAGAAATCGCTTTAGTTAGTCTCTCTGGAATCTAAATCGGCTGCTGTGGAAACACACAAACAGACCTCCGACTCCAGACAATCACTGGGTCAGGTCCTTTCCATTGTCCTGTTAGAATATCCTTCCAAAGTACCTTGGGCTTATGCACATTTTTTGGACACATATGCCTTTCCGCAGCACTAAGCCCTGATGAATCCAAATTTAAAAAGTTTAGAGTAAAAAGGGTTATTTTAAGTTTATCTTTGGGGAATATATACCCCTTCCCAATTCCCTCTTTTTGCTTTAATAAGTACATTTTAATAGTTTGATGAGCTCTTTCAACTATGCCTTGTCCCTGTGGATTGTATGGGATTCCTGTTATATGAGTAATGCCAAATGATGAGCAAAATTGTTTAAAAGAGGTAGAAGTATAACCAGGGGCATTATCTATTTTTAACTGTTTTGGAACCCACAGTGGCAAAATTTTGTAAGCAATGAGCTATAACATCTTTAGTCTTTTCTCCGGCATGAAGGGAGCCCATCAAAAATCCAGAAGAAGTATCAACTGTAATATGCAAATATTTTAAACCCCTCTTTAATGAACCATGGGCTACACCTTTGTATCGTCTTAACGTATGCCCTAACTGTTCTTGATTTTACTGAGATGCCTCCTTCCTCTAGCACTTTACTTAACACCCTTTTGGTTTGGTTCTTATTAATTTTTAATTCCATATTTCTGTGATGAAGATACCCCTCACTAAGATAATGCAAAACAAAACAGAGACAAAATGAATAAAAAATGGAACAAAAATTCATTCTATCAGCCTTTCTATCCTCCTGAAATGTCCATCCATCCTTTCTCCCTATCTGTTCCTCAGACGCAAATAGTTTTTCCTCAGATGTGAGCAGTTTTTCTTCCGTCTCACCCATCTCCAGGGACTGGCAACTTAAAACAAAAGTGAAACGAAATGAAAGAAGAATCTTAAAATGGCTACCCATCATCTCGCCCTGCCCTCAGGGGCGAGCAGTTTACCTTATCACTTACCCTCCATTGTTCCCCGCGTGGCCCACCAAATGCTGCAGTCTGGCTGGGCACAATTCACGAGCCACTTGTCAAGCAGGAACGAACTTTATTTTTAGAACGCATGCTGCACCACACTGAGGTCTCCAGGAATTCCCTCAGAGCCCAACTGCCACCACCGGCTCTTCTGGTGAACACACTCTAAGGGAACTCTTAGGTCTCGCTCTTGAGGCCGATTGGCTGGGTCACATGGGCGGAGCCAAAAGAGTCCCCCAATGAGCAGCTCCGTGGTCTGAAAGGGTGGGGAAATAGCCCAGTGAGCATCACTGCAGAGGAGCCAATCAGCTGGAAGTTTGCTGGGGCTGCGGTGAGCCAATCAGCTGGAAGTTTGCTGGGGCCGCTGTGAGCCAATCAGCTGGAAGTTTGCTGGGGCCGCTTCAGCTGTGGCTCTCAACAGTCTGACAAGCACGGAGGCCATGCACTCCTTGGCTCATGGCCGCCTTACCTCTCTTCCCAGCAATGACAGGTCATGTGGTCCTCACATCATGTCTCCTGGACTTTATTCTGACCCTGTTGGGAACAGTGATCTCTGCTTGGAAGGACTTATTTGATTAGATTGAATTTACTTGGATGATCCCGGATAAACTTGTCTCAAGCTCTTTGTCCTTAATCTGCAAAGTCCGCTTGTCCATGTAAGGTGACATGACCACTGATCCTGGAGATTAAGCTGGGGACATCTTTTGGGAGCATTGTTCTGTCTACAGCGAGAGTTACACAGGGTTTCCCCGTGTTTGCTAGGAGCTGTGACTCATTACCAGGTCAGGGTGAGAGTCACAGATACTGAGGATTCCTCTGGACCCTTGGTGACTTCCCTGCCTGGGCTCTGGAGCAGGCATTTCCTGACCCCATAGGCACAGAGCTGTCGTTGGCTGGAGCAGGGCATTTGTGGGGACTTCAGTAGCCCAGAGTGGGAGAGGGTGGAGGCCCAGGCCTGGGGCTGAGTCTGAGCTCGTTAGATGGTGTGGATCCAAATGCCAATCCCTCCACTTGACACAGAACCCTTCTTGCCATAACTGCCTAAAAGGGGGGACATTGAAAATGCACCCAGGGTGACTGTTGGACAGGCTTATGTAGTCTTCATGCTGCACCCTGGCACACAGAGACTTGGTGGGGGGCCTTGGGAGGGGTTGGAGATGTGCTGTGATTTGTAAAATGCTCCTGAGCACAGGCAAGACCTGCCTCCCAGAATTCCCTGTGTCGGGCATGGGACTCAATCCTCAGGCACCTGTGGTTCCCGGTGCTTGGTTCAGGGACATGCAGGAAGTGGTGGGGGACACTGGGTCCCAAAGAGGCCCCAGGTGCAAAGGAGTCTGGGCTTTGTCCCCAAGGAGGGATGTGGGGAGGTCACTCTGTGTCCCTGTTGTTTGCCTTTAAACCCCATCCTAAGTGATCAGTGGAAACAGTTAACTTGCAAGTAGGACGAGATTGTGAGAATTTTCTTCTTATCCCCCTGCCCACCAGATTATATTCTTATATTGTACAATAAAAAAGAAACCAAATTCAAACTTTGAATTCTGCTTAGATGTATTTCTTGAGGATTGTGATCTTGGAAACTTGGATTCATAACCAAAAAAAAAAAAAATGACAAGGAGTCTTTAAATTGACTTTATTTTGGTCACAGGAGAACTGGGAACTTAACATTGAAGAAGTAAACAAGCATTTTATCGCGTGTTTCAAGGAGGGTTTTGGCTTTGACAGGGTAAAATTATTTTTGATTGGAAAAAGCACATTTCAGCATTTAACCAAGATGAAAGTCTTACATTACTTCACAGATTTTTTTTTCCCATCCTGATTTCTGCCAGCTGTCTTGGATAGAAGGCATTTCTTTTTCTAAAGCTAAGAGACGGATAAGGATAAAGATGTTAAATAGCAAGAGCACTGAAAGGCAAGACAAAGGAAGCCAAAACTTTTTTAAAAAAAATCAAAAGGATCTAGGTCTTAGACACCAGTCGGCACTCCTAAAACACCCGTTTCTACCCTGGAGCACGGAATTCGCTGGACCACTGCTGCTGGCTGTAGGCTGTTCATTACTATACTCTGGAGAAGGGAGATGGAAGATTCCATGTGTGCAAATTTGGGGTAAAAATCAGCATAAGTCGGTGGGGCAGTTTCCACCAACACCAGAGAACTTCTCAGAGGTGACGTGTATTACGAAATGTCAAGATACGGCTGAGTAGCGGGGAATCTCGAGCCTGTTGGACCCTGGGATTCTTTTGTCAGCTTAATGGGAGGCCCACGGGTTAGACCCTCGTGCTCCAACACCAGCTTTGATAGTGAGACCTTGGGAAACCCATGGTAGTGGAGCCAGCGCTGTTTCTCAAATTGTGGCCCCTGAAGCGTCTGGGTCTAGGTCACCTGCAGGGACTGTGGAGTGTCCGCACTTCCAGGTCTGATCTTAGAGCTCCTATAGGATCCCTGGGAATAACATTCAGGGCTCTGAGTTGCCCCACGTGTGTCCTCTGGACCAGCAGCTCCGGTGTCACCTACGAGCTCCTCAGAATGCAGGCTGTCAGCCCCTTCCCAGCGGGAGTCTGAACCTGCGTGGTAAGCAGATCCTGGGGATGGGTACGTACAGTTAAGGTGGGAAGCACGGGGCCAGAGAATACAGCATCTGGTTTTATTTTCTATCTTGCATTTTATGTAAAATAAAACCAAATACAGAGTTCCATTTTTGTTAAAATCGTGATTTAAGGGACAGGCTTGGTGATCTCTCGCTTTGTCGGTCACCCCATGGAACATGACGCTGTGCTGATGGGGGCCTCGTGTCAGGGTTTGCTGCTCAGAGGTCATCAGTGTATTCACTGACCTTATTATTCCAACTGTCCAAGAGAACAGCCTCCTGAGGGCTGGTCCCACTGCAGACCTGTGGATGTGACGGTGGCCGTCAGGATCCGAGTGTGGGATGTTTGTCAGGAGCAATTAGCTCTACGTGGTGTAATCCCACCCTACTCCCTGTGCCGTCTCAGGAATTGCTTATATTCATCGGTGGAGTTTAATAACTCTGCTATTGATTTTGCTGAATGCAGCTACCTTGTATCCCAACCTAGGAAAGCAATAGAAGGGCTGATTTTAAGTGGGCAGCACAGACCACCCTCTTATTTACAGATGCATTGATTTTTTAGCAAGGGCAGTTAAAACTGTCGGCTTGAAACACTGGTTTCTTGAGTTTTTGAGTAAGTAGGCCACAACTGTGTTTTATTTCTTTGTAGATTCTCCACTTTGGTACTTTACCATCCATGTTAATCGATAAAACAGGGGTTCAGTGTCTGCTCAGTGACCCATCCTGGGAACATAATCCAGCAGCCAAACATTGTTTTAAGAGCCACTCTTAAGAGGAGACGGACCATGCCAGGGGCTTGCCCAGGGACAAGGATGAGCCTGCTTCCACCAGCCAGAGCAGAGAGCCTCATGGTTCATGGAACCCTGGGTGCTCCGCTCAGGAGACCTTGCCTTGGGAGTGGGAAACAGTCAGTCACAGGTCACATGTGACCCTGGTCTTATCTGCAAACCTTAAACACAGGACTCCAAAGCATCCTACTATTACGAGTCACTTAACTTCATCCCTGAACAGTGCTTTAAAAAAAAAGAAATCTACGACTAGTGAAAATCTCTCTTCCACCTGAAGCCAGATAGACTTTCTAGGGTTATGTGAAAGCTGAAGGAATCCGGTGGCCACAGCCCTCGTCCGTGGGGGACTCTCCAGGAAGTCCTAAGGCAGAGGAAGCTGATAGAAGGTGTGGGTTTAAGGGAGGAAAAAGCAGGAACCTCGCAGCACAGAGGATGGTTGGGGTCTTCTCTTGCTGCTTAGGTCACCGTACATCACCTGGCTGTTTACGCACAGCAGCAAGGTCGTACGGTGGCTATGAGGTGGGTTGATGCACATGACTACGGTGACACCAGAGCCAGCAAGGAAAACCAGACGGGGCAGTGCAAGGTGCTGGGGGCCTGGGTAGGGTGTTGCTTGAAGGAGACTGTGATAAAGAAGGACACCGAAAACCCCACCTCTCCCTCTACAGTGAGAAAAGCCAGAGCTGTCGCTGATATGCCAACAAAGAGAAAATGGAGTCATTGAGAATGTTCAATGGGGAGAAAAGGCAGAAAAGGAAGGAAAACACCCAAAATGTGGGAAGTAAACGTCAAAATGCAAGCTTCAGAGTCAGCCGTGTGGGTCCTCACTGCAAACTCAGATGACCAAACCTTGCCCTGACGACTAGAAAAGCAATACTGAGCCGTATGCTTAAGAGACACATTTTGAATATGAAGAAATGGAGAGATCACAGAAGTAAAATAAGAAAACACACCATCCTCACAGTAAGTGGATGAATCTGAGGGCCATAGTGACATCAAATAATGGATCTCAAACGTCGGTTTTCACTGGGCATAGAAGGGGCTGTTTGATGATGAGAAGGGGTGGTCATCGGGAGGACTCAGGAGCCCACACGTTTGTACGCCAGGTGACAGAGAACAGAGCACCCGAGGCACAGCTGCTCCCCATGCAGGGACGGGTAGGTCACACCTGCAAGGGCCATAAGCAGAACCAGTCAGATCCAGAATTGCAGTGGGCGTATCAGTACTCTCCCGACAGGAAACGTGGACACTAAGTCAGTGGTGGACAAAGGCCCAAAAGGCACAGCCAACCAGTTTGACCCGACTGACACGAGCGCTACCCCCAACGGGGACTGACACATGATCTTTTCAAGAGCATTTAGAACATTTGCACAAATAAATGACATTCTGGGCCATAGAACAGTCTCAATGACTCCAGAAGGATGCAGGCGGGGCACCGTGTGTTCTGGGGGCACGACAGCATTAAATCAGGAATCCATGACACAGGAAAACCGATGACTCTGGGAACCCCCAGGTGTTTGGAGACTGACCAATGTATTCTAATAAGCCCCGGGTGGGAGAAAAGCAAAGGGGCGATAAAAATCACTTTCAATTGAATGAAAATGAATCAACAAAATGCCAAAATATTGTGGGACGCGATAAAAAGATGAATTTATAGCACTGATTAGACAAGAGGAAAGTTCTCTAGGTTGGGAAAGTAGGAGCAAAAGAAGAGCAAAGATGCAATAAAATGAAAAATAGAAAAATAGGAAATCAGTGAAACCAACAGCTGATTCTATAAGAAGATCGATACCTTGAGAGACATCCAGCCAGAATGATTAGGACAAAAAAGAAAGAAATCCAACATTGAAAGTATATGTATGAGAGTTTATAACTTCAGACATATCTATAGCTTAAAGATACTAAGGGGATATTAGGAACAATTTTACACCTATAAACTTGAAAAACTAAATAGATAAATTCCTCAAAAGATACAAACTAACCAAATTCACTAAATATCTAGGTAATTTGACTAACCCTGTATCTATTTTTGAAGCTTGAAATTGCAATTAAGAATCTTCCCCCAAAGGAAAATCCAGACCCATAGGGCTTATTGTTAAATTTTAATAAAATTTAAGAAAAATGAAATTAATTGTATGAAATTATTCTAGAAAATTAGGATGTTGATGATCTGAATTGAAGGCTTGATTCCCAAGGTTCAGAGATGTGCTTTTGGGAAGTGATTAGATCATGAGGGCTCTTACATCATCATTGGATTGATTCATTGATGGATCATAGCTGAATGGACTACTGGGGGGAGGGTAGAAATGACAGAAGGTGCGACTTTGTTGAAGAGGATGGGTCCTTGGGAGCGTGCCTTTGAGGACTGTATCCTGTCCCTGGCCTCTGGCCCCCTCTCTGCTTCCTGGCCACCATGAGGTGAGCAGCTCTGTTCTGCATCACTATAAGTTCACTGCGATGGAGCCAAGCAACTAAGTACTAAAACGTATGAAACCAAGAGTCAAAATAAATCTTTCCTCCTTTAAGTTGATTTTCTCAGGTATTTTGTCACAACCATGAAAAGCTAACACAGTTACCTAATTTATTTTATGAGGCCAACATTACCCTGATACCAAAACCCAACAAAGAAATCACAAGAGAATGAAACTACAGACCAGCATTCCTCATGAATATTGAGGCAAATATGCTAAATAAAAATTTTGCAAACCAAATCGACAATACATAAAAGGGATCATATATCATGGCCCAAGGTGGTTTATACGGGGCTGGTTTGACCATGTAATTCATCATTTTAAGAAATGAAAAGTGGGCTGGGGCTGTGGTTCAGTGGTAGAGCACTTGCCTAGCATGTGTGAGGCACTGGGTTTGATCCTCAGCACCACATAAAAAGTCTTATCAACAACTAAAACAAAACAAAAGTGAGAAACTCATGAATGTCTCACTGGACACAGAAAAAAAATATTTTTTGGAACCTAATACATGTACCTGACTCAAAACAATTCCTAACCAAGAAGGAATAGAAGGGAATGTCCTCACCTGATACAAGGCATCTATGAAAAGCCTCCGCTGCATACTTACATTAGAGGCTGAATGCCTTCCCTAAGATGAGCAGCGAGACCCAGGTGCTTGCTCCTGAGCCTCCTACTCCACACTGTGCTGGGATAAAAGTCACTTTTACATGCAAGAGAAACATGGAGCCCAGGGTGGAGAGGAAGAAATCAACCTGTCCTTATTTGCAGATGACAAGATGATCTATGTGAAAATCCAACGAGGTCTAAAAAAACAATTTGGAGTTAATGAGTTTTGCAAGGTTGCAGGACAACAAGATCATTACACAAAAGCAGTTATTTTTCTATATGCCAGCAGCAAACAACCAGAGATTGAGGTACAGAATAAATACCATCCACAATAACATCAAAGAAGGTGGACTACCTAAGGATAAATCTGACTGCAAGATTTTCACACTGAAAACCATACGATGCTGAAGAGAGAAATTAATGAAGAATTAAATAAATGCAGAGATGTTTACGGTGAGAAAAGGACGAATATTGTTGTGCTGTTTCTTCTAAATTGACCTACAAATTCTGTGCAATCCAAATTTAATGTCAAAAGGGCTATTTTTAGGGAGGGGTCATAGAAATTAATATGCGGATTCTCAAATTTAAACAGACATTGTAAAACTAGCCAAAGGCAGCTTTGAAAAGGGAACCAAGTTGGAGGGCTGACGTTATCTGACTTGGAGATTTGTTATAAAGCTGTAGTAATCTCGGCAGTGTCGTATTGACATCAAGATAGATGTTTAGATCAATGGAACTGTGAAGAGAGTCCATGGAAAGAGTCTTTTTAGAAGATGATGCTGGGGGTAATTGGATATCTGGGTCCAAACAAATGAACGCCAGCCTACATCTTGCAGCATATACAAAAAAAATAAAATAAAAATAACTGAAAATGTGTCCTATGTAAACCCAAATCCGTAAACCATGTAGGAAAGGCCGTAGGAGAAAAATCTAGGTGACAAAGACCTCTTGGATTTGTCACCAAAAGCAAGACCGACTTAGAACTGATGAATAGAACTCTATGAAAATTAAATACTCTGCTCTTTGTATAACACGGTTAAGAGAATGACAAGCCACAGCCTGGGAGAAACTGCTGAGAAATTATATATTTGATAAAGGACTTGAACGTATGAAGAATTCTCAAAACAAATACAAAAATGCCCAATGAAACAATGATGAAATATTTGAACAGACACTAACTGAATTACGTGGAGAATAATCCCATGAAAAGATGCTCAGCATCCTACTCACTAGAGAAATGCCAATTAAAACCACAACGCTGGCCCACTGTGTGTCCACCTGCATCACTAGCATGACAAGACTGACCACAGCATGCGTCAGTGAGGATCTGGGGGCCTGGAACTCACACGCAGCTGGGAGGAGTGTCAAGTGGTATGACCGCTTTGGAAACCAGGTTGGCAGTTTCTTACCTGGAGAAACGTCTACCCACCCTCCATGGGGCCCAGACATTTCCCTTTGGGGGTATTTCCCGGCCAGAAAGGAGATTGAGTGCCTGAATGCACATGCATGACTGCTCATGGTGGTTTTATTTGTAGTCGTCGAAAACTGGGAACAACCCAAATGTCCACTGTCAGACAAATGGTGGAAACAGTTTGGGACATGCACCAATAATAAAATACCCTTCAGCAGTGAGAGGCGTGAACTCTTCCTAAGGCAGCAACGTGGGTGAATCTCCAAGGCTTTTGGCTGATTTGAAGACGCCAGATAGAAAAGACCATGTATCTAATGTTCCTGTTTACATGAATTCTTAAAAAACCCCAAATAATCAGATCATTGTTTTGGGGGGGAGGGGTGGGGGCTGGGGGTGTGAGGGGGGAAATTTCAAAGGGGCATAAGGAACTTTTGGGGATGAAGGGTGTTTACACTATCCCAAGTGAGATGGTGGTTTTCAGATGCGTGCACAGGTCCTATTTCCTCAAGCTGTGCACTTGGCCACTAAATCCAGCCTCTTGGTGAACATGCCGGAGCTCTCCTGGATCAGGTGAAGACAGGCTGCGGCCAAGGACAGGGGAAGGGCCACCTGGCATTTCTGCCAAAGGTTGAGTCCTCTCCATTGTACATCTGCTCTTTGCTGTTTCCAAAAATTGAATAGCAAGGGAGGGTGATTGCATTTAGCCCATGCTGGCCACAGGGCAGTGGAACGTGGATCCCGTCCCCAGGGGGACACCAATATTCAAAGATCGTGTGCGTGTGTTCCTGGCATTCCACGTGGTGGTTGTCTGGGAGGTGGCTGTGAGACAGTGGCAACTCTGTCCAGGAGGAATGGAGAGCCCCTCTTCTCATGATGGCAGTCCCTGAGCGTGACCCTTCTGGGGTGAGCATCCTCATCTGGAAACGGTCTTCTCACCCACACAGGACCCCAATAACTGTGATTCTAAGGGTGAGAATGATCAGAAGGAAGGTTACCCTATCAGAGTCGTCCCCACAGGTGATGATGCTTAAGAACGCTTTGTTAGGAGGTGACTTAGCCAGCAGGACACACATGTAGCTATGACAGAGGGGAAGGAGAGCAGGGCTTAAGGTGACATGCTTATTCCTAAAAGTCACCATGTTGTTCAGAATTGCAGAGTAAGACCAGATGTGAAAATGGGGACAGGGTTGGACATAGCCTTCAAAAACGTCAGCAGCGAAGCATTAGAAAGAGGCAGACACCTGATAAAAACAGAGGCACAGTGTCCTAGATGCTTGATGGTCAAGAAACACATTTTTACTCTAATAAACACCACTTTGCCTTGAAAAGTCCTGACGATTGGTGGCGTGGAGGTGGGCGTTGGAGGGGACGTGCTTTGTGAGTTGGTGTGCCTGGGGAGGCAGGGCTGTCTGCAGTGAGGTGTGGACGGACTGAGTACTTACTTCTGCAAGTGCCTGCAGAGAAACACTGGCCTCGTTTTCCTAGTCCCAAGTGTCTCGGCTCAGCTGTGTTCACCTAGTGTTTCTCACAGGTGAAGTCATGCATAAGAAATGTTATCTTTCTAAACGTGGTGAAATTGTTCCCTAATGTATCAGCGGCATTGGAACAAATGCACGTGTCCCAAACAAGGTGCTGCAGAACTGACCCTGCAGCATGCAGACGCCTTGGCGAGGGGCGTTGGTGGAAGGCAGGTCGGGAGGGCTGTGCTGGGAGATCCTGAGGATGCCACATCCTGGCACCTACCCTTTGTTTTGCTGCTGCCGATTAACTCGCAGCCTTCAAGGCCACGTTACCCGGTCTTTCCTGTTGGCGTTGTTGCATGGAAAGGACTGGAAGGGCGTTTTTATCCTGTGGCTGCTGTGAGTTGCTCTGGGCTGTACTTACTACCCTGTTGGCTCCATAAGCCACAGAAGAGGGCAGAGGCTACCCAGAGGAGCGGGTGGGCAGGTCAGCTGCCCCTTGACCCAGAACCAGAGAGTTGTATAGAAAACAGATTTCCAAGCATCCGTATGTCAAACTTATAACATTAAAAAAAAAATTGAAAGCAGTGACACAATGTTGCCATTTTAACTAACAGATTTGTATCGGTTTGTTGAGCACCTACTAGGCATCAGGTCCCCTTTTAGGATAGGTGAGCAAATAAAACAGGCCAATGTCCCTGCTCTATGGAGTCCATATGGGAAAGTCCAACAAATGATGTGTCATTTTTCCCACTAAGGACACAGGGATGAACACATCAGCAATAACAATAAAAACTCAGGCTTTCGTTTCAGAAAAGAATGAGGTCATCCTTTTCCGAGGGCATCTTTGCACCAAGAGCACAGGCCTGACATGATCTCAGAGTAAAGGGTTGGCCTTTTAAGAAAGTAGTGCTTCCACTTATCGATTCTTGGAAACCTCAGCCGCAGAGCGAGGGAGGTCGAGCTGGGGGAAGGGGACGGTGTCCTCTCTCTGTCCTTGTTGCAGAGTTTCATTGCAGAGTTAAAGCTCCGGGAGCCATGTGGAGCCACCTCTGGGTTGAATGTGCTCCTAGAATACCACCCTCAGGTCCTTCCTTGCTGGGACCTTTCTCTTACCACCTCTGCTCAGTTTCCCTTCCGGCCTCCTGAGGGTAGAGGGTAATTTCCTTCTGGTTTGTGAGGACATTGTTTCCCCTCTGCCCAGGCTGAAGACTCACCGTGGGCTGTTGACGCTGCAGTTTCTTGGTGAATCACAGCCCTTAGCCTCTGTTGAGGCCGTGGCCGCCCTGGGTGGGTCGGGGCCTGTGCAGGACCCCAGAGCTGCTGGGTTGTTGGACAGGGATGAGGCTCGTGGGGCTGGTGTAGTGAGAGTGGTTCACACAGGCCCCTCTAGCTACCCCCAAAGTGTGGCGTTGCAGCCGGGGAGAGTGCTGGCCGCTTCGGGATATTTCAAAACAGGTCAGGAATGCCACCAAAGGCTGCCCTCTGGGACCGACTCTCCAGCAGTGGGGTTTCATACAGCAGTTGAGTATATATGTTTGGGGCCCCATGGGTCTGGGTTCTCAGTAACTGTGGGTGAGTTTTTAAATTTTTCTAAGCGTTGGCTTCCTCATATAAGGATATGAATAATAACTGAGAGGACCCCATAGTGTTCGGGTGAAATTGAAATAAGATAATGTAGTAATCAGCCTGTTCCGTGGTTGGAACTTGATGCACACTGGCCTAGCCACAGGTTTGGGGCAGCTCCTCTGAGATAAACTTACCTGGTGGCCCCAGTACCTGGGTGATTCTGTCTCTCTGCACTCAGAGTAGCTGGTTATTGGGCAATTAATCATATGGTTTTGCACATGGAGTGTCCCTGCCTGATTTTCCCTGAGTTTATAAGTTCTTCTTATTGAGCATTGAGCCAGGCAGTTTTTAAACATTACTGTGGGGCTGGGGCTGGGGCTCAGTGGTGGAGCGCTTGCTTAGCATGTGTGAGGCACTGGGTTTAATCCTTAGCACCACATAAAGGTGAACAGATAAAAATAAAGGCATTCTGTCCATCTACAACTACAAAAATTAAAAAAAAAAAAACACCAAAGAACATTTCTGTGCTTATTCCTCACATCAGCCCTAAGAGGTGGGGTATTACTTGATTTTTCAGATGAGGAAACTGCAGATCAGGGAAGTTTAGTAAGCTGCCCCGAGCTACACAGCCTGTCAAGGGCAGAGCAGTGGATAGACAGCTGCCTCCTCCCTCTGCCCTAAGTTATTTCACAAACTTGGAATGCAGAGGTCAGATGTGCTGTACTGTTTATAATTGCAGGGGGGTCAGCAATTCAAATAGAACTGGAAGTTGATGCAGGTATAGAAGACCTAACCTGCCAGCCCTCCCTCCAAAGGGCTTCTGAGCAGGCGAATTCCATGTCCCAGTGGTGTATCAGGACTCTCCTTTGTAATGGGCTGCTAATGACGTTGTAGCTGCTAAACAAACATGCCCCAAGCCTTGTAGTAGTGAGTCCTTGTGTATAGAAATAAAAGTTTGGTGTTTTCCTGTCTTGAGGTATACTTCCAGGCCCTTCCGCCCTGGTTTAAAAGGCAATGTGTGTGCCAGGTTTCAGGATATTTAAGAACCGGGCATTAGGTTAAAATTATCAAATAAGCGGTTCTGTCTTCCCATCGCAGTGTGTGACCTCACACCACAAAATTGAAAAAGATGTGCATCCAGTGACATGGTGTCCACATAAATGGAAGTCAACAAACACCAATGGGGTTGGATTTACCTGTCCTTGCTTGTGTCTGGGTGTCCTGGGGCGGGGCCAGAGATGCTCGGGTGATGGACAAGCTGAAGGCAGGTCTCATCAGAGTCAGTGCTTTCTTACACTAGATTTTGTATGGATAGCAGTGACCTCAAGGCATGAAACCTTCTAAAATATCATTATATTATTTTATAGGAGTACATAAAATATTACGTATTTCTATAAAATTTTAAATGTTTTAAAATAAAAATTAAACTCCTTTCCCTATATTTTCAAAAGGGCTTATTCTAAAATATTCAAAATTATCAATTAAAATCAAAAGGAAAAATACAAGTCACGTCAGAAGTTACATGAACACTTTAATGGCACTGATCATTTTACCTAGTTTTTAGTGACGTTAGTGAGTATCCTTGTACCTTTCTGTGAGAAGTCTACCCATCGTTCTAGGACTTGACGTCCCTGCAGTAACTAGTATAAGGGATGGGCGCCCTGTTTTGTGCTTACACACCTACCCCCACGTACACACATTTAAAGCAAAGCCTTGCTCAGCACTGCAGCTGCCTCCAGATACCCATTGTGCGTGTCACAGGAGTTGTGAATGGGGACACGGAGGGACACGGGAAGTGAATGCTGGTGTGTGATATGGTCCACAGGGACATTCATTTGTCCTTTTTTTGCCCAGAGTCTCCCCATCTCCTGACCTGCTGTCTCCAATGTCATGGGGTCTCAACTACAGACCCAGGGGTTGGGGGCTTGTGGGCACCAGTGCCTCTGGTTTCAAGGTCGGTTGTGGAAAGGATTTCCCTGGCCCTGAGCGGTGTTAGTCATGGTGATAACTGTGGTCCCAGAAGGTGCTGGGGCAGCCTGGCAGCTGGGTCCCAGAGGATGTAGCGTCTGTAATAAACCACTCTTTGTGCATTTGTGACAGCTTGGGACACAGGGTGGAAGCCCCTCTTGCCTGGGTCCAGCCATCTCTACCATGGCCTTGGTCAGCTTCAATTCAGTGGACAGAATAGAGCTAGGAGGGACCTTGAGCGTTACTGTGAACCTGGAATTGTGGCGTGTTCTGTCCATCTCCCTGGGAGCTGGGCTCCCCCTTGATGTACTGTCCAGGAGGTGGTCTTCATTTGCAGGCCAGTAGCATCTCCGCTGATTCTGTTGGTAAAATGTGTCTAGTTTGTAACCCGAGGATCTTCCGGATGGAGGCAAGGTGATTACAATGGGGCCCACCGGAACAGAATGTGGCAAAATACTGGCCAGATGGGTGGTCCATTAATGTTGGATGGACAGGCAGACGGATGGCTAAATAAGGGGAAATGTGAATTCTGGAATCACCTTGGAGCTGGTGTCTTGTGGCTGTTTAACTGTGAAGGACGTGCACTGATTCCCAAGGTTCTGACTCTCTGAGCAGGTCGACTGGAGGAGATGAGCCTTTATAGTTCAGCTGCACACTGGCTTAGACGGGGTGGACCTGAAGAGACAGGACACATGTGAAGAGCAGCCCCAAACCAGAGGAGCCTCCTTTGAGCCATTTCCTCTTCTCGTGTTGGGCACACTTGGTGATGCTCGGGTGCGTTGGTGCAGATGGTGTAGAATGGGCCTGTGCTGCATAACGGAGGGGCTGGGGAAAGCCCTGGCCACCGGGGGGCCCTGCAGGCCTGCTGCCCGTCAAACTGCTCACTGCCTGCCCTTCTCAGCCAGGTGGGGATTAGGGCCAGGGCAAGCTGGTCCCTCGGCTTGGAGGTTATACGGGAGGAAGGGGCCTTGGGTAAGTTCATGGGGGCCTACATTTTTTTTGCAAAAATTATCACTATAAAACTTCACCCCTGTATGGAGGCAGGCTCCATTTGTAGCTCTGCTGAAGTCAGAGCACTAGAGTTTATGCTGAGGACACCGAGTCCACCTCGTTAGGTCAGAATGCATCTCGTGTGGCTTCGTAGGTCCGCAGAGCGATCCTGCTCACCTTAACGCAGGCTTTGCTTTGCCTACAGAGTAATTCTGAGCTGCCACAGACACAGAGAGCTATCAAAGGAACCTCAGGGTAAACGGTGACACTGGTGACTGGCCTTGGGGGTGCCCGCCGCCCTCCCTGGTAGCTGTGAAAGTTGAGCTGTCAGGCAAAGAGGAGGAAGCGCTGCTTTGTTCTGTGGCTCACGCTCCCAGAGGCAACGTTTTCGGGCCATTTGACATGACTTCAGAGAATGGGAAGGATTTATCTTTTTTTTCCCCTTTTTAAAAACTTTCTCTGCTCTTTGATAAGTAGGAAGTGACAGCTCCCCAGGATGGCTTCCTGCATGTTGGCAGGGTGACATTTAACAGGGTGGCTGTCAGTGCCAGCCCTGTCACCAAGGGAGTACTGTGCCTCTGCTCCTCGGCCCCTCAGCCTGGCGACCTTCAAAGCATTGCTCCCCAGAGTGTTTCTGAGGACACTCAGTCCACTGGTTGCTCCAGGGGAAAAGGCACCGTGAGGGGACTTGTTCTGTGGGCAAATACGTCGGCCGAGTGCTGCACGCTGGGCTTCTCCCCCGTCCTGGGCACGCACCTCCTGGTGGGTGGAAGGCTCTGAGACACCTGCAGGCTCAGGCTTGACTGGCTTGGTTGAAGCGAGAGGGTCCCCAAGTCAACTGAACTTTCTAAACCTTCTGAAAGAGTTCTGAGTTTCTCCCACGCACCTGGCACTTCACAAGGCAGCAGTGAGTACGGCACACGGGCCTTGAGCAGCCCCAGGAAGCCCGTACGTGGGAAACAGGTCAAGGGACAAGATGGGGAAGAGTCGCACCTGGTGACGCACAGATGATGTCAGAGCAGGTGCTGCAGGGAGGAGCGGCAGCCGGGGAGGACTGACGGGCTGGGAGGGAGCCCAGCAGCTCCAGGAGGTGACGGGTAGAGAAGGGCGGGGTCGTGAAGTGTGGCAGAAGGAGCCAGGAGCACATGTGCAGGGCCCAAGGCAGCACAGCAGTTGGTCCTAGGAGACATTTCGGACTGTGGCCTTGGCAGCTGTCCCCCAGACCAGAGCAGTTTCTAAGATATGTACAGAGGGCCGGGGACAAAGCAGACCCTCAGAATCGGTCCCTTTCCGTGCCAGGAGGATTCTGAGCATGGCCTTCTGGAAATGTCTCAGTATTAGCAGGCTCTGTTGCAACCGTCACCTCGATCACAAGGCAGGGTACTCTGAGACGGCCACCTCCCTCACAGAGCCTGGTGTTGTCCTGTGGCTCCCTGGCGAAGGCCTTAGGTGCATGTGGAGGTAATCTGGACTCATGCAAGGAGCAGCCCAAGAGCGCAAACGCATACAAAGTCTGCAGTAGGAGCTCTTAGACATCCCTGTGTGAAAGAGACGTCACGGTGGACTGCACCGTCTGTGGGCTCAGGGCGGGCCCTGGCACCAGAGGCCTGAAGCCCAGCTGTGGGAGGCATGCCACAGGGCACGAGGGGGTGACCAGGACTCCTTGGACTTCCTGGAACTCCTCAAAACGGTGATGGTGCTCAGAAGGGCCTGGGGCTGGCTGGGGCCCTGAGGGAGTCTAAGCTTCTCAAGTGGTCAGTTTCAGGAGGTTCACATAGCTAGGAGCCCCTTGCTGGAAAAATCAGGTGAACAGAAACGTGGGCAGAGCCCTGGCTGCTCAGCTGGGCACATGGCGGTCCCCCTCCGCTGCCTTCTGCTGTGGAAGCATGCTGGTGTGTTTTGGTTTCCACACTCTGTTAGGTACATCTTACGGGCAGCCATAAACTTGGATTTACAGCCCATTCCGTTAATGACGTGGTGTGGCCGCAATCCTAAATCTGAAATATGACACGGTGTGGTAGTACGTGGGAAATGGACTTATTCATTTCCTCCTAAAATAAGAAAAGCAAGAGCCCCGTCTCTGCAGGTTGGGGAAACCCACTCCACTAGAGGCCGGTCAGGGTTGGGGCTTGGCTGCACAGTGGGAACCGGCCTCCACATTCCTTCCTAGAACCTGACCCGACTCCCTGTCCTGAAGGACCCTCTCTCTGGGACCTCGAATCATCTTCTCCTGGAAGTCACACTGTCTGTTTCCCCCTGTGAAATGGAGATAAGTTCCCCGAATCTCTTTCTGATGTCCTGTCCTGCAGCCTCCAATGCTCCTCATGTGCCCACCTCCTGGCCTTGTGCTCAGCTACTCCAGCTGCATGCCGTGGCTTCTCTCAGACTGGCCCTGCCTGCCCGTCCAGTGTGTCCTGGGGCCCTGGGCTCCTGCCCCGTGTCCCGGGGCCCTCTTGAAACCCTCCCTTCTGCCTCTGCTGTACCTTTATTAGTCTGTTCTTATGAGGGTGATCTTGCAGGTGTATGATCCGTGTCTTCCTGACTAGAGAGGAAGTCCAGGGGATTCTGGAATCTTGTCTGCCTTGCAAAGCTACTGCTGCGGTCTGAGTCCAGAGCAGTGCTTATGTAAGTGGCCATTATGGTTTGGACATGGATGTCCCCTGAAGTCCCCTGTGTTCAGAGGTGGGGCTTTGGGGGAAGTGATCGCCTCCTGAGGGCTCCGTGGATTGACTCGGGGATGGCTGAAGGGACTCTTGGGAGCTGGACCCTCGTTGGAAGACGCAGGTCCCTGAGGCGTGCCCTAGAAGGGGTTGTCTTCTCGCCGGCCTATTCTTCCCTCTGTTTCTCTGCTCCCTGGCTGCCACGTCCTGAGCTGCTTTCCTCCACCACACCCTTCCGCCATGACCGTCTGCCTCACCTCAGGCGCAGAACCACAGAGCTGGCTGACCACGGACTGAACCTGACACCGTGAGCCCCAAAGAAACTTCCCTCCCTCAGTAGTTCTTGTGGGGTTTTCTGGCCACAGCCACACAAAGCTGACTAACACAATGGCCAAGACACATTTCTCACTTACAGTACACCTCCCTTCTCCTTCCTGGGGTATTGGCGTCCACAGAGCAGCCTTTCTTCTGCACACACACAGGTCTTATGTGCTAACTGCTGCACGTCCTTAAACCCTCAGGAAGGACGCTCTGACCTTCCGGGCTCAGATGGGTTCTCCCACTGATCCTTTGTCACACAGGGCATTAATCACATTTGCTCACCTGTTTTATTTCTCTGTTGACTATCTGCTCCAGGAGGGCAGGGGCCTCGATTTCTGCACATCTTCAAGTCTTAGGACCCTTCCCACAAGGTCTAGCATGGTGCCTTTTCTCTGTAGATATGTACTATATGTTTATTGCATAAGTGATTTTTTTTTTTTGGTGGGGGCAGGTACCAGGGATTGAACCCAAGAGTGCTTTACTACTGAGCTCCACCTCCAGCCATTTATTTTTTATTTTGAGACAGGGTCTTGCTAAGTTGCCGTGGCTGACCATAAACTTGCAATCCTTCTGCCTCGGCCTCTAGAGTCACTGGGATTACAGGCTTGTGCCACCACACCCAGCCCCTTAAATGACTTTTTAAAAAAACTTCCTCTCTTTTCCTATTTTAATCCAAAGACCTTAGCAGTGGTCTATGTTCGGTCTCTTCTCCCATCTCAGTTTCTGCGGTTTGTGTCTGGGATCGCCATTTGTGTCTGGGCAAGCACCTGCGGATCCCTTGCTGCCAGACCTCAGAGTCACTCACCAGTGCTTCTCCCACTTGTCTGCTTGGCCCTAACGCTGGTGGCCGGTCCTCCTTGACACTATCCTATGGTGATGGCCAGGTGCCTGGGTCCTGCTGCATTAGTTGCAGCAACACGAAGGCGTTTTGGTGAGCGGAGAGGAGGAGATTCTGTTGGCTAGTGACCTCCAGCAGGGCGTGGGACTCAACCTCATGAAAAGAACTTCGTAAAGGTTTTATGCAGTTTTTGGGTTTATCCAACCCCATGTTCCTTCCATCATTTCTGTGTACCCCCCAACACAGCACTGTAACTGTCTCTGTCCCTAGGGCAGGTAGAGAGGGTGAGCAGGTGTGTCAGCGGTCACACACATTACTATTTCCAGGACACTTGAGCAGACTGCTCTATTTCCTGTGGATAAAATTCACTTAAAAATTACACAGTTATTGATTTTAGCCAATTCTACATCCACATTCAGATGGCAATCTTGATGTATCAACAGACTTTGGTAAAATGGGGAATTGTACCTTTATTTAATTTTTTCTTTATTAATTCGAAATTCTTTAGTTCTATCTTTTAAATTCCCAGTGGTATGAAACAGATGTGCTCCTCCTTGTCTGCCACCCAGACGTTTTGGAAGCAGATCTTGTTTAGCAGAACTATTCTAAATTACCTGGAAATAAAATGTACAATAGAAAACCATTGTATAAATGCCAGGCAGTGTCAGACCTCAGGGACAAGGACACTTGGAGCACATTTCCAATTCTAACAGTAGGGCTTTGTAAATTATTACCAGTAATGCACCTTGATGCTTTTACCCCAGTGTTCTCTAACTTCTCGGCTCCGTGAGATTCCCCGTCCGTCCTCTCTGCTGCACTGTCTGCTCCCTTCTTTGGGGTAAGAGCAGATTTTAGTGCATTTTCTGAGACTTAGATGCATGTCAGTAGAAATTACTTGAAGACTGTGGACTTCACAACTTGAGTTTAGGATGATGGCCCTGGAAGTAATTGCGAATTTTCTTATAAGTGTATCTTGCCCATTGAAATATTGGAGTCCACCTGCTCTTGTTCTTTCGGGTGTCATTTGTTAATTAGTTGACGTCTTCATTCATCCAGCGTGGAGCTAGGGGTGCGAGGACACCGGGAGGAGCCTCTGGCCAGTTGTCTTTTGTTTCTAGGGAGGGAAGCTTGGAAATCCTGACGCTCATTTTGTCTCTCATTCAAAGGCAGAGTTCTTCCTGAGCTTGTGGCAAGGTCAGAATGACCTCTCAGCCTCGAGGAGAAAGAAAGACTCCATGGAACAGATTTATTTCTGCTCCATCCAAGTTTATTTCCGAGGACACCATCCGTGGCAAAGTGTGGTAATTGGTGGTCTGCAGTGATCTGTCAAGTTGGGCCCCGAGCCCCCAGCAATTCCACTTAGCAGTCAGACGGCTGCCTCAGAAGACTGCCTTTCCCCACATGTTGGTGCTGCCTGGGTCAGACCTCAGGGAAAGAGCCTCTCCGTCTTGTCACCTCTGGTTATGTGTTAGCTCAGGGCTCTGATGGGAGATGTGGGTGCCAGGACCACCATTCACATGGGGTCAGTTGGAGCCCCAGAGGAGGGCAGGTGGCTCCTGTAACTGGAGGGTCATGCACTCGGGTGTCACTCACCTTGTTTTTCCAAGGGCAGATTTGGGGGTTCCTCAGACTTGTAACCAATGGCACCTCACCAGAAGGAGGTGTCTCTGCCTCCTTGTCCAGGACAGGAAAGCTGACCAGGAGGATGGTGATCAGCGAGAGACGTGAGGACACTGGCCTTGATCCCCAAAGTCCATTGGACAGCCCTGGAGACGGACAGCCCTGGGGAGTCCTTCAGGTGCGTGGCATAGCCGTGCTGGTCCAGTAGATAGCTGGCCACATTCCCTACTCCTGGCACAGGTGCCTCTCTGTCCTGCTTTTTTTGGTCCCTTAAGTGACAGCTTTACTGAGATATAATGCAGAAAATACAAGGCACTCGTTTAGGGCCTATGATTCAGTGGTTTCTAGTATATTCACAGAGTTGTGCAGACATCACCACATGAGTTTCAGAACATTCTCGTCACCCCACGAGAAACCTCGTACTTTCTATCAGTCGTCTCTCATTTCCCATCCTCCTCCCGGCTCCCGGCAACCACAGATCTGCTGGCTGTCTCTTACCATGATTTATTTATGCTTTCTGTCTGTCACTGACACTAGACAATGAGCCAGCTGTGGTTCGGAGCCATGTCAATTTTTTTCTGCCACTCCAAGTCCTTGAGATATAGTTGTTAAAAATAATAGGGAAGAGCATTTCTTTCCTCCTCCCCCACTGCGTCACCTCTGCCACTCGATGGCATCTTCTTTCTGGATTATGTTGCTGTTTTCTCCTGCTGAATTTTGCTCTTGGATTGCCTCATTTTTATTTTGGTCCAATAAGAAATGATATTGGTAGGTTTTTAAGTATTCCTTTTGTCTTGAATCGACTCGTCACAACGGTTTGTGTTGGCAAGGTGCGTCAGGGTGTGTCCGTTCCTTGATGACATACCTGTATGGGTTCTGGGGAATGCAAAAATGTAGGACCTTCTCTCCCAGCTGCCTACCGGTGGCTGAGGAAATGAGACCTTGTTCTAACATCAGGTTTATTCGCTCCCTCCTTGAGCCTGTAAGGTAATTTGTGGGCTTGTCCAAAGGTGTGGCCCCAATTACCTGTCACTTGAAGCACAGCTCTATTATTTACAACCTCACAGATGTGTTTGTTAGAAGCTGAGACCCAGGCCTGTTGGGCGAAGGGCAGGGCCAAGCTGTCCAGTGGACCTTGGGGATCAAGGCCAGTGCTCTCATGACTCTGGCTGATCACCGTCATGCTGGTCAGCATCCCCCGTCCTGCACAAGGAAGGAGAGATAGGTGTCCTTCTGGTGAGGTGGCTTTGGAACAGACCCCAGGGCCTTGGAAACACAGCCAGCTTCTTATGTGGTTAGCATTTCTGCAGGATGAGGGACGGCCCTTGAGACAGTCCTAGAGTTTCAGACACGTCCATTTAGAACACAGGTCACAGTTGTTCTGTCACCTGCACACAGCAGATGAGGTTGATATCAGGGAACACAGAGGCTCATTCCTGTAGCTGCCACCTCGTGGCACATCTGTATAACCAGGGTCCAGGGCAAAGAGTAGCTGCCTCCTCTTCATCTTCTGATAAGCTACTCCATGCTGTTCTGCAATTTAAAAGGCGAACAGGTTGTGTGTGTGTGTGTGTGTGTGTGTGTGCGCGCGTGTGCATGCCCTGGGGTTTGTGGTCACCTGTGCTACTTCATGACCGTCTATAAAGCTAGTCCATGATAAGTTTCCAGGGCTGTAGCCCCTGAAGCCATCCTGAGAGATCTGTGATAGCCCATCTACCTGCAGCTTAGCTTCGTGTGGAAAGAAGAAGTAGGGGAGACTCCTGGTGGTGGGAGGGGTCTTAACCCAGCCAGACCTGGTTCTCCTCAGCTTTGTCCTGAGAGTTGAAGTGTTAACATGATTGTGTTGGCTGACTTTTGTCGCACACATCTGGATGACAGAAAATAGACACATATGCAAATGAATATCTATTTGCAGATGTCAGCACAGTAGCCAAAGCATGTGCAATGTGAGGTGTGGGGTGGAACTGACTTCAGATGGCGTGGTCCAAAAGAAAGATGGACATGGAGTTCAATGCATAGTGTCCACTCCCTCCCAGTGTGATTTTTAAGGAGGCCGATTTCCTTAGATTGGCTGATTTTTCTTATAACTGGCCCCATTTCCCAGAGATTGCAGAAAAGCAGGAATAAAAGAAATCTCGACCACACTATGGATAAACCACCTGGATAGCTTTAGAATGCTTTGAAGTGGTTTTTTTGTTGTTGAGTGTTAGACACTCAAATGAGCCACCAGACAATTCACCCACAGACAGTCTGTATCGACTTATCCTTTGTTGTGTATTTAATCAAATTGCCCATAATAAATTAGCAGCGATTCATTTGGACACCAGATACCCAGTTGTTCTCCTGAGTGACCTGGATTGATTTCCACATGTCGCAATTCATCAGACAGAAGTGGCTTCACCGGCTGGGCGTCTAAATACCCTGGTACATTTCTGTTCTCACTTTCACTTTAACCAGCAAAGGACATTTGGTTTTCTGCCTTAGTTGGTAAGCCTCACCATTAGTTGGACTGCAAATGCGAAAGGCTCAGGTGAATTGGCTTTTCCGAAACACGACAGCCCGGTGGGCAATGGGAGGGAGCAGGGTGGAGCATCGAGCTGCAACCCACCCCGTCACCTAGTGGGTCATGGGCCCACGACTGCTTTGCTCTGGGGTAGCTGGGTGTCACATCACATGTGTGTTAGTTAATATCATCTTGAGTCTTTTCAAGGCGCCAGGCTCTCTTCTGAGGACTAACTCCTTTATGTCACCGTCCCCACCACCCCCACCACCTCCACAGTGGTCACACCATCGTCCTCTGCACCATCACTTGTAACACCTGAGGCTGATGTGCGGGGCGTCTGGCTGAGCACATCATGTCCATTATCTTAGTTAATCCTCACAACTCTCTTGTTGAGTGAGTCGGGTTAGTGCCCTGGCTTCCGATTGGGGGAAACTGAGGCTTAAAGAAGCTAAGGGAGCAACAGACTTGCAGAGTGGAGGAAGGTTGCATTTCCGTTGCCCCTGGCACAAGGCTGTGGGTACTCTTCCCTGGGAGCAGGTGCCTCATGACAAATTTCCAAACCACATGCCAGCTGCCTGAACGTCACCTTTAGAATTCCGCATTGGTCCCCCCGCCCCCCCCCCCCCGCACCAGGGCAGCCACCTATTGTGCTCTTTATTTCTCTCCTTACTCCTCCTCTTCCTCCTCCAACAGCAGAGTTACTTGTTCTCCTTCCTCGTCTCATTATTTCTTTCCTTTAGTTGTTTTTGACTCTTCCTCCTCTTTAGCCATCACTTGCTACCTCTCTCCTGCTTCACCTCTGTTCACCTTCTGAATATTTAACTTTTACTTTTGCCTTCCCGCCCCTTTTTACTTTCTCTTAATGAATCGTAATTTTACCATCTTTAGGATCAATTTAGTTCATATAATTACTACTTTCATGCTGGTGCTGTTATTGTACTAGGGAGGGTACAGTTGACACCTCCTGTATACTTTCATTAGATCTAGCTGTTTACTTGTGGCTGTTGTTAAATGCTGACCCTGCCTTCCCTCTTTTGGCAGTTAATAGGGTACGCATCATAAGCACTGGGCATTTTCCCTAATGCTGTGTATCAATAGCTTGCTTCCCCTTTCTCTGAGAGCAGCTGGGAAGTGACTGGTACAGTGTGAGTATTTAGGGTAGAGACTCCACAGCTGAATTACACCAACTCAGCAAAATGACCGCACATCTTTCTCCACACCACAAAGCAACCCCACAACTCAACCTCAAGTAGAACAACTAGAGGGAGATATCAGGTCCCACACTTGGACATCTACTCCTACATGAGAATCAGAGGAAGATTCCAAAATAATGGCTCAGAAGAACCCACAGTGTTAACAGCTCTACAAGAGTCACTTAAATCCTCAGTTCTACAACAGAAAACTGAGAAGCATTGGAGGTAGAAACTAACGCTGAGACTACATGTTGAAGCCAGGAGACACCAGCATCAAGGACTTATGACAAAAGAGGTAACTACACTCCAAAGAACATCCTCACAAAGATGAAGGGGAATCCATCCAACAGATGCACAAATCCAAGATCCAGATGCACAAATCCATGAAAACATGAGGAAACAGGCAAAGAAGTCTCCCCCCAAAGTTACAGTCTCCCAACCAAGGAAAACATAGACATGGAAGGGGATGAGATTTCAGAGACAGACTTAAAAATTGATTATTAAAATGATTAATGAGCTAAAAGAAGATCAAGGAGTAATAAATAAATTAAGATTGCAATTATGCAGGCAAAAGACCATTTAAATAAAGAGATTGTGATTTAAAAAGAAGGCAGTCAGAACACCTGGAAATGAAATACATTAAATCAAATTAAAAATTCCCTTTAGCAGGGCATGATGGTACGTGCCTGTAATCCCAGCAGCTCAGGAGGCTGAGGCTGGAGGATCACAAGTTCAAAGCCAGCCTCAGCAACATAGTGAGGCCCTCAGCAACTTAGACCCTGTCCCAAAATAAAAAATAACAAGGTCTGGGTATGTAACTCGGTGGCAAAGGACCCCTAGATTCAATCCCTAGTACCAAAAAAAATTTTGCTTGAAGATCTCACCAGCAAACTAGGTTACATAGAAAACAGAATCTCAGATCTTGAAGACAGGATAAATGAGCTAGAACACCCAGTAAAGGAAAAAATATAAAAGAATATGATCAGAATATACAGGAATTCTTCGATACCCCTAAGGGACTAAACCTAAGAGTGATCAGGGTAGAAGAGGGTAAGAAATACAGGCTAATGGCATTAAGACACGTTTCCACGAAATAATAGCAGAAAATTTAAAAAACCTTAGGAATGAGACAGATATCCATATACACGAATCCTGGAGGACCCTAAATAGACAAGATCAAAAAGAACCTCTCCAAGACACATCACAGAATATTAAATGCCACAAGAGAAAAACATCAGATTTTATTTAGAGGTAAACCAATAAGGCTCATTGAAGGTTTTTCATTATCAGGCCCCCAAAGCCAGGAGGACTTGAAATGATCCAATTTCTTAAATTGACTAACAGCCGGCCAAGAACGCTGGATCCGGCAAAGATGTACTTCAGAATTGAAGATAAGTGCTTTCTATAGTAAAGATAAATTAAAAGAATTCATGGCCACTAAACCTGTACTTCAGAAAACATTTAAAGAAATACTACACAAAAAAGAACTCAAAACCAAACCTCGGAGTTCTCAAATGGATGAAATGTAATTAAGCAAATGAAAATTAGGAATGAATTAAAACTATGAAACAAACTAGAATGACTGGAAAAAATAAACATCTCTCATAGAAACTTAATGTAAATGGCCTTAACTCTCTGTTTAAAAGACACAGACAGGCAGAATGGATGAAAAATAAGACCCAAACATATGCTGTTCGCAGAGATTCATCTCATAGGCAGAGATATTCACAGACTAAAAGTTAAAGAATGGAAAAAGATGTTCCATGAAATGGAGTCTGAAAACAATCAGGAGTAGCTATTCTTGAATCTGACAAAGCAGATTTCAAACAAAAATTAAGCAGAAGAAATAAGGAATACCACTACATAGAGTTAAAGGGAAAAGTTCAATGATAGTAAATATTTATGCTCCGGATGTTAGTGTACCTAATGACATCAAACGCTTCTTAACATTAAGTCCCAGATAAACCCAGTCCACCCCTCTGAGCAACACGTCACCCAGACATAAAGCCCATAAAGACACTTATGACTTAAAGGATACTGCAAATCAGAAAGACCTGACACATGTCTATAGAATATTTCTTTAAACAGCATCTGAATATACTTTCTTCTCAGTGGCCCACGGGACCTTTCCCAAGATAGACCATATATTAGGACACAAAGCAAGTCTTAGCAATACAAATAATAAATATTATCTCATACATCTTATAAACTCATCATGGATTGGAATTATAAATCAACAGTAAGAAAGCTTATAGAGCCACATAAACACAGGAGATTGAACAAGACTCTTTTAAATGAGGAACAGATCATAGAAGAAATGAGAGGAGAAATTTAAAAATTTCAAGAATCAAATGAGAACAGTGATAGGACATACCAAAATCTCTGGGATATTGTGAGGTTTGTACTAAGAGGAAAGTTTGTAGCATTAAATACCCACAGTTGAAAAGCCGAAAGATCCCAAATAATCGAATGTGACATCTCAAGGCCCCAGAAAATCATGAACAAATGAATTCCCAAACTAGCAGAAGACAGGAAATATTTAAGATCAGGACTGACACTGATGAAGTAGAGAATAAAAAATACAAAATATCAGTGCAATGAAGAGTTGGTTCTTTGAAAAGATAAATGAGATGAAACCCTCACCAAACTCACTAAATGAGAGAGAAGACCCCAATTAACAAAATTAGGAATGAAAGAGGAAATATCACGCAGATGTTTATGGAATCCAGACTATCATTAGGGACTATTTTGAAGACTTATATTCCCAAATTTCTGGACACATGCATCCTACCCAAATCGAACCAAGGTGATGCAGAAAGCTTACTCAGACCAATATAGCAATGAGACAGAAGCAGTAATGAAAAGTCTTCCAACAAAGGAAAGCCAAGGACTGGATGGATTCTCTGCTGAGTTCTACCAGACCTGTAAAGAAGAATTAATTCCAACCTTCCTCAAGTTATGCCATGAAATAGAAAGTGAGAGAATACTCCCATAATCATTCTACGAGGCCAGTATTACCCTGATACCAAAACCAGATGTAGACACATCAAAGAAAGCAAACTACAGACCAGAGTTCTTGATAAACATCAATGTAAAATCTTTAATAAAATATTAGTAATTGTATTCAAAAACACATTAAGAAGATTGTACACCATGATCAAGTTGGATTCATCCCAGGAATGCAAGACTGGGTCAATGTACGTAAGTCAATTAATGTAATTAATCACATTCAACAGAATAAAGGGCAAAATTCACATGTTCATCACAAGACACACAGAAAAAGCCTTTGACAAAATTCAGCATACATTCATCTAAAAAAAAAGGCTAGATATGACAAACTCAAAGCCAATATTGCACTGAGTAGAGAAAGATAAAGCATTTCTTCTAAAATCAGGGACAAGCCAAGGTCATATACTCTCACCACCCCTCAAGCTCTAAGTGGAGCAACTGGGCAAGAAGAGGGAATTAGAGGAATACAAATAGGAAGAGAAGAAGTCAAACTATCTCTGTTTGCTGATGACATGATTCTGTATCTAGCAGACCCCAAAACTTCACCGGAAGATTTGGAGATATGATAAACAAATTTGGCAAATTTTCAGGATACAAGATCAACGTACAACAACCCATAGCTTTCTTATACCCCAGTAATGAATCTGCCAAGAAGGAAATAAAGCTGCTTCATTCACAATGGCCTTAAAATATTTAGTAATAAATCTAGCTAAGATGGTGAAAAACCTCTACGATGAAAATGATAAAGCACTGAAGGAATGAATCGAAAAAGACCTTTGAAGATGGAAAGACCTATCACGTTCATGAGCAGGTAGAATCAATATTGCCAAAATGGCCATATTACCACAAGCAATCTTCAGGTCCAATGCAATCCCAATCAAAACACCAGTGACATTCTTCTCCGAAATCGTAAAAACAGTCCTAAAATTTATATGGAAGAATCAAAGACCCCAAGTAGCCAGAGCAACCCTGAGTACGAAGAGAGAGGCTGAAGGCATCTCAGTGCCTGACTGGCATCAAAACAAGCCTGGAGACCCGTGGGGTAGACTAGAAGACACAGAGACACTGTTCCACAGACAGTCATTGGGTTTTCGACAGGTGCCAAAGGCATATGTTGGAAAATAGACAGCCTTTCAACAAGTGGTGCTGGAAACACTGGATACCCAGATGTAGGAGAATGAAACTATCTCCCGACTTCTCACCATACACAAAGATCAACTCAAAGTGGTTCAAAGACCCAGAAATCAGACCAGAAACAGCGAAAACTGCTAGCAGAAAACATAGGAGCAACACTCCAGTGCACTGATGGAGCCGTTGACTTCCTAAATAAGACTCATAAGGCCCAGTAAATAAAACCGGGAATCAATAAATGGAATGGCACTGAATTAAAAAGCTCCCCCACAGCAAAGGAAGCCATTGAGATGGAGGAAGGGAGGGTCTCTAGAACTGGAGAAAATCTGCCATCTACTCTTTGGACAGTCTTAATAACCAGAATATACGAAGAGCTCAACACCAAAATAACCACACTAATAATATCTTTAGCAATCAGAGAGAAGCAAATCCAAACCACACTGAAATTTCATCTCCCCTCAGAATGGCGATCATCAAATAGTGATTGCTGGGGATGTGGTTCAAGCGGTAGCGCGCTCGCCTGGCATGCGTGCGGCCCGGGTTCGATCCTCAGCACCACGTACAAACAAAGATGTTGTGTCTGCCGAAAACTAAAAAAATAAATATTAAAATTTTCTCTCTCTCTTTCTCACTCTCTCTTTAAAAAAAAATAGCGATTGCTAGAGGGGATGCGGGAAAAAAGCACACTTGCACATTGTTGATGGGACTGCAAATTAGTACAACCGCTTTGGAAAACGATATGGAGGTTTCTCAAAAGACTACACCATGTGACCCACCTACCCTGCTCCCTGGAATTTACCCAAAAAGAACTAAAATGAACATACTATAGTGATACATGTGTGCCCGTGTTCATAGCCTCACAATCCACAATAACCAAGTTATGGAACCAGCCCAAATGCCTCTAGACGAGTGGATAAAGAAAATGCGGTGTGTGAACGGGAGGGGGTTCTACCCAGCCATAAAGAGGAATGGAGTCACGGCATTCGCTGGTAAATGGCTGGAGCTGGAGACCATCACGCTGAGTGAAGTAAGCCAGGCTCAGAAGGTGGAGGGTCGAATGTCTTCTCTCACATGCAGAAGCTAGAGAGGAAACAAGAGGGTGAAAAAGATGGGAAGGGACCTCATGAAAACAGAAGGGAGATCCGTAGAGTCAAAGTGGGGGACCAGTGGGGTGGGAGGAGGGGAGGGACAGGGAAGACTTGGGGAAGGGGGCTGGCCAAGTCAGGCTGTGTGCCTGCACAAACATGCCACAGTCATTCCAGCTGTATACACAACTACAACGTAGCAGCTAAAACGCAGACAAGCAGAGGAAGACTGACAGATCAGGGGAAGGGGCTCAGGGAAGGGGGGCGGAGAGGAAGTATGGGGTGTGAAATCAACTGTGCTGTATGTGTTTATGGGTATGTCAGGATGAGCCCCACTGTTACGCAGAACTGTGATGCACTCATGTAAACATGAAGCTAAGTGACTTCTTCAAGGTCATACCGCTGGTGACGGGGAGGCTGCGGTGAGCCCAACCTCGTCTTTCCTTCACGAGCATTTCAGTGCTGGCTCCTTCTTCCCTGTGCTGTTTCCTCCCTTGGTTTCTGGTCTCACTCCGAGTCCAGGACCTCCTGGGGACCAAACCCTTTCCCCCTCTGGTCCTCCCCCTTCCTCCGTAATGGGACATCATATGACCCGTGGTCCTGTCCACCCAAGCTCCTTCCCTCCCCCCTTCCCTGTATCTTGCTGGTAGAGCCATCGTCAGTCTTGGTGGAGATGTGGCAGGTGGCAGCCAGAGCCATGGGATAGAGGCAGAAGGCTTGGAATTTGAGGGCTGGACGCAGCGAGATGGGGGCAGGCGTCTGCTTCACGGGCAGTGGTGGAAGCACCCCCGTCCTGCTGGGCCTCCTCTGCCCCTGTTCTGCTGTGACCCTGCGGCACAGGCTTTCTCTGTCCCTAGGGCCCTGTGGCATCTTTCTTGGTGATGGTACTGAGAACCTGGGCTTTGAGGTCGGCTCTGCAGGTGTTTTTCACTGCGGTCAATGACTCACCTGGAGTGAAAAGTCCTGACCCTGTTCTTCACGTTCCCTTCTGAAGGGTGGTCTCCTTTCTCAAGCTCCAAGGCTCAGTCCAGTGTGCAGGAGGCCTCTGAAGGATGGAGGCACCCAGTGCGGGGCCTTGGGAACATGCACTTTGAACAAGACCCACGGGACCTGCTTCTGACCTCTCTTGGCTTGGGTCAGGGGCTGCTGTCAGCTGGTTCTGTGCTTGCTCTCTATACCGTGGAGCGAGCGGTGCCCTCTTCAGAAGGCGCTGGTGAGGGTTGATGAGAAGGTCCCTATTTTTCGAGCACCCTCTGTATTTTGGCCCCTGTGCTGGGGACTTCAGCTCAGCATCTCTCTGATGGGATTCCCATAAGAGCCCTGTGACCATGATACTTATTCCCATTTCACAGACGAGGAAGCAGATTTAGGGACTTAAACTCCCTACACTTCACCCCATGCTGTCCTGACTACTTGGCGTGATGGCCCCTTCCCTTTCTCAGGAGCCTGCCCTCTGCCGTTCCTATGGACACCCCGCCCTGGGGGTGAGAAACCGGGGTTAGTGCCCTCCTCTTCCTTTGTGGCATGAGTCTCTCTGTGAGGCCAGAGTGGGGTCCTCCTGAGCTGTATCCGAGTAGAGCAGGTGCCAGTGGCCCCACTGCAGATGTCAGGAGGCTAAATCCCACAGTGAGGGGGCTCGGCAGTGGGTGAACACTTCTACCCCAGGCCTGGGTGGAGGCCTCGTCAGCCTTTTGACAGCACCAACACTAAGTGACAGTCCCAGGGGAGCATTTTATGAGGCATGGAGTCATGATGTGTGGTCATGACGGGGGGCACTGGTTCCCGGGTATCAGGTTCACCCTGGGAGAGGAGGGAGGCTATCTGTAAGGTCTGGTGGAGAAAAGCTGACCAGCAGAGTCACAGGGGTTGCAAAGTGATGGGGTGGGCCGTTTTACAGAGGGAGGGGAGCAGAGTCTCCCAGAGGTGGCCACTGGCCAAGGCAGAGGTGCAGGGCAAGCCCTGTGGACGTCGGGGGAGAGGGGCTGGGCAGGAGCAGCCACGCGGGGCAGTGTGTTGGAAATGGAGGAGCAAGGGAAGGAGACTTGGATCCAGGTTGGTGGCCACAGGAGGCACTTCCTCCGGGGAGTTCAGGGTCCTGAGGCACTTTGAGCAGAACAGCAGGCCCTGGCTTTCTATGGACATCCTGGCTGCCTAGTGAACAGACGGCCCTGGGGCCAGGGCAGGAGCAGGCTGGACGCCGAGGCGGTGGTTGAAAGGGTGGTGGTCCAGAGACGACACCCAAGCTCAGGAAGAGGAGTGCTGCTGGTGGTGCCAGCCTGACCACTTAGTGGGAACCTTGGGCTTCCTGCCTGTGGTGGAGGTTTCCGCCCCCTGCAGCCCCCTGCCCCTCTCAGCACCTACCCTTGTTTAACTCAAGAGCTCTGTTGGACGCTCTGGCCGAGTCCACGCTTCCCGGGCTCCCTGGGCTTCAGTCCCTGCCTCCCTGAGCTCCATCGTAGGGACATCCAGGGGTTTTAGGTGAACTCTTTAAGGTCATGGCCCCAGTTTCTCATTTTGCAAGGAAGGACCAAGTCCTGGGGAAGCCGCGGGTGAGCTGGAGAGACAGTGGCATGTCCCCGCTGGGCCCAGAGCCTGACTTTTCAGACCTGCATGATGAATGCCGCGCTTCATGGATTCTGGCCCTGTCCCCTGACCACTCAGATAACAAATGGGTGCTTCAACAACTCTGTGACGATAAGGGTCACTCCCCTCATTGTCCCTCAGCTTCTGCTTGGGGACAGTGGGATATTTTATCATGGAAGCTGTTTGTTTTATGAAGGAGGCACACTGCATCTTGACTATCAAGCTCCTTTTCCCTAAAAACACCCTTAAGCGCTCTCTCCAAATAGTCTCTTTCTTAATTTTAATCCTGAGAAGTCAGATATCCAGGAATGAATGAATGTAAGGAAAGGGAATCCATCCCTTCACCACCACACTGTCTTTTTTCTTTCTTTCTTTCTTTTACAATCAGGGATTGAACCCAGGGGCGCTTAACCACTGAGCCACATCCGGGCGCTTAACCACTGAGCCACATCCGCAGCCCTTTTTAATTTTTACTTGGAGACAGGGTCTGCTGAGTTGCTCAGGGCCTCACTAAGTTGCTGAGGCTGGCTTTGAACTTGCGATCCCCCTGTCTCAGCCTCCCAAGCTGCTGGGACTACAGGTGTGGGCCAGGGTGCCCAGCATCACCACCCTCAGCAGCCCACCACGACCTGTCCCTCACGGGCTCCGTCTCGGGTGGCTACCCTCGCTGCTCATTCTGTGGAGGGCACATACCCCTGGACCTCAGAGAGGTGAACTTTCTTGCCAAGCCACCGACTCCCCTCCTTACAGTGGTGATTTCTGGCCCCGTGATCCCTGGCCTGGCTCCTCTCTGATGGGACTGGAGCCCGCATCCCAGTCCAGAGGAAAGGCTCCCAAGGCACGTGGCACAGGGGCCGGGTGGTGCAGCATTGTGTGGACCACACGCGGTCCTCAGCCAGCCTGGTGGCTCTGGTTGCTGCCTCTCTGTGAAATGGCAAGGAGAGGGAAGGCCCCCTCTGCGTGGCACAGGACAGGAAGCCATTTTTCCTCATTTAAAAAGAATAACAGCATCAAAATCTTGCTTGATTGGAAGTTTGCAGCCAGTCGGTCACCAGTGTTTGTGTTTTGCTGGGAGGACATCTGCCCTTTGGCCAGGGTTGGGGGGTGGCGCTGCGCCGCAGTTTTTTCTGATGGAAACTTGTCAAGGTGGACTCACGTTTCTCCTTCCTTTTTTCATTTATTTCTTATCTTTTTATCGATTCCAAAGTCCATATTCACTAAGGAGAGTGAGTTCAAGCAAAGCACCCATCCACCCCACGAGAGCAACTAAAAATTTTTTTCATCTGCCCGTTCTGCAGGTTGCTTACCTGGTTAGTGATAATTTCCCAGATGCATCCTCTAAAGATGTGCACCCTGGCCCCTCTCCCCCAAAGATCCAGGAGCTAGGCCCAGTGCCAAAGTCAATTTTAGGTTGGTTTTGGAGATGCAACACTCACGCCAACTCCTTTATCTCCTTGGTTTTCCATTACGGGGCGTTCCCATGAAAGACCGTTTCCTCAAGCCTCACGTTCTGGGAGGATGTATCAACAGCTGCCCTGTTCAGGAAGGAGGTGAGACTCAGATATTTAGAGATCGTGATGGGGAGCGAGAGGCTGAGTGTCTGAGAGCTGGGAACTAGATAAACACAGGGAAGAGGTTTTCCAGGGCCGTTATTGATTGGATGCTGAGGAGTTATTAAGTTCCAAGAGTGGCTTATTACAGCACTTGGCCAAGATTAAAGAGGAGTTAAGCCGTGAATATCCATCGGGAGCCTTTCTGAGTTCAGGGCCTGGTGCTGAGGCCCTGCCCTCTGCAGCCTCCCCTCCCCTCTCCCCAGAGCCCACCTCCCCTGCCTGCAGGTCTGGTGCGAGGTACTGTCGGGACATTTTCCAGACTGTTTTCTCTCTCTCAATCCAACATCCCTAGGAGCCCCATGGGGGATGTCTCCATCACATCACATTCTCCAAAGCTCAGGAAAAGTGCTCTCTGAGAGAAAAAGCAGCGTAATTATTTTGCAAGGTCGTGAAACGAGTGGACACAGTGGGCATCCTACTAGCTGACTGGCTCATAGCCAGATGCAGGTCTTCCTGCAGATCAGGGGTGTTAGGGAGGCACAGACCTGTCCTGGGGTGGGCTCCCCTATCCCAACACCGCTGTGCGAAAGCCACAGGTGTCCTACCAGGAGGCATGGGGTGGGGAAGGGGTGCCACCTTTGTGTCCTGTAATGACTGCCCGGGGCTCTTTGCTCACCACTGCTGCTGGAGAGATCTGCCTTCAGTGCCTGGAGCAGAGGAAGTGCCCAGGAAATGGTTTTAACCACCTTTCTGGCACTGCGGGTTTACAGTCCCTTGGGCCACGTGGGGACTAGGATTCATTGTTTGCACATTTTAGAAAGGCAGGCTGGAGCCTGGATTCTATGTGACATCCCTTGCCCCACGCCCCATGAGGTCCAGGGAAGCACTCCTAATCAAAGCGAAGGTCTTTCAGCGAAAAGGATGGGTATCCACCCTTAGAGAAAACCCATGAAGCCAGTGGTATGGTTCTTCTTTAGGACAAAAAGAGCCAAATGCTGGAGGTTTCTTTTGGTTCAATGTCATATGAAGACCCTTATAAAAGATCAGGGAAGACGGGAACATGTCACCTTCAAGAAGAAAATTTCAAAGCCAGGTGAAGTGGCTTGAGTCTGAGGTTCAAGACCAGCCTGGGCAACAGAGGGAGAGTGGAACACTCGCCTCGCTTAGGTGAGGCCCCGGTTCCATCCCCAGCTCCACAGAGAAGAAAAACAAATAATATAAAGAAAAACAGAAAATTCTGGTTTTCAGAGAGGTTTGGGGGCTTTTCAATTTCTGAGCAGCCTGGGGCCCTGGGGTGGACGCGCCTGGCCTTACTTACCAGAAGGCACCTTGCCCTTTGTTCTCTCTGGTAATCTAGTTTTCCCCTTGGGCAGGGTGCGTGTGTGCACGTGTGTGTGCACGTGTGTGTGTGTGTGTGTGTGAAAGAGGGCAGGAGAGAGAGCACAAGAGGTTGGTTTCAGCTCCGTACCCTTCCTGCACCCCAGGAAGGTCCTTGGACCTCAAAACCCACCGGGAAAACCCCATTTACAGCCTGACCTTTAGGAGTTTATTGGATGGGATGAAAGAATTGTCAGTTTCCAAACACAGGAAAGCGGCTGGGAGATCAGGTGCTTCCTGTGAACACCCCGTGTGGGACCGAGGCTCAGGGGAAGGCTGGCTACCTTGTTGTTTTGTTAATTTAGTCCTGACAGCTGCTGGTTCTGAGGCCTTCGAGGTTCTCAGCAGAAATTAAACGAGTCTGCAGGAACCCCTCTGTGAAGTACCCGTGATGTGCCCTGTCGGAAAGGGAGGTTAAGTGAAGGTAAGCATCTCCACAGGGCGGTTGCTCCAGTCCCCCAGCCCAGAGGTCCAGGCACATGAGACACCCACACCCGAATTCCCCGTCCAGCCCCACCACCTGTCCCCCGGATCTCCCCCTCGCTGAGCAGCCCCCGCTGCTCCTGCGGAGACCCTGAGGGCCTTGCCTCCCTGCCCTCCCTGGGCACAGCCCTGACCTCCCCATGCTCCTCCCTCCCTCCCACCGTCCCTCCACCTCCCCAACATCCTTGCTCCGTGGGTTCCTCTTGTGGCCTCCTGTGGAGTCCCTCCCCTCTGCCTCTGCTCCCCAATCTAGAGCCCCTGTCCTGCTTGTGTCCCCACCCCTTCCTGCTGCTGTCCACTGCATGACACCCTGGGCTCTCCAGAGTGCCCCCTGGGGCTGTTTGCAGGAGCTGCCTGCCCTCCAGGGCTGCCTTTAGCCCCACTTGTTTGGCCAACTGTTGTCCCTCTCTGGGTCATTCTCAGAGGAGGCCTTCTGTGACTTGATGGACCAGGCAGGGTCTCAGGGCACCCTGGACTTCTCCGGCATGGTTGTTTCCCACGGGATTCCTTAATTATCGGCTCAGCATCTCCCGCAACAGCCCTGTGCCGCGAGAGGAGCCCTGCTCTCTCATGCCAGCTGCCTGGCCTGGCTCTCCACAGCAGTGGCACATGGAGGACCCAGTTGACAGGGGATGTGTGGACGACAGCTGGACCTGAAGAGGCAGTGGTGGCATCTTGCCCCTCTGGGCTCAGTCGGTGCCGGCTGATTTGGTTCCTTTGCGATTCAGAAGGAGCTGCAGGTGCTGATGGGTAATCGATTGTGCTGGGCAACATTCCCAGCTGCGTGGCCTCAGCTTTGGCTGCCCCTGTCCTCATGGGCAAGTGCCCATCGGGCTGGGGGATCTTCTCAAGGCCTGGGAGAGGCGGCTTCTGGCCCGTCGGTTCTGCAGACGTCCACTTCTTCGCCTGTGTGACCTGGATGCTGTCCAGTGCCAGGCCACTGACCCAGCAGGTGTTAGGCCAGGGCCAGGGCTGCTTGGCTGGGGTCCCTCCTCGGATTGGTCCTGTGTCATTGCTTGGTCTTCTTGGGGTCTTTTAGCCATCAAATGCCTGCTTTCTGGGGTGCCATCTTTGGGGACATGGTGGAAACATTACTTTTGGTAACGATCCCACCTTGGCTTTGCTCAGGGGCCTTGGTGGGGTCTCCTATGCTCGGGTTTAATTAAGGCAAACAGGTGCGGAGGGCCCCCAGGCGCAGGGAGCTGTGGAGCAGATGGCGCCATAAGCATGTCGTGATCATCATAATAGTCCCGTTCCTGGTGACACCAGGCTGGTCCTTTCCATTGGCTTTAGACGATAGGACAAGGACAAGGTGGAGATTTCCTGGGACAGGCCAAGAAGGGGACATTTTTCTTTGGCTTCTCAGAGGCCTTGAGTCTGGAGGTTGAGTCTGGAGTCTGATGGTTGAAGGGGGCAGGGCTCTGGGGTGTGTTTCTCGTGAGCCAGAAAGGGCCGTCTGTCTTTCCAGGTAAATGTAAGCCCCCGCCTCCTCAGCCCAGCATTTCAGGCAGCACTTAATGACTCCAAAGGAGTGGGGGAGGGCTGCCTTGGGATCCTGTTTCCAGCTGCGCCAGCTCTGCCTGTGCAGACCGAGCACTGTTCATGTGCCAGGGACGGTGCCGAGCTCCCTGAAGAACTGAAACACGGGGCAGAGACAGACCTTACCTCCAGCAAGTTGCGCTCATTAGGAAGAGCGATCTATTTGCATAATTGGACATGTGCTCATTCAGCCCACAAGAATCAGGTACCTACTGTGTGCCCAGGGGCACAACCAGGCAGCATTTACAGAACATAGATGTGGCATGTGGGCGGGGGGAGGCAGTCACCCACTTTACAATTATGCAGACAGCTAGCGTCTACGAGCTTTAGGAGGTGCAAGAGCCTGTCGCAGGGTTTCCCGCTTAGACTGGAGCACCAGGGAGGCCCCCTGGAGGAGGTGAGGTTGGACTCAAATGAAGGACATGGAGCTCAATAGCATGACTAAGACAAGGGCCTCCCGGGCTGGGGTGACAGTTGGTACCAGGAGCCGAGACCCAAGACTCACCATAGGGCGAAGGGGGTGGAGACGTGGGTGGGGCAGGTCAGGTGCAAGGCCTCATTGGCCAGGTGAGGCACTGGACTTCAGCAGTAGAGAGAAGCTGCTGCAGAGGGAGGGAGGGAGGGAGGGGCCACTTGAGGGTTGGGAAGGACTCCCAGGGCACTCCCACGACAGGGAGTCAGGGAGTGGATGCCAAGCCTAGGGCGGCTGTGGTGTGCACCACTGGGGAGCAGTAGTCGCTCCCGACAGAGGCAGCTTCTAATTGCAGTTGTTCAGCAACAAATAAACATGCAAATGTGCAGTTATTTCTCTGTTCAAAGAGCTGATAGCTCCCTCTTCTGCAGGTACACCGTCTTCAGGGGCCCTTGTCCCAGGGACTTGGCTCCCGTTTGGCCCCCCGGGTACCAAACCACACTCCTGGGCTATTCCTAGGGAAGTCCTGGGGGGAGACCGCCTGGCAGGGCTCGGGAGGCTCCCACCTGGAGGGCAGGCTGAGGAAGGGCGTGGTCGGAGCTGGCCTTCCCGGGACAGAAAAGCCAGAGCAGAGGGGGATGTCAAAGCACATCCTCTCAGGTCTGTTCCCTGCTGGAATCTTCTCCCTCCAGTTGAAGGAAAGGAGGACTCCGAGCCACAGACTCTGTGGCGGAGAAGCTCAGGCTGCTTTCCCTCTCTGGGCCGCGACTGTAAGCGCTCATGTCAGTGACGATGTTGGTGTCCGGCTCGGTTCTCAGACCTGCCCACTCGTGAACTCCTCGGCTTTCCTCATGGCCCCCCGTGCCCGAACTTCCTGCTCCGTCTTCCACAGCTGAGGCACTTGAGGCTCTGAGAGGCACAGAACGTGTCCAAGGTCAGACAGGCTAGCCGAGGTCAAGCCTGGCTGGGAAACCGGCAGTGTGGGTGCTGGACATCCGGCCAGTGATGCGATTCAATTTGTGGCTTAGATGGCCACGTCCGCAGCAGGAGCAGTACGCAGGGAGGTGCTCTGCTCTGTACTGAACCACTCTGGACTGAGGCTTCCTCTCTGTGAGACGAGGACTGTAGCAGCTGGGCTTTTGGGGGCTGTCTTGAGCAGCTCATTTAACAGCCTCTGACAGTGAAGGGTGCTGTCCCCTTTTACAGGTGGGGCAGCTGGGCCCCAAGACCCCACTCTTGCTAAAGGCAGAGCAAGACTCCCATGCTGACAGGCCCAGTCTAGAGCCCCTGTTTATAACCCCAAGCCCACCCCCAGGCATTCCTGGTCCCGTTGGGCCTCTCTTATGTCCCTCTATTCAGCCTGCCCAGCTCCCTGGGCTGCAAATATGCTGTTTCTGCACAAATGACCCGAGATGCCACTCGGATTACTGATGGCCTCTCTCAGGAACCCTGAAGAAATCCTGGGCAGATTGGATAAAAAGCCCTTGTCAGACATCCTAATTTTAGTGTGCTCCCTCGTGATTACATCCAGGAAGTATTTATTTAACGCTCCACTTGTTCTGCCATCCTCGCGACTTCGTTTTGCAAAAGCCTCTATAACCCGCGTCTCCTTCGCTGGCTCCCTGCGCCTCTCCTCCTTGGGAGACTGGTGTGCCAGGGCGCGCGAGGTTCACCCCGCATCACTAACGCCCTGAGGCTGAGCGGCATCCCCGGCACGTGCAGAGACTCCTTGGCACCCTGTCTGCCCATCTCGCTGCCTCTGTGCCCGATGTCGTTGCCTGTGGGGGAATGGGCATCCTTTCCTGTAAGCTCCTCACAAAGGCAGGGGCAGCAAGTGGTCCTTCTCTCCCACTAGGCTGCAGCGTCCCTCCCCAGGGCCCGTGTTTGGAAATCGCCCCTTGCAGGGCCATGAGGGCAGCTGGGTTGCTGCTCCTCCTTTGACTGTGTGCCCTCTGGGTCCCATGCTGTCCCTGGCTGTGGACGGGGCCAGGGGACGGCCCCTCACTTCACGTGAAGCTCTCGTGGTGCTGTGGGAGCAGCGGTTCTGCCGTGGCTCCTGCTTGTTTCTTGATTCAGTGAGTCGCTAACTCCATCAGACCCTGCTACAGACCCTATTAGTTTTAATGACTTCTGAGATGAATGGAGGGGGAAAACCGCTTTGGATTGTACAGATGTATGTAGAAGTCTGTTGTTTTATGTATTTAGTTTTCTTTGAAAAAAAAAATACAGTCAATGCACAAAAGAGGAATAGAAGCCTGAGTCGGCTGGGAGTTTTTTGGTTCGTTTTAAAAAAAAATAAAAGCAAGTAGATCGCCGTAGAAGGAGGCCAGCCTTGTGCAGTGCTGTTCCGGTGGCATCGAGTCTGTCTGGTGTTGAGCGGCACTTGCTCCCTCCAGCTCCCAAACAAGCCTGTCCCCGAGTAGCTGCTGCTGCCGTCCTTCCCTGCCGCAGTCCCTGGACGTGGCCCCGAGGCCGCCTTGCCCTCTACCTCCCAAGTCGCCTGCTCTGAATGTCTCACATGATGGAGTCATGCAGGGCGTTGGGATTTTCACTGAGCACCGTGGTTCCGGGCTCGCCTGTGCCACAGGTGGAGTGTGCCAGTGCTTCCTTCCTTTTTACGGCTGGTTAATACTCCATGTGCACCTGGACGGCGTTTCCTCTGTGCACGTGTCCCCTGGCTGGCATTTGGGGTGTGCCCTCCCTTTTGGTTTGATGAGATCCTTTGACTTGTCTATGTAGCTGTTCTGATCTGCACTGCCCTCTGCACTGGCCATCTCTCTCTCTCTGAGAGTGTCCACCTTGGTTCCCTTGCCCCTGCTTGGAGCGCACAGTGGGAGGTTTCTGAGCTGCCCTGGTGTGAAGACTCTGCCTTGTGGGGTGACCCAGACTCAGATGACGTTCCGCCCAGATGGGCACTGCACAGGCTCGGGCCTGGATCCGTGGGTCCCAGCCTTGGCCGCACATTGCCCCTTAACAGCTGCAGAGACTGCTTTACCTCGCTCACTCTGGGCCTGGGAGGCAGCCCCGGCTGGTCTGTGCATCGGGTGAATCGTGGTTATTGGATAGGGATTGACAGAGGCTCCCAAAAGATACGAACAGGTGTGTAACCCTGCAGCCTGTGACTTAACCCTGACTTTATTTGGAAATAGGGACTTTACAGATGTGGTTGATTTAAGGATTTCGAGATGAGATCATCATGGATTTAGGGTGGACCCTAGATCCAAAGACCAGAGAAAATGACCCAGAGGCACAGAGAAGGGCCACCTGGAAAGGGCGGCGGGGGCTGTGCCTGCGAGGTAAGGAGCAAGGGCTGACAGCCATGGAATCTGCCACCTGGACTTCAGTCAGACTGCTGGCCTTAGTGAGGCCATGTCTGTCCTTTCAGGCAACGCTGCTGGTGTCACCTGTTACAGAGCACAATCACATGAGCCGTTAAAGCTCCCCACCACCTGGTCCTCTGCTGCTGCTCTAACCGGTCATCTATGAGGATGAAGGGTCACTTTGGCTCATGGCCCTGGGGGCTGGAGTCCAATAGCAAGGTGCTGGCAGGTCTCCTGCTGCGTTTAACTCAGGCCTGAGAGTGGGGCCAGTGGCTCGTGGGAAGAGAGAGGGCAGAGGGGTGGGCCGCTTTATGACGACCTATTTACCGGGTGACTCTGTGTCCCACCAGAGCTCATGTCAGGAGAAAGGTGCTAATCCATCCATGAGGATTCACACCTGCTGCCCCATGACCCAGACACCTCTGGCTGGCCCCCCTGCGGTACTGCCGTCTGGGGGAATTCAGGAGCCCACACGTGGCTTTTGAGGACATGCTCAAACCATGGGCTGAGTGGTTATAACACAGCCACGTTGGAGCCCACGGGCTCGGGCAGTGCAGGACCTGGGCGGAGGGCCCTCTGTTCTTTCTTCCGCTCTTGACACTTTGGACCCTTTACTACTATTGTTATCATCATCTTCAATTGACAGAGAAAGAAAGGGCAGGGCAGCTGCACAGGGCTTGACCTGGGGCCGCGTCTTCTCGAAGGTGATGCCCTAGCCCCCATTCCACGGCCTGGCACTGAGCAGGTTCTCCATAATCTTGGTCATCTTGCACCTGGTACCCAACCCTCCTGGGCTGCCTGGCCACACTGCCCAGGGAAACCCTGCAAAGGAGCCAAGTAGGAACAAATCTGGGCCACAGGGCTTCAAAAAGGTGGTGACCTGCCTCGTAATGGTATTGCCACGCCGTAGGTACGAGACATCGTTCAAGTGACAGGGCAGCCCATGGCACGGGAGGCACTATCCATCACCCACGGATCCGATAAGGAACCTGGAATGCACAGAAGAGCTCTTGTACTCAACTATGCAAAGGCAGCCCAAATAACAATCAGGCAGAGTATCTCTTTTTTGTTAAGTGCTGGGAATGGAACGTGCTAGGCAGGTGCTCTCCCCCTGAGCCCTACCAGCCCCCAGGCAAAGGACTGAGTAGACTTTCTCCAAAGCAGATCTGCAAATGCCACAAGCCTAGGAAGACAGGCCCTGCTCCTGGCCACCAGGGGATGCCAGTCACAGCCATGGAGAAGCAGCAGTGCCCTCCGGAGCATGGATAGGATGGGAATGTCAGATACTCGCCAGTGACGAGGACAGGGACAACGTGGAGCCCTCACCTGGCCATGGAAATGTAAGGTGCTCAGCCCTTGGGCAGCATCTGGCAGCTCCTGGAATGGTGTCGCAGAGGGGACCACGTGTTCCGGGAATTCATTACCCAAGAGCAGTGGATGCCTAAATCCACACTCTGCTCCGTGAGCGCTCACGGCAGCACTGGTCACAGTTGCAGGAGGCAAAGGCCACCCCTGTGATTGTCAGCAGCTGAGTGGGTAACAAGAGGCTCTCCGGCCACACGACGGAGTGTGTTCACCTGTAAAGAGAAGAGAAGAAAGCACTCGCTCATGCTGCGACCTGGACGAGCCTTGGGAACACTCTGTAAGGGAAATTGAAAATTCACAGGTTGTGCGATTCCATTCAGAGGCAGATGCAGAACAGGTGAATCCAAGAGACTGTGTAGACAGGTGGTCGCTTCCGGCCGGTGGCAGGGTCGGGGCAGAGGGACAGGTTCCCTCGTGGGGGACAGTGTGGGGTGGTGGCCTGTGTCTGAGAGCACACTGAAGATGGCTGAATGCACACTGAACCATGGGTCAGTGTCAGGAACCCATCTCACGAGGAGGCTGTTCCTCTGCGTGTCTCGGAAGGGCTGCATACCCAGCAGGGGGTCTCGGGGAAGGCCAAGGCTGTGGGTGTGGAGAGGGACACAGAGGAACCCACTGCCCACAGATGCTGCAGATGAGCTTCCCATTCTCCTGGCCCTGGACCCACCATGTGAAGCTGCTGGCCCTGTTCTTGGGCACATCATGTGGGCCCGGGGGTGACGGAGGAAGTGTGACGCGTGGCGACACCTCTGTTCTCTTGCAGTTGGTAGGACAGAGCGTCATCTGTGCTGTGACCAGCTGCCTCAGCTCAGGGCCTCGGCTCTGCTCTTCTCAGGAGGCACCTTGAGTGAGTCATGTGACAACTCTGAGGCCAGTGTATCATCCAAGGAGGTTCTCTTTCTAGAAACCCAATGTCATGACCCTCACCTCCTGTAGGAACAAACTCAGAGAGCAGATGTGTGGTTGGGGTTGTATGGTTTATGGATGGCACCGAGACCCTTTGGCTGCAGCTCCTGTCTCCCACCTGCCTGTCGGTGAGTGCATTAGTCAGCCTGACGATACTGTGATGACGCACTGGAGGCAGCTCACTGGGTAAAGGGAAAGGGCTTGTTCAGGTCTCTGTTTTGGAGTTTCAGGGACATGTGCTGGTGTTGGTTCAGTTCTTGGATGTGCCAGTGTAGGGCGAGCATGACATGTGGGCCCAAGCAAATGACCACATCTCTCGCCTGGGGGAGATGGGGGAGAGGCCCACCCAGGCTTTCATAGCAGCCCTGTCAGGAGAACTCCTGGGAGACCCCCAGACATCTTCCAAGATCCTGCCTCCTAGGACCAGGGGACTTCCTCTTGGACCCACCTCCCAACATCACCACCGTGGGGACCAAGCCTTTAACCACATGGATGCTTGGAGGACAGTCCATACTTAAACCACTGCAAGATGGCTCTCTGCAGGAAGTGTCTGTCTAGGCCGGTTCTTCAGGGTGTCAACCTTTGGCAAAGTCCACAGGGAATTGGATTAAAAGTTTGTGCAAAGCCGCCTAGCCTCCATTTTATTTTAAGTAGCCTCTGAGGCTCCGAGATATTAAGTAATTTCCCAGATTCACACAGCCAGCTCTGTCTGTCTCCCAGGTCAGCTCTCCTTCCACTCTCCTGCCTTGACCTTGACCTGGCTGAATCCCATTAACCCTGTCCATCCCAAACTCACCCTTGGGGCCCTTGGGCAGTAGGGCCTGAGTCTCCTGTGGCCCTTCCCTGACTGAAGGGAGACCAGGTTTTCTGAAACTGCGTCTCCATGCCCTCGACAGCAGTGCACCCTGTCAGGGGAGCCTGTGTGTTGCGAAAAAGCGCAGCAGGTGTTATCTGGGCTAAATTGACCTTGAAATTGATTTCTTTATTTTATGACTTACTGAGAGGAGATTAATACTTTTTTTTTTTCCTGCAGTCTGAAACAATTTACATGGTAATAGAAGGCATAGTCAGTCAAATAAATTGCTGGAAGTGGTCGTGTTCCAGGGGAAAAAAGCCCGAGCTTACTCACATTGATTTCTTTGCCCTGGGGAGAGGCAGAGATTTTAACATCTGGGAATAGGGAGCTCAATTTAATCTCTCATTTTAAAAGCAGAGGGATGAAGAGCTTCATCTGACATTTACACAGAGTTTTCTGAGTTGGGGGGAAGAAGGGCAGCCTGAGATCCTGGCTCAGAGTGGCTCTGGGTGGTTGGGTTCTGGAATAAGCAGTTGGAGCCCCGTGATATGAAGATGGTCCTCTGAAAGTTGACCACCTTGGTGCTGGGCCCAGGCAGAGCAATGGGGTGGTGGCTGGCTGGACCACAAACTCTAGCCAGGCTGGATGGGGTGCCAAAGAACCCACTTCCAGATTCCTGGGGTCTGGGCTGTGTCACTCTGCCCCGGGTAGGATGTGATGTTAGTTGGTGGGATGGGGAGCAACGGCTCAGCTGTTGGTGTGGATTCTGAAGCTGCCTAAATCATAGCAGTCAGGTGCAGGGATTGATTAGTACTGCCTGCCCTGGTAGCATGCAGGGAAAGTGGCCCATTTGCCCGTATTCACCTGCTAAAAATTGTTAAGATGCGGCCCCCAGTGCCGGCATTTAGGCCGCATCAACAGAATCTCACCCTCCTAAGCAATTCTAAATGACCTGGTGCATTAGATAAGCTAATATTTTTTCCCCAGGAAATGTCAAATGAATTGCTACCCAAAGGGTTCTGGCTAGTATGGACGTGTGTTTTTCTCTTCAATTGTTTTCTTTAAAAACCCCAAAGATTTAAGGTAGAATGAAGGCATTTGGTCAATAACACCTAACCCAGAGGACAAAACCTGGGAGTCAGCAGAGTAAAACGCATCTCTCTCTGACCTCTTCCTGCCTGGGCGGATAGCTCCTCCTTCCACAGTCAGCCGAGATGTCCTGTCTGTCTTGTCCTCGGGTCGGTTTCTGGTGATTTTAGCGACTATGTTAGATGCCCGTGTTCTTCCAACAGTGAGCAGACGCCGTGTGCTGTGTGAAAGTGTGCCCGGCTCTCTCCCCCTCTTATCCCTGGAGGTCCGACTGGCCCTCTCTGATGATTGCCGTCTGGATTTGCTTGGCCTCTAAAAATGGACGCTTATGTTGCTCCCAGTATTTCCTTGTCACAAAAACCGCTTCCATGAGACTCTTGGCAGAGGCCATTTTACACCATGCAGATGGGTATGCCGCAGTGTCCAGGCTGAACATCAGCTTTCAACATGGTGATGGGGTACGACTCCACCGTGTTCGAGACATACTTCCCTGCACACTCGTGACGTCTGCCCCGATTTTCATCTTTGTCGATCTCAGTGGAAACATTTGTGTCTCAAGTCGTCTTTCTCTTGTCCCGAGGGAAGTCGAGGACTTGATGTGCAATGGCACATACTTGGCCTCTCCCTGGGAATTGTCTGAGCGTCTCCTTTGCTTGTTTTTAAACTTCATGGCGTGGCCCTCGTTGATGGGGGACACTCTTTATAAAGGAAGGAACTGCCCCTTTGCTTGGTGCATTGTAATTCTGTATTTTGCCCTTGGCCCTTCTACTTGGTTTTCGTGCATGACGTCGTACGCGTGCAGCAGTTTGGATCTTTAGTTTCGTGGCCCTGTCGTTGGGAGTCCTAGTTAGAAGAGTCCCTGTCTCCTGTGAGATTCCAGAGTCCAGGGGATGTGCCTGAGCCTGTGTGTCCTCCAGCTGGTCCCTGGATTGAGGAGTGTTGCTGAGTCTTTCTCTTGGAGGACTCAGTGTCGGGGTCTCAGTGGACCTGTGCCTTGCCTGAGATCACCAGATGACGTGGTCTGGCCCGGTGGCTGCTCGGCACCCTCTTTCTCTTGCAGCCCGACTTCCTGAGGACGAACATCACACCTGTGTCATCCCAACACTCCAGGACGCAGTGGGCCCAGGTGGTTTGGTAGACCTTCAGAGGGGCTGACCCCCAGCTGTCTGTCACAAGCTTGGTCCCTGCCCGTCTTACTGGCTCCATTCTGGGAGCCCACCTGGGCCCCTGGTCACACACATTGTGCCCATAGCTCAGGTGGCTCTGGCCAGCTACATCCTCCGCTGGGAGCTTCTCACACCCTGGTCCATGTGGATTTCGTGGGCTCGGTTGGGGGGAGCTCCTCACACCCTCCTCACCCCGCTCTCCCTCCATTGCTCAGAAAGCTTCAGCTGGCCCTAGTCTTGGCCTTCGGTTCATCTGAAAGATGAGCCCTTTCAAGGTTGTTTCATGCAAAGAACGTCATGTTCCCAGCAGCTCTCTCCTACCCAAGCCCTGGGTGGTGAGGTGCAGGCCCCTCTGTGCTCTCTGCCTCGGTGGCCATTTAAACTGCCTCAGTCCTCACTGATGGAGACTTGCCTGCCGGGTTTTGAAAGCTGGGAACTGAGTCCATGGGTGGTCTGCTGGACCCTGAGGAGAGGGGCAGGGTATGGGGAAGTGGGACTGGGGCCAAGGGAGGAGGTGGGAATGAGGGCGAGGGCTGGCTTAGGGCCCGAGTTTGGGATCCAAGGAGGGGAGCGCGTCCCACCTTCTCTCTGCCTCTCAAGAATTCTCCCAGGATGGGCCGACTCAAGTCAGAAGGCTTGGGGGTTATTTTGTGGATCCGGGGAGAAAATCAAAGCTTTCTGGAAACTAGAACACCACCAGCCGGCTGGGCCTCCCCTTTTTGAGAGACGGCTTCTCTCCTCTGCTCAGTCTCACCCAGAAGGTTTGTGTTTGCCTTGATTTTCAGGTGAGGTGGGGAAGAGGGACACCAGTGTTGGGCACAGAGTTGGCTACTTTGTTCAGGACGACAAAGGGACCATGCTAAGAAGCGGGTGCCATTGGGGGTCAGAGGTCTGCGAGGAAGACAGGAGAGCCTGCCGTGGAGGACGGGTGGGTGCCAGCCTCTGTCCTGGGGCCAGGCTCCCGCTGCGCCTCACTAAGCCAGCCCCAGGGGCAGTGAAGTTGTGGGCAGTGGCCGCCAGGCCCTGGGCTCAGGACATGCGGAGGCAGAGAGAGCAGTGATGCCCTTCTGAGTTTCGGGTCCCCAGATTTGGCCATGACTAAGTCTCCTGGGAACTACAGAAGGGGACCCTCCAGAGGTCTCCAGGTGTGGGCTCCGAGCTGTTCACGGACACATCGATCTCAGGCCCCAGAGTGGGCGGTACAACTTGCCGCCGTGGCACAGGAGCGGGTGGGTGGTAGCCTCTCGCCCCTCAGTTTCTCCCTCCGACGGCCTCGCTGTCTCTTGTGGTCTCCGTGCTGGTCTGTCTCTCCCTTGCCTGGACACAGACCACTCTCTCCACTCATGCGTACGGGGTGACTCCTGGCCAAAGCCCAGGGACTTTCAGTTAGTGAAGATTTGGAGCCTTAGGCACTGCTGGCGATTTCGAGATGGTGACCAACTTAAATAGTTCCCAGGGGCCGCGCCTCGTGGAAGAGGGGAGGAAGCGTCCCGGGAAGGCGCTGGTGACAGCACGGGGGGTTTGCAGTGGACACGCTCGTTTCTAGATTCCACTCTCGCGCAGCCTCTGGGTTCCAAGGAACCCAGTCCTGCAGCATCCTACATCTGTAAAACGGGACGGAGTTTCAGACCGACCTCTCAGTGTCCTTGTGGAGACGAAGGGGCTGCTCAGAACCCCCGGCCCACAGCACTGCAGTGCTCCATGTGAGCAAGCTTGGGGCTGGTGGGTGGTGGGAGGGACCCCTACTCTCAATAACAGGGCAGTGGTGTGGCCCTGAAGACTCCCGCATCCTCAGCAGGATGGAGCATCCCCACAGAGAAAGGCCTAGACCAGCCCCCACCTGACGGAGGTGTCAGGAGAATCATAGGCACAATTTAGAATTTTCTAGTGGCTACATTAAAAAGTAAAAAGAAACTGATGAAATTAATTGTGATAATAAATTTTATTTCGGGTATTCATAACATATTTATATTTTTAAACATGGCAATATATTTTATTTTTATGTATTATTCAATATTATCATTCCAACATGTAATTGATATAAAAATATTAATGAGATGTTAATATTAATGAGATATTTTATATTCCCTTTCTTCTCAGGATCTTCAAAATCCAGTGTCTATTTGGTACTTTTGGCATGTTTTAGTAGCCACGCTGTAGTGGGCGGTGCAGGTCTGGACCCTGGGGGGAAGGGCACAGATGCAGAATGCTGTGGCTAAGCCTGGCGGGACGTCCACAGGTGGTGCTGAGTCACCTGGATCTCCTGGTCTCCTCCACCTGGCTGACCAACCTCCTTGTCTTTGTCTTTACTTTCACCAGGGCTCCAAGTCGGAGGACCCAGCCCTCGTCCCCAGCGTGAACCCCAGCCCACAGGACTTGGTGAGTAGAAGCGTTTTGCTGATGGCATGAGATTCTGAAGCTGCTGTTGCGTTCCGTTCAGCCTCTCTGGTCCCTGGTCATCAATCAACAGGAGTGGTGCTCTTTGATGTGCGGCAGATCTTGCTGGAGAAGTCCCTGGGTTTGAGGGGAATGCAGCCCCAAGCCATCCCACAGTCTCTATTAGGAAACACCTGGGGTCGCGTTCGCAGCCTCCGCACAGGGGTGAGGGCTGAGTGAGGCTGTCTGAGTAGGACCAGGTCCAGCTGGAGCACAGCTGGGTGCCAGGGCTGGCGGAGGGGCCCTGGGCTGAGAGGAGTTGATGTCATGTGGTTGTCCTAGCGGCAGAGGCGGTGCACTTGCTGAGGGCTTTGGACCTTGAGTCACAGTTTTGGATGCAGAATTTAGGGCATGTTTGTCTGTGGATGGTGCCAGGTGTAGGTTCCTTTGCACTTCGTCACTGTGGGCGTGGTGGCCAAGGGGCTCCTGCACTGACCCTCCAGGGTTGCCCATGCATAGTCTCTTAGCTGTGCAGCATCGGGGTGGCCTATCCCTCGTGTGCCTGCTGGGACCAGCTGGGATCCCAGGTAGCAGAGACGCTGTGCTGCTGCTCGGTACCAGTCGTGAGGCGTCTGGCTCTGTGTTTACCTTCTCCGCGTAGCAGGCTGCGCGGGTGGTCGAGGTATGAGGTTACCTTTGAAAATATCTAATTAATTTAAAAAGTGGATTGGCTTAAAAAAAGGGATGATATGAAATAATAATGTAGATGTGGCAAGTCATTGTGATAGTGACAAGTGACGGTCTGAGAATGGGTTCTTTTATCCCAAGGTGCTTACGAGGCCCTGGGCGCTGTCCACGAGTGCACTTCATATTTGGCAGGCCCCTGCCACTCTGTGCCCTGATCTGTGCTGACACTTGGTACAAACTGGAACCACTAAGGTGCCACTGAGTGGCCTCTGTCTTTTCCCTCAAAATGCCTTTCCCAGTGGGGCCTCTGTGATGAGCCTCACGGACGCTTCCCCTGAAGAGTTTACGTGCGATGCTCAGAAGAGGAGGACAGGGTAAGGAGCGTCGGCCATCCCACACGGACATGCTTGGCCCACTTGGCCAGGTGTTCTGAACCTACCCTCCGAGCCCCCTGTCGGTTGGCACCCGGGGGTGTCTTGTGGCTGCATGCCAAGTCTGAGAGTCCCCCCATTTGACAGACAAGTCTGTCGTGGGGCAGGGAGCGTTGAGTTTGTGTCTTTGCCCATAGCAAGTCACCCTGCCACGTGGAGACTCAAAGCACAGTCCTTTACCCTCAGGCTGTGTGGGTTGGGGGTGGGAGAGGCTGGTGAGCTGGCCCTGGCTCAGGGCCTCTCTGGACTGGGGCTTCTGTCATCTGCAAATGTGACTGAGATCCGGAGGCCTCAGTCTCTCACCAGGTTGACCTCATCTCAGAGCTGCCCGAATGTCCTTGTGACTGGCCTCCCCTAGGTTGAGACATCAAAGAGAAAGACAGCAAAGCAGAAGCCACGTGCCTGTTGTGACCTGACTTCAGAAGCCACCGGTTCCCACCTCTGCTAGTCTATAGGTGCCAGAATACACCTATGTGTTAATGTCCCCAGGAAGTGGGAGGGGACCATGTAGGGAATCAACACCCAGAGGAGGGAACCCCGGGGTCATCTAGAGGCTGGCTGACACGCTCTTCATTATCTCTAGATAGCTGTGTCTGTGGCTCTGTATCAAGTGCATGAGAAGAAAACAAGGAGACCAAACCCATTTTACAGATGGGAAAACCAGACATGGAACAGAAAGGGACTCCCTTCCCAGAGAGTCTTGGAATTGTTGGTACAGAAGCTTTCAAAGGGAATGTGCAGATGCCGCTGAACTTACGGTGGAGTTAGTCCCTGGCAAGCTGATCACAACTTGACAATATCATAAAAATGCATCCAACCCACCTAACCCAGCAAACATCATAGCTGAGCCTGGCTGACCTTAAATGTGCTCAGGACACCTTCAGGAGCCTCCGGTTGGGCCAGGCCGTGTGACACCGAGCCCTGTTAGTAATCGGGTGTTGGCTATCCTGTGTCATTTACTCAACATGGTGCCAAAGGTGAAAACCGGTGCACACCAACCTTCCTATGGAACCACTGTGAGTGGGTCCTCTGCAGCTGGAAATGTTGATTACCCAGGACAGGATCAAGGATGGCGAGACCTCTCCATTTACCAGGGTCTCCCAGAGCTTCAGCTGGGCTGGGCTGGGGTTAGCATCCGGGCCCCAGGACCCCCTCAGTAAGGCTTGTGGGCTTTCTCTGCGGGAAGGAAGGTGAAATTCTGCTGGCCTTCCCCTGTGGCCACTGTGGAGTGGGCAGTGTGCTGAGATCACCCTGTGAGGGGCCCTAAGCTGCTGCCCCTTCCCAGCCCTGGTGTTCCCAGTGCTGCTGGTCTTGACCCAGAATGTGTCACAGGACGAAGCTGCTATTTTTTGTGACCTCTGTTGTGGCCTGACCACCATTTCTAGATGGCACTTTCTTTTCCAAGTTTCAAAATGTGAAACTTGTTCCCTCTCTGCTCTAGTAACCTGCGCTTTCTAAATCCACGTCTCTGAAAGTCCACGGTCTCCAGAGGGGAAACCAGGAAATTCCGGGGATTCCCACCCTGGGGAAAGGTGGTGTGCATGCGAGAAGATGTATTTAGGTATTTACAGAGTGGATGACTGTAGTAGCCACACAACTTTAAAAAAAGACGCACCTTCAATATCCATCAATGCAGGGTTGTTTAAGGAACTCGTGGGTATCCATACAATTCAACTCCAAGCTGCTGCTGGGTTTCATGGTGAGGATTTATGTTTGTTGACTTGGAAAGATGCTGTGACATATTGTTGTGTGAGAAATACGGCATGTATCATATGATTCCAATTATGTGCGATTATGTTCATAGATCTTCCGTTCTCTGCACGCACAGAGATGTCAGACAGGCTGGGTTTGCGGCCCACACCCTCTCTGCACACTGCCCTTGGGGGAGAGCCAGCTCTGCTGTCTGTGGCCTCTGGCCGTCTGTGTTGGCACCCCTCCTGGGAAGGGCACCTCCTGGGTGCAGCAGGTGCACCTCACTTGCGTCTCCATTAGGGACAGTGCAGGAGGCAGCTGGCCTCACTCAGCCTTGCCTGTGCACACCCTCAGCCCCCAGGACAGTCTCTGCACCCTTTCTCACAAGTGAGGAAGCTGAGGCTTGGAGGAGAGTGACTTGCTGAGCTCCTCAGAGCTGACAGGAGAAGTGACAGGAGACTCTGTTGTGGTTTGGATGTGAGGTGTCCCCCAGACGCTCACATGTGAGACAGTGCAAGAAAGTTCAGAAGAAATGATTGGGTTGCGAGAGCCTTAACCCAATCAGTGAGCCACTCACCTGATGGGATTGAGTGGTAACTGGAGGCAGGTGGGTGCGGCTGGGGAAGGTGGGAGTTTGGGGGCGTGGACTTGGGGTATGTATTTGTGTCTGGTGAGCGGAATCTCTCTCTGCTTCCTGATGATCTCGGGAGCTGCTTCCCTCTGCCACTCTTCTGCCATGATGTTCTGCCTCATCTTGAGCCCCGAGGAATGGAGCCAACTGTCAGTGGATTAGGAACCTCTGAAACCCTGAGCCCCCCAATAAACTCTTCCTCCTCTACGATTGTTCTGGTCAAATCTTTTAGTCATAGAGGTAAAAAAGCTGAATAAAACAGCCGCAGACCCAAGTGAGGCAGATCCCCGAATCCTGAAGGTGAGGCCGCCTGTTCATAGGTGATACAGGAGGTCTCCGGGGTCTTGAGTCTTTAGGAAGGAGGTTGATTCTGAGGCAGCAGGTGAGGTGCTCATCACATCTGGCCAGATCACCTGTGTGGCATTTGCAGGTAAATGGGTGGAGTTGGAGAATATCATGCTAAGTGAAGTAAGCCACTTCCCCAAAACCAAAGATGGAATGTTCTCTCTTATAAGAGGATGCTGCTCCATAATGGGGGGGGGGGGCATGGGGAAAATGGAGGAGCTTTGATGGGGCGAAGGGGGAGGGTGGGGTGGGGAGGAGGAATGGGGGCAGGAAAGATGGAGGAATGAGGTGGACATCATTACCCTAGGTACACGTATGGGTGAACACAGGGTGCCACACTGCGTCATGTACAACCAGAGAAATGAAAAGTTGGGCTGTAATTGTGGACAATGAATCAAAATGCAGTCTGCTGTCATGTGAACCTGATTAAAATAAATAAGTTAAAAAAGGTCTCCTGGAGGATGCCAGGTGGAGACCCATCTTCCTGCCTTGGGATGCTTCGGCAGCTGTTTCCCCCAGCGTTGGGGTGGATGGGGGTCTTTCTTAGGGACCAGATGAAGTGGTGTGTTGAGGTGACAACTGCAGAATGGACTGTCCCTCCCCTTAACCCCGTGTCATCTGTGCTCAAATGGCTGCATGAAGACAGGAGCTTGGGAATGGAGCTGTAGGGGGAGGGGATGTTGGCAGGTCCACCCCCCCCTTCTGGGGCTCCTCTAGAGCGAATGTGCCCTGAACAGCTGGGGTGACGCTGCCCCAGCGTGAGCAGCATTACGGCTCCCGTTTCTCTTCTCTCAGCTTCTGTCTCGCTGGACACAGTGCAGTTAAGGGACAGAGCCTGATTTCCATTGTTTTGCTCCAGTCCACAGCTGTATTTCCTGGGACAGAAATGTGCCACATTGGTGGACGACGTCACAGCAAGCCCACCAACACGACGCCTGCCTACGGTCTCTCCTTCCCACAGTCTCAGGTCTGGACGTGGCTAAGCTGGGTCCTTTGTGTGGGGTCCCCTAAGACTGAGTGGAGGGGAGTGGCAGGAGCTAGGGCAGGGTATGATCGGAGCTCGGTGGCTGTAGGAGTAATTCCGTTCCTTGTGGCTGTTTGTGGGCCGTCAGGTCCCAGAGGTGGCCTGCAGTTCCCTGCCACGTGGGCAGTTGTCACGTCGGCAGACTTCTTCTCAAAACCGGTCCCTAGTGCCTGCTGGCAGGATAGGGTCTTACACCTTGACCTAGTCCCCCACATGTCACCTGTCACCTCTGTTACTGGGTGGAGGTGAGTCACGGGTTCAGTGCACTGGCCGTTAAAGCAGAGGAACACTCACAGTGTATGCTCGGGGCCACCCCCGGATCCGCCCAGCACCGTCCTGAGATGGGCCAGCTTCAGCCCCTCCTGGGGCCAGCCGTGCCGCTCCTGTGGTCAGCATCCTGCCTTCGTCCCCCAGGAACCAGACCCATCAATGCCGGACCCCTGGACCCTCCCGGTCCCAGAGGGCTGTCGGGATGCCCTGGTTTCCTGGCTCGCCTCCTCTGCAGGAGCCCCCGACAGCCTCGGCAGCAAGTGCATGTTTAATGGAATGCTGCCACCTTTTGGAATTCAGCAACAGTGAACCCTGTGGTTCAGGGAGGGAGAGCGCTGGTCCACTTCTGGGCGGACTGGTGCACACGGGGGCCCACTTGCCGAGCCTTGAATTAAGATTTGACGCCAGATCCTAGAAGGAAAGAAAAAAAAAAAAAAGATCTGGTTTTCCTTCGGCTGGTTTGTGGGTTGGTTCTGCCCTGGTTTGTAATTGTGATGATCGCCCTCAGGCCCCTTCCCTGGTCTGCGTGTCAGAAGGCAGCAAGACGCAGAAGGAGCTTCACTGCGAGGGACTGGATTTCATTCTAGTTCTGCCACCAGCAACTCGAGGACTTCAGCTTCCTGTGCAGAGAAGGCCCAGCCTTGGTCAGCTCTCAGACCCCTGTCCACTCCCTTTAGGGATGCCAGTCCAGCAGGAGAGGCTGCTGGGCCCAGAGCTGGGCGCGGGGTTCCAAGGGCCTATCTCTGGGCAGCAGGAAGAGGATGCCCGAGCCGTGTTCTCTGCCGGCAGACCTTGCCCCAGTCGCTTCTCTGCTTGAATAGCCTCTCCAGTCTGACCACGCTCCAGACCGTCCATCACTGTCAGAAAAGTGTCGTCCCCGACTCTTCCTTAATCCCTCTGGCCGCACTGACCTCCGTCCATGAATGCCCTCTGCCCGCCGGACCTCCTTTCCCCTTCTCTCTCTTCCTCCCTCCGTCCTTCCCCTTAAGCACAGCATATCGCAGTCCCCACAAGGACATGGAGGGTAAACAGGTGACTGGGACCCCTCAAAGGCTCTGCAGGAAAGGACAGATGGTGGATGGAGAGGAGCCCATGCCTGAGATACGGGTGCATCTCAGTAGAGTCCAGAATCCAGAGATGGCGCAGGGCATCAGGGAGGGCTTCATGGCAGAGGTGAGAGGCCTTGAAGAACAGTGGGCATCATCATGCTGCTGACCAGGGCTGCAGGGCCCCAGGGACGTGGAGCAGCGCGGGCAGAAACGTGGGCCTGGGCTTCAGCCTCAGATTCTGGAGGCGGGATCTCGGGGTTGGCAGGAGAAGGGGGCCTCGTGTCCCTTGGTGGGCCAGGAGTTGATTTTGGCTGTGGTTGGTGTGGAGCCACCAAGGGTTTTAAACCGGTGATTGTCTTGGTCCGATTTGCATTTTAGAGAGCTCTCCCTGGGACCTGGCTTAGGAGGCGGAGTGACGCAGGAATCCTGGTCCCTCTCGGGCATGTCCACGGGAGCCGGCCTCCGAGCAGAGGGGTCACCTGCTCACCGCAGGCTCCTGGGCACTCTCTGCTTCTTGCGGCTAACGGGCCTTTCTGTGGCATCTGCTCGGCAGAACACCAAGTGTGCGGCGGAGATAAGGGCATTAGAGCAGAAGGGCAAAGCTGATACCCGGGGCAGCGAGATGTGGAAGCTTAACTTCCTCCCCTTGCAGTGTGGCTCCTGATTTCGGCCCACGTGGCTCTGATTAGCGCGATCTGGCCAGGCCGGCACAAAACGCTGAGCGACACTCACGACCTCAGGCGCCCCCCGGTGCAGGGGTCTGCTGCCCTGGGGGCATCCCTGCCATTTCTCTCCACTGCTCTCCGCCAGATAAGAGGGGAAATCTATTTAGCGATTTCCCCAAATCTCCGAGGACGGCTGTGCTCCTCAGAGACGCAGTTGAACGGACAGATTCCCTGTGAGCTCCGACTTGAGGCTGGACTCCCCCTTTCTCCTGAGGGCGTCCCTGAAATACAGGGGAGCCCAGTAAGTGCTCATCCTGGAAGCACAAGGGGGAAATCACCAGTGCTGTTGACTTGGGAGGCCACGCCCCAGCCTGCTAACCACCTCTGACCCCGTGGCCGAGGCTGGCCTGGGTCGTCCCTGAGCTCCCCGAAGTGTGACCTGCCTGCTTTCTTCCCTCAGTGTGGGAGCTCTGTCCGTGACTGTCGGGGCCACTAGTGACTCTGTGTAATCATGGAGAGACTCTCACGCATGGTGGCAGCCTTGTCCTCCACAGCGGGGCCTTGGGCCGTTTTCGGGGTGGGGCTGTATGCTGTCTTGTTACAGTGGACCCCGGTGGACACATGCCCTCCTCTCTCGTGGGAACATACCCAGGAGCCTATTTCTCTGGTCACAGAACAGGCCCATGTTTAGTCTCAGTAGCTCCAACCCGGAGTTTTCCAAAGTGGCTCTACAAATGACCGTCCCCAGGGCCATGGGTGTGAATCCCACTTCGTGCTAGGCCCCCACAGCCCAGGTTTGAGCTGTCACAACACCCAGAGCGGCAAGTGTGGTTGTCAGCGCCAGTTCACGGCCAGGCTCATTGGGTCTCAGCTGAGTGGGCAGGGTCCAGGGTCGAGTAGGGATCGGGTGGTGGCAGAGGACTTAACCCCTGGGTCGACAGCAGCTTTGAACCACAGTGTGCCCTGGGCCCCGTGAGCCGGTGCTGCCGTGGGGATGCCTGGGTCCGGACCGGCCCATGACAGAGGGGCCGTGTGATGGACAGTCCAGTGTGCACATTCAGGAACAGGCCTGAGCGCTGCTGCCTGGCTCTGCACTCACCCGCTGCTCACCTGGGCCAGCACTTGCTCTCTGCGGGCCAGGCTTCCCCCCCTCTGTGAAATGGTCCTGAGGGTTAAATGAGCTGAGAGAGGTGAGGATCAGAGAGGGAAGGTTCAGCCGTCAGCTCTGCCCAGTCTGCACGGTCTTGCCTGAACTCTGGGGAGAGGGCCACTGTGTCAGCCCACTCGAGAAGTGTCAGTGGGCAGTGTGACCCTGGCCCTCCCCTCCGCTCTGGCTGGCCCCCTGGGGAAACCCAACGCCCCGTGGTCCTGAGCCCCACACGGCTTCACTGTGCGCAGACGCAGCCAGCCGGGGTCTTGCCGGGGTCTGGGACGCGTGGTGTGTTTGCTCAGGGTTTCACCCTTCACAGAGAAGGCCGGGCTCCTTCCATCTCTCCATCTCCATCTCCATCGCACAAATCCAAGCCAAATATTGATGTTTGATAACTACAAATATCACGCATGCTTTTAATCAAGAAAGATGGAGTGGAGATAAGGAGAGCAAGTTCGTCTCTGTATGGAGTCCAGAATTCCGAGTAATGAGTTTGCTAAGAAGTAGAATCACAGGGGTGGGAGTCTGGTGTGCATCCAGACAGGCCAAGCCACCCCGAGGCTCCTGGGGACGTGTTTCCAGCCCGTGGCTTGGCTTGGAGTGAGATGTGCGTTACCTGGATTGGAGGGTGCTGTCTCGTTTGACAGCAAGGAGAGATGTCTCTTAAATGTGAATTTCCAGTGTGCTGTCTGTCTATGCTACTACCAGCAAAACGCATCGAGCCACCTTCTGTCCCCTGTTGTTTGCTATGGTAGGGGTGTGAACACTGCATCCCCCACTCAGGAGAGCAGCCTGCAGAGGGGAGCCAGCATCCAGGGGTTTATTCCCCCAACTTGGAAACAAAGGGTAGGGTGATGCCGGCATGCTGGCCAGTGTCAGGCTCTCAGAAATGTTGCCAGGTATAGCCGAGGTTGACCAGGGCTGCTCCAGGCACACGAAGCCCCAAGAGGGCCCTGCCTCCAACCCTCCATGTCCAGGGCAGCCCCCAAGGTGCCGATACCCTTCAACTCGACTCTTCCTCATGATGCGCCCCGTCGCCTTTGCACATGCTGTTCCCTTGTCCAGGGATGCTGTTCCCCAAGATTTTTTAACCTCATGATTTTTTATTTATCTACTTCGTGCCAAGCGCTGTCCCTGGAGCTGGGGAGAGAGTGAGAGAATAAAAGGGACACCAGCACTATTCCCACCTCACCACCTCAGGCCTTGATTCAAGTAGCACTTCTGCAAAGCTCGCTCTCATTGCCGTGTCCAAACCCCCAAGCCCTGTCCAGCACCTGCTGTCCCCTTGCGTGGCCTTGTTTCTCGCCCAGCACCCAGGGCCCCCTGAGTCCTACTGCCTGCTGGCTTCCTGTCCTTCCCGGTGCTAGAGGGCAGGGTTTGTCTGTTTTTCTCGCTCCCGGGCCCCTGGACCTGGGAATCGTGCCCCAACTCAAGGACGCTTGGTCTCTACCTGTCCAAAGCCTCCAGTCCCGGAACACGGTTGCCACACACCCACGGAGCCCCTGTGTCTCCCTCACACAGCCTTGTGTAATTGCCACGCATCTTCGGTGGTTCTTACTGTCCCCATTTAACAAATGAGCTGATGCCCGTGAGGCAGGTGACCTCGAGGTCATGTGGCTGGACAGAGGAGGAGGAGGAGGGTGCAGGCATAGGTAGGACGGGCTTCGGGGACAGCTGGGGCCCATCACGGGGCCCAAGACTCAAAAATGAGCAACACGTCTCTCAGTCCCTGGTGGAGGGGCTTTCTTAAGTAGCAGCATGATGTTCACTCACTCTGTGGTTTAGGATATCAGAAACGTCAGTGATGAACGCTGAGATACAATTTACTTGTCCAGAATCTGTTGTAAGTCCTTTGAACCGTACTTGCCTCCTTCTAGTACAACTCAGGGTACAAGGAGCAGTTTCCCTCTTAGCTGATGGTCATGCTCCATTTCTCATCGCTCAGCAGCTGGATGTCTGGATTTCGCTCTATCGACACGTTAGAAGCTGCACACACCAACCAGACCCAGAAGGACGAGTCTCTGTGACCTGGTTCCGGCAGGGCCTGGGGAGCAGCAGGGTGGTTCCTGAGGCTGGACATCTGGGCCAGAGCCAGGAGAGGTGTGGCGGGCGGGAGGAATGGGTTCCGGGAGCTGGCAATTTTGCTTTGCGTAATCCGCAGCAGGAGAGATTTGGAGCGTTCCTGGCGGAGTGACTTGACCCAAGGCCCGTGGCGGCTTAGGGAACAGCCCGCTCTTGAGGAAGGCTGCAGGGCATGCTGAGCTCTGCCCGGTGCGTGGCCGGTTCTGCTCCCTGGGCGCGGGCTCTGCAGCCTCCCGCAGGCCCGGGCTCTGCTTCTCGCCCGCCTGCGCTCTGTTGGCAGCGTCCCTCCTCCTGCCCCTCAGCTCTCTTGCTGGGATTACTCTGGGGTCATGGACCCCAGGCCCCTTCTCCCTTCTCCATCAAAGTGTCGATCACACTGGACTCTATTTTTTTTTCCCTTCTCTCTTCCCATGTCTTGTATGTTTTGTTTGGCAGCTCAGGGCAGCCCGTGCCATCTCGGTGCCTGTGTGCATGGCACCCCAGATCCTGACAGAGGGAGCACCCGACCCTGTGGGTGCTAGCTCTTCGCTACTGTTTTCTCTGGCTCCTACGCTGGCTTTTCACTACCCTTCAGTAGGAGTTGTCTCTGTATCTTGATGTCTTCAACTTCACTTAGTAAACCAGTGTCAACAAAAACTAGAGATTCCCCCATTCCTCCATCTACTCCCCCACCTACCCCCCCAGCCACCCACCAACCCATCCATCCACCCACCCATCTACCAACCCACCAAATCTCCTACCCATTCATCCATCCAGCAGTGGGCACCCACCACGTCCAGGTCCTGTGTAGCTGCCGAGGTTGTGGCGGGCGATGAGCCAAGGTAAGCCTGGACTCGCCCTCTGGACCCCCTGCAGTTCAGGGTGTGTATGTGGGGACAGGTGTAGAGCAAAAGGGTCGTCTCCATCCATTGATAAGGTGGACCACGGCCCAGGAAAGACTGTTACACTGAAACCTGGCCCAGGTGGGGTGGGTATGTGTGGGTCCCTGAGGGGACTCATGAGCTGAGCTTCACGTATGTGTACAGGATCAAGATGAGGGTGGGAAAGAGTAGAGCATTCCAGACAGGGGAAGAGTATGTGCAAAGGCTCCGTGGTCAGAAGAGCACCATCCTTTTGAGGGACTGTTAGAAGCCAGCCAGTGTCTGGAGCTCAGAGCAAGAGGGAGAGTTTTCTAAATGGAGCCAGAGGTCAGCAGGGACAGGTCATGGTGAGGATTCTGATCGTTATCCCAAAGTGAAGGAAGCCCTTGAGGGTTTTCAAGAGGTGATGTGATTTACATTTGTAAAGATCTCTTGGGACCCTTTGAAGGGCCTCAAGGGGAAGGGGGTGGAGACAGAATCTCAGAGGCCCCAAGATGGAAATGTGGGTGGCATGGTAGAGGTCAGCTTCCATCAGGCTTGAACAGGACCTCCACTGACCATCCACGGGGCTTTGTTCAATTCTCGGGACACACATAAGTCCACGGTGCGTTTGCATGAGCATTTGCACGGCAGGAAGTGGATTTCTAATACAGCCTCTGCCTTCTTGGAAGAGGGCAGAAATGGCCATGAATATGTGCATGAAGATCCGGCACATGGGCTGCCGCAGGACCTGTACCCCTGCCCCATGACAGCAGGGACCTTTCGCTTGCTTTTAGACCTGCTGTCATGCCAACGGCACCAGGTCAGTCCAGGTGGCAGCTCTCGGAGGCCGAGAGGTTCAGTGGTCTAAACATTAGGGGACAGAGGGAGTCCCATCCCAAGTGTGAACATTTATTTCTAGGAAACACTGAGTTGATGAGATGCGGGGTGTCGGGTCTGGTTCACATATGGTTCAGACCAAGGCTTCTAAGAGGTGGCCATTGGGTGCTGGCCACACTGGGGTGGTGTCCAAGGGCTGAGTTACACCGCTGAGTGCAGAGATCACAAGCGCACTGGATACCTGGGTGACTCTGCACAGCGCCGAGTTCAAGTTCCTGCCTGTTCTTAGTACAACTCCCCAAATCAAGGTAGATGATTATTTCTGGCCAGCGTCACAAGAGGGTTCCGTGGATGGGCACAGAAGTCCCTCCTTCCAGCCCACTCCTTTGTCTCCTAGTCTCCTCCTGCAGAATGCCTTGGCCTTTGGACTTTTTGTCCTGCTGCCACCGTCCAGGGACCTCTGGTTGATTCCCCCTGTTCTCCCCTCTGGGCACTGAAGGGGGAGCGTCAAACCCTGCAGGAGCGGTCCAGGCTTGCTTCTTGCAAACAGTGGCCACCTCTCATAGGAAAAATACTGAATCTCCTCTCGATGGTATTGGAGACCCGCTCTTGGCTCGGGAAGTGGGGTGGGATGCGGGAGCCTGATCTGTCACCTACTGCCTGGGACTGGTGTTTACTTCCCTTAACAACTAGGACTGCAGACATTTTTAAATCAGGAGAAATCAATCAGGGCGTGAGTCAAAAAAGAGAGTCCACCCTCCACTGTCCTGCCCCAGTCCTCCCTAGGGCCGGGGTCGGAGTCGGTGGGGAGCATTTCCAACTCAACTTTGATCTCTCTTTTTCCTCTCGGGTCCATGGGGATTTCATAAACAGTATGTTGCTCAATTTCAGTTCAATGGCACAGAGTCGTTCCGATGTGTTCTAATTACTCAAACATAAATGATTTCTGGTGCACTTTAAATGATTTCAGATGCACTTTTGTCTATCAGGCTGCTGATTTATAACTCCCCGGGACTTTGATGTTGCGCTTCATTGATTTCTTTTAAGGCTCTTCAGAGGTGTATTTATTATAGACCGAGCACTCCTCTGCTCATTTGCTCCACGATTCGCAAACGCTTTCATTTTCCAGTTGTCAACACTCCACCCCTAGCCCCTGTGCGTGTCCTGTACCGACGGCAAGAAGACACATTTATTGAGCGCTGGCTGAATTCCGGTCCAGGTACCGGATGCCATGGGTGAGTGGAGATGCACAAATTAAATCTAAAATAACAAAACACATTCCTGCCAGGGCGCTTATCATTTAGACAGAGGTGTGGCCCTGAGGTCAGACTCATGACTCCAGGGAGGAGAACGGCTCCAGGGAAGGAAGAGCAGGGTGGGAGACGGGCGGTCAGGGCTGGGCCTGGGTCTGCCTGATATCAGGTCCAGAGGCCAGGCTGGGGCCCTGGAGTGGTGCGTGGGCAAAGCAGCCATCGGCTGTGCTGGGACGCGGAGGGAGTCCCGGCTCCGTCCTCTTCCCACAGGTTGCAGAGCTCTGTTCTGCTGGCGTTAAATGGGGCCACCCTGTCTGGCTGGTCAGAGCTTGGGACTGAGCACTTGCTATGACCCAGGATGGACAGAGCCAGGCTCTGTGGGACAAGAGGGTTTCTTTGCTAGTGCGTCACAGCAGGGTTTGTCTTCACAGAATCATGGGCGCCCAGAACACAGCCCGTTCTCAACCCCTAGCACGTCCCCTTAGCCTCCCCTCCTCCCTCCCCGGGGTCCCTTCCTCTTCTCTGCTGGGTGGGACCTGAGTCTGGTCAGCGTGGGGGCCTCCTTGGGAAGAGACCCGCAGCTCATGAATGCCTAGCTGGCTTCTTCCACCTGAGAGGAGCCCCCGAGGGTGAGCTCTGGGGTCTCCAGTGCGTTTTGTTCCCTGCCACATGATGGGGACACCCATGTGTGGAGCACAGCCCTGGGGCGTCTGGCATTGGGAACCCTCCTTCCTCGAGGCTGGGCTCCCAGACACCTTCAGGAGCGCGGTTTGCCCTGCTCTTGTGAGTGCCCTTCTCACCCCCCACCCCATGCTGTTTCTTTGGGGCGTGTCTGTCAGGCAGTGCCTGCCCTGCCCAGGGATGGCGTGGACCTCCTTCACGAGTTCATGCCCCCTCCGGCTGCCCTGCAGCCCCCTGCGCTGGCTTCAGGGGCCATCGGTGACAGGGACCTTCCACTTGCTGAAGTCCGCAGCCTCGGCCTCTGGTTCCCATGCTGAGGACCAGGGAAGGGAAGATGAGGAGCACATGCCACCTAGTGGCCACTTCCTGGAGCTGCCACTCCTGCTCCGCAGAGCTGGGTCAGAGCTTCCCTCTGGGCCAGGAGGAGGCGGGTCAGCCAGGGCCAGAGGTCGCTCCTGGGAGGGCCTAGCTCAGATTGGCATCCAGCTGTGCCGGGGCAGGAGTGACCCAGGTCCTAGTGGCCTTGCTGTTCCCACCAAGATGCTGCTGGTGGAAGCAGACTCCCAGGAGTGACCACCTCCCGCCCTCCTTCCCTCAGGGTCCTGCCCTCCTCTCTTCCTCTCCTTTCCCCTCGTTTCCTCCTCCCCTTTGTGGTGTCCTCCCTCTCTCTCCTGCTCCTCCCCTCTCACCCCCTCCCTGGTCCCCAGTCTCCCCTCCTTCTTTTTGTTTTGGGAATTGAACCCAGCTGCTTGACCACTGAGCTGCCCGCTCCCCAACTCTTATTTTGCTACAGGCCTTTGCTAAGTTGCTTAGGGCCTTGCTGAGTTGTTGAGGCTGGCCTTGAGCTTGCAATCCTCCTGCTTCAGCCTCCCGAGCTGCTGGGATCACAGGTGTGCGCCAGCCTGCCCTGCCTCTCCCTCCTCACCTTGCTTGGCCTTCCTTTAGCTAACAGACGCTGTGTGGTGGTGCTGCTACTTAGTCCAGCCGGGTGGGGGTGATGAGTTGGGGCGGGGCCGTAGCCCCGGCTGTGGGTGCTGCAGGGCTGAGATTTCCCTCCCTCAGGCACTCACGGGCTCCTTGGTGCAGGCACAGATTCCACAAATACAGTAGAGGCCACCCACGGGGCACACAGGTGAGGCTTCTGACTGTCACCCCGCAGACTGGGCGGGGTGCCTTTGCTCCTGACCACAGGCCCTGGGGCCACTGGGGAGTTTCCAGCTCTGGTCTCCTTTGACCCGATGCGGTGGTGCTTAGCAGTCCAAACCAGCCTTCCCAGACTAGAATGTGCCAGAAGCTGGGTCTCCTGCCTGTCTGTGCTCTCAGTACCTCTTCTGCTCCCTTCCTTGAGGATTCCTGAGCCAGCCGAGTTCCCTGAAGTCCAGAACCCTGCACCATGGACGTGGGGTCAGGGCAGGTGCTATCTGTGCTCCCTGTGCTGCCGATCCCCTTCTGATGGAGTGCTCTTCCCCCACAGGGATGGGTGAGAGCGAGTCCCTCCTCAGCATTGTTTCTCTGCATTCCCAAGCCCGGGCTGGGGATGGGAAAACGAGGCTTGCCATCGGTTCTCCCAGAACATGGTCAGGTGACCGGTTAAGAATGAGCTGAAGGACACGGGCAGCTCTACAGGCGGTGTCTCACAGCCCCCCTTGGGCATCATGGGAGGTGGCTCTCTTATCTGGCTCCTACCCAACTGGTAGCCCTGAAGCCCAGGTGGGCTGCAGATGCTCACGGAGGGGGTTGAAATCGAGGTGTGGCCTACATATAAGGTGCACACACTGAAGTCTGTTGCCAGCCCCAGATCAAGATAGGGAGCTTTCCCTGCTCCTGGAAGGCTCCTCTGTGCCTCCCAGTGAAAGCCACTGCACCTGCAGCCCCTCTGCTCTCTCCCTCCCTGGGTCAGCGTGGTCAGGTTTTGAACAGCACCTAAATGAAATCCTGACTTTGGGGGTCTTTCACCTTTGTGTGAAACGACTTCATGGGTGTTTGCCTAAGTCCCGACGCATCAGATCATAAGTGTTAAATATGTGCAGCTTTTAGTATATAAACCACACATTAATAATGCTGCTTTTTACATATACACCCTGTCCTGCGGGTTTCCTGGAAAGCAAGGAGGAAATCAAGGGATCAGTTCTGACTTCTCGCCACATTGTGTCCATGAGCATCATCCACGTTGCAAAGTGTTGACAATCGTGAGCTTGCTTCTTGGGTTACCTGCCTACCACTTTCAAATTCTTCTTCTGAGTCCAGTTGAAGCCAGCTCAGGAAGGTAGATGAGACAGGTTTCTGTTGAAGACTTTACTTTTATGTGAAGTGTGACCTTTAGTGTGGAATTCGCTGCTCCAGGTAAGCCTTGGATCCGTTACACAGCTTTCCAGTGCTGCCAGGCGGGATTTCGGGGTATGGAGGACCCCATGTGGGGCACTGAGCCACCAATATTGCCAGTGCTCCCAGATGCAGGGTTTTGGGGAGACCAGGATGTTGACAAGGAGTCTGGCTGCTGCCCTGCACAGGCCAGGCCCCTGATGCACCTGCTGTCACTAGGTCACTCCTGATTTGCAGCAACACAAGACCTTGGGAGGAAACCATCCTGTTCACTGGATGTCTGGGGTCCCTTGTGCGGCCTGGCTCTGGGTCTAGAAAGTAGCCTTGGCCACACTCTCTCTATGCTGCTGTGGGAAGCCAACTGTGTCTCCGTCTCCCTGGCTGCAGACACCAGGGTAGGATGCCTGCTCAGGACAGATGGCCTAAACTCCTGGGCAGCAAGGATCTGGGAATGGGCATGTTCAACACGAGATTAACAGGCTCTGGGGGGGAAGTCTGGGGACCTGGGACTTGGACTAGATTGCTTTGCAAGGTAAGCTCTTGATTTCCTGACCTCCTCTCTGGCCCCGACCCCGAGACTTCACTCGCGATCCAGGTTGTTAACAGGGAGCGATCTTATCCTGTTAGCCTTTCACTTCAGAGAAATTGGATTGAAAATTCCACCCGCCTGCCTCTGGACAGAGCTTTCCATCAGCAGCGGATGACCTCAGGCCGGAGAGTTGCTTTCCTCCACAGGCCGATACAGGTGATGGAGGGACCTCTGTCTCTGCCTGGCCACTGTCAGCAACTGGTGGAGAGGAGGCCCTGCCAGGCATGAACTGAGCAAGGCACTTCCCTTCTGTGTCAGGGTCACCTCTGTGACATGTGGTCCTTTGCCAGAGTTTCTGTGAAGGTGGGCGCAGCTGGCCAAGTCCCCTGGGGAAGTGGGGCTGGAGTCCTTCTCTTGGGTGGCCCAGGGCCTTACAGAATATTCCCTACTTTCTGCAGACTTTATTTTTACTGTGCTTCTGCACTTTATTACATCTCTGGGCAGGAGATCGACCCCTGGGCACATTAAACAACCACAGAAAACAAGCTCTGTAAACCCTCCGGGGTCTGCGCTCACGGCACGGCTCTCATAGGCCTGCTCTGCTCCTGGTGCAGCCCAAGTGGGTCACGGCCGGAGCTGCAAACAGTGGGGAGCCCCACCTCCCGGGCATCATGGACATGGGGAGACGAGGGCAGGTTTGACCCACCGGGCACCGTGGCAGCCTGATTCCTGTGTTCTCAAGGGCAGCTCCTGATGCCAGCCGTCCTCGTGGTTCTGGCCAGGGTCGGACATTCATTTCTGTGATGGTCACATTGTCCCTGGCCCTGCAGTACTAGTGTTATCAGTAGTACGTGCATGGGAAACTGAGTCCCAGAGGGACCAGCCAACACAGCCAACCTGAGCTGCCACCTGTCTGAAGTCTGAGCTTGGTCCCTCCCGGCTCCCTGTGTGTGTCTCGGTGGACTGGCAGCAGCCGCCATCTGCAGTGCCTTCTGTTCCAGGCGCTCCTCTGGTTTGCCAGGGCTGCCAGAGCAGAGCACTCTGCCTGGGTGGCTTATGTGACAGCTGTCACTCAGAGCTCTGGGGCTGGCAGTCAGTTGAGGAGTCGGCAGAGCTGGTTTCTTCTGAGGCCCCTGTCCAGGGCTGCAGATGGCCGTCTTCCTGATGTGCCTTCTCATGGCCACTCTTCGGTGAATGTCTGTGTCCTCACCTCCTCCTCTTCCAAAGATGCTGGTCATACTGGTTCAGGGCCTACCCTAGTGACCTCGTTTTGACTTACTGTTTAGAGACCCATCCCCAAGTACAATCCCATTCTGAGGGTCAGGGCTTCAGCCGATGAATTTCGGAGGAATGCAACTCGTGCTGTAACAAATGCTCTGCGTGTATTTAGTTGGGGGACCTTGGCCACACCCTGTGAGATATACAGTCATTGTCAACCCATGGAATCAAAGAGGAAACTCGGGCATCGAGGACGGACGTAGAGGTGGGTGCAGCCCACAGCTGGGCTCAGCGCTGTCCCCTCCCCCACTGTCGCCCGTTGAGGTTGATCCTCACACCTGTGCCAACTTGTGTGCCACAGAGAGGTTAAGGAGGAGGATCTGGAGAGTACCAGAATGGCAAGAGTTCTCTCTGGGCAAAGGACTTTCCCTCCCGTGAAGTCCAAAACCACACGAAGCCATCGTGCAGGCAGCGTGATGGGACTCTGTCAAGGCTGTGGGTTTCCCGCGGCGTATTCTACATCAGGCACTCCTGGGGATCATGGGCTCTCCGTGGGAATCTTCCTTCAACTCCCAGAGCCTCTGCCAGGAATCCCTGGGCCAGTGTCTCCTGGGAGGGACAGGGTTCTTCAGCCAACCAAGACCTGGCCACGGGAGGAAGGGTGCTCTGGCCTCCGGGAGGTGGAGCCACCTGCTCGGCCTGGACCTTTGCCGGTATCTCACCTGACCCTTTGGCTCCTGGAAAGCATCCTCCTCAGTGCAGAGCCAGGCCGAATGGAGTCTCCTCTGAGGTCTCGGCAGGTGCTTCTAGTGTGACGATTCCATTTGCTGTCCATGCGTCACACCCTGCAGCATGCCCACCTGCCTCTGGTGGGGACAGCAGTGTTTTGGGCACCAACCGTGGTGCCGGAGCTCCAGGCCTGGGATGTGAGGAGGACTTCTCCTTCTCTCTGTCACCGTTCACTAATAATGTCTCTCTCTCCCCCTGGCAGATGAGGCCCATGGGGGCAGGGAGCGCTGCACATGGCTCTGTCCTCAGCCCAGGCAGAGCCAGCACCCAGTGAGTAGCCCCGGGCTGAGACAGAGCCCCAGGTCTGGGTCCTCAGGGCCTCATCCCTGCTGGAGGAAGTCTTGACTTTTCCCCTAGTTTTACACTGATTTTATTCACTTAGACCAAAGGTTGGCAAACTTGGCTCCCGGGCCGAATCTGGCCCCGTGCCTGTTTTTGTAAATCGAGCCTTCCTGGGATGCGGCCACACCCGTCGCCACTCCTGTTCAGCATGCCTGTGGCTTCTCACTGCGGTGCCAGAATCGAGGAGTTGCAACAGGGACCGTGCGGCCCACAGAGCCAACCGTATTCATCCTCTGGCCCTTTGGGAGCGGGCAGTCATCAGGAGCATTGGTGCTGGCCTGAGGGACGGGGCCTCCTGAGAGACGGGAGGCTTTCCCTTGGCCTTGAAGCCCGAGCACCAGTTAGACCCCTGTGGTCTCCAGCTGAGGGGGGTGGGATCCCTAAGTGGTTCCTTAACTGCCTCTTCCCAGGGCCTTCCACCTGCAGTCGCAGGGCCCAGGCAGGCAGTCGGTCACTGGCTCAACAGTCACATCCTGCCCCTGCCTCAAGCCAGGAGCTGTTCTAGGAGCTGGGGACATCACGGGGATGGGACAGACCAAGCCTGAGCTCCCAGGTGTCTGTGCCGTGGGGAAGACGCCCCCAGCCACCAGGCTGAGCACCGAGGGGTCTGTGAAGGGGGGGTGACTGGCAGGCGCTGCTGACCGGCAGGGTGGTGAGAAGAGACCCAGAGGGTACAGACACACCTGCAGGGGGCCTGGGAGGCAGAGCAGGGCCTTCTGGATGTTCCAGGGCAGGGGAGGGAAGCTGCGTCCTGACGCAGCCCCAGGAGCGCAGGGGCACAGCCCAGGTCTTCCTTCTTCATTGTTGTTACTTTAACTGCCCAGACGTGTGGGGTCAGTGTGGTGATCTGACACAGGTACCTGTTGATGCCTATTGATCACATCAAGGTAGCCAGCACTTCCATCTCCAGGAACGTGGAATATTTTTGATGGACATGTAATGATCCTACATACTTATAAATAACCAGAAGAAAGGAACGGAAAGCTTTAAACACAGTCACGATAGAAAGACGGGAGCAGCACTAAGCACCATAGCACTCTGCTTCCCCTCCTCTCTCCCCCTCTGAGTGTGGCTGAGAACTGACTTGAAGCCCTAGCTGACAAGGCTTCCTCAGAGTTTACGGAAACCTGAAACCCAGCTTTATTAAGGTGAGATTCACGTCCGACTCCGGGGTCTTTGCCATCTTCAGAGCTGTGCAAACCACCGCGACCAGCTGACCAGCTCTGGGCCCTTCTCCTCATCCCCAAAGACACCCCGTGGCGAGGCTCCTGCGGGTCCTTTCATGCCACCTTCATGGGACCTGTGAGAGGAGAGCAGGGCGGGTGGTCTCCTCCCTGTTGTGCAGGTGTGTAAACGAAGGCCTGGAGAGCTCAGGAGGACATGTGAGTCATCTTCCTTCCTGAAAGGTGCCAACGAGTTCCTAAAAGCAGCCATTTGGAGTCTGGGCCATTTGGCTGGCACTTGTCACATTCTGCAGTGCAGAGCCCCCCCGGGATCCTAAGGTGGGATCCTGAGGCAGCAGCTGGGGGGGGGGGGGCCGAGAGCCCGCATTTCTGGGATCGAGGTGATTCTGGCATTTCTGAGCTCCCAGGCTCTGCGGGAGGCAGGATGCTGTCAGACCTGGTGGAACCCCGTCCTCACCAAGAGGGAGGGCGGTTACTTGAAGGCCTGGGAGTGGCCTTCCGGCAGGCGGGGGACACTTGGAAACCCCTGCATACGGTCACTGCTCTGTTCTGCAGCAGCCCGTTGCTCCTGCCCATCCTGCAGGCTCCAGGCACAAGCCCGTCTCCTTTCCCCGCCTCCTCAGGGCCGGCAGTAGCCACGCAGTTTCTCTCCTTGGTCCCTTAGGCCTCCATCAGATACTCCAGGTCATCCTGAGAGCAGGAGAGTGGCCCTGGTCCTTTCCTCCCTGTACCTTGCTTTAGTTCCTCCTCAGACCCTGGGCCTCTCAGCCTGGGTACGGGCGCGTGCTTCGGTATTGGAAGTTCCAGTGCCGCCGTCTGGCATGTCATCGGGAAGTGTCTCTGCCCAGGGCCTGAGTCCCCGCCCCCGCTAAGAGACTCCTGAAATCCGTGTCCCAAGAACCCAAGTCCTAGGGTCCCTTAGCACAGGCTCAGGGAGGAAGACGGGGTCGTCTGGGGCACTGAGTCACACTGCAGCCAGTGCCGGGGCTCTCCCAGCTTCCCTCTCACACGTGTGACAGGCTGCATGGCTCAGATGCAGCTGCCAGGGTGGTGACAGGGCCTGGCCAGCCTCAGGCCCTGCAGGAGCCTCACCTGAGACGTGGTGCATTTCTGAGCGCGCACACGGGACGGAGCCCAGGGAGTCGTCTTCTGGCAGAGGATGTGTGACACGGGGGTCTCTGAACCCCCGACAGGTTCCTCTGGGCCATCTGGCAACATGCACTGTCCCCAAGGACCCCACCCTGATCTGGGCAGTGTGACCGAGGGTGACTGTGGCACCAGAGAGCCTGGCACGACAGCGTTAGCATCTGCCTACCACTGGTGACTCTGTGGGACTCGGGATCACCGCACAGAGCTCCATGAAAGGGACCCAGCTCACAGTCCTGCCTGCAAGTCACCCTTTCTCATCCTCCTAGGATGGGCTATCTCTGCTCGAGCAGCAGACTACATGCAGGGGTGGGGCAGGATGTGTGCCTGTGTCCCCTGTGGGGACCAGTGCCTGGTGGGGTGGGAGCCCAGGGGCACTTACTGAAGGGAACAGTGTGATGCTGCCTGGCCTTGATGCTGCCTGCTCTTCTCAGGGGAACAGATGGAGGCCCAGAGAGGTCGAGGAGTTGGTGGGTCACACAGCTCCTTGGCGGCCTGGCTGGAATCCCGGCTTTCCAGCATGCCCGGCCACTCCACCGCTCCTCTCAGCCACCTTGTGTGAGCGCTTTGGGATTTACCTTGTGTTTCCTCACATCCTCAGAATTCCCCACTGAAGACAGCATGGGGTTCAGTCAACCAACCTGCTTCTTTAATTCCCCTCTGGGAGGGCAGGGATCAGGGACAAAGAAATAAGGACTGACCCCATCCCAGGTGTCCCCATAAAATGGGAGAAGAGATCTCGGGGGGCTGGTCGGGGTGGCTGAGATTGTGTCACCTTCTCGGCTGTCACGACTGTGCCTCTGTCCAAACTGGTAGCTACGGCCACAGAAGGTTCCTGGGGTCTCCCAGCTCTGGAGGCTGAGGTCTGGGGTCTCCTGATGCCTCTTCCTGGGGTTCACGTGGTCCTCCCTCGGGTGTCCTGATCTCATAGGGGTGCAGGCAGGTTGGGCTGGGGCCTTCCCAGAGGGCCTCACTTGACCTCTCACCTGTTCCAGGCAGCAGGGTTGGGCTCAGCCTATGAGGGCTCCTGCCACCTCCTACAGACCCTGGCCACCAAGAGCAACCTGCTGCCGTCAGCCCCTCCCGCCGCCCCCAGGTCCAGGCCAGGTGCCCCGTGTGACCTGACTGCCAGGTCCTGCAGGCTGGGGAGCTGCCCCTGCTCAGCCCTTCAGCAGGGACGGCTGTCCGTGTTCTCTGGTGACAGGTCTGTCTGGGGAACCGGATGGCGGTTTCAACTGGAGGTTAAAAAACAAAGACTGTGCTCTCTCGCTTCCCTCCCTGCCCTCGGAGCATGTCGGAGCAACTGTTTTATCTAAATCATTTTTCCCCCCATAAGAAAGAATTTTGCTTAATTGGGCTTCATTTCTGTTCTCCCCTTTACAGCCGCGCATCTCCGTTCCTGCCGGGATAGAAAGCCCCAATCAGTTCAGATAAATCAGTTTCCCTTTAAATGATGATCTTGGAGGAAATAATGATCTAACTTACTTTTTGTTAATTACTTTTAGGTGAATGAGACATCCCAGCTCCGCGGTGTCTGCTTTCCTCAGAAGTATTTAAGCCCTCAAATCTATTTAAACCCTTTTTTCCCCCTCTCAAATTAAGATGCTGAAAAATTCTGCTATTAGAAATAATTTAGTTTTTTTTTCCCTTAAGTTCAGCTTCATGGTGGTGTAATTTTAAATAATTTGAGTTGAAAATGATTCTATCATATCCCATATAGAGGCACCAAATTACCATTTTCCCTTCAAAAATTTTCGTCTTATAATTGGTATGCGAGACTTAGTCAACAAATAAATAGAGAGGTAACGAGTGGCGCAATCCGTCGGGTAGGATTGCAGAAGTGAGCCAGGCGGTGCGCCCGCTGTGCTGCTAGCCAGCTTTCTGTCCTGTGAGCTGCTAACCTGGGAAGGAGGGCGGGATCATTGCCTTGTGGCTTCAGAGGGTTCAGCCATGTTTGCTGGGCCTTGTGCTTTGGGCCCACGGTGGCACAGCACACCAGGGTGGGAACGCAGGAGGTCGGTTCACCTCCTGGTCAGGAGACAGGAAGGGACTGTGGTCCCATTATAGCTCTAAGGCCACCCCAGTGACCTCCCTTCCTCTGCTAGGCCCCAATCCCCAGTAACACCACTGGCTGGAGACCAGACCTCCAACAACACACAGTCCTTTAACCATGGCAATCGTGTGTGTGTGTGTGTGTGTGTGTGTGTCTGTGTCTGTCTGTCTGTCTGTGTCCAGGGAACAACATAATCCATTGATAAAGCTCAGCTCTAAAAATGAACAATTCTGATTTTTGATATTAAAAAATGCCAAACCTTCAGAAGTAAAGTAACAACCTCATAAATAGCAAGGTTGTTAAGAAGGGAATTAACATCCCCAAAGAGAATCACATGATGAAAACTCGTGAGGAGTGTCCAGAGCGGTACCTGGGGGGGGGTTCTCCTAGATTAAGGTACCATCAGGGCTCTTCTGACACCAGAGACCAGCCCCTAACTCTTGCCTTGAAGCTTTAGTTGTCAGAGAAAAGACAATCGGGGGGGATAGGATGTGTGGAGAAAGGGGTCAACCTGGCTCCTTCAAGGGGCACTACTTGAACTTTACATGTTTTTTGGCTTGCTGATGTTTAATGACCAAATATGCTTTTTAGATAGTTTCTGACATTATTTTCTTCATCTATTATAAAACAGAAGGGCAATATTGGGCATTTAAGAGGGGGAGAGCAGGGTAGTGAATTATTTCTCATGAAAGGTTGCATCTGCGTCTAGAGGTCACCCACAGTTTGCAGAACTGACCATGGACACTTGAGGGGGCTGCTTCTTCCACGTTGAAGAGCATGCAAAGCCCTGGTGGGCAGGGGCGGGGGGTGGGTAGGAAGAAAACTTGGCTGGCCACTGAGTTGTCAGAACTTGCTCTGGTAAAGGTGTGCGTTTGCTGATTACGATGTGGATGGCAGGCGTCACTGGTGGACTGTGTGTTAGCACACAGTAGGTGCCTGCTTTTATTTGTTGGTGGGTTGATTTAATAAATGAAATACTCTGTCTGGAGAAAGGAATTTTAGCATTGCCTGGATGAGCTTCTCTCTCGAGTTGGTGTGGCCAAAGGCAGTGGTTGGTGCAGGGCCATTTCCTGAGATGTACTCTGGGTTGGTCGCTTAGGGCCAGGTGAGTCATGGGATAGGAGACTGGTGCAGTGATGTGTCTATGGCGTTGCTCTCCTCCAGGGTCTGCCCAGAAATCTTAGAGGTGAGTTGGGTGCCAGGAACTTCTTTTTCTGGTCTTGCTTAAGTTAGGCAGCTAGGGAGAGCCAGGGATGCAGAGTCTCTTCCGCCAGGGAAGGTGGCTAGAGATGTTCGCCTAGCCATGGTCTGATGTGCATGGGGTCGGGGATCTGACTGGCTGGGTTCTTCTTCTGTATCACTACACTGTGTGCCTTGGTCAACTCTTAACCTCTCTGAGCTGTTTCCTAATCAACATCCTTTTGTCTCCTGTAAGATGGAGACAATGACACCTATTTTGCCTTTTTTTTTTTTTTTTTTTTTGGTACTGGGGATTGAACCCAGGGGTGATAAACCACTGAGTAACATCCCCACCTCTTCTTATTTTTTTTTAAATTTTGGGACAGAGTCTTGTTAACTTGTTTGGGGTCTTGCTGAATTGCTTAGGCCAGCCTCCAACTTGCAATCCTCCTGCCTCAGCCACCCAAGCCACTGTGCCCAGCCCTACTCTGCATTTTATGGTAGGGGTGAAAAATGCCCGACAAAAAGTGACCCGGTAAATAAGAGCCACTGTTTTGGTGTCCTTGTTAGTGCTTTGTCTTCCACCAAAGCAAAGCCTTTTTGATAGGCCTCAGGTGGAGACGGACTTGGTATCACATGTGGTATCAACGGGGACCCATCCAGAAACAGCAATCTCCCCCAGTCCCTGCCCATGAGCTCCCTGGCCCCACCTGCTGGCTCTGTCCTTTGTACCTGGACCCTGCCGGGGCAGTTGAGGGACACCTGCTGGGCCGGCACGTTACAGAGATGACCGCAAGTTAGCCTTGGCTGAAGGGTGCTCTCACGGAGGGGAGAGCTGATGCCCACAGAAGGACAGTCCCCGTCTCAGACCCGCGGGGCAGGGAACTGTGCCCGGGCATGCAGTCCCAGGGCCTGAGTCCGATGCCTTCAGACCAGTGTGAGCTAACACGTCGTGCGTGAACCCCCCTCTCCTCCTGCAGCCACGGTCTTTGATCTTCCCCCATCCCACAGCAGAGCTGGATGCACTTCTTTTGATGGCCAGTTGCTTTTCGTTAGCACACCTGTCATGAGTAGGGTGGCTAGTGTTCCCTCCACTGCCACCAGGGGCAGGACCCAAGTGAGTGACCCAGTCACACCAGCCTCACTTCTTTAATCAACCGATTCAGGCTCACCTACATCAGCTGGCATATTGACATTTGGGCTATTGCTGTGCGTACTGCCTGCCAGCTACTGGTTCAGTTTTGGCAAAGCCCGTGATCTTGTCCCTATAGCAATGTTAGTGCAATTATTGGACTATTTTATTCCACTCTCCCCCTTCATATTTTAGAAAGCGGAGAAAACAGGCAAACGAAAGTGCTGATACAAGTGATAAAAAGCAAGGGTCTCAAATACAATTGAGACAAAAATGGGGACTCTTTGGCTTTAATTGGATACTTAGCGGATCTGAGCTAATTAATCATTTTATGTTGCAGAGGGAGAAAGCAAAATTAAAGAACTTGTACAAGATGCTGAGTTTATTTATCAAATATCTAAGTGTGATTAAAGATCTCTATCTGTCCTTTCTGGAATTGATCCCATTGCAAGTCACTTGGATGCTTTCAGTGGCAGAGACTCCTGCGAGTCATTCAAGCCAAGGGAGTTGACCAGCTCACATGGTTGGGAGGATCACGGATCACTCAGAGCCAAAGGAGAGCTTCAGGAACCTGGGACCTGGGACCGCCAGCATGCTCTTGCCATTAGTTTTGCATTTCTGATTGGCTCCATTCTCTACCCAGGTAGCCTGGATGGTGGGGACATATCTATAGACTCATGGCTTTACAACCTCACATAATGCAATACTAGTGGGGAGAGAATCTTTTACTTGCAATGCCTAGATGTGCACCCCAGGTCAGATTCTGATAGGCTTTCCTTAGGGAGCCCCTGCTCTCCACCAATCACTGCTACCAGGGGAAGAGAGTTACCACGATTGGTCAGGACCTGGTCACATGATCACCCGTGTGGTCAGGAAGGAAAATGGAGGGGGAAATAGACTGGGTAATACTAAGCAGAAACTACTGCGGTGCATCCCTGAGCCACATGTCCTCCTCATCTTTCTGTAATACTTTCACATTTGACTTTTATGCACACAGTTTCATGATATTTAAAAGAAAAGGACTTGGCATTTGTGATCAGCCATCTGACAATATCTCAGGCTATTCAGTTGTAGCAACCTCACTGCATAAATTGAATCAATAATTTACATTCTGTACAAGGATCATACAAATAATTTTGGCACGGTGGGAATTTGCATCCTCTCAGCTCATCCCTCACTCTGAATGTGGCTCTCTAGGTAGCAGAGTCACGGCATATGTTGTGAACACCTGGTGGCCTCTATCCCTCAAGGAGTTAAGCTGAAAGCTAAAGAGAATGGAAATGGGGCTGGGGACTGGAGGGACTGTGGAGTAGAGCCTTCCGGCTTTGAGTGACAAATGTGTTGAGATGTGAAGGAGAGAAATATGTATCCCATACAGATTTGTTTTTCATGTAAATAAGTGTTTTAGCCTCAAACTTTCTGGCATCTCATTATGCAGGTGACTTAGTCATTGACGTGCATACGATTTGCATTTTCTCCCTTTGCCAAAAGCGTGGAAACCGTAACTTGGCCAAATTATACATCCTGGGTACACAAGCAGGCCGCCATCTTGCACACATCTGTGAATACCGAGGGGTGGATCCTGTCAGAGCAGGACCCGGTCCCATTGATTTGTAGCATTAGGTGTTCCTAGTGGGTTTTCCTATTTGATTTCTAGCAGGTAGTCCATTTGTTTCTCATGTTACAGATGTCTCAGTAGGGCATGCCCGGCTCTGGGCATTGGACTGGGGGCCGGGGGGCGTGGAGGAGGGGTTTAAAACTACTTACAGAGCAGGAAGGTGTAGACATGGGGAATCGGAATGGATGCTGACCAAAGTGCTCGAATAGGACCTGAAGGGCTTCCCATACCACACATGAACCCTTTAGCTGTTGAGCCCTGCAGAGATTGGAGGGGCAATCCCAGGACCATTTGACAAGATCAGGACTGCCACTCTTTACTGACTGGAATGTCCAGACTGATGCATTGATACCTGGTGTGGCCACGGCAGTGTGTACCTCCTGACAGCTAGCTCTCTCCCACCCATGGGAATGTGGAACCAGCAAGATTCTGGGCAGACTTACCTGGAATAGCTGTCTGAGGAGCCCTGGGCCTCAGCCAGGTGAGATGGCAGGGATCCCTTCTGGAGCTGATTTTGCTTGTTTTCATTTTCAAAAGGGAATTTGATTTAGAACTGGCCTTTGGTTTCTTCCAGACCTGGGAAGTAAACATTTCTCATTCTCAAAATCCACAAATTAATCATTTTTGCAAATCAGAGCTGAGCTCTGAGCCTCTGACCGGGAGGCCTGAGCCTGCTGGCCCGGGAGCTGGGATTTGCCTGCGCGCTGTGATACATATGCATCGGCTCTTCCTGTGGGAGTCCGGCCGTGGGCTGCAAGGGGTGATGCTCTGCTCACTAATCATAATGCAATATCAGTGTTTCCTGCAAATCCCCTTATTATCTCTGCATCATTAGCAGTTTCTGAGCTTGTCTACAACAAATTTCCCAGTGAATCTTATTTTTCCCTGATATTTTAAATGAGCTATCATGCCAGGCAGCAGCCGACACGCTGCAGAGAAAGAAGCAAATCCTCAAACAGTGGGTTTTCAAGTAGTCTCCTGCAATTGGGCCCTGGGTAGAGTTTCTAGAACAAGCCGTGCCCCCACCCCTCTTTATTTTTATTTATTTATTTATTTATTTATTTTTAGAGAGAGAGAGAGAGAGAGAGAGAGAGAGAAATTTATTTTTAATATTTATTTTTCAGTTTTTGGCGGACACAACATCTTTGTTTGTATGTGGTGCTGAGGATCGAACCCGGGCTGCACGCATGCCAGGCGAGCGCGCTACCGCTTGAGCCACATCCCCAGCCCCCCCACCCCTCTTTAAATAAATCATGCCTTAGTGGTGCCTGCTGCCATGTTGCAGGGCCTCACCCCTGCTCAGCTCATTTCTACAGGAGCCCCCTGAGTTATGTGATTATCTCAGAGCCCTCAGATCCTAAAGGGAACAGGAGCTACTCAGAGGGTTGCTATGGGCTTCATGGGTTAGTGCGCATGATGTGCCTGCTGCCGTGCACCTAGTGTAGTGAGCACCTACTGAAATGCAGGTTTTATTAATTTTTTATTCATTATGAGCTATTTAGCAAGTGGCCCTTTTGTGTCTTGCATCTGGACTCCATTCTGCCACTTTCCATTTGTGGTCATTCCAGCAGTTCACTGAGGAAGTTGATAGGGAAGTGCCCTCTGAGGGTGTAGAGGGATAACGCATATCCAGGCAGCAACAGGAGCACCCTGGTCCCTGAGAGAGTGGAGAGGATGGTGACAGCTAGGATGAGACTCACCCTGGTTTCCAGGGACCTCTCCTACCCTGAGCAGTGGCCAGCATCCATCCCCTGGAGGCAGCAGCACCATTTCCTTGGATGACACCCAGCCTCTGTAGAAGGGCCTAGGCACCAGGTTCAGGCAGTGCTTGCCCTCTGGTGTAGGAATCCCACAGCTGTTCTCTCCTTTGGGCCAGAATGGACACCTAAGGCTCCTAATACCAGAGCTCCTTCCCTCAGCCACCGAGAGCAACGTGGAATCAGTTGGAACAAACAGACCTTATGGAGAAGTTCTGGTTCCTGTGCAGGAGTACTAACACACAGGGCCGTTTAGTGCCCCACTGGAGGTCCGCAGTGGGGCTGCAGTGTCGCCTGCCATTTCACAGCCAGGGAGAGCAAGGCCTGGGGAGGTAGGTCATTGGCTACCAGCCACCCACAGAGGAGGTGGAGGCGTCTGGAGTCCACCCAGTTGTTGCCCCACAGCATGGCTGTGACCAAGAACGTGGAAGCGTTCTCTGTTGCTGACAGCTGGCTTGCAGGCAAACGGTTCTTGCATTGAGATGCTTCTGGGGAGCAGCCATTGAGACTGAGGAAGGTGGACTTTCCAGGGGCTTTGGTTCCATCTTCTCTCCATCTCTGCCTGGGGCATTCTCCCTGCTCTCCCAAGCCCCCAGCAAACATACTACTCCTCTGGGAGTGACCTAGAGGGTGATTTGGGGGCTGGGAAGCAGGGTCATAGGAAGGGATGCCTCTCTGCCTTCCCCGTTAACCTCTGATGTTCATAGCTCTCATTTCTGGTAGGTTCTGGATGGTGAGGGGCTTGGAACAGGCCAGGAAGGGAACGTGTTTTCCGTTTTGTCTGCTCCTGTGGATGCCAGATTTATGAGTCCGTGGCAGGTCATAGTATGTCCTCCTGTGGTTCAGAGCCTCTTGGGCTGGTTCCTGATGTGTCCACAGAGGGGACAGGAGTGGCTGAGTGGGCTCTGAGAAAGGAGGCAGAGGAGGAAGAGGAGCAGCCTTGGATGCAGAGTTCCTCTGAACCACATCCTTTCTCTGAGCAAGCTCCTGCAAGACCTGCTGGAAGCTCTGTTCTTCCCAGGAGTCCCTCCTGCAGGCCAGCACAGGAGGGGGGGGGGCGGCTAGCAAGCTCCTCAGGAGAACTGGCCTCCCTAGAACTCTGACCCAGATCTTACCCTTCCACCTCCCTGTCTCCTCCTCCTTCTCTTATCTCAGCCTGTGAGATTGCTCCCTCCTGCTGGGCTCGGGGCTGAACTCTGTCTGTAGCAGTGTGGAGGCAGAGGGCCCTTTGCTGCCCTTCTGGACCTTTCCACGGGAGTCGTGTTCCTGAGGGGTGTGTGCCACTGAGTGCAGTTTCACTGACACAGAGCTACTCAAAGGCTGGCATTGCACAACCTGAGCGCTGTCCCTTCAGCACAGCCTGTGGGTCACGTCTCACCACAGATGGGTTTCATTTTGCCTGCGGAGCTGTTTACATTTTGGGTTACTTGTCCATGTTTCAAAACCAGGCGGCTCAACAGAAGTTTTGTTCCACAGCTTCTCCTGGTAAATAAGTGGGTCTGGTGACACCATATTGGCCAACCAACCATCCCCCTGCCTGTCTGTCCATCTGTCTATGCCATCTATCCCTGTATCTGTCTGTCCGTCCGTCCATCCATCCGTCCATCCATCCATCCGTCCACCCACCCATCCATCCACCCATCTCTCTGTCTCTCTATTATTTTGCATAGATGAAAAATTTTTATTTTTCTCCTCTAAACTTTGGGTGCCAGAGTATAGAACTGATTAATTCAGAATCCTTGTTTCTTGCCCCCACACTCTTCTTTGGTCCATGTTTAAGTCTCTTTAATGAAATTTTAATTTTTAAAAATTACTCCCTATAATAAGCACCCTGAACCCCCCCAATATGGCCTCTAACACGCTAACTCAGCTGCCTGGGTTCTCTCCTGTTTCCCTGTCCGCCTTCCTGAGCCAACAGCCATCTGAGTCTCAGGCTTCCTGCTCCCTTGTCTTTAGACAAATACTTTTATACATACCCCAAGAAATGCATGATCTGATTTGAGCTGATTGGAGCTTATTTTTTTGATTTACTGGCACATATTAACTGTGCAGAATAGTGGGTTCCATTGCATCATATTTGGACATGTACATTATATAATCTGATGGATTTAATCCCCCAGTTCCTCCCCTTGTCCTCCCTCCCTCCCTCCCCCAATCCTGTCCTCTATTCCACTGGTTTCCCTTCTCTTTTCAGGAGATTCCTTCCACCACTTTTTCTGGTTCCCACATGAGAAAAAGCATATGGCACTTGTCTTTCTAAGCCTGGCTTATTTCACTTGATATAATGCTCTCCAGTTGCATTCATTTTCCTGCAAATGACCTGATTTCGTTCTTCTCTGTGGCTAAATAAAGCTCCATTGCATACATCGCCACGTGTTCTCTATCCATCTGTTGACAGGCGCCTAGGCTGGTTCCGTGACGTGGCTGCCGTGAGCTCAGGAGAGCAGGCATGTCCACCGCATGCTGTCTGGGTTTCTTTGGGGTGGATGCCGAGGAGTGGTATAGCTGGGTCAAGTGGTGGTTCCGGTTTGAGCTTTGGGAAGGCTGTCCACACTGCTGTCCACTGTGGCTGCCCCCGTTTGCATTCCCACCGACGGTGTAGAAGGCTTCCCTCTTCCCTGCGTCCTCACTGGCATTGATCATTGGTATTCCCGATGGCCACCATTCTGCCTGGAGTGAGGTGGAATCCCACTCTAGTTTTGACCCTGGTGGCTAAACATGTTAAATGTTTTTACACATAATTGGTGGCCATTTGCATTTCTGGTTCATTTGCCCATTTGTCGAATGGCTCATCTGTTTCTGTCCGTTGCTTGGTGTTGGGTTCCTGAGTTCTGCTGCATTCTGGAGCTGGGTCCTCTGCTGGCGGAGCAGCTGGGGCCCATCTCCCCGCACTCTGGTTCTCTCTGCTCTGTAGGAGCTTTGTAGTTGATGGTTCCATCTTTCTGACTGACACCAGTCAACAGGGACGGAGACACAGCAACCCCTTTAGAGGGGAACGGTCTGGGTGCCACAGCCGGCCACTCCCTCTGGCCTCCCTCAGGAGTCTCAGCTGGGTTTCCAGGATGCCGCTCCACCGCTGCTGCCTCCCTCCTCAGCCCCGTCCACTCATGCCGCCACAGAGGGGCTGTGGGTAGCTGCTGCAGGCCCCAAGCAGCTCTGGGGTGGAACAAGATCATGGGCAGCGGCAGCCGTGGTTTTGATTCCCTGGCCATGGTCACTCTGCTCCCCTTGTTGTGATGGTCACTTCGTTCATCGTGTGCCTTGGAAGCCCCACGACATCTGCGTGGGAGCTGTTTTCCGCTGAAGTCTGGAACATCATGTGGAGCAGAGGAGCGGGCAGCTCGGTCCTCACCGCACAGGCCGTGCTTCTCCCCAGCTGTGGGCACGGGCCATCGGAGCACTCCCCTGCACCCAGCTGGGTGCCACATCTGCCAAGGATCCTGTGGCTCACCTCTGCTGTGTGCGGGCTCAGAGGCGGAGGAGGAGTGGAAGGGAGGCTTCTGCAGCCGCCGAGGGGTACCAGTGGCACTCGGCTAGGGGGGCTGGACAGGATCATCCTTCAGAGGGCTGCTTACTTCCGAAGCACCCAGGTATCTGCAGAAAGAAGGATGGTGGTTTTGCAGACAAATCCAGTTTAGCTACCAGTCTCGCTGTCATGACTCAGTCAGGGGACAGAGGGTTAGCCTTACATACGCACACGTACCTGTGCACGGGCACACACGCGTGTTCATATGTGCGTGAGCCCTGATGGTAGTTAGATGGGCTGTGTTGTAGGTGCCAGGAGTGCAGGGTAGGAGGCAGGAAGAGAAAGTCCCAGATGTCATGAGGAATGAATTCCAGCAAGAAAACGAATGAACCAAGAGGCCTGTGACATGATGTCAGGTAGTGGTCTGTCCTGGGAGCCTGCTGTGGACAACGGTGGGCAGAAGGCCTCTCCCAGGAGGGGCCTCATGCAGTCCCTCTCACAGGGCCCCTGTTGTGCCCAACCCCTGGGAACACTGTCCATGTTGTGGACTGAAGATGGGCCAGAAGTTTCCATTTCTGTGGACTGCCATTTGAGTGGTGCCTCCAGGGGAAGTGCCCTGCAGCAGGTCTGGCCCGACCAAGGCGGCGAGCTCTACAAGGGAAGACACCTGGAGGCCAGGTATGCATGATGTGTCTGAAGGACAGGAGAGCAAGGAGGCCTGTGGAATGGGGGGGGCCGGCGGGTCCCCAGGTCTCCGAGGGCTGGTAGGCTTTGCTGGGCCCGTGGGTGGCGGGAGTGGATTCTGTTTCTGGAGTCTGCGGCGGCTCACGACTGCCTTTCTGAGGCACTCCCAGCTGAAGCCAGGCTGCCCGTGCCTGGGCCACCCGTTGAAGAGCAGGGCTGGGCCAGTGGTCTGGGCTCAGGGCAGGCCCTAAGGGTCCCCAGCTGGGAGTTTATTCTGCCCGGCTGCAGCACGATGCAGTTTAGAGGCCAAGTGCTCATCGAATCCGTCTGTCAGGGAGCGTTTTTGATCCCTTCACTGCCCAAGCAGGCAGAGGGAGGCTGCCAGGAGAGATAAGGGAAGGTTTATTTGTGTAGCTACTCAAACTTGGGGCTGTTTATAGTCGATGAATATCGGTCTTTAAGCAGCTGTGCGAATTATCCGAAAAACATGAAAGCAATCCATTTGAGATCAAAATCCTTAATTCCAGACCTTTCCAGGTTGATCCGTTTTAAAAGAGGGAGGTTTGGTAACATTGTTGAGCATTAATTAGGTAACACTTGTGTGGGACTCCGAGGATGAAAAGCCTTCTGCGTGTGAGTGTTTGGGAGCCTCGCTGTGAAATGGCGCAATCTGAGGCTGGGATTGAAATGAAAATTTCACACAAGCAAGTACTCGTCCCCATCAGGTGCGGTGATTGGAGATTGTGCAGCCTGAATGTGCCTAGCAGCCCCCCTCCCCTGCAAGGCAGCCTCCAGAGTCCTGGCTGAATAGAGGCTGGCAAGCAGATGAATGGGGAATTTACTAGAGGTAATTACAGAGGGAGGGAGGGGCGGGTGGGCACCCCGGGCTCCTGGGAGGGGCCCTCCTTTCCCTATCACAAAGGACTTTTCCCTCTGATGGTGTTCTGCCAGTGTGTTCCACGCAAGCCTTGGTGGGGGCTTGGCTGCGAGAGGCAAGGTGCTACCGGTGTCTCTGATCAGAATCGCAGGCTCCTGGCCCGGCTCCTCTGTCCATGTCCACTCACCCACCTGGTCTTGCCGCTTGGTGGGTGCTCTTCCAATCCTCAGGACAGCATGGTGGACCCAGGGGTGGGGCTGGAGTGCCACCCTGCAGGGCCACTACTCCTCTGGTCATTTAGATGCCACTCTTACCCCCAAGAATCCCCTGATGTCCACCCTGTCCCTGGAGCATGATGGCCTAGAGTCCTCCCTGGCACGAAGTAAATGGTGTGTGCTCACCCTAGTGCTTGATGGGTCCCCAGTGATCCTGTGACATAGGCAGCCGCTCGGATCCAAGAGCATCAGCAACAACCCCGGGGGTGGATGCTGCTGAGCCTGGGCCATTGTTGATTGGAAAATAAAGATCGTGTCAGGATCAGAGAGCGAGAGTGACTTTCTTAAAGTCACGTGGACAGAGCACAGCAGTGGTCATTTGGATGTCATGGGTGATGTGCCTTCTTCTTGCTCTCAGGCGTCTCCTTGACGGGGCACTGTGGGCCTCTTGTTTCCTTTGGGCACATGTGAAGGCAGTTAATCCTCGTGCCACCTCCTTTCTCAGTGCCATGGTGCACGCCAACCTGGCCTCATGCTTCTTCCAGGGTACAGATTCCTAAAACCATGAAGTAGGGCCTGAGGCGCAGAGATGCCATCTGTCCCCCATTTCCAAACTCAGTCTAGGAGAATCCGGGTGTAGACGCTGTGTCGATGGGGGCAGCAAGTGCTCCATGATTCAGTGTCGTCAAAACCTGAATCACAGCAAGGTGTTTTTCAGTTATGAGGAGCCCTGAGTGCTTAAATATGATTTCATCCTGACGTTTGCTTTATGCACAGCCTGACTCCACCCAGATGTGACCGGCAGTGTCCTCTATTTCGTTTATGGACTTATTTGCTGATTGGAGGCTCCTCCGTCCACTGGTACCAGTGGCAGAACTTCTGCAGCCTCTCGTGTCCCTGTGTCACCAGGGAAGCAAACTGTGAGCTGGACATGGGGAAGGATTCACACAGGACGGAGCTCAGCTTTGCAGGCACATAAACAATGTGAATAAAAATTAACTAAAAATCTTTTCCCTCCTTAACAATGACATTATACCAATGGGCCCACTTAATTTCTTACATTTGTACCTTTACAAAAGGGCCCGCTGTTTCACGATGTCAAATGTGACCTTTACAACAAAACGTGCAAACTGCGTTGTACACAGAGGACTCTCCGAAGCTAGTAATTTTCATGATGCAAATTTCAGAGCAGAATGAGCCCATTAACCAAATTAGCAATTCATAAAAGCAAAAGTTCATGGTCAGGAAACAATCGCGTCTTTTCATAAGGTATAATTTTAGCCCATTGTAGAGTTAAAGTGTGTTTTTTCCCCCTTTAAAAAAAAAAGTAGATTAGGGCTCTAATTAAATAGGTTAAAGCTATATATGAAGGAGAATGCAATTTATGTGCCGTAAAGTGAATTAGCAATTCCTAAGTATCCAAAGGTCCCTGATAGGGCACGGCAGCACCACCCTGAATGTGAGTGAGTGATTCTGGCCACTGTGGGCAGGAAACACCCTGACGGAGGTAAGGAAGGGGGTCTCGTGAGGCCAGGCTAAAGGTGCCTGGGCTGGATGTAGTTGAGTTTGGGCTGTGTGCCCTGAGTTGAGGTCCACCTCATGCTCCCTGTCCCCAGTGCATTAACCACGGGATCGGCCTGTGATGGAGGATTTTGCCTTGTCTCTGATTTTGAAGCAAATCAAGTTGGGAGACTGAGACCAGCAGTGTTTTTGATCCTTAGTCTTTTCCTCCAAAAATTGAGGGTATAAAAATACTGTGCATTCCACACCGTATGCCGGACCTGACTGAAATCGTGCACACGGAAGTCCCTGTGTGCAGCCGGATGGTGTTCTGTTATGTGGCTATATCCCATTTTGTTTATCTGTTCATTACTGATGGACATTTGGGCTGGGTGTGTATCTAGGAAGAGTGAAGCCCTGAAACCTGCTACAATATGGGCAGACCTTAGAAACATGCCACTCTGGGAAGAAGCCAGGCACAGGAGGCCACACACTGCATGGTTCAGTTCATGTGAAGCCCAGAAGAGGCAAATCCACAGAGACAGAGAGTAGGTAATGGTTGTGGGGGTGAGGGGAGTGGCTGCTGAGTGCCTGTGGGTTTCCCTTTGACATGAGGGAAACGTTTGGGAATTAGAGGTGATCCGTGTACCCCACTGTGGATATACTAAATGCTAGTGGGTTGTTTACTTCAAAATAGTTGATTTTATGTTTCTGGAAATTTTTATGTCATATGAATTAATTTCTTTTTTAAAAAAAAAAGCCCACGTAAACTGAAGCAATCTATGCTGATTGTCCTTTCTTTATTGTGACTTTCCCTGCGATAGATTCGTGCATGATGTATTTCAAAATTCCTGGTTCCCAGTGCCGTGCTGGGCGCCATGCAGGCTCTTGGTGAATGAGTCTGACCGTGACCCCTTGCCTGTCTCGCCTGTGGTCCTGATGACCTGCTGGATGCTGGGCCAGGCATCATGCAAGACGAGGTACGGCAAGTTTGCTGCATGGTTCTGGGCGCTGGTTCAGCCAGAGGAGAATGGAGAGGGAAGACCCTCCGCCTGGGGAGGTCACAAGCAGCAGCATATGTGCAGGGGCTGGGGGGGGGAGGGCTAAGGGGAACCAGGGCGATGTGGAGTGTGGGGCTGTCCTGGAGGCCCCAGAGAGGATGAGCTGCTGCTTCTCTGCTCAGCACGATGCCCACAGTGTGAACCTGCGTGTCCTCCCTGGGAACCCTTTGTTCCTCTTAATGCTCTGGACTCTGCCTGTGTGCCTGTGTGTGCCTGTGTGCGTCTCAGGTGCCAGTGCACAGAATCTGTCCTCGGGGCAGCCTGGTTGTGTGTGGGGCTGCCCATGCCCCTTTTCCTCGAGTGATCCTGCATTTGTCAATGATGACGGCCGGCAGAGGAGGAGCGGTGACGCACCCAGGGTCACACAGCTGAAGGCAGCACAGAGGGGTGTGCGCCTTCCTCTGTCCGACTCAGGGCTTTATACTCTCTCAGAGGAAATTGGATTTCAGAAATACGAGGAGACCCCCTTTGCTCTTAGATGAGCTGCAGTTGCCACCGTTAAATAGGATTCCTTGGTTTCATGTTTTCTCGTCTACAAAACACGAGGCGTGGGGTCCATTTTGCAGTGTTATGATGCAGTGGATAAATTACTGCAAGTTCAGAGCACTCAGTAGGTGCTCAGCAGGTAGTCTCTTTCCCCTTGATGCCCCCATGGGAGGGAGCGGGGGGGTGGGCGAGAAACAACGGGCATGACCGAGTCTGGAGACCAGCCCCCGTCTGCACTCTGCCTCGTCAGCTGCAGGACCTGAGCCAACTCCTGGCTTCTCGTGCCTCAGTTTCTACCTCTGGACAGTGGGTACAATGACCCCATCTCCTTGATTGGTACCACTCAAGACCAAATTAAAAATAGATACAGATGTACCCCAGGGTGGAGAGTAAGTGCAGGGCACATGGCCGTTGGAGGAGAGACTGGAGTAAAGCAGATTTTTATTTAGAACAGAGGTTCTCATATGGGGGCCTTTTTGTACCCCTCACCCTGGGACATCTGGCAGTGTCTGGAGACACTTCAGTTGTCACCAAGGTGACACCTGCTGGGGGTGGACAGGGATACTGCTAAGCACTCTGCAAAGTGCACGGCACGGCAGCCCTACCGCAGAGAATTGCTGCACCACAAAGGTCAGCATGCCAGGCCAGCCTGGACGGGGGACGGCGAGGATTCGGCTGGGCAGGAAGCCATCGAGGGGACAACATTAGCTTTACTTGGGTCTACCCACTCTTCCTTTTATTTGCACATTAAAAAGTCAGATGTTGTTTAGAGGCACATAAAAGCAAGATAATATTATCACATGTGTTTTCCATCACCCTTGATTGGGTGTCTCTCCTAATACTTTTAGTAAAATGAAAGCCGCAGAGAGACTCTTCACCTTCTCCTCTCCCTCCTCCTCTAGAGGTGGACACAATACCTCTATTTTATTCACTTATTTTTATGTGGTGCTCAGGATGGAACCCAGGGCCTCACACATGCCAGGCAAGTGCTCCACCACTGAGCCACAACCCCAGCCCTTCCTGCATCTTCTTTGTCCATTTTTTTGGTACTTTACGGAGACCAGTACTCACAAACAACCTACTGTGTGGATTCCCATGTTCTCCCAACACCCACAGAGGGGAGGCTGGGCGTGCACCTCCTCTCCCTGTCGAGCAACTGCTCCCAGGATTTGGCCTGGGTGTTTTGGGGCTGGTGGATGCCCTGGAGCTGAGCTGGTTAGTCCTTCAAACTGCAGATCTTGGAGGAAAGGGCGCTGACTCCTTGGAGTAGGGTGGGCCACAGGTCCCCAGAACATTCTCCAGCACTCAGGGGAGGTCGGCCTCAGGAGGCTGAGCACAGGAACAGGGCAGATGCCATGTGAACACAGGTTGATGGCGGGGAGGGGTCTTGAGGATGAGCTGCCGCTTGGTCTCCCCTCTCAGCCACCCTGGGGTGTGGACAGGGACCTCTGAGCACTGGAGATGTCTGTCCTACCTCTCCCAACTGACCGATGCCTGGGCACGTGAGCTTGATGCTGATGGCCAGAGATATGGGCAGTGTCCCTTCTGGGCTCCTGGTCACACCCCTCAGGCCTTGCCCTTGAGAGGCAGACAGGGCTGTGGGTGGAGAGAGGAAAGACCCCTGCTGAGTGTCCCCTTCCTCATCCTGGCATCCTGCGCTTGGTGGGGGAGGGGAGCGAGTGCCCTTCCTGCTTCTCTTAGAGACGGAGATGGAAAGGAAAGCAGCGGCTTCCTGCCGTCACCCGGAGTGTGATTAGTTATAGGAAAATCAATTCATTCTCTGGCTTTGGGGAAGGCTTTTAAGTGTGAAAGGGGATGCTAATCCCCTGGGAAATGATTTTTAAGCAAAACTGCTGCCTTAGTTCTGCCAGCTGCTTAGATAAACACCAGAGGGGAGGGACGCTGGCTGTCCCTCTGTATAGCATGGCGGGAGTCACCAGGGGCTTCCTGCCTCGCGCTCCCTCTCCCTCCCTCCCTCTGTCTCATGGTGGTGGCCTGCTCACTCTGCTCTGCCAGGCTTTGTCCCCAGGGAGGACGGAGCAGAGCAGGGTGGGTCAGAACTGAGTGCCAGGGTGCAGAGGCAGAAGGCCTTTGGTGGTGTCCAGGGCGCTGTCTCGCCTCCCTGCCTTCTTTCCACCCTCCCCTCTGCTCATCCTCTTTCCTCTCCTCCTGCCCCCTGTGGCTGTCCTCCTCCCCCTTTCCCTTCTCCCCACCCCTCGGGAGAACCCTAGCTGCCTGCCTGGTCGTCCCCAGAGCTACCTGCAGAACGCTGGCTGGAGGGCCCAGGCGAGCCGCTCTGTCCTTGCAACTTCCTACCCTGGTGACTTTGAAGTGTCACAGAGCTTACATTCCCTCTATGATGGGAGTCAGTTCCCACCTTCCCAGGGCTATCAGGAGTCAGCCTCCATGTCATCCCGTGTGGGACCTTGCTGGCCTCCACTGAGCCTGAGCCTCCCCTCCTGCAACCACGCTCCTCCGGCCTCCCTCCGTGCCTAGGCTGTCCTCTGGAAGTGCGTGAGGGGTGTGCTGGGGTTTCTCCTGACACCCCGGCTGTCCAGGTAGAAGTGTCTGCTTGCTTCCCAGCCATAGGGCCCTGGGCACACAGCAGCAACACTGTGGATAACGATGAAGAAGGTGAGGACGCGGCTGCTGATGGACACGTCCGGGGTCGCTGTCAGGAGCGTCTCTTGGTGCCCCATGTGCCTCCTCTCTGACACCTCACAGTGGCTGTAGGAGGCAGCTGCTGTCATTGAGCCCCTGTAAAGTGGGAAAACCCAGGCTCAGGGGGGTTGACCGACATGCCCAGGGCACACGCACCTGTGTGACCCCAGGCCTGTGTTGGAACCACTGGGCCTCCTATGACATTGCCATAGTTGGGACAGAGGAGGGAGGCGCCTGTTACGTAACCCAAGAAGTCACCACTGTGATTTTCAGCAGAGTCCTAACTCGGGAGTGGTGACAAGGTCGGGCTTGTGTGGTGCTCCTGGGCTTTGCCACTGCTGTGCCACCCCAACCTCCACTCAGAAGTCTGCACATCCTGATCCAGCTACCCCCCACCGGGCCAGCATTGGGAAGCTTGGCCAGGAAGGTGGGTGCAGAGCCTGGCTATGGGGGTCACCCTGTGCCCTTGAGGGCAGTACAGGGGCGGGGACATTTAGGTTTCGAAATCAGATGGGTGTGAGTCAATGCCTCTGTCCTCCTAGCCACCCTGTGCAGGGAGGTCACGCATCTCCTTTCCTCGCTCAGCCACCTCCGCGTGAGGTTTCCAAGTCACAGGCTCCCCGTGGGAACTAGCAGGTCACCGCTGCAGCCTCATGTCCCCAGCAGTAAGCACTGCTTCTTTCCCATCCCTTCTCCACTGGGGTGAGTGGGAGGCTGCCCAGGCCCCCCTGCCGCACCCTCTGCACACAATGAACCTGCAGGCTGTGTGGAGAAGTGGGGGTGCTAGCTTGGACAGCTGCCTCCCCCAGGCCCTCCTGTGCTCCCCTCTTGTGTGCCCCTCCCTGAGGGAAGCCCCACCCACAGCCAATGAAAGCCTCGTCTCTTCCCGAGCAGCCCTCGCCTCTCTCTGCAGGCTGGCCCTGGGGCAGGTGCGGGCTACGGGAGATGGTCCTCCTTTCCTGCTTGGTGTAGGGCTGCTTATTCCCACCAGGCAGGCAGGGCTGGGAGAGCAGGCCCAGAGGGGGACCTGCCTTCCCTGGACCCAGGCCACCGTTCCTGCTCAGCATTAAGGCTGAGTGTGGGGGTCGGTGCTGAGTTGGGCCAGGGCCGCAGCAGGAGGGCCCCCGGTCCCTGGGGGATGAGGGAATGCAGCAGGTGTCTGTCACCCGTCTTCCTCTCACTTGATGGCTGTTCCGAGACCCCGTCTGGCCAGCCACTTGCCCAGCAGGGTGGGCAGGTGGGGCCCAGCTGGTGTGAGCCTTCGGCTGACCTGCTTCGTGTCCAGGGTTCAGTCCTTGCCTGAGCTGGGAAATGCACGGCCTTTGTGGTGGGTAGGACCAGGTCCAGCCCCACTCTCCGTGCTCTTGCTGTGTGGCTCCGCACAACTTGCTTCATTCTCTGAGCCTCAGTCCTCTCATCTATAAAATGGACTCGTGGTTAATACTCTGTGGCCATCTGAGATGGTATGAGTGAAGTCCTCCAAGCTGTTCCTTGATCCATAATCCGTGATGTGCTAGGGCCAGCCTAGGTCAGTTACGGAGCCAGGTGCTGCATTCTTAGGAGACTCATGAACCAGAGGTTGAGCCATTTAGCTTGAAATGTGCCACACCCCAGTGGGAACAGCAAGCACTCCAAATCAGGGCTCCCCAGCTCTGGGGTGCTGCATGGGCACAGCAGGGCCATGTGGGGTTGATGGAAGAGTGGGTTCCGTTCCTGCTCCCCCCTCAGCTACATGCTCTTCACCAATTCAGGAGCAACCCCAAGACTCCAAGCATGAGATTTCTTGTCTAACCTGGCCTCAAGTTCTCTCATTCTCCCTAACAACCTGGCACGCCTAAGGCCCATCGATCCACTGTGTGACAGGGCAAGCTTCTCCCTCTGGTGGCCCCAGAGCCGGTGCCCTTGTTGGTTCTCTCTCCCCATCTTTCCTTCCCTCTATCCCTCCCTCTCTCACCTGCCTTCCTCTACACCCTCCCTCTATATGTAAGCAACCAAAGGGTGGAAATGGAGTCTCCTTGGCTCTGTACCTTTTCAGCACCTGGGACAGCTCCCCCTAGTTAGCAGAAGCCCCTGCTCAGGCACTAATAATTCATCGCATGGACCAAGGGTCCGGCCCACACCTCCTGTCCAGGATGGTCTTTCAGCCCAAGTGAGCATGCCAAGTTAGGGCTTTCCCATCTGCACACCTGGGAGGCAGGTCTAAAAGCAGGGCTGACAGGTGGCGCCATGTTCAAATGTGACCTGTGTATCTGGAACGGAGTCTCTGTGAGGGCACCATCCACACATCATCGTGACCGTAGGCTAGGACATTCTGGCTCTTAATAATGTTCAAATGAGTGAGTGATAGACTGCCACCCCCTTGACTTCTTTTCATAACCCCTTGGACAGAAAATGAGAATAAGGTCAGATTTGAGATCTTCCTGGGATAGAGAAGTGTGGTGATGTGGCCGGACCCCATGGGAATGACAGCATTAGCATTTTCCTTTCCAATTGGTTGCTTCACACTCTTCCACAAGGATACAGAGACTCACACCTTCGGAAAAATTTTTGGACGTAGTGAAAAGATCTTAACGACTTCTTTCTTGGGAGCTCAGAGACCTGCCCACCACCCCCTGAAGTGACACTCTCTATCCTATTCCCAGATCCAGGCCAAAGAACAGATAGAAAAAAAAGTCCCAATTCGCTTGAGTTATTCAAATGCTGTTCCTTAGGAATCATGTGGGTAATTCACATTTGTCTAATAGAGCTAAATTTTCATCGAGTGCTAATGTTGTGCCAGGTCTAGCGCTAAGTGTCCCACAGGAATATTTTTACTTAATTTCGCAGCACTGTGGGGTAGGCATGATTATTCCCCTTTTGCACAGTGGGTGGCTGAGTTTTGGAGGAGAGAGCTGTCGGAGCTTATCTAATGAGGGGACACCAGATCAGTCAGCCACAAACAAGCTGGCAGACCCACACTTGGGACCTACTCTGCAGGGCTTACTCCTGCACCTGGTGCTGGGGAGAAGCACTTTGACTGGGTCCCCACAGGTGCCAGCCCAACCTGAACGTCTAGGCACTTTGTCTCAGATAGTCTTCCCCATTCTCAAACGTCAGGGACCACTCAGTCCATTGTCCTTCTGGAAAAACCAAATCTCCCAGAGTTTAAGTAACTTGTCTGAAGTCACACAGCCAGCCGGGGCCTTTATCAGGGAGTGCACGCTCTCAATATCTTGGGGCCATTTCTTCTAATGGGAGAATGTTCTCAAACTGCTTGCTCGCAGGGAGTATGAAATATATGATAGGCTTGAAAGAAAGAGCAGTCATGTAAAGAATTTGTGAAATGAGTATTAAATCAATGGAACTCAGTAAAAATAAACTGAATATGTTTTTAATTGTTGCCTCACACTTGGGTGTTAAAGCGGGTTTGTGAGTACCAGCTGTCCTGGGAGGACAGAGAATGTAAATGAACTCCAGAAGATAAACTCTGGGATCCCATTCCTCAAAGTACTTCCAGTTTGGAAGAGGTTTCAGAATTCTCTTAGCCACGGGCAGAATTCCCTCGGCAATGTCCGAAGACATTGGACCTGGACAACCACTTGACAGGTAGCTCCAGTTAGGGGGAAGGGCGCTGCCTGCTGGGGCTCAGGAGGTCACCTGTACCTCCACCCCCGAGCTCCGGGCTCTGAGCCCCGTGGCAGCCTTCACCAAGGTGGCCTCACTTCCAACTCTCCCCCCAGCTTTGGCCACAGGACATGGACTCTGGGAGTGGTATGATGGTGAATGGTCCAAATCCTACCTTCAAAACCCAAACAGAGTGACCTTGCTTTCCCACGCCAGCCGTTTCTGTTCCATGAACTAGTTTCATGTTTGGAGGGGTGGGGACCAGGAGTCACAGATTGGATTCTCCTCCTCCACCAGGTGTGTCGAACCCCTTACAGAAATCAGTCGTTCCATTCTCCCAACAGCTCTGAGGTGGTAGTATATTGTCCCCATTTCACAGGCGAGGAAACTGGCAGTTGAGAGTCTCTGTGAATCTCCCAGGGCCACAGGGTGCCCAAGTCAGGCTATGAACTCACATACCTCATTGGTCACTCTGATGCCCCCCACCAGCAACAGGGATTGAGTTCACTTGAAGTCCAAGGCCTGTTCAGAACCCAGAAAAAAGTGTTCAGGGATATGTGTAGATGGGGAGTTCAGGCATTGAAACAAGCACCCCCAGAATGGAGGAGAAATGACTGGCAGGAGATCTGCTGTCTCTAGACTGGCCAGGCTTCCTGAGTAGGACAGTGACTGCGTGGGATGAAAGCGCGAGGTCAAGAATTCTGGGCAGTGCCTGTGATCCCAGTAGCTTGGGAGGCTGAGGCAGGAGGATCAGGAGTTCAAAGCCAGCCTCAGCAACTTAGCGAGGCTCTAAGCAACTCAGTGAGACCCTGTCTCTAAATAAAATACGAAAAAGGGCTGGGGATGCGCCCCAGTGGTTCAGCACCCCTTGGATCAATCCCCAGCACCAACAAATAAATAAATAAATAAATTCTGGGCAGGAAAATGGGGTCCTTTTCAGTGTAGACTCCCTAATAGTTTTTCCCCATTTCATGGGTTGGGACCTCATGAAAAAGCTAGTCCAGAGCCTCGTCGCCTCACAGCGGAAGACCCCCAGAGCTGCCCTCGTGCTCCGCTGGTTTGGCCAGGAGGCTACGACACATCTGGCAGGAAGCATTACCTGTATTTATAGCCGGCTGGAAACAGGCTGAGGATCCGTGCAGTGAATGATGAAGAATTTCCCCAAGTGGCTCCTATTAGAGTGGCACAGGGCCATCAGGTGGAAGGCTGCCAAGGTTGTCCTGCTCACTGGGGGTTCTTGGTCGGGTTCTGCAGGCAGAGGATGGGGTGCACCCACACGCTCTCCCTATCTACCTGCACAGTGCAGCTCCTGAGGGGGCAAGTGTGCAGGTGGCAAAGGGTGGCATTGGACAGCTTCCAGGAATCCGAGGACACACTGAAGCCTTGACTTTGCAGCATATTAGAGGGCAACATCAAAGCCACCATATGACCCTCCTTCCTCCTGAGGAATACTTTTCACACTGGCTCTCGTATCTAAAAGCACGTGTCATTGTCGACCAAGGAGCCTCCTCCTCCGTGTCACCAGATTCCAAGCTCTAAGGGAGGCAGGATGGTGTCTGTTGTCCACCGTCATGTCATCAGTACTTTCCATACAGCTGAACTTGCAGTAGGTGCTCAATAAATGCCGATTGAACCATTGGATGGGAATCACTGTTCTGCAGTAACAAATTGTAATGATTATCAAGAACGAAAATATTAGTGACACGAATGATGTGGGTCTGAGGAAGATCTAGGTTCAGTTCCTTGTATTAGTCCTTCTCAGGTGCATGTGTCCTGGCAGATCATTTTGTCTCTGAAGTCATGAACAGTATTACCTGTCATGAAGGGCTGTTGTGAGGACTGGCAGAAACAATGAGTCTCATGCATTTAGCACGGTGGCTCTTGTGCAGTTGAGACTGCTCTGTTTGTCATTAATATAATTATTATTAGTGTGTCTTGCAGCTCTCATTCATTCCAGAGTGCTCCCTGGGAAAATATTATTTCATAATTTAAACGACTGTATTCAGTTATGATTGACAGACAACAGCTCTGCATACTTAACATGCACACCTCGAGGAGTTGGGCAGTAAGAATAAAACATCAGCACCCTCCACCCCTCACCTTCTTCTTCGTGTTTTTATTTGTGTGTGAGATAAGAACACTTAAGATCTACGGCTCCTTCTGCCACACCAAACTTCCCTATAAACAGACTTCTCCGAATGTGTATGGTTTGCTTCTCCTGATTTAGGATCTATTTATAAACATCCCTTTGGGAACAACCTGGTCTAGCTGTTGACCTCTGGATTCATTAACTTCAGAGAAAGCTCTCCATGGTCTTAGAACCACACTTTTCTTCCAGGGGCAGCAACAGCTCCATGAATAATAGCTGATATAAGAATTCTCATCATAAATGTTTCCCAGTCTTTCTCATGCGTAATTCATGTAGCAAGAAGAGTGTGGTCCATCCTGCTGTCACCCTTGTAGGGAGGAGAGAACTGGAGGTGGAGCACATCAAAACCTTCCTCACAACTGCAGTCAGTGGAGGAATAAGAATGAGGATCCAGACAGTCAGCCTCCAGCCTGAACCCCTGACCAGGGCTGCCTGGCTCGCCTCTCACTGTTCACTTGCTGAATGAGGAGGGGGTTGGATGGAGACCTGCAGGTTCCTGATCCTGCGTCATGATCTAGATCCAGGGCAGGACTGGAGCCTCAGGCACAGAATGGCCACCTAGGTTAATCCAGAAAGGGGGGGTAAGAGAGTGAAAGAAGCAATGCCACCAAACAAGGGGCATTTTATTCCCTTTAGCTATTTGAGAACTTACAAAACTTACACTTGTGCTCTGAAGTTCACACCCCAACAGCAAGATACCTGTCGGGGTTGGAAAGTGTCCTGAGTGAGCAGAGCTGAGTTCTCAATGCAGTTCATGGTGGGGGCCCAGACAAGCCGAGGGGAGTGGGACTGTCCCGTTCAAGCACAGCCTTGAGTGCCTGTCCTCCAGGGCCACACCTGCGTTGGGTCATCAGTTGGGAGGGACACATGATGTCCTGGAGGAGGCCTGGAGAGGGCTTCTTGACTTGGACAAGGGACAGCAAGTTTGCAGTTCAATTTACTCTTTGGAGGGGTCCTTGTTCTCCACCTTTCCCTCACTAGGTTAGTATTTGACTTGGGTATTGTATGAAGGCATTTCAGGGCCCCAGGATTCAACTGGACACCTTGATTGAGGGCTCAGGGTATACCTGAGGATAATGAATATCAAAAAGATAAATATCATCTTGCCCATCCATTCATTCATCCATCCCTGTACCCAGTCACCCATTTACCCACCCACCAACTCGCCTATCTAGTCATCCATCTATCCATCCACTTACTCATCCATCCATCCATCCTCCCACCTATCCTTCCATCCACCCATCCACTCACCTATCCACTCATCCATTCATCCACCCACCCATCTAGTTACCATCCACCCACTCACCTACCCACCCATCCACCTACCCACCCATCCATCCACTTACCCATCCATTCACCCACTCACCCACCCATTCATCCATCCTCCCGCCTATCCATTCATCTACTCATTCACCCTCCTATCTACTCATCCACCCATCCACCCATCCACCCACCCATCCACTCACCTATCCACTCATCCATTCATCCACCCACCCATCTAGTTACCATCCACCCACTCACCTACCCACCCATCCATCCACTTACCCATCCATTCACCCACTCACTTGCCCATTCATCCATCCTCCCGCCTATCCATTCACCTACTCATTCACCTGCCTATCTACTCATCCATCCATCCACCCATCCATCCACCCATCCACTCACCTATCCACTCACCTATCCATCCACTTATTCATCAACTCACCCTCCTATGTACTCATCCACTAATTCCTGTATCTATTCACCTACTCACTCATCTACTCATCCACCCACCCATCTACCTACCCACCTATCCAGTCATCTATCCATATATCCATTCATTCACATATCCACCCTCCCAGTATCCATCCACCCACTCATCCACCCACCCACTCACTCATCCACCCACCCACCTATCCACTCACCCAACAACTACTCCTCCACCCATCCATCTACCCACCCACCTCTCCAGTCATCTATCCATCCATTCATCCACGTATCCACCTTCCCACGTACCCATCCATTCACTCATCTACCCACCCATCCACTATCTTTCCACATATTTCCATCCCTCCAAGAAGTGGGTATTATCTCTGCAGTCACTGGATTGAGCCCCAAGGGTATATTGTGAATATAAAAGATGTGGTTCTTTGACCTCAGAAAGTGTACAGTCCTAGGGAAAGAGGATTTGTAGGCTTTAATGGTTGGAGACTGTGTCCTCTATTTCTTCCCCCGGACTTGAAGCCCTTCCTGTTGACCAGTCGTCTCCCAGGAGGCGCGTGTTGGATTAATTAATGAACAAACCACATGGACGCTGTTAGAAGAATGCAAGGTCAGGAGGGGATCTGGGGCCATTCCAGGAAGCAGGGCAGGAGGGCAGGACACAGTGCAGTATATCACAGGCCTGGGAAGGTGCAGAGGGCAGGATGGACGGTGAGCCACGTAGCCAGGAGGGCATCCTCCTCCAGCTGACCATGACCTGCAGATTGGCTTCTGCCTAGACTCCTGAAGGTCTGGAGCAGAGCTTTTAAAGCCGGTGCTTATGGGTAGAATTCAAGGAGACTGACAACTTGGGTGTAAAAAAAAAAAAAAGACTATTTACATTAACTGAGCTGAAAAGCAAGAGTTTCCTTCCATTATGCGTGTAGGCAACAGACCCGGTGGTTTCCAGCAGGATCTGTGACTTTGTCGTCAATCAAACCTTCGATGTTTTCATATCACATTACAGTTGTTACAAATATCTGAACATATTACTTATGCTCATCGTTGCTTTGAGATTATGGTGCTTATTAGGTCTGCTGCTAGATCTTGTAATTTAATGCATTAATACAGAAGCATCTTGCCAAATCACTGGTTTGTTTTTAAAATATTTTGATAACTATGTCGCAGTATTATTGATGTCTTTTATAATCCTTTGTATTCTAGATTTATGAATTTTAACCCGTTCCAAGAAGGGGTTCATAGTCTTCATGAGACCACAGGGCTTCAAGGCACACACAAGGTCAGGAGCCTCTGGTTTAGATGCAGGTGACTTTTACTATTATCAGAGAGAAGGAGACTCACTGATTGGGGGACCTGGTGAATCGAGGTCTGGAGCCAAGGCTGTGAGGTGAGTGCCTGACAGTAATTAGTGTGCCCAAGTGCCCTGTTGAGAGAGGCTGACCTGGCGGAAGCCCTCCACTCCCATGGGTCTTTGTGATTGGAAGGCTGTCCAGACCATGCTCCCCTCTCCGCCCCCTCCACCTGCAGAAGAGCCATTGATTGTAAGGGAATCTTTGGCTGATGGGTTCATAACTGGGACCCAGGGGGAGGTACTGCCCTCTGGATACTGGTACCATACTTTTAGTTTTATTATCACAACATGCATCAGTGAATAACTGCATTGTGTGATGTGTTCTTTCAGTGTTAGTAAATCACAGGTGCTGTTCCAATCGGGTGTCTTCATCATCATAGAGACAGGAAGTTTCCAGTTGCAGTGGACTCTGTTTGGATAATTTGGGCATTTCTTGCCTTCCACAGTTTTTCCTCTGTGGCTGTGGAGGTAAAGTACTTTAAATGACCCATTTAGAGCCAAGGTGGTAAATCTCACAGATCCACAAAGTGGACCACGCATTTAAGGTGCCTGAGAGGCGTGGGGGGGGGGAAGCATATTGAGAGGTGGGGGGCTCATCAGAGACAGAGGAGCGGGTGGCAGAGTCTCATTCCCGTCGCTGGGCAGGAAGGGCTCCGAGCCCACCTCGGTTGCTGATGCAGTATCTGTGTATGCAGACGGAGTCTGAGCAGCCCACTCTCTCAGGAGGAAGGAGTTCTGACTGCCAGGCCCACCCAGAGATGGCTGGAATAGGGAGGAGGAGGTAGGCGCCATGTTGAATCAGCCTAGCTTTGTTCTGGGTGGTCTGGAGCATGATCCAATTGTGTGTCCACCCACCCACCTGTTCCCTTTGCCCCTGGCCATTTTCTGGTGAGACTTGGCAAAAAGAAGCTGTAAAGCTTCCTGTCTTCCTTCGCTATATATCTCTTCATGACTCAAAGTTGAATCTATTTTTCCAACTTATTTATTATAAAACATATATAGAATTTAAAACAATAACAGAATGAATGACTAATGTGAAGTCTACTCTGTATCCATCCCTCAGATCCGATGACTATGAATGTTCTGCTCACACTAGTTCATATTAAAGTGTCAGAGGGAGGGGGAGGGGGGAGAGGGAGAGAGGGGGGAGAGGGAGGGAGGGGGGGAGGGAGAGAGAGATTTTCACAGTGAGCTGGAAGTATTGATCCTGAAACTTCATCGTGCATCTCTTATGAAACACTCTTCATAATCCCTTAATATCACCGAGTATCCAGTAACCAGTCACATTTTTTCAGGTGTCCCCCGGATATCCTTTTTACTCATATTTATTTTTTAGAGATCTGAATATTTGATTGACAACTAAAGCGATATATCCAGGGCGTGCAGCATGGCGCTTTGGTCTATCTGCATGTTATGTGACGATTCACACAAATCGGCATGTCTGTCCGCACCCACAGTTAGCAGCATGTGAACTGGAGGACACCTTCTCATCCAGTTCAGGTGCACCCGGCAGCCTTGTCACCGTGGCCACGCCATGCACAGACCCAGGCTTACTCGTGTGCAACTGAAATGTTTTCCCATTTCTCTTGCTTAAATCCCTCTTGACAAAACCATAATGTCATTAAAGCCACCGTTCCGCTTCACTGTCACACCTTTGGGTTGCTCAAATATGGAGCAGTGATTCCGAACCATTTTTAGTTTCAGGACATTTAACATAAAAAATGTCCAAGAGCTTCTGTTTCTGTGAGTCACATCTCTCAGTGTCTATTGTGTCAGAAATGAAAGCCGAGAGCTCTTTAATGCAGGGGCCCGTGACCACGGGGTCCATGGTCTCTATCAGTGATGACATCATCACACATTCTGGAAAACTCCACCGTCCACTCTCGAGCGTGAGAGAAGGAGAATCTTGTCGCAGCATTACTAGGAATGCTTCTGACTTGGTGGACGTGCTCCAGGGGTCTTGGGGACCTGCTCATACCTGGGGAATAACTGACCTGCAGTGAGTCCCTGCAATTCTTATTTTATGACCGTTTTTTATTTCTCTCTGCAAATATTTGTGAATGAAAATTAAGCACATGGAAAGTGGACAGAGGCGTTTTTCAGCATCCCTGTGGGGACAGGGCCTCCAGGAGTCAGGGCCCCAGTCTCCTCCTCAGTAAGGCGGATAGTAACACTGACCTCGCCATCGAGTGGGAAAAGATCACAGAAGGTGCACATCCTGAGGCGGGAACATACTATGCGCTCAATGAATGTTGTCTGTTATTATCTACAGCCGTGGTTTTCAAGGTGGAGTGTGGCAATTTGTTCTCCAGGGGGCACGTGCTGTGCCTGGGGACGGTTTTTTGGTTGTCACCACTGGGGAAGGGCATCATGCTGCTGCCCTCTAGTGGGGGAGGCCGGGGCAGCGGCTAAGCATCCCAGGGCACGGAGGGGCTTCCACGGCAGGGCTTCACCCAGCCGGAGGCCTGGTGGAGGGCGAGGAGTCCTGTCTGCAGCTGGTTAAGCAGCTTTGGTTACTGGCTGCTAACCTTGGTTGGGGTGTGTTGGCAGGGAGGCAGAGCTGGGGAAATGTCAAAGGGGGTGGGATAATGAGGCCCTGTCATCACGACTGCCTCCCACAAAAGCCTGTCAGACACTCCAAGAGACATCTCCCGGTCCTGTCACTGGGCCACACGTCTCATGGCAGAGGACAGGCACGTGCCAGAGGGGGGCTCACAGGCTGGTTCTGACTGACAGGAGCTTCCTGAGCCCCGGCCGGGCACATCCAGTGTGGTCACTAGAGCGCCAGAGAGCAAGGGGAGGATGGTTCCTGTCGGGCAGCGGGGCTTCCGAGTGAGTCCCTAAGGCGTGGCACTGGCTCCTGACGGTAGCCTCACGCCTTCGTTTCCATTTCCCTCTCCTTTCTGCCATGTTGGGACTTACAGGGCGATGAGAGGCCCTGCTGTCCTTGGGTACAACAAGAGGAGCCAAAGAGCGGCTTCAGTCAGATGGCGTGCTCTTTCTGACCCACGCAGCTGCGCTGCACCACGTCAGCCCCCACCTCTGTTGGGTGCTGTGCCGGACTCTGGGACAGAGCAGCCGGCACAGCAGAGCGGATCTGTCTCTTGGGAGTCTGCGTTTCCGTAGGGACAGGAGACAGTTTATCCGTGGGACCCACAGACCAGAGGGAGGTGGGTGGAGTGACAGGTGGTGGGCTGGGCACATGCTGGTGTCTACGTTAAATAGAGAAGTGATGGGACCCGTCCAGGTCTGAAGGATGCGTGCCATCCAGGTCTCCCAGCCCCCACCATTTTTTATTTTTATTTTTTGGATAGGGAATGGATCTCTCTCTCTCTCAAGTTTAAAAAGTCAAGGCAAAAATGTTATTTGAAAACATCAAGGTGGAAGAGGTGATTAGTTTTTGTAGTTTCACTTTGGTCTTATTGGTGCGTCGTAATTGTACGTAAGGGGGATCTGTCGTTCCACATTAACACATGCACACACATGACCAGATAATTTGGACAGTGTCTCTTCCTGGGTAGAGGTGATTTCTGTGAGTCGCCCCGGGGTTTCTGTGGGAGCTGGGCATGGTCTCACCACTGATGGGGTTCTGTGTATTGAAGTCTCTCAGCAGCGGGGACTACCCTGTGCATTTCATTTTGTCTCCTCATCAGATTGTGTGGAAGAAACGGGGCAAGGCCTACCAACCTGTGGCCCCAAGAGTCCATTTGTTTCTTCCAACGGCTGCCCGAGGGCTGACCTGGAGCCTATGAATGTAGATCAAGGTCCACACAATGCCCGGGGTTTCACCTGCTTTCAGGACAAGCCATCACCTGTTTTGCTGAGGTTCAGAAAGTGAAAGCAGTTGGCTTTCTTGTTGCTTGCTTTGTCTTTTGGTTTCATTAACAGCAGCTTTTAACTTCCTGACGATTTTTTTTTGGCTTTACCTCACTCCCCCTCTAGACTCTCAAGCTCCAAGTGTGGTTTCAGTGTGGACGTTTTGGCTATGCATTTTCCTCTGAGAACGACTTTGGCTGGATCCTATCGCTTTTGCTCTACAGTGAGTTCTCATTTTGCTCTGTGCTGTTAGTAGGGGTGGTTTTGATTTTCTGTTTAGAAGTGTGCTTTTCAGAAATTTTATTGGTGCGTATTAATCAGGGAGAGCGGTGGGTTTTATTGTGGCATATTCGTACGTGTACGTGACATAATTTGATGTATTTCACTTCCTAGTTCCCTCCCTTGCCCTCCTGTCCCCCCTCCTCTGGCCCCCTTCCTCTCCCCTAACGGTCTCTCTTCAGCCTTCATGATGTGCCCTGCCGTCTTCCACACCTGAGAGAGAGCAGGATTCTCGTCCTTCTTACCTGGCTTATTTTACTTATCACCATGTTCTCCAGTTTCATCATTTCTCCTGCAAATGATATGACTTCATTAAAAGTATGATTTTAAGTTATCAGGTACCCAGATCTGAGTGATTCATATCTAACTTTTCAGGATTAATGGGAGTGAATAGGAGCCATGGACTATCGAATCTTGAGGTTCCCTTTGTGGTCCTGGCCCATGATCCCTTTTGTGAAGAGTCCATGGGGAAGGTGCGTCTCCGGTGTGTGTTACGAGGGTTGATCCAACTCTCCAGAGCTCTTGTTTTCCTGACTGATCCTCAGCATTCTTTTAATTTTCCCACTCTACTTGGTGGGAAAACTCTTAGGATTGGTTTTCCTTGTTGCATGGCTTTAACATCAAGCTGCGAATTCTAGAGAAGCAAGAAGAAGAAGAAAAGATCCCTTCCTACCTCCCTGGGTTGGTCAAGGGGATGGTTCTGCTAATGGGATGATGCAGGGAAGTGGGGCTGAGCTCATGGATGCCGTAAAGCTGCCCACGGCAAGGACGTCTCTGCAGAGACAGAGCGATCGGCCTCTGGAACACTTTCAGGGGTTGCATTGCTTGGCTTCTGAATGAGGCATTTCTAGAAATATAGCACTTTGTCCAGCAGGGAAAAAAAAAAGATTCTAGCAACCACGTCATCAACCAGCATGCTTTTAAAAAGGACTTTTAAAAAGGACTCACACAAATATAACATTAAGGTCATCTGCAAGGAATTTGAGCTGAACAAAGCTCAGAGCAAAAACCGTATCTTTGTCCAAAGCATCACACGAAGCTTTAGAACTGCGAGAGGAAGAACAGCACTTGGAAGGGCAGGTGTGCTGGCAGCCCAGGGCCAGAGGTTGTCCTGCTCACTGCCAGGGCTGCTGGGAAGTTCTTCTGGAGCTAGCAGTGAGCGGGGGCACATGGTTCCAGGCCTCTCCAGGGTCTTTCGGGCTGAATGCAGGCTGGGTCGTCGCCTCTTCCGATTAAACTGTAGCCTCAGGGCTTTGGGGAGGTGGCACTCTGCATGTCACCTGAATCAGTGTTGGAGAGATGTCGCGGTTCCTCCTTTGGGAGCCCTTGATGGCAGGCTCCTCCTCCCTCCCTCCCACTGCGGTTTCATAGGCCTGGAGCAGTTCAGGATGCCGCTCCCATGTCTTGGGAGGGTTTCTGTCTGTCTAAGGTTGCCAAGTGGGGTGCAGGTGGAGTGTGTGTTTGGCCCCCGAGCTCCCTGGCCTGTGTCCTGCTCTGGGGCTGGGTGGCCAACGTGGCCAACCAATGCTTTGGTCAAGGAAGCTATAAGAGGGTGCGTAGAGAGTGTTATTGGTAGGTTACAAATTCAAATGAGAGTACTCCTTCCCCAGCCATCCCACCCACCGGTATTACCTTACTACCCACGTAAGGACAGCCGCACGGTATCAAAAGCCTTCTCCCCTCAAGGTAGGTTAAAAAAGAATGTGGCCTCACATCCCTGAGACTCCCAGAGGGTAGACCTCCCTTGCCATCTGGGCCTTCTGACGAAGCCTCGAGGAACTGCCCCACTGTGTCCCTGACCTCTGCTTTGACTCTGTCCTTGGTGGGGTGAGGGCCACCAGCATCTCCTAGCTTATTTTCTCACCCAACAGAAGGAGGGGCGGTCTCCACAGGAGCCCTAGGGTCTGTGCTCATCAGGGTGATGGACCCGCCCAGGTGTCCAACCCTGAGCTTCCCCACAGAAGAGGGTGAGGACCAGCTGCCCCCCGAGGTCAAACCCCTGAGCAGGAGCACGGCGGAGAGATGTTCCTGAGAGCAAGGGTATGAAAGTCCAGAGAAGTTAGGGCACTGCATACGACCCAGCAGCACCTTCCAGCATGAGTGTCCACAGCAGCCCCAAGGGGGAAGCCGCCCAAATGCCCATCCGTAGACAAACAGGAAAAAATGTGATCTGTGTATACAGTGGAGACTCATTCATGCACAAAGGGGAAGGAAGCACTGCTTCCTTCAACATGGAGGAACCTTGGGACCAGGATGCAGAGGGAAAGAGGCTAAAGCCAAAGTCACGTGACTCCACCGATGTGGCAGGTGCAGAAGAGGCGCACTCACAGACGGACGGCAGACTGGAGGGCTGGGCTGGGGTGGGGCTGGTTGTTCTGTGTTTAGTGTCCTTACCACAGTGAAAAACCAACATCCACTTGTAACTTAAAACCTGAGAGGAAGCAAATGGAGGTGCTGAGTGCGCAGAACTGTTCCGTTCCTGGTGTTCATCGGGCGCTCAGCACCCAGCGGGCACAGGACGGGGTGTGGGGGATGTGGCCACAGACCTGCACAGGCTCCTGAGCCACAGGGCCCAGCTGTCATTTCCACGAATCTGGGTTTTGATGGTGCTCCACGTCCTGGGTCCTGCCACTTCCCTGTGGATCCCGGGCTCCCACACATTCCTTTCTTTTTTATTCAAATCCAGTTTACCCTCCTGAGCACTTCACAGGACGCCTTTCTTTCTTTAATTGTTTTATTTGTTTTAATTAGTCATACACAACAGTAGGATGCATTTGTGCCCTTTGGTATATCCTACGTCGGTGGAATGCAATTTCTCATTTTTCTGGGAGGACATCTTTCTTATCTGTCCAACCGCATGAGTTTACGACATTCCCGATAGGTAGGCACCAAAGGTGGATGTCCATCTCATAACTGGACTGGGTCACTACTTAGTGTGTGCTATGACAGTGTTTTCTCTTGGAAGTCCCACTGCAGCCCTGGATGGTGGGTACTCAGGTAATCTCCATTTTACACATGAAAAAAACAGAGGCCGGGGAAACGGCCCGGGTTTTAGGTGGCAGAGGAGCCATCAGACCTAGGCCCCGATGCTGAGGTTCCTGTCGGGAGCCACCCAGCAGAGCCAGGGACACCTGTCAGTGCTGGTTGCCATCACTCCCCAGCCACCAGAGGAACATCTATTAGAAAGCCAAAGTTCAGCCATCTTTCCTTTCCGGCAGCTTCTCTATTTATAGAGCACCCAGTGGGTGCTATTTCTAACTTGAGCTAGAAGTGGTTTCTTTGAAAGTTTCAATCTGCAACTTAAAAGCAAAGAAAGAGCAGGAGAGAGCTGAGAGTGTACTTCCCCCAGTGCAGTTCTGGAATCCAAGAGCAGGGACGCGGGCGGGCGGGGCGGGGGAGAGGGGGAGCAGGCTCCTCCTCGTCTTGTTGGAGTGGGAGGATAGACATGAGCAGACAGGGGCACTCCACTATTTATAGGACTCCAGTTCTTCTCTGTACACTTCACTGAGGCATTTGATATATTTGTGCGGGAGATTAACACTGATGTTATTTTCTTTAATGTCTGTTTTTAGTGTATGCGATGTATGTTGGCATTCAGGAAATTCAGCCAGAGGAGGAAAACAATAGTATTAATTAGGAATGTCAGTCATGGGTGTTATGAAATTCAGAACTGCCAAGTTTCTGGAGCATTTAGTGGTAATTATAATAGACTGTGGAGACAAGCTGTTCTTCGTGTCCTATACAGAAATGCACAGTTTGATAGGCAAGCGATCAAAATGCTAATGCACACCCTCCTTCAGGGCGCCTCTCTTGCCCGTCAGCTCTCGGACTCAGCACTTCTGCTCCTCGGGAGCTTCCCGTGGACGCTGTACCCCACACAAGATGGAGTGGGCGGGAGCGGGGTAATGGATACCCCCCCATCAGCCTGGCGGAGCACTTAAATTCGAACCAGAGCCCCAGCCTTCCCAGGTAAAGTCTCAGCTCGGATCCGTTTTCCCTCAGTGACAGGTGATAGCACTTCCCACGCCCTCTGGGTATCCCAGTTAAATGGATGGAGAGATCTGCACCTTGGAGAACTGGAATAGGGGGGCACCTCCTCTGACTTGCTCAGATGGCTGGCCAGAGGGTTGCAGTTTTTCATTTCGTCAGCTGGGGGCAGGGAATGGGCCAAGGAGAGTCACAGGGCTGTCCAGATTCCATTGCCAGTACCTGATTCCTTGTTATCACATAATGGGAGGTTCATAAGGGCTCTTGGAGGCTGTCTGGGCAGACACCCTCCTAACTGCTGGGCAGTCAGTTGTAGAGACCAGGAAGCTTGCTCAAGGCTCTTTGGGTCCCGCATGCCAGGCCTTGTGCTCTCTGGTGGGTGCTGGGACACGTCACTCTGCTGCTTCCTGCCACCGCTGGACATGCCAGGGCCCTTCTACCACAGGGCCCTTGCACATTCTGACTACCATGCGGAATCCTTTATGGCCGACTCTGGACACCCTTTGTTCTTACAGCATGAGCACCAGCAAGGATTCAGCTTGCAGGAAAGGGTGAATGTGCCACGTTCCCTCTAAGACTGAAATCTCACTTGATTAGAATAAAAGAGTTAATCATGTTTTCCTAGGAAAGAGCTCAGCTGTGGGAGACTGAGGATGATGCATCTCCACGGTTTTTCTTTCATGTCCGTCACCTCCACCCTCTGGAGGCACTGATGGCAGGAGGGGACAGCTCTGGCCGTGGTTGGTCTACCTGTTATTCCTGTGACTCACAGCAGCCCACTCGGCTCAGTGGCATCCGATGATCCCACTAGACCCGAGAAACAAAGGAGGGAGGGCTGATGGGAGGCCTGCGGCCCTGGGTGAGCTTCTCTGCGATTTTGTTTGGTTTCTAATTATCAACAGCAGTTCCTCCTTCATCCTGAACTTTTTCAAAAATAATTGGGGAGCTTGGGGCCCGGCCAGTAATTGCTCAGAAATGTGCCTGGCCGTGGACAGGCTTCCTCTCTGGGCTGGGGAGGCGGTGGCAACGCCCCGCCCCCTCCAGCGGTTTGGAAGCCCGTCTGGCGGCTTCCCTGCATCCTTTGGAAAAAGCAGGGCACGTTTTCCTGCTGACACACACAAGCCTTATAATTTAGCATTAGAAAAGAAAAATGGTTTAGAAGAGGAAAATATATTTAGAGCTCATTATTCAAGTCAGAGTCACCGAGAAGGGGCAAGGACAGAACCCTCAGAGGGGAACAGCTCACGTTTCAGGGTCAGGAGCAGGCCTGTGCCTGGCACTCAGAAGCCGGGCAGGAAGCAGTTCCAAGGTCGACAGGGTCAAGCGGACCCTTCCTGAAGGCTCGGGCAGAGCGGCTCCTCTCACGTCTCCCTGGCTCCCAAAGGTCAGCTCACAGTTAATCTCCAGGTTTGAGCCCCGAAGAGGCCTCAGCTTGGCACCTGAATGTTGGCATCCCTGTTGCCAAGGCCAGACCTGGTCATTCTGTCCACTGCAAGAGGCTCTGTATAGAGCACCTGTCCCAACTCCTGGAAGTTTGTCGGTCCGGGTGGAAGGCCACAGCTGGACTGCCCCCTCTGTAGCTTGCGGTTCTTCTCCCCCTCTGTCGACACCCACGGAGCCAACCTGCCAGCCACCGGTCTCCGTGCCTCGCCATCTACCTGATCAATACAGATGTCACACGGTGCAGCAGGGTGATCCTGGTGCAGCCCGGGGCTTGGGGCCCTCTGCCGTGTTGCCTGTGGTCTGCCAGCACGCCCCCGGCCACCATGTGGACTGCATTCTCTGCTCCCCTCGACGGCTTCTCTCTGTGTCCTTCTCTCTGTGTCCTTCTCTCTGTGTCCTTCTCTCTGTGTCTTCGAGGAAGACCAGAGGTTTCAGTGCATCCAGGGAATGAGGAGCAGGAGCTGCTGCCCTCTCTGAGCCACAGGCGATGCTAGCTGCTGTTGAGACACGGCCCGCGGCCACCCCAGAGTCCCTTGAAGGTACCATGTAGGCCCGCAAGGGTTGGCTCTGGCCTCGGCATAGCCCCCGAGTGGAGTGTTGCTCTGTAGCCTCCGGATGGCCACTGGGCCCAGGTGTCCTCCAGCTCCGTGTTGACCTTACTGTAGTGGACACACAGCATATTCCCACTCACTTATCGAGTGCCGTGTCCTCGGGTGCACTTGTCTGTAATGTGCGTGGAAGCACCTCGTGGGCATCCCGTTCACGGGAATGTCCAGTGGTGCCTGACTGCTGTTTCCTGGGAAGAGGAGAGTAGGGCATCCTGAAGAGCTTGAAGGGCAAGTGTATTCAGCCCGATTCACTGTTCAGAGGAAGTGTTTCTGAGTAACATATTCACACTGAGACCCGAGGGATAAAGGGTGTTTTTCGTGTAATCTCCATTTTCCTCTAAAATGGGTAAAACTGTCACGTCTATTTTGCGAGGGGGCAAGGTTCAGTGACTTGGAGAACCATGCAATGTCCCTGCAGATGTGAGACTCAGTGTCAGGTGCGACTCTGAAACCTACCTGCCTTGCACCAGATTCCGGTCTTCCTGGGGCTGCCCCATCGTGTATCCACAAGTCTCCACGGAGGGATTTTGAGAGCAGAGGCCCGGGGAGGGCCTTCTGTAAGTTCTGTTAGATTAGAGCCGGACGCCCCTCGCAGTGTGCCTAGACAACAACTTACAGTGAAGGCACGGGCTTGGGAGGAAGGGTTGGATTCAGAGCCTGCTCGGTGACACCAGGGAAGCCACTTCTGCATGCTTACGCCAAAAGCCTGTTGGTCAGCTTCACAGACAGAATGTTGCTGGCCTCTGGCCTCTAGTCCCTCTTTCAAGGCTAAGGAGGGAGGAGATGAGGTAGGCAGGCCGGGGAGGCTCTCCTGGTTGGAGGGGTACTTCCTACAGAATCGTTCCTAGGTGTTGGGCTAACCCTGTGGGTGCTGGAGGGAAGGAAGCACCTGTGGCTTTGCAGTTGGGTGGCCACAGATGGGAGCAGTGGACACTTGTCTCATGTGCTGGATGGGAAGAAGATAGTTGGGCCCCAACCACAGCCGCCTCCTTGGCTGTCAGATCCACCTTTTCCAGATAAGGGAAACGAGGAACAGGGTACAGGGAATGAGCTGTTTGTGTTTAAAGGTGGCAGCCAAGCCTCAGACAGCCTTCCTGGATGGCACCTGGTGCCATCTCACAGCTGTGTGCTGCTGGGCCCAGCCTGGGCGTTTCCAAGGCTGTATCTCAGCCTGGCTATCAGGAGTCCATGATCGTAGCGTCCTCTGTTGATGTGCTCCTTGGTGGGCGGTGCGCATGGACCTGCTCTGTCCTGTGCCCACTTCTCTCCCGGCAGCTCCTGGAAGTTGCAGACAGAGGTCCTGCAGCATGTGGGTTTGGGGGACAGACTCCCACTCTGGGAACATCATCGTCTGGGCGTATAAGTTCCACGGGGTAAGTCCTGTGACTTGGAGTTAGGCCGTGACGGGAGCCATTTAGAGAAGGGCAAAAGGCGGGTCATGGCTCCAGAGTGGGGTGATGACCTCACGTGCATGGGGCCCTGGGTTCCATCCCCAGCACCTCAGAAAAATGTCATCACACATTTCTATCCACCACCTCACCTACTCATCCACCTGTCCCCCATCCATCTGTCCATCCATCCTGGACTGAAATAATGTTTCCAGAATAACTGTGCACCTGCAGGCAGGGAATTCAAGGAGTTGTTGAGAGACTAAGACGCTGCTTCCCCACTCTCTCTCTCACAGCTGTGTGACCTTGAGTGTTACCCTCTCCTCATGTGCTAAGTGCAGATAACAATAAGATGCACTCCCGGGGTTACAGGGAGCCTGCCCAGTGCAGCGCCTGGCCACAGATTCATTTTCAATGAACGTCAGTGATCATCGCTTTTAAATATGCACATGAATGAACAAAAGCAGACATGAATCTCTGTCTACATAAGGGTATAAAATAAATAGCCCAAATATTGTTTGTTTGTTTTAAAAACTAAACTCAAACCTACCTCAGCTCCCCGTCCTGCCAGCCCGGTGGGAGGTTCTGTCTTGGTCATTATTGCAGGATGGACAGACTCCCAGGACGGGGGGACCCAGCCATCAAACCCATGTCTTTCCCCTTTGTTCCCCACAGAAGGGTCTCTTGGACAAATGACCTCCAGCTGCTGCTGTCTTCTAAGAGGCCAGCAGTGCCAGTTCCCTCCAGGCAGAGCTGCTTTGGTTGTCACCAGAGAGAGAGTGTCACAGCACGTTCCCTCCTGTGAGAAGCCAAGTCTCTGGGGTGAAACCCACCTGCACAACCATGTTTCAGGGAAACCGAGCTCTGTGTTTGGAGCAGCCAGGGTTATGTAATAAGAGGCATCTGAACAGTTCTTGGGGAGAACCAGGTTTCTAGGATCCCCATTTATCTTCCGTTGCTGCGCACAGTGAGTCCGGGAAGAGGGGACCAGGAATGAGGGGTGACAGCTCCCCCTCCACAGAGGTCAAGATGGAGAGACATTCAGGGAGCATCTGCTCCGAGCCTGCGCTCTCTCGGCTCACTTGGATGCAGCGGAGGAACCCCCACCTGTTTCCTGCCCTCGTGGGGCTCATAGGAGCTGCTGGCGGAGCTCATATCAGGGGCTCTGGGCCTGTCCTGAGAGGGGCTTCCTCTGAGTTCCCAGGCTGAGTCCCAGGGAGCTGGGGGAAGAGTGTTCCTGATGGGGCAGACACACCTTCAGAGGCTCAGCAGGGGGGACGACACTGGCTCACAGACCTGAGGGGCCAGAGGGAGAGACGCGCAGTAGGACAGCAGAGGGGATGTGTGTAGGGCGGGGGTCGTTCACATCCACTTTGGGCCCACCTCTTGTTCTAGCGCCTTGTATCTACTTCCCAGATTCTCAATCCTGCGCTGGCTCGTGTGAGCTGTGGGGTTGTGACTGTGGACCACTCAGTGGCTTCTCCTGGGAACTTCACGCAGCCGCAAGTGCTCCCCGGGCACAGGGAGGGCTTAGAAATGGCGCGTTGGGGCCACAGCAGCTGCAGTGTGCTCTGGAGGGGGTTGTGAGTGTGGGGTGGTGTCCATCCAGCTTCAGCGGCTGCACCTGCTCTTAGCCTCTACTGCATTCGGTGAACGATCGATGCTCCTCCTGAGAACTCCTTTTGGGATTAAACAAATCCCTGTTCGTTTCTGCTGTCTGCATCCAAGAACCTCGATGGACAGAGGAAGCAAGCAGGTCCAGGGTGTAGGTGTGGAAGGGGTGGGCTAGGGACTCTCCAAGATCTCTTGGACATTTCAAATCGGAAGCCAGCTCCGCGACTGAGTGGGCGCTGTCCGTGGTGCTGAACTGCTCCCCGGTTAACCATTGCTTCCTCCGGGGAGCTTGGATCCCCCCAGGAGCCTCCTTGCCCCAGTGACAGTGAGAAATCCGGCTTCCCCTCCAGCACTGCTCACTGCTCACTGCTCAGGACTTTTCTCTGGACAAGTGGTACAGGGCGGGCGTCTCCCTCCGTGTTCTCAGATGAAGGTGGTAGAGGCGTGTGTCGGTGGGTGGCCATGAAAACCCACTTTGATTCTAGCACCATTGTCTCTGCTCCCCAAAGCTCACTCTTCTTGTCCTTTTTGTCAACCCAGCTCACGGGTCAGGGTGGACAGATTCCTGGGGAAGAGCGATGGCTTAACTAATGGTAATGTGGAGGATGTAGGTGCCTGGGTGATGGGGGCTCCTGAATGCAGAATTGGATGGAAGGCTCAGATGCAAAATGGGATAATTGAACTGTTAGCTGAACTTGAATTTAGCAGTTAATCACTTTTATGAAACCTGCATCTCAATTCATTACTCCATTTATGCCTTGTTGCCGTACTGCAGTGTTTGGCTAATTGGTAAACAGGAGCCGGGCAGAGTTCCCTGGGAAGGGCAAGGTGTGCCTGGCCTTCACGTTCCTCCAGGTGGGCACTAACCGCGTGCTGTGGTCACCTGTACATCCCCAGGAGTGCTACTGACCATCCGTTCTCCTCCACGTAGTGCTCTTCTCCGTTAGCACTTGCTCCATCAGTGCCTGGGAAGGGTCTTACAGGCCTGGAGGTCAAGATCAAGGGCTTTGACATATTTGAAATTGGACTTCGTCACAGACGCCCTGGGTGAGGCTGGCCAGGCCACGCCCCCTGCACCTGTTTCCCTCACACTTACCTCGAGGTGTTTGGGGAGGCTCACGTGGGGGCCGGTTTCACTGCGAGGCCTGGCATGCAGCACATGTCCCCACAGTGCTGGCCTCTCGTTGCCACTCACCTGGGAACCACTTGTTGAAGAGAAGGAAGGACATGGAAATCATTTCCCATGTGTTTGTTGAATCAGAGGCAAAGACTGAGAGATTAGGGTGAGAATGTGGCGCATTTAATGGAGAGAAGATGATCCACAAAGATTCTGGAAAGGACAGGGCCCTGTGAGACAGTGTGCCGGGAGGGTGTAGTGATGCCACGGGGGACACAAGCAGTCCCGAGAAGCCTGCTGTGACGGGGTGGGATGGGGCTGGGCCCCTGGAGGTCTGTCTTGCTCAATGGCGTGCCGAGGAGCCTCCGAGACGGGCGTTCCCTTTGTGGGGAGGACCCCGTGCCTCAGCATCCTGGGGAACTTCTCTTCCTGTTTGGTTTCAGGGCACTTTCTCCTTCCCGGGTCCCCAGCAGGGCCTGAGGGGACTGAGGCAGGCACAGACAGACCCAAGTGAGGGCTTCCCCTCGGTGACGGGGACTTTTCCTGGAGTCGAGCCGCAGGCTCCTGGTTCCCATGCACACAGGCTTGCAGCCTGTTGCCCGCGTGAGTGACCCCAGCAGATGGGCCCTCAGAGGAGGCAGATTGGCAAGCCCCAGGAGAGGTGTCTGCAGAGTCCCAGGTGTGAAGGACAGAGCAAGTGTGGGGATGGAGCCAGGGAAGGTCGAGGGCCTGGTTGGAGGAGGCGAGCCTCAGGTGCCCGCCGAGGCCCAGGTATGGAGAGCCACACCCAGTTTCTGGGTGGAGCAGCCTCTGAGACGGAGGTTCACAGTCCACTCAGCTCAGCTGAGGCTCACTCCAAACCCTGTGTGTCCTCAGCCCAGTCCTAAACGCTGGACACGGAGTGAGGAGCAAGAGCCAGAGTCCCTCCTTGGGAGCTTGCCTGGGTAGTGGTGGGGGTCGGACTAGCAAATTAACTACTGTGGACAAGGTAGACGGAGATGCTTTTCAAGTGCTGTGAAGGAGATAAATGGGATCAAAGGATGCATTTTTAGGAAGGGTCTCTTGATAAGGTGATAAGAAAAGACCTCTCCAGGAAGTAAGATTTGACCTGAGACCTTAGGATGAAAAATGATCTGTTCATGCAAAGAACAAGGGTGGGGGATGTCTCAGATAGGTGAACAGAAGGTGCAAGGGTCCTGAGGTAAAGTAAGCCTAAACAGTCCAAGGAATATAATAAGCAAGGCCATCCCTGCTGAAGACGAGTGAGCTCTGAGACTTGTCAGGAGGCCACCGGGAGGAGTCATCGGGGTGTGCTTCGGCACGCGCTGCCACCTTCCCCATTGAGATGTGTGAGTGATGTTGTCTAACACCCTGCACTCCTGGGTCCCCGGGGCTGTGAGACGCTTGCTCATGTAGGACAGCATCCGAGGCTGGTTGCAGATTGCCATTTCATGGCAGGCACTGGGGTAAACGGCACTGGGAGCTATTAATGTAAATTAATGACTGCTCCTGCTGGCTTCGTTACAGTGTACTCCAATGAGGGATTAATAAATGCATCGTGCCTTGCGAATTTGCATCCATTAAAAACCTCACCGTCTCGGGGGCACTATTGATCTCCTTTGGCGGGGGTGGGGTGTCTAAGAATAATTTTAAAAATCACATCATGCCGCTGTGGTGACTAGTATTCAATATAAACTGGTTAAAATGAGGTAATCGATGGGAAAGCACTTTGAAGAAGAGACTCACTCTATAATTTATCAGGTGGCGCTGGAGATAAGAGTGACACAATTTGACAAGCACAGGAGAGGCGTTTATGCCGCACAGTTGCAGTGGGAGAGATTACCACTCGCTAATCCCTGCCTTGTGCCAGCGGCTTTCATCAGTGTAATTACTTTGAATCCTCGTAACCCTGGGAGGCAGGAATTATCCCCATTTTACAGATCATGCAACCGAGTTTCATAATAGATAAGTAACTGGCCTGAAGTCTCCCGGCTGGGAACGGGGGGACCTCAGGATTCATCCAAGGTTGTCTGAGTCCAGCAGCGCCATGCTGGGAGCGAGGGGCCTTAAGCCTCGGCAGCCACATGCTGAGTGGATGGGAGAGTCTGCCCAGTCCTCGAATCTCCCGCACCAGGACTGACAATCTGATAGGGGAAATGTATGGCTGCTCTTTCTTTTAATAGAAGAACTGTCCGTGTCTGACTGGCTGCAGTGAGCCGGCTGGCACGGGGCGCAGCCTCCCCGCACTCGGGGCCTTGGAGTCCTGGCTCTGCCTCTCGCTGGAGTCGTGACTGCAGGGCAATTACTCATCCTCCCCGTGCCTCTGCTCAGGCATTGATAAGATGGAGATCAGGAGAGTGTCCACCTTTTAGGTCGTTGTGAGGATTTACTGAGATAAAGCATGGGAATTGCTTAGCACCGCGTCTGGTGAATAATAAGCTCTTCCTAGAAGCGGCCTATTGTGTGTATCTTCCCAGAGAGTGTTTTAACCAGGATCATCGTGCAGAGAGGTGAAATTTGCAGTTGCATCTGCAGGGCTACCAGCCGCCCTCTGGTTGGAAGAGCTGAGGCAGTTATGGCTCTGATTTGCAGAAGCCTGGAGAACATTCAGCTGTCAGTCACGGGTGCACAGTGGAAGCACCTGGGGAGCTTTGGGAAAATACTGACGCGTAGGTCTCGCCCCAGGAGTTCAGACTCAGTCTGTGGGTGGAGCGGGCCTGGGGGTCCTCGAAGTGTCTCTGAGCGGGAGCCACTGAGTTCCGTAGGTGGTGGAGTTGGCTGTGGGGAGCACCTTTGTGTCTCAGCAGGTCTGATGCAGCTAGGACAGACGGATGATGCAGAGGGGTCTGCAGTCCCCACACGCCCTCGGCCTCTTGTAGCCAGAGAGGTTTGTGTGTGTGCGCACATGTGTGTGTTTTCTGGGACAAGCCTCACACAAACATGTTGGTTTCTTGTGGTTCCCTCAAACCTGCCAAGGAAGGACACTGTTTTGTAGAAAGGACGCCACTGCCCAGAGAAGCCCCCGGGTGTCCTTCGAATGGGCACGGAGTCGGGAGTGACTCAGCCTTTTCAATCAGCTTCTCCCTCAGCAGGACGCCATGGAAACCATTAAGTTGTATTTCAGACATATCCCCGAAGACTGTGATGAAGTGCATCAAGACAGATGCTCGGCCAGTGTGTCTGGGGCCCCGTCCTGAGCCATTCCTACTTATGTATGTCATAGGGGTGCTTTTGTGTCTGGGTCCCCGGGCTGTGGCTTGAATAATTTTCATTGAGGCTGCACTTTTCTTCCAGGGACAAGGAGCCCCAGCACTCAGAGTGACACTTCATGTGGCCCCCCAGACATGGAGAGACCATGCCATTGGAGAGTGGTGGTGGGGGTCATCCAGCCTCATGCTTGGCTTTATTAGGACCCGGCATAAAGCGGGAGTGATGGAAGCGGTTGCTAGTCTCTCTCCAGCTGAGATTAATTGTTCTCATAAACAGACGGGAGAGAGGGGCAGAGAGGCAGGCATGGCATTGGCTCCAGCAAGATCTGCAGCAGCTGGAACAGTGCACGTCGGTGACTATGCATTACGGCGCCAGGAAGCAGATATCGCCCGCCGAGGGAGGATGGCATTGGCTTTCCTATCGGACACCCGGAAATTGATGCTCTGCCTTGGGTTCTATTATGTTTTCAAACTTTAATTAAGTTTATACCTCTCCCACCTGGACCTCATAAATAGTTAGCCTCCAAGTAAGTCATTTGTCATGGAGGGGTTCTTATGAGTAGATTCATCTTCCCAACAACATCATCACTGCCTCAGGTCTTCCCTTAAATCCATCACCCCTCACGAGCTCCAGGGCCTTCCTTGATTTTGATGTATGATCCCGACAGTTCTTTTCTGATGGGCAAGTGGCTAATTCATTAAGTTATCACAAGGTGGGAGAATGGAGAGGCATTATTAGCTTTTAGAATGATGCTACTGGTGATTAAAGGGAATTAAATTGAACTTTGCACTTTTAAAAAAATGTAGGTTCATTCTTTTATGGTGAAGAGGTGAGCTCTTGGCCCCAGACAAGGTCGTCTTAGCCTATATCTGAAGATGTCCCTGGAGGTGGGGAAGAAGTGCTTTCCCCAAGGAGGGCTGGAGATCATAGGTTGGCAGGGGCTCTTTGAAGAACAAGATGGCAGAATCTAACAGGTCTGAAGTGGTGTGTTCCTGGGATGTAGCAGTTCCCCTTCTCATCACCTGCCTTAGACAGAATGGTCCACGTGTGCACAAAGATGTGTGTGCAGTCTCCATGATGGTGCTGCTGCAGGTTTGTGAACAGCCTAAATGCCCATCAGCGGGGACATGGGTAGGGAGAAGGTGCTGTGGTTACGTGATGGAATATGCATCCACTTAAAGGAAAATAAGTGAGCTCTTCAATCCGATGCTGCACTTGAGTTTCTTGAATTGATACAGACAGGCTCAAAAACAGAGTTGGGATGGAGGAGATGAGAGGTGGAATGGCATGTGCCTTGTGATGTTCCCTGAGTGGGTTTTGAGTCCACAGGCAAAGCAACACCGGCTACAGAAACCCATCAGCAGAGGGGTTTGCATTGAGTTCAGACAATGGCTGCCTGGGGAGGGACTTGGGATCCTCCTGCCTCAGCCTCCCGAGTCACTGGGATTGCAAGTGTGTGCCATAGTACCCACCTTCTCCCTTGTTTTTTTTTTTTTTTAAATAAAGGACTTCCTAGGGAGAGAAGTGGGGGTGGTCAGAGTGGATCCTAGAGTCTCCATCCTCAGGAGATGGATCCCCTTTCTTGACTTCCGATTATTCAGCCTTAAGTATTTAACAATCTCTCTTTCCCGTGGTCACATGGAATGATGTTTCTCTTCCTGTGATTTGACAGAAGCACTCCAAGGCATCTGCTTGGCACATCAACATAGAAGGTTCATTGCTAACAGGAGAAAATGGCATCGTCAATCCCAGTCGCTCTTCATGAACTCTCTGGCTTCTTGGGTCCCTCTGTTGTCACTGGTCCATGGTCATCACGGGACGGACTCCTCACTCCCCAGAGTCACGGGAGGACAGCCACATTTTAGACTCCAGTTTCATAAACTCCAGCCAGTCTCATTTTGGGCACCAGGACATTTACTCAGTGTTCATCTAGGCACGGTGTGGTGTGACGGTGCCTTCGGCCACTGGCCAGCCAAGGAGGAGGTGGTGACGTCACTGCTGAGTTTCGCGCTGCAGGGCAGGGTGGACGTGGCTGCTGGTTTTGCAGTTTCCTGAGTGCCGTGGGTGGATGGGACCCAGGACACACCTGGGACTGAGAATGTGGGAAGCTTCCAAGAGAACAAGCCCTCTTGATGCTGTTCTCTTTTCTGCCCTGGAACCGGTTCCGTCCTGATTGTTTTTGACGCTTACAGCACTATTTCAAACTTATGTCCTAGAATAGCTTTGGATATATTGATTCATGTATTAATTCAGTTGATGATTATTCACTAACTATTGTGTGGTCTTGAGCTAGCTGCTCAGGAAGAAATGGTACAAAGAAAGAACCTTCCCCCCAGAGTGCTGGCCATCTAGCAGGAGAGAGAGACGGAGACGGCTGAGTGTCGTGGCATGGAGATGGGTGGAACAGTGTGTGCGGAAGCCCAAGACGGGATTTGGCTCCTTAGTGGATCTCATGGGCTCCATCAGCACTGGAAATCCTATCTGGAACTCTCTTAGTTCTGGGCAAACCCCAACATCTGAGTCCCCACTCACAGGTCAGAGACCACAGTGCTGGGTTTCTTTGGTCTCCATGCTGAGTGCCTACTTTATATTTTTAGAAAATTACATTGGATTGTGGTTGACAACCCCATCCAGCAGCCAAGTTAGACAAATGTCTTTCTACTCTTCACCTCTAAGGGAGTGGGCAGAGCGGATGCTGGGTTTGCTTTTTACCTAAACCACTATTGTATCATTTTCTTCCCTTTCTCTGCAAGGGCCAAGTTCTAGTAAAAAAAAATACACCTTAAGAAATCAATACCAAATCCGATCCAACCAGGTCAAGCCCTCCCGCTGCCCCAATCTTAATGCATTGTGCGAAGTATTTCTATTTATTAAATTATTGTAAGTCTAAGCAAAATCCGCAAGAAATGGTGTTCCGACATGAAAGGAAGGGAGCTCAAAAGGCTAAATTTAGATAACACCTGAGTCGCTTTGCTACTAAGTAGCATTTAATAGAGGTGCATCTCTGCCATCTTTGTATGTGTTCGGCATGACAATTTATTTTGTTTGTCAGAAATGAATACTTAAGGGAAAAAATCTTTTTGAATTGCAACAAGAATTTCATATCAGCAAGGGCCATTTGGACTTAGAGGCTACTCCTGCAGCTAGGGATAATTTATGTCTGGTGCAAAGCTGTTTGTTTTTGCTTTGCCAGGAAGAATGCTTGAGTGTATTTTGGCATCTTGGAACATGGTTTTCCTGTGTGTGAGGATATGGAGAGGTGGTTCTTGTAGATGCCAAATGCCCAGATTCCTCTCTGTCTCTAATGTTGCAGTTAGACTGGTCCCAGGATGAATGGTTAACAGGCTGAGCTGAGTTGAAGAAATTCCTTACCTACCCAGTCTCACCTGTGTTCAATAAGACATGATGATGGGTTAGAGAATGGCAAAGACTGAATCAGAAATATTTCAGGAAAAAATTAATTGAAGAGATGTCAGGACCTTCCAGATGACCTGAGGAGGTGGGGTGGGATATCCAGGTGTCCAAGATAACTAGCAGTGGGGACCAAGCCCCTGTTGGAGCCCTACTTATCTGTCTCCCATCCCTTTTCCTGTTGGTGTTGAGTTTTGAGCTCCCTTCGCACAGACCAGCTATGGAGAATGTGAAAAACTCAAACTTTACCCACCCTAGGTGGGCCCCATGGCTTCCCTTGGCAAGCATTCAGAACCCCACAGGACTGTATTTGGACCATCTTGGGTCAGGTACCCAACTTTGAATCAATCACCTAAGGTCCAGAAGACTTGGTTCTGTAACACAAATGAGGCTTCTGGGGACCTGGGGTCCAATCCTGGGCATCGGGGGGCCCTGTCTGGAGAACTAGCATTGTGGGGAGGAACACCCGCCAAGGGTTGCTCACTACGGTGTACTCTTTAATGATCCTTTATGACTATCCTTCTGGTGATCCTGTATAACTATCACTTATAGTTGTAGGGCTTTGAGCAAATCCTTTCCTAGTTATTACTGATGATGTGGATATCACAGTGGCTACCTTACTAGGGTTGTTACAAAGAGCTGGAACTGCACATTCCAGGCAGAGCATGGTGCCCGCTGCATGGTGGGCGGATGGTGGTGGAGATTGTGCTGAATTTGGTGATGGTAGTGAAGAAAGGCAAGTAGGATTCACCATCAGCCCGGCTTCTATGGAAACCCCAACAAAGTCTGTCCCACCAAGGGAAATGCAGCCCCGGGCTTAAGATGGTGTGGCCCATCCGAAGAGTCTTTGGGGCCTTTAGGAAGTTCCTCTCTGTCCTCTGTCCTCCCAGGGTAAGGGCTTCCTGTGGAGTTTCACACTGCTGTTCACTCCTCACGCACCCTCACTTCAGATGTGTCCGTCTGAATTCTAATGTTCCGGGGACCTCTGAGGAACAGAAAATGCTATGAGAGCAGCCCCGGGTCTGTTTTGTCTTGGGTCACTCGTTTTAGCAGTGAGTACAGATGCACACGGACCAAAGGAATAAAGCTGTGAATCAGTGTGCATAATGGAGACCCTGAGGAAGGGAATGCACTGGGTGATGCGAGAACGGGGGTGGGGGGCACAGTGGTTGGGGGTCCAGCAAGGGCCCTCTGCATGAGAAGCAGGAGCCCCACGGGGAGCATCCGGAGGGCGGCCTTGTGGAGGCAAACGCAGTTGCAGGTAGCGAAAGCTTGGTGGCGCTAAAGGGGACCTGGCAGTGCAGGCAGAGGAGGAGTGTGTGAGCCTGGTGGACACCTGGTGGGTTGCTTCTCCCTGAAAAGAAGTCCTGGTTTTCACAATATACTCTCATCAGTTCAACCAATAGCTGTCCCCCATCAACTGTATCCATAAGCATATCATTCTCCCAGAGGTCACCAATGCCACTGGAATTCTTCTCTGTCACCCCAGGATTGGTCTTCTGAAAGGAACACTCTCAGTTCAGGGCCCTCAGAACCTGGGGACATCCTCACATTGGGCTTAGGACCCTATCTTCCCGTCATCTGGGGCTTGGGCAAATCTGTTGGCCGCTCTCCACACGCAGTGGCAGGTCCCTACTGTGTATGCTGTGGAACTGGATTAAATGCCAACACAGCCCTCTTAGCACAGTGCCTGGCATGAAGGAGGCGCTCAGCAAATAGAACTCGCCTCTCTTGTTACCAGCTTGCCTTTAAAAACACCTTTCCCAGCGGAACGTGAGCGGTGTGAAGGCTACAACTCAATTTTCCTTCTCTCTGAATCCTAACCTCTTAGCCAAAGGTCTAGTGCCGGTCCTGCATGAAACGAGGGGTTTTGAAGGAGCAGATGGAGAAAGGAAACTGATTTTAGGAGAGGAGTTCTTCTCTCAGGAGCCACGTTCTCCCAAATTGAGTGTGGACGCAGACAGCGCTGCCCAGGCGAGGTTTCCTGTGGATACAGAGTGGGCTCCTGCTGTTTTGGAACGCCTGGTTCATTTCCTCTCAGGGCAGTGAAACCCTGATTTAGTTTGGTATTTTGTTTGTTCCCAGTAGGTAGAAGTCCCAGAAAGATGGCCAAGTGGCCCCATCCTTCCAAAGAAGGGGGGCAGCTGATCCTGGGTGGGCCAGTTGTACTCTCTCTCCCAGAACAGACTCCTGAGTGCGGTGGCAGGGAGACTGAGATCAGCATGAGCTTATCGGCCTGACAGAAGCTCTCCGGAGCCGCTTCCCAGTAGTGCCAATACTTGGGGTCTCAGAGGTGGGTTTTCAGCTTTTGCTTGAGTTCTCTGAGTTCCCCGGTGCGTTTTTAATAATATTTTTTTAGTTTTGCTTGATTTCCATCTTTAGATTCTGTTGCCCATAACCAAAGTCCCAGAGTGCTTCAGGAGGACTGGAATATCAGTCAAGACGTAGCAACATCTCCTGCAGCCCACAGGTGGTCCCTCGATGGTCTTTGTGATGCAGCATGCATCAGGGTGCTGCGTGGAGCCCTGCTGTTGGTGACCCGTTATCTGCAAGGGTGTGCACGTGGTTAAGGTGGTACTGCTTGGCTCAGTGTTTTCCATTCAAGGTTCATGGAGACATCTATCTATCTCACATGTAATCTTAAATCTTACAAATAACTCGTCCTATTTTATATTGCAAAAGAGGAAACACAGTTCAGAAGTGTTTGAGTGGCTTGCTGGAGGCTCCCCTCTAACTGGTGCCAGGGTTGGGTTTCAAATGCCGTCTGGTTGGCCCTGGAGCCAAAGCTTCCTCCCCTCGCCTGGTCTTCCCCCTACTGGCCACACTTCTGGGTATCTCTGGAGCCCATTGGAAACAAGAAGGCAGAATGCTGCCTCCTCTACTTCAGCTGAGAGTATGCACAGTGGGCAACTCAAAACTCATGTCACTCTGTGCATGTCCCCAGATGGCTGTTGATTCTGGAGTTATGGGTAAACTTCAGCAACCAGGCTAATTCACAGATGTGGAACCCTGACTATTGAGGATTGGCTGTGTGTGTGTGTGTGTGTGTGTGTGTGTGCAAGCACAGGAGTGTGCATTACTACTTGCAGATGCATAGATTAAAGCCTCTTTATAGCTTTAGAGAAGCAAGATGTTAGGTTGTGAGAAAGGTCTTGGAAATGGCCACATGCTAGGACGTGCAGGCAGCCTGTGTGGGTTGAGAGTGATCCCTCTCCAGTAGCCAGAAAGAGAAAGAAGCTCTTAGTCTCCTGTTGACACCTGGAGGGAGCCTAGAGTGGGTCCTTCCCCAGCTGAGCCTTGGGTAAGACACAGTCCCAACACCTGTTGGTGGCCCTGAGCAGGGGCCAGCTGCACCCTGCCTGGACTCCTGGTCCAGCAACACAAGGAGATGATAAGTGGTCTGCGGTACTGAGTCAGAGCTGATCTGTGACGTAGAACGGTAATGCAGGAGACGAGTCCTTACACATTTCCTCCTGGAGACCTGACCCCTGACTGGGGAGTTCAGCTGCCCCTTTTCTACTCATCTAATATCTGGAGTTGAGAATCCAAACCAGGAAGCCCGGTGGGGTCGTCAGGATATGGCCCACCAGAGGGAAGAGAGTCCTAGGCTGGGCCAGTGGGATGAGTCATCTGGCAGCTGAGAAATGAAGGCACAAGACCCCACCTGGAAGACCAGGTAAACAAGAATGGCTAAATGCATTCCAGTGACAGGAACATTCTGTCCCCTGGGAGCACAGAAGGCTGTGGGTTCTGAGATGGAAACGTGTTCTGGGTTGTGTATGTGGAGACTCACCACCCGAATCCCTTGCTTCCCCACCCCTGCCACGGATGTCAACTTAGGGCGTCTTCAGTACCAAGGAGGAGTTTTAGATCCCTGCAAAGCCAGTGTTCTGGTTGCCATGGGAGAGAGCGAGGTGGATGGATGTGGGTGTGTGCATCTCTGTGTGAGCTGTTAAGCACATCGACCCCTCCTTGCCCTCAGCCCCTTAGATGATAAATCACCTCCCTCCTGCAGGCGGGCCCTTTAACCCTTTCCCGATACTCATCCCAGGAGGAGAAGACGAGGACTGTGGGTAATGAGGCTTGGAAACTATCCAAACTGTAGAACTCTGCAATGAGGAAAAAATGATTTTTCATTTTACAAATAGTCCAATTCTAATTTATTTTAAAAATATGTATATGCAAAAGGAAGAAGCAGCCCCGGAGCCCCGTGCTTCCTAGCATCACAGTGGCTTTCCTGGGGAGGAAATGGGGATGCATTTTACCTACTCTTCTCTTTTGCCTTTTTTATTTTATTTATTTATTTATTTTTTGCCTGTGCACTTAATACTTGTGAAACAACAAAAGGTTAAAAAACTCATTATGTATTGGGGAAAAGAGAAAATTCTTCCTCCGAGGTCAGGCCCTTCTTTCAATCTCGCCGCCGGGACAGCGGGTGGTGATGGATTTAAGTGTGGGTGTTTATGAAAGATGCAACACGCGTTCTGGTCCCAGGACTTCTGGTGCCAGGGAAATTAAATAATCTTAAATGTCACCTTCGGTGGTTCCCTGTTGCTCCTCCATCCAAGCTCAAGTCTGCCCGTGTGATCCCCCTCGGCTTAGAATGTCTTCTTCCCAGAAACAGGAAACTTGTCTCTGAAACTCAGGTCCAGGTCTGCCTCCTGGACACTGACACACAGTGTCACCACCCAGCGCAGCTTGGGGTCCAGAGGACTCTTCTCAGAGCGGCCTCTGTCCCCCACCCCAACGTGCTTTGCAGGGGTGTCTTCTCGAGGACTGCCTGCTTTCCCCGGGCAGAGAAGATATCTTTGGTATCTATTGCTAGCATCTACACAGCGCTCGGGGGCACCGTAGGAAAGTGCTCAATAAGTGAGATAAATTTGAGCTTAGCTCTCATTTTGCTTCTGAGTTGAAAATGGAGCCCAGCTGTGCTTGGCTCAGAAGTAACCCTAATAGGGCGGGAGTGAATGGGACTAAACCAAAATGTGTGGCCAGGGATTTTTGCATTCTGCCGTCTCCATGCCCGACCGACCGGGGCATGTGGGCAAGCCTGGGGACTGATGATTTACTAGTCTCCTTTCCTCCACCGTTATCCTTCATCTTGACATGCTGTTAAAATCATTTAATTATCACTATTTTGCCTTGTCATTATGGAGCCACTGTGATCCATTATTTAGGATATTTCAGTGTTTCTGCCTTCTACCTCCTCGGTGGGGCAGGAGTTGGAGATTTCCTGTGAACAATACCCACTTGGCATTGGATTTGCTGGGAGTTTCCGGGGTGATCGGGAGGACCAGCTAGTCTCCATTCTTACTGAGCACTTAGTGACCCTCATCCAGCGCCTTGCAGCTCTCTACTTTCCTGTTCTGCAAACACGTTAAGATCATCACTGCATTGGGATTCGGGTTTTCGCTGTCTGATGCATTTTTTTTCTCCCAAGGGCTTTGCTGGGACGATTCCTTCAAACGAGCCCTCTTAGGAATGCTGGCCCCAATTCCCGATTTAAAGTAGCTCTCTCAGCTCCAGTTGCCCATGTTATCACGCAATCTTGCTCTTCTCTTTGTTTTTCTAATTATAAATATAATGCAGTTGCCCTTTATTATCCATGGGAGTTATTTCCAGGACTCTTGGCAGATAACAAAATTTGGGGATGCCTTGATTCTCTTCTTACAAAATGGTGCAATATTTGCATGTAACCCACGGACGCAACCTCCCATATATTTTAAGTCATTCTAGAGTACTTGTAACACCTAATGCGAAGTAACTTGTACACGAACAGTTGTTATAATGTATCATTGAGAGAATATTGGTGAGAAAAAGAAGTCTGCACATGCTCAGTAGAGCTGCAGTTTTTTTCCCTAGTATTTCTGATCCATTGTTGGATGGTGGAACCCACGGACGTAGAGCACCAACGAATGGTATATGTATTTTTTTCCTTGAAAATTTTGGAAATGCAGCAGCATATAAAAGTCAGCCATGTTTCTGCAGCCTTCACATTGACGATGGTAAAATATTTGGCATGTTTTCTTCCAGTGTTTTTCCTATGCATCCAATTTTTAATTTTTTTTAAAATCTCATCTTTTGTTTCTATTTTTTATGATGGAAATTTTCAAATGCACTGAAAAGTAAGGAAGGTTGTATGACAAGCTCTGGTGCATCCATCATCCGACTCCAATAATCAAGTTTTCATAGATCAGGGCAAATATTTATTAAGGGAAGGTTCTTTATAGAAAAGCCACAGCCCTAAGAGCAGGCAGGATTTAGCGTTTTGCAGCCCTTAATGAAATAATGGATCTAGGCGATAGTGATCAATAGCTGCAAAAGCCTTCAGTGAGAGGTGGGTGGGGCATCTGATGATGGATGGACAGGGACGCTATCACTTGGACCCGAGCTTCTGGTGTTTTTTGTAGATGGTTTTAGAAGCAGCTGGTAAATTTGAAGGTGTATATGACCTTTTTAAATTTTAGTTTTAAAAATATTTTTTCGTTGTAGATGGACACAATACCTTTATTGCCACTCCACTTGTACCCGTGTACTCTAAGCACAAGGAGGCAGCCTGTCTGTGAAAATCAGATGTTACATCCCTCCTTCTGCGATGCCACAAGGGAAATCTAGGACCACCAGATGGGATCTTGCTAACAAGAAACGAAATTGGAAGTGTGCCCCCTCTGACCTACACCTGGGGTTCTGTAGGATGCCCAAGTCCAGAGACATGATGTGCAGCTCGAGGGCTGTGGTTGGTAATATTGCGCTGCATGCTCCAAGGGTGCAAGAAGGGTGAATTTTAGGTGCTTGCACTGCAAGAACTGAAAGGTGACTGTGGAATTGGCAGATCAGTGAATCTGCTTGTCTGTAGTGATCACTTCACCATGCTTAAGTAGGTATGTCAAAACATCACATTGTACACCTTAAATACAGAAAAGAAAATACAGTGAAGTAAACCTGAGTCCAGTCAATCTATAGATCTGATTGACAGTTACAAGAAATATGAGCATTGGAAGGAAACATTAAATATAATTTTGGATTTGGAAGAAAGCATCCAAATTTAGACAGTGGGAAGTCCTAACAGAGAGTTGTACAGAATAAAATAAGGAACCTCCCATACTCACCTCCCAGCTCACCCCGCCTCAACATTATTTTACATTTGCTTCAGAATTGATAAAGTTGTAGAAGAAACATGACTAAGTTGAAGCCCTTGGGGTATCTTTACCCATCCCTGTCATCTTTACTGCCTGAATGATTATTCCTGTACGTATTTTCTCAATATTTATGGATCCACAGATGAAATATGGTCTCCCCTGCACCTTCTTGGCTCAGCATTATCTCTTGATTTATCTACATCGTCACCTGTAACTCCAGTTTATTAAATTTAACTTCTGTGCATTCCCCTGGATGATGGTACTAGAATTTGTTGTGCATTCTTCTGTTAGCAGACATTTAGGTTATTTTGTGTTTTTCATTTTTTTTCAAACAAGCTGCCTCCTTGTGCTTAGACTAAACATAGAAATGGCATAGCAAGGTTGAAGACCATGTACATCTCAATTTTACTGGTGCTTCTGAAACCATCTACACAATCACCCCAAAGCCTCTGCTACTCCCAGCTCCTGACACTTCCCTATAGGTTTCAAGGTCAATATGCCAAAGCTTGACAAAACAAAACAAAACAAAAAAACTATTATGGCATTCTTATGAATTGTATTGAATTTAAACATTTATTGGAGGAGAATTTACAACCATAAATCAGTTTCCCATCTATGAATATAGTATATCTCACCATTTTTGAGAACTCCATTCATGTCTCAGTACTCTGCATCAATGTTTATATGATTTACTGATGCATTTAAATTACATATTTATATTTGTTTATATGTTTGTTCTCTGTATGTACACATGCACAGATGCTTTGTGTGTGTGTGTGTGTGTGTTGTAGACATATTTTATTTCTAGGTGCCTTTAAGGTTGTTTGTCAATCGTTTGAATGGGATATACTTTTCTCATATAACATTGAATTGCTTCATTATTGTTGGATATAAGGATGTTTTCATGTGATTGGTTTAAGATGTTGATCTTTATCCTGCAATCTTGCCAAATTCTTTTTTTCTTTTAATTTTTTTGGTGTAGATGGACACAACACAATGCCTTTATTTTTATGTGGTGCTGAGGATCAAACCCGGGTCCCGCCCGTGCTAGGCGAACGCTCTACCGCTGAGCCATAATCCCAGCCACCCAAATTCTTAATAACCCTAATAATCTGGTTGAAGATCTTGGATGTTCTCCTTCCAGGAGAAGACACCATTTGGTCATTTTTTCCTGACTTTTCTGGCTCTTCTTTCTAAATATAAATAAATAAATAAAACATCTAAGTCTGTATATAGGAAAAGATAATTTATGTATACATATGTGTGTATTTGTCTATGTGTATGTATATCACATTCATTGCCTATTACACCATCTAGAGGACCAAAACATCAATGTGAAGGAATGTGGTAATTCTGGGCAGTTTTTTCCTGACCTTGACATCACTGGGGACCCATGAGGTTCCACCTTTAATGGTAGTCTTTGCAGTAGGTTTTCATAGACAACCTTGTTATGTGAAGAGCATTACCTATTATGCCTAGTTTGCTAAGAGACACTAAGTTCTGTAAATCATAAAAGGCTCTCAATGTGGTGCAGCCCTGTGTGGGAGTTCTGGTTTGGACCCATTGTTAGAGTCTCGGGATAAGCCCTGTTTGATCATGGGGTATGATTTTTTTTAAGACTCTGATGCATCCCACTGGATGGATAGTGTTTTATTTGAGATTGATTTCCACTTCTTCATTAACCAGTGAGAGGGGTTCATAATTTTCTCTTCTTACACTGTCCTCGTTGACTTTGTTACTCAGGTAATACTACCCTCACTAAGTGAGCTACGACTTTCTTTTGATTTTTCTCTTAATGAATTTATAAAAGGTAGAGATGATCTATTTCTTGAAAACTTGGTAAAATTTTCCTGGAATTATTTTTGCCTTTGGGGTATACATATTAGGCATGGGAACTTGGAAACTCTGTTTGTTTTAACGTTATTGATCATTGGAGTTCATGTTTTTCCTGATTCAATTTTAATGATTTAAATTTTCCTTGAAAACTATATGAATTCATTTTTTGTTGTTGTTTTAGTACATAGCAACTTATAGTGTATTGACTTTGAAAATATACCTAACAGAATTGCCAGATTACACAGTAATTCTACCCTGGATGTATACCCCAAAGATTCAAAACAGATGTTGAAACAAAACCTTGCAGATGGATGTCCATAGCAGCACTGTTCACAACAGACCAAAGACAGATGCAACCCAAGTTCAATTAACTGGCGATCTCATAAAGACTATGTGCTGTGCCCATACAATTGAAAGTTGTTCCTCTGTAAAAGGAACAAAGCAAGCCAGATGCTGTGGTGCACACTCGTCTTCCCAGCAACTTGGGAGGCTGAGGCAGGAGGATGGCAAGTTCAATGCCAGCCTCAGCAACTTAGTGAGACCCTGTCTCTAAACAAATAAATAAACAAACAAATAAATAAAAAGGGCTTGGGATGTGGCTTACCAACAAGGAGAAAAGGAAAGAAGGAAAGGAGCCCACACAAGTCCACGTAGACTATATGAGTCATCCAGACAGGCCAGTCCATGGAGACAGATGCAGACCAGTGTTTTCCAGGGGCCAAGACTTGGGTACCAGGCGGTGTCTGCTTAATGCATATAGGGTTTTTGTGTGTGTGGGGGGGGGGCGGGGGAGTGATGAAAATATTCTAGACTGGTTAGTAGTGACACTTTCTCAGCTTTGCAAATGCATGAAATTCTACTTAAAAATAGTAAAAGTGGTAAGTTTTATGCTCTGTATGTTTTACCACAGTAAACACATATCTGAATTTGGAATCGTGTCTCTTTGGTCATTCCGATAGAGTTGATTGTGTTGTCACTGCCCCCTCTGTCTCCTCTACCACCTCCTCCTCTTATCAGTTTGTCTGTTTCTTAAAAAGACCTCTCTTATTGTTTCTCTTGCTGAGAAAAAACTTTTTAGTTTGAGTAAGTCCCATTTGTTGATTCTAGTTATTAACGCTTGTGCTATGGGTGTCCTATTGAGGAATTTGGAGCCCAACCCCATAGTATGTAGATCGGAGCCAACTTTTTCTTCTATCAGACGCAGTGTCTCTGATTTGATATCAAGCTCCTTGATCCATTTTGAGTTAACTTTTGTGCATGGCGAGAGAAAGGGATTCAGTTTCATTTTGTTGCATATGGATTTCCAGTTTTCCCAGCACCATTTGTTGAAGATGCTATCCTTCCTCCATTGCATGCTTTTAGCCCCTTTATCAAATATAAGATAGTTGTAATTTTGTGGATTGGTCTCTGTGTCCTAACAAATCTTTACTCCTCACACTTCAGATAGAGCCCTAATATCCAGAGTATACAAAGAACTCAAAAAATTAAACAATGAGAAAACAAATAACCCAATCAACAAATGGGCCAAGGACCTGAACAGACACTTCTCAGAGGAGGACATACAATCAATCAACAAGTACTTGAAAAAATTCTCACCATCTCTAGCGGTCAGAGAAATGCAAATCAAAACCACCCTGAGATACCATCTCACTCCAGTAAGATTGGCAGCCATTATGAAGTCAAACAACAACAAGTGCTGGCGAGGATGTGGGGAAAAGGGTACACTTGTACATTGCTGGTGGGACTGCAAATTGGTGCGGCCAATTTGGAAAGCAGTATGGAGATTTCTGGGAAAGCTGGGAGTGGAACCACCATTTGACCCAGGTATTCCCCTTCTCGGTCTATTCCCTAAAGACCTAAAAAGAGCATGCTACAGGGACACTGCTACATCGATGTTCATAGCAGCACAGTTCACAATAGCAAGACTATGGAACCAACCTAGATGCCCTTCAATAATGAATGGATTAAAAAAAATGTGGCATTTATACACAATGGAGTATTACTCTGCACTAAAAAATGACAAAATCATGGAATTTGCAGGGAAATGGATGGCATTAGAGCAGATTATGATAAGTGAAGCTAGCCAATCCCTAAAAAACAAATGCTAAATATCTTCTTTGATATAAGGAGAGTAACTAAGAACAGAGTAGGGAGGAAGAGCATGAGAAGAAGATTAACATTAAACAGGGATGAGAGGTGGGAGGGAAAGGGAGAGAGAAGGGAAATTGCATGGAAATGGAAGGAGACCCTCGGGGTTATACAAAATTACATACAAGAGGAAGTGAGGGGAAAGGGAAAAAAGGAAAAAAAAAAACAAGGGGGAGAAATGAATTACAGTAGATGGGGTAGAGAGAGAATAAGACAGGGGAGGGGAGTGGAGGGGAGGGGGGATAGTAGAGGATAGGAAAGGCAGCAGAATACGACAGACACTAGTATGGCAATATGTAAATCAGCGGATGTGTAACCGATGTGATTCTGCAATCTGTATATGGGGTAAAAATGGGAGTTCATAACCCACTTGAATCAAAGTGTGAAATATGATATGTCAAGAACCATGTAATGTTTTGAACAACCCACAATAAAAATTAAAAAGAAAAAAAGACCCAGCCATGGGGTTTTATGAACTCTGTTTACCCTTCTCTCTTTTAGAGTCTTTATTGCTATGCATTCTATGTTGATGATCTCTCTGTTTGTCTTTCCTTAGCTCATGGAGTCTGTCACCTACCTTGCTGATCTCAATCTTGGTGTGTTTTTATAAGTTCCTTTAAGGTTACAGATTTACCTCTGAATATTGCCTTCAGCATGTTCCTTGTAGGAACTTCTTCATTATTTCTGAATAAATTAAGTTTTCCTTTTGATCATCGTGCTTTGTGGATTATTAGAACATAATGTTTAACTTGATTAACTTCTAATGATTTACTTACGTGACTGTCACAAGGTGAGGACTATATGATATTGGCTCTTTGTAAAGACTTCCTTTGCAATCTAGTATCCACACATGAAATGTACTTTGCATCTTCTTGGGGGTACAGGATCCCATTAATAACTTTTTGATTTTTCTTCCAAATTTCTACCTCTGTATCTTTTTGTCCTGGTTGGTCTGCTAGTTTCCTTTGGAGATATACCAACATCTGCCATTCTGCATGTGTATTTTCAACATGATTTTTGTTATGTGTTTTTTGCTTTATATGTTTCATGCATAATTGTGGGGTATGTACATGTTCATGATTATCCTACCTCCTTTGAACTCTCTATTTTTACTATTTTGGGGTGTCTCTGGTCATCCCTATTACTGCTTTTGTCTCTGGTCTAATTTTTAAAGTATTGATGTAGCCGTATCAGCCTTATTTTGTGTAGCATTTGTATATAATATCTTCTTTTTTTGTTTTTATTTTACCCTTTCTGTGCAGCTTGGTTTTAGGTGTATCTATTAGAAACCATTCCCTGTTGAATCTTCTTTTTCTGTGAGTCACATCACCTCTGACTTTAGAAAGGTCAATTATATTGCAACACAGGTAGGCTCTTGAAAATCGTCTGAATTTATTGGTTTTGTTCACAGCATTTCCCCTTTACTTCTCCCTCTCTCTGTTCTCCTCCCCTTTACCTCCTTTACCTGCATCAGTCACACTCACTTTATTTCCTCTGTATTTTCACGGTTTTGGATAAAATAGATTGCATCCCTTCTTAACACATGGAGGTGGCTTTGTCCCCAGGGGACATTTGGAAATGTGCATGGGCCTCATTGGGAAATGTGTGTGGCCTTGGTGGGTCAGCTGTGGTGTGGGGAGTGGAAATGACCCCTGAGGGATAGAACCCATACACACCCACCATGCGCAGTGCCTCACCTCCCAAGCAGAATTAGCCAGTCCCAAACGGCAGCTCTGCCCAGGTTGAGAGGTCCTCCGTGGAAGGTTGATGGGCTTTAGCAGATATTATCTATCCATTCTGTTTCTATTAACCAGAATTTTGACTTAATATTTTTGAGAGAGTTTTTTTTTTTTTGTAGCTGATTTAAAATAGATTGAAAACATAGCTCATCAAGTTCTGGGCTTACTTCCTTATGTCCCTTAATATTTGCTGTCTTTATTCTGAAGGCACTTGGACCCTTCTGCTACAAGCACTGGGGGCCGTGTCTCACCTTCCTATGGCTGAAATACCCTTGTGCGGCCTTCACTCTTGATCCTGGTCAGGGAACGGAAGTGTTGTGTTCCCAGTTACTTCTCCTGTTGGTCCACCGGCTGGTGTTCCTCATGGAAGCCACTTGTCAAGTCCATGTGTCTCTCTTTGTAGGCACAATGATTTCTCAGTGCGAGGTTTTCAGATTCTTTGTTCCCTATGTCACGTGGTGTCACTGTGAGGTGTGCAGGACCATGTTACATTTATTCCGATTGGGACTTTCGGAGGAGCAAGGTTGCTTCACTGTGGAACTTTTTCTCTTGTCTCCACGAATCTCTGGGACCCCCAGGAGAGGCGAGTGGATCTTCTCAATCCTTCTCTTGGACACACACTCTTCTTTGTCTCTTCGTTCTTTGGTAGTGTGGATTTGGGGTAAATTCTTCGGAGTTATCCTTTCTGTGATCCTGATTGAGGTCCCATGCCCATCCGTGAACCACCATTTGCCGCCGTGACATGTCTCCACTTCAGGAGTTGGGGGCAGGCTTATTCCAGCCCCCGGCATCTGAGAGCAGACAAGCCGAGCGTGGTTAATCAGAGGAGAATTAAAGAACACTGTCACCTCCCGGATAGAGCGTGACGCCAGGCAGGAGAAACCAGGTGTTCACTGCAGTGTGCTGACTTTTCCAGGCTCCCCTTGATCTAGATTTCTTCTCTTCATAGTCCCTTACCCTGTGCCTCCTCGCCCTCGTGAGCTCAGCAAACTTCCTTTATTCTGGAAGATCTCGGACTAATGAATCGATCTTGGCTCTGTGTGCTCTGTCTCATGTCCTGGTACCGTGCCACTGGCTGCCTTTCTGTCTCTCCTGCCAGAGCACGCGCTCTCAGTGTTCGATGCGATGTCTTCTTCATACTAAGAGTTGAAAATAGGGAGAACTTGGTGTGAGGAGCCAAGACTCAAAAGGAGGCAAACCCACGTGAGAGGAAATCATGGGGAAGTGTGTTTTGTGTGTGAGTGAAGGAGCTTCATGGGAGCAAGCCTTTGATCCAGGGCGTGTCTCTTGGCCAGTTTGTAGAGCTCAGAGACCTGCCTCCCTCCAAGCACGGTGGGGGAGAACCTTGGGATGAGCATCTCTCCAGAGCCATGTGTGGCCCATGACCCGCCTGAAAGACAGGTCCTCTGGAGACCCTCTAGGCCACCTCCCTAGAGCTTGGAAAGTTCCTTCATTTGATGAACTCCAGGAAAATGCAGACCCCTGGCTAGCTTCACGGTGTGCCCCCAACGTCTAGGAGACTCCTGGGAGCAGTAACAGCAGCGGGTACGTGTGGACGGTGGATACGGATGCGGATTCCAAGGCCTTGAGCGTCTGTCACTGAGAAGGATGCGGGGACCAGCCGAACAGTCCCCATCAATTCCTGAAACCATCAAGGGAACAAAGGCACAATGGTGTTCAGGGTCTGATGTCCAGACTCTCCTGCCTTCTGTCCCTGGGAGGAATGGGCCTGGGGGCATTTAAACCACCTGTTTGCTTTGGGACATTCCTGGGGACGTTCCATCAATGAGCTTTTATCATCTGGAAGCATCAGCAAAGAGACTGTGGGTGAGGCAGGGAGTATCCGGTGAGCCGGTGAGCCGTCTGTAACATGGGAGGATCAAGGGCGCTGGCCTCAATCTCTGGGGCATGGATTGAGGTGAGGGGTCCCTGGATGCTGCCAGGGACCCTATGCTGTCAACTTGCATGTTGTAGAAAAGAGCACTAAGGCTTCATCCCCCGGTGGCGATATTGGGAGATGCTGTGGACCTTTAAAAGGCAAGGAGGCCTCGTGGGAACTCCTTAAGTCTTTGGGGGCATGTCCTGCAGGGGACTGTGGCACTCTGGTCTCTTGTCCCCTCTCGGATCTCTGGCTCATGATGTGGGTGACTGGCCCCAACATGAGATCCCTGCTCTTGCCATCTGGTGCCCTCACTAGAAGCCCAGAGCAATTAGGCTGCCAGATTTTGGACTGGCTCCTCTGGAACTGTGAGCTGAACAAACTTGCTCTCTCTCTAAGTTAATTTTCTCTAGGATTTTGTTATAGTAACGTGATGCTGATGAATAGACTTTATAAGTTCTCTTGTTTTCAGATGTGTGCCCCAATCAGTAGTCTGGGTGGTTGTGAATAGGGCCAGATGATTTCATTTTGTTGTATCTGTTACAATCAGACAAGTTCTCAGACTCCTCCGGGTGCATCCTGATATCTGAAAGTCCCTACCAATTGTGTCATTCAGTAAATATACCCCAGGTGCTAGGTCCAGGGCTAGGTACTGGGGGGACGACAATGAACAAGATGTGTACAGTCTTTGCCTTCAGGTTATTTACAGTCTAGGGTATGACACACGGGGGACCCAGCTGAGGGTGGAGTAGGAGGAACTAGGGAGGGTTTTTGGTGGATGTTGAAAGCTGTGTAGGAATTGACCAAGCACAGAGGACAGGGGGTTCCTTCTCAGGGAGCACGCTGAGCCTCAGGGCAGGGACAGAGTTTGGGTCAGAGGAGGCCAGCGGGAGGACAGGACACCTGGAGCCAGAGAACCAGGGGTAGAGGCATGAGGTGAAGCCAGGGGACCCTCTTGTGTTCCCGTAGAGGGGCCTGGGTCTTAATTCTGTGAACGTGGAAACTCATTAAAAGATTTGAAGTGTGGTAGAAACACAGGTATTTTACTGCAGTGCTTATATGTAGTGTGGACCCCGGAACCCAGGTGCTTGGAATAGGATTATAACTCAGCTGCCACATGAGGAACTCGCCTACCTCACTGAGCCGACTCCCTCTCAGATTTCTCATCTATAAAGTGGGGATAACAACACTCCTTATATCAAAGGCCATCTTCAGTGTAAAATGTGTGTCTACCTGTGTGTGAATTTGTACCACAGACACTCAGTGCTCAAAGACAACCTATGATGTCACCAGCCCCTCTATAGGTGACGCGGTGATCAAACTGAACGCCCTCGAATCCTTAGCTGGAACTCGGCTGTCTCCGTAGAGGAGGCTGGAGAGGGCTGGCTGGTTGACCTAGGCCGGTTTTCAGCTTCTTTCTCACTAGCTGTTCTGAGCAGCTCACTGGGCCAGCAAAGAAGAGCCCAGGCATGTTGGGGCTCATCTGATGGCAAGGGGAGGGAGGCCCTGAGTGCCTGCAAAGCCATTTCCAGCTCGAGGTGCAGGAGGACAAGAGTCAAGGCGAGCTGCAGCCGCTGCTGGATAAAACAGTAACGATTTGGATGAAACTTGTGCAAAGAGAAGCCCAAGCCATTTCTGAGCTCCTCTGGAGGAACTCTGGAGGCTTAATCCATCACTGGAAGGTAGAAATTTAGCACTCGCTGCTTATCTCTCAGAGAAGAGTAGCCCAGAGAGGGGCCCCGGGGTGCGGGGTCGCGGCGGCACGCGGGGGTGCTGGGGTGTGATTTATTAGAATGTGCGCAGTCCTCTTGGCTTTTTGCACTTTGATCAGTGCTGGGAGCCAAGCAGGCCCAGCTACTTTGCATACTAATAAAGATTGGTGCATGTAATTATTCAGCAGTCACACTGCTATTCCTCGGAGATAAATCACCCCGGTTTATTTACCCTTCTTCCCTCAAGTTATTTTAAGATGCTTTTAATACTCCGCACCTCAGGTGGAGGGGAAGTAGCCAACTTCTTTAGTTTTCAGTGGTGAGGGTTCCGCTGGGCTCTGATCACATTTTCAAGGGGTCCCCCTGGCCCCAGTGGTCCCCGCCACCACCCTTGCCTCTTCAGGGTGGCCCTTGTGTGTTCCTGACAGCAGGCATAGTGACAGGTGACTTGACCTGGGCCAGCACCTCTTTTGGAGGCGGGAGCTTTTGGAATCAGGAGTAATTAGAACTTGAGGACTGAGACTTGTCTGCCTTCCTGTTCTTCAAGAGATTTTATTCCCCTCCTTCAACCAGAGTCCTGGGGACGAGACAGTGTGCGGCATGGTCCTGTCTCCAAGGGCCACACACAGACACCCTTCCCCCAGGAGCTTCTAACCCCAGCCCAGATTTTGCCCAATTTTATCCACTTTGTAAACCCAGCAGTGTATCCGCCCACCCTGTATGCCATCCAGGGTGGACTGGACTTCATCACTAGGGATACGATCAGCTAATTCACTTGTGCCCCCCAACCTTAGGCCTTTGTCCTTGGAGGTCATAATCCAGGATGCCTGCCTTCTTTCTGTGGGCACCAGAAATAACAAATCCATGCTTCAGCTTTTAAGTAACTCTGGGGTCAGTGGACCCTTGACATTAGTTCCTATGATCTTTTGAGCAGCAAAGTACGGGACATTCAAAGACCAACAGGGCACAGTGGTGGTCACTGTAAGATCATGGAGTGGCTGAGCAATGTGGGAGATGAGGCTTGATTCGTAGGGTCTCAGCCTTCTTGATGAGGGGATAGAGGAAGCACAGTGGGAGTGGGGGGCGGCAGGACAGACGCGGTCCCTCTGCAGAGGCCCTGGAACACAGCGTCAGTGTGCGGAGTCCCTCTGGCCATTCTCTGCCACGTGCAGAGCGCTCCAGCAGCTTGGTGGGGTCACTGTTGAATGCATCGCCAGTTTGCGTCTCCCCGTTTATTTTCTGGGACTTTCCACAAGAGAAGGAAATGTATTTGGGTGGTAAATCTGATCAGTTGAAGCCTATCTTGTTCTAGAAGATGTGCGTGAAAATGTAGCCCACACCAAGGTGATTTCCGGGTGCTAGTGTCCCCGAGTCTCTGGGCAGAGGCTGGCTCGTCCAGTACCCGGGAGCCTGCCCTCTGATTTCCCTGGTCCTCCTTCCTTTGTGCCGGTGAGTCATGATGTGGAGATGATTTAAGACCTCGCCTGGGTGGGAGGGAGTTAGTCATTAAAAATGTATTTTCTCTGGGAGTTTGTTTTTAAAACTTTGGGCCAGAAAATATGTACAGGAATGTTTGGCTTTTAATAATTAAATCTTGCATTGTTTTAATTTACTCCAGAGTGTCTCTCTGGAGGAAAATAAAGTTGCAAATCCAATATTTATGTCTTTCCTAAAGCATTGGTTGCCAAATGAAATGAGTTCTGCTATTTTTTTCCCTCGATGGTTGATTTGTCTCCAGAGGGCTCCCTTTTGAATCTGCAGGAAGGACTTAATGTTCTGTGAGAGCAGGCGGAATCACGGGGCCAGGGCAGGAGGACATGCGTGTTCTTGGTCTAGGCGGACACAGGTTAGGGCGTGTTTCCCCAAGTCCCACCCTGCAGGTGGCCAGCATCTCCTTCACCCCACTCTGCACCACACACAGTCCGTTTCCACGAGGGAGGAGAGGCTGAGTGTCCTGTGCAAAACTGGCCATTTGTCCCAGAGCTTTAGGCTGCTGCTCTGTCCCACCTCCACCAGCCGGCCCCATGGGGGACGTCCAGACATGTAGAACATGGGGAGCATCCAGCCCCCAGAGTCAGGATTGGGGGTGTTTTCTGACTCTGCGATTCTGAGCACCAAATCCATCCTTGGGTAGCTTCCACACATGCTCCCCAAATGGGATGCACACCTACGGGTGCCTCAGAGACAACCAAGACCTGTTTAAACAGAGAGGGGAGGTGGGCCAGGCCCCTCTATAAGGTGCAGTTGGAACCTCTGGTCTCTGCTGAAGCTGTTTGTGGGGAAGAAATAGCTTCTGTTACTGCTGCTTGTGTTATGATTCACTTTCCAATTCAGTCCTTCCTTGAGAGCCTCTGGGGCAGGGGCCGGGGTAGGGGCAGGGACAGGGGCATTCTTTCAGAACTGAGGCCTTTCCTGCCCTGAGCATGGGCATCCGTGGCCTGCTCATAAAGGCAGTTGGACCTGATGGAATGCTGTCCCAGCTGCTTCCTAATACCCCTGCTCTCCTTCCATTCACGGGGAGCACAGGAAGCAGCTGAGAAGGACACATGTGCCTTCTCCCTGACACCCAGGACAGAAAGATGATGTTGAAAAGCCCAGTTTCCAGGGAAGAGCCAAGTGGCATCCTGAGGTTCATCCCTGGGTGGAGACTTGACTTCTGTGGGCCTCAGTAGCCTCACCTGTCAAACAGGGATGGTACTATTTGGCAGACGAGTCCCCTAATGCTCATGCCAAGGACGTGGCACAGACTTGGCACTGGGAAGACACTCAACAAGGCTTCTTTAGAACAGATGTGTGGCTGCATCTAACGCCACCTTTGGAATCCCACAGATTTGGGTTTAAGCTCTAGCACTGTGACTTAACACTATTTGTGGCCCTGGGATGCCACGTCTAAGCCCTACCTTCCCACCTTCTGGGGGGCGGGGGAGCAGTACCCAAACTCAGAGGAATTTTTAAGCATTAAACTTGATGATAAGTCTAAAGGGCCCACCACGTGGCCAGTTCCTGTTGTTTAAAAATGGAGGGGACAAAGTAGGCTGGCTGCTGTACAGGCTACCGAAACCATGTGTGGCCTGTTCTGAGGCTGCCTCTTAGGATCCCTTGTTCCCCAAAACTGCAGAGCAGTCATGTTGGAGTGGAGTGAGGAGAGAAACATGATCCTCGTGGATTGGAACGTGCAGGACTTCATTCCTTCCTTGCACTTCATTCATGCGTTCATTCTAAGTTCATTCAGAAAACAGGGTTGGGCCGACGAAGTGTCTGGTATTGTCCTCGGGGCTGGAGATGAAGGACAGGAAGCTTCAGCCCCTCCTCTCAGGCTGAAGACAGCAGGTTTTAGACATCTTCACATACAGATTCCTTTAATAGTCCAGGGAAGATGATATTTCTCTGCCTGGCAGTGGTGTGTGGGGGGGGATAATCCTCACAGACATTTAGTTTCTGATTTTAGGCTGTTACTAGACCCAGCTGCTCCCAGCTTGCTCTGCATGGTGCATCTGAGGATTTCCTAGTTTTCATGGAGGAATACCCCCCTTCTTTAAGAAACTGACCCCTCCATTTCAACTACATGTTTTTTTTAGTTGCCGGGAGCTGGTGTGTTCACAAATGCTTCCCTGATACACATTCAGATACGTGGTTACCCCACACTCCTCCTGCCATCGGCTGGTCCTGGGCAGGTGCAGGCTTGCCCAGTGGGAACCCACCTGTGTGTTCACACAGCCTGAGAGCAGATCAGTTCCCTCTGGAAGAATAATCTACGAGATGGTTGCCCCAGGCCAGGACTCCTGCATTTGGGAAGAAACAAGTCTGTCATCGTTGAGAGTGAATCCAGTGTCATGGTTTGGACCTGGAATGTTTCCCAAAGCCTCTTGTATTGAGAGCTGGGTCCCCAGTGGGGGCAGTGATCAGAGGTGGGAATTTCAGGAAATGATTGGATCATGAAGGCTCAAGTGGATTAATCCATTTGATGAATTAATAATTTGAATGGACTTCTGGGGTTGGTGGAAACTATAGGCAGGTGGAGCAGGGTTGGTAGACCACTAGAGTCGTACCCTTGGGGATGGTGACTTGTCTCGGCCCCTGCCCCTCTCTCTTTCTGCTTCCTGGTTGCTGTGAACTGAGCAGCCTTACTCTGCCATGCCCTTCCACCATGATGAGCTGTGTTCAGGCCCAAACCATTGGAACCAGCTGATTATGAATTTAAACCTCTGAAATCATGAGACAAAAACAAATCTGTCTTTTCTGAGTTGTTTTTCCTCAGTATTCAACACAGTGATGAGCACCTGACTAATACACCCACCTTTGTAGAAAAGCAGAGGACTGATGCTGAACGAGGTGTGTGTGTGTGTGTGGGGGGGATCAAGAGGACCTGGCTGTACTTGAGTCCCCTGCTTCATTGATTCCTGAGATCCAGCTGAACTATGCTCCCACCCGAGGCTGATTCTTCAGCCCGGTGGATCCTGTGAGTTGTCACATTCTACTTCTGCCCAACATCGCTTGAGCTCAACTTCTTTCTTTTGCTACCCAAACCATCTTGATGGGTATGGCATTTAGGGAGCAGTTTCTGAACTTCAGCAAGACGCAGAAAACCAGACTTTACAGGAAAACAATCCCTTTCTCAAAGAGCATCAAAAAGAAATACCTGGGACAATCTAACCAACGATGTGAAAGACCCTGACAACGAAAACTCTAGAAGGTTGAAGAGAGATATTGAAGAAGACCTCAGAAGATGGAGAGACCACCCATGTTCATGGACAGAAGAATTAATATTGTTAAAATGGCCACACTACCAAAGGCAATATACAGATTCAGTGCCATCTCCATACAAATTCCAATGACATTCTTCATAGAACTAGAAAAAAAAAAAACAGCCCTAAAATTCATTTGGAAAAATAAAAGACCCAGATTAGCCAAAGCAATTCTAAGCCAAAAAAGTAATGCTGGAGGTATCATAATACCTGACTTCAAATTATACCACAGAGCTATAGTAACAAAAACTGCATGGTACTGGCCTAAGGACAGAACACAGACCCAATGGTGCAGAATAGAAGGCACAGAGACAAACCCACACATCTACAGTCATCTGATCCTTGATGAAGGTGCAAAAACATGCATTGGAGAAAGGGCTGACTTTTAAATAAATGGCTGGGAAAACTGGATATCCATACGTAGAAGAATGAAACCTCTCAACCTGCACACACACACACACACACACACACACACAAATCAACTCAAAAAGGACCCAAGACCTAGAAATTGAATCAGAAACTATGCAACTCCTAGAAGAAAATGTAGGGTCAGCACTCCAGCATATGGGCAACAACTCTCTTAATAGAACCCCTAAAGCTCAGGAAATAATGCAAACAGTTAATAAATGGGATGGCATCAAGTCAGAAATCTTCTGCACAGCAAAGGGAACAATGTGAATGTGAGTAGAAAAACCTACAGAGTGGGAGAAAAATCTCTGCTAGCTACTCTTATGACAAAGGATCAATATCTAGAATATATATATAAAGAACTCATAAAAACTTGCCATTAAAAAATCAAATAACCCAGTTAATAAACAGGCAAATGAATTAAACAGAGACTTCTCAAAAAGAAGAAATACAAATGGCCAACAAATATATGAAAAATTGATCAATACTATTCGCCATTAGGGAAATGCAGATCAAAACCACACTCAGCTTGCGTCTGACAGCAGTTGGAATGGCAGTTGTCAAGAACACAGACAATAGTAAATGCTGGAGAGGGTGTGAAGAGGAAGGAGCACTTCTACACTGTTGGTGGCACTGTAAATTGGTCCAACCACTTTGGAGCAGCATGGAGGCTCCTCAAAAGACTAGGCATGGAGCCACCGTATGACCCAGCTACGCCACTCCTCAGTATTTGTCCTGAAGAATTAAAGTCATCACACTACAGTGACACAGGTATAACCCATGTTTACAACAGCATGATTCACACCAGGCAAACTATGGAACCAGACGAGGTGCCCCTCATTGGATGAATGGATGAAGAAAATTGGCGTATATACACAATGTAGATTCATTCAGCCATGAGGAAAAATGAAATTATGTCATCAGCAGGAAAATGGACAGAACTTGAGACTGTGATGTTAAGTGAAATAAGCCAAACCCAGAAAGTCAAGGGCCGGGCTGGGGCTGTAGCTCAGTGGCAGAGCATTTGCCTAACACGTGTGAGGTACTGGGTTTGATCCTTGGCACCACGTTAAAAAAATAAAACAAAGGAATGCTGTCCATCTACAATTACAAAAGAAAAATAAAAATAAAAGAAAGTCAAGGGTCTTATGGTTTTTTTCTCATATGTAGAAACTAGAGAGGAAAAAAGGAAAAGAAAGATGGCGGCGGATCTCATGCAAATCAAAGGGAGATCGATAGAGAAAAGGGCTCAGGGGAGGGGGAGACAAAGCAAGGGGCTATTGGGGAGTAATATTGGCCAAATTATATTGTTATATTTTGTGCCTCTATGAATTTGTAACAACAAATCCCATCGTCATGTATGCTCCAAGGCACCAGTGAAAATGTGGAATAAGAAAGGAAACTGGGTTCTGAGGCTTAGTGTCATCCTTGTGGTGATAGAAGGAGCATCGGATGTCACAGCTAGGGGCACTCAAACAGGAACTCCCCCAAGAGTGGCTCCTCTGTGCCCCTCGGGAGAAGTAGGGCTCCTTCTGATCAGTGAGTGAGTGTGAGAGGGACCCAGCTGAGGGGTGCCCGCCTGGTTGAGTCACCTGGCAGAATAACGAGAACTCACCACTGGGCATCACTTCCTCACCTCCCAGTGTGGAAGGGCGAGTCTTGAGTGAGACAGATGCCACCTCTGGTCTGTGTGTGACAAGTCCCACATTCACCCCTCTCCCTCCTCCCAGGCCTCCTGACACTTCCTGTCTGACAGGAAGCCTCCTTAGCTACGTGTGTCGGACACTTTCCTGGCCATCTCCTCCCAGGGGACAATATTGTCTCCTTCCTTAAGGATGCAGGCTCCTCTGACACCCCGTCTTCCTCAGTTCACCCCCGAAGCCCGTGCATGACGCCTTTGTACCATCAGCCCCTGTTTAGGAGGCTCCTGCCACCTGTTGGGTCCCGACAGGTTTCCTTATGGACGTCATGTCCTCTGCTCTTTACAGTGTCCCCACGAGGGAGGCCATGTGGCCCTCGGTTTCAGATGAGAAGACATCTGTCCGAGGGGCGTTGGAGCATTGACCTGGCGCAGTCAGAGCCTGGGACAGCTCCTGGCTGGGAACATCCCGGCATCGGAGACACACGTGACACTCCCAGAGCCCAGGGTGAGGTGACAGCCTGCTTCTGCTCTGCCTCTTCGCAGCTGGGGAAACTGAGGCAGAAAGTTGTCACACAGTGTGTAGGGACTTCGGCCAGGCTTGGCGTCCGTGCTCTTTTCTGTTGTTGACCCTGGATCTCTCTGAGGTGGAGTGACCACCTTCTGCTGATGTCCTCCGGGGGACCCTTCATCTCTGCCTGCTTTCCAGAGGGCACAGGTCTCAAAGCAGGGAAGCAGGGACTCTGGTGGGGCTGCCACTGCTGTGACGCGCAGGTCACAGGGCCGAGCTGATTGCCAGCCCTGTAAGGAGGCGGGCCTGCGTGGGGCCCTCTCCAGTTGGCTCTCCAGTTAATCTCTCTCCTCTGAGTCGGGCCCCCAGCTGACAGTTGTCATGGTTGCGGGGCTGGTGCATGGGGTATTTTAGAGTTCCATGCATGAGAGCAGGTGGAGGAATTTGGGGCTAATCAAGCTGACATTATCCCAGACATGATCACTCTGTGGTCCAGAACGTTTGGAGCAATATGGGGCCCATTAGGGTTCTGGGTCCTCGAGGACCCCTGCTGTCTGCTGGGCCGTGGTTGCTGTTGTGCATCAGGAAGGCGTGGGGTCTTTGTGCCTTGGTGGAAGTAAGGAAAGTACTGGCTTGTGCTGCAGGCTGTCTGTCTTCAGTAACTAGACATGTCTGCTGCAAGCCCAGGCTGGACCAGATCTGACACCTGGAGCTAGGCTGCGGTGGGGAGCAAAGGAGGCGTCCCCTGTCCTCCCGGGGCCGTTGATCTGGAGGGGAGAATGAGTAATCAGATTTCCACCGTAATGAATGCATGGAACAGTTTGTTAATTTGATTTAGTAAATGCTTATATCACATTTGCCACGTGAATGCATTATCCTAGATACTGTGATCCTCAAAAATTCCCCTTTAAGATGGGCATTGCTGGGCTAGGGTTGTGGCTCATCAGTGAAGCCCTTGCCTGGACTGTGTGAGGCACTGGGTTGGATTCTTAGCACTGAATATGAATAGATCAAATGAATGTCCATTGACAATTAAAAAAAAAAGAGATGGGTATTGTTGTTGTTATTTTGGCTCCGTCTATATTGTGCAGATGAGGAGACTGAGACGTAGAGGGTAAGTGAGCTGCTCGGGTGGAGTGGAGACCTGTACCTCCCAGCCTTCCTCTGGAGTCCATGCTCTCAGCACTTGGGACACCACCTCCCTGCTGAGACTGTCATAATGGGGGCATCTCTGGGGTTTGGAGAGACTTCCTTGTGAGGTGGCTTTTGGGCAAGAGTCAAAACAGGAAAAAGGAACACAGCTGATTAGAGAAGAGCAGTTTGGGTGGAGGGAAGAGTGTGGCCTAAGGCCCTGTGGCCAGAGGAAGAAAGACCTTCAGAGAGACCCACAGATACAGTGGAGCCCGGGGTTAAAAGGAGCCTGGGGAGGTAAACTGGAACCAGGTCTTGCAGGATTTGTTCTTGTTTTAACCCTTAGGAAAATGGGAATCCATCAAAAGGTGAGAATCCATCAGATTTGCTTCTTGAGAAGCAAAACCAAAAGAGTAAAACCCCAAACCGGCCCTAAACCAAATGGCCTCTGGATTTCTTGTTACATATGACCATACTTCTTTATTTCTCAAGTGATTGCTACTTGAGGTTAAAAGTTTCCTAAGTGATATGTTCACTTTTGGATTCATTATCTGTGAACTTTGAGGGATGAAGGAGAAGAGGGTGCTAGATGGGGAAGGGAGAAAGAGAGCCCGGGAGTTAAGTACAGGGACGGGGTGAAGGGGGCATAGAGCTCTCCTTGCCCTTGGCACAGTGGGCACAGTGAGAACTGACCCTTGGAACTGGGCATCTGGCAGGCACCTATAGTCTCAGTGACTCAGGAGGCTGAGGCAGGAGGATTGCAGGTTCAAGGCCAGCCTCAGCAGCTTAGTGAGACCCTGTCTGAAAATGAAAATACAAAAGGGCTGGGGATGCATCTCAGCAATAGAGTGTTCCTGGGTTCACCAAAAAAGAGAAAAAAGAGAGAGAAAAAAGAACTTGCCTCATCTCTTGACTGCTGTTTTTGAAGTGTAATGGTACTTTCCTCGCCTGAGCTAATTCGGGCCTTAGTCCCCTAAGTTCTAGCTTGTTCCCTGTTTGATCCCCAAAAGAATGACAGTCTCTCCAAAGGATGCCTTTTGTAAGGTTCTGAAAGCCCAGCTTGGCTCATCTCAAAGGTCCAGATCTTTGGTACTTTTACTGGGTACACTGGGCTGGGCTGATGCTCAGCAGCGGGAGACCTTGTGGACAAACTCTTGTGCCATTTCCTCAGGTTTCTGAAGATGACTCAGTGTACACAGCCCCACAGAGAGACTTATGCATCCCGAGGCTCCTACCTGGGACACCAGCCTGCTCTCACCAGGATTGTGACAGGCCAGAGCTCCCAGGGTAGGGCCACTGGGCAGTGAAGTGGGGTGACCTCTGTTCCTTTGGGCACAGTCTGTGCTGCTCTTCTGTCCAGACGTCAGGGGTAGAGCATTGTCTAGTATGTGGGAGGCCCTGGGCTTGACCCCCCCAGAACTACAAAAAATAAAGAAAGAAGTTGGGGGGGGAAGGTGAGGTGTCCACCACCGACCTTCTATGAGATGGTCAGGTCTGCCACCCTCCCAGGGCTTCGTGTGGGCTCATGAAGAACCTGGGAGGTAAAGAAAGACCTCTTTGTCTGTCTGTCTGTCCTCCATGCACTCACTGGGATGCCCTAGGGAGCTCCTGCTCCCGTATCCAGACCCAGCCAGGACCTCCCCGAGTCCTCTGGCCACGGCAGGCTGGGCATGCTCTTTGCTCTCTGCAGAACCTCTCTGAGCGTTATGGTTGAGCTCATGTGTGAGACAGTGCAAGAACGTTCCCAGGTGAATGATTGGGCAACAAGAGCCTTAACCTAGTGATGTGGGTTGACTGAAGGGTGACTGTGGGCAGGTGGCACGTGGCTGGAGGAAGTGGGTCACTGGGTGCCTGCAGTCAGGGTTTCTGTCTTGTCCCTGGAGAGCAAAGTTCTCTCTCTGATTCCTGATCAGCATGTCCTGAGCGGCTTTCCCTCTCCCCAGCCTCCTGCCATGACATTCTGCCTCAATCTGGGCACAGAGCAATGGACTGAGACCCCTGAAATCACGAGCCCCAAATATGCTTTTCCTCCTCTAAATTGTTCTGGTCGGGTCCTTTGGTCACAGCGTTAGAAAATCAGACTAAAACAAGAGCATGTGTGAGATAAATTTCACCAGGGGCAGTGTTCTCCGCTCCTCTGCACCGGGCCTCCTGCTGGGTGGCTCTGCTCTGCCCTCCCCTGTGATCCAGGCACAGCGTGGGGCTTGCTCTGTCTGAAGCTCCAGGCAGAAATGATGATGCCCTGATTCCCAGCTCAGATCCAAGGTCTCCTGCACGTTCTCCTCCACTCTCTTGAGCTGCTTCCATCACCATGAGAGGAACCTGCCTGGCCCTGTGACTGGTCACAGGAAGTGGGTACAAAGGACATGGAATAACGTCACTCCCAGCTGATGCCGGCATGGATGATCCAAGGATAGGAGCAAGCCTGGTGAGAAGGCAGAGCCAGCCGGCCAGCCCTGGACAGGCCTCGATGTGCACATGCCAAGCCCTGACAGTGGAGCGCCACCGGGCTGTGGTGTCTGTCACGTGGCATTACTGTGCGGACAGGGAACGGGTACAAGGTGTGTCAGCATCTGCCACATTGTTTACCAGAGTTTTGGTTTATCATCTTGCAAAACTGTGAACCATTTGTGGGCAAAGAAATCCTAACAGCAGCCCTAACAACGAGGGTCATGTTGCACTGGGCGGCTCCACTAGGTGCCCGTCTCTGTCCTCAGCAGCCCCTTTCTATGAGGCCCACACTGTTTCCACTGCAGACTTGGGGACTGAGACTGAGGGATGAGCAGTAAGCCAAGGTCACCCAGAACCTTGGCACTTGGAACACCAGACACCCAGAGTCAGCCCCCAGGGTCTGCTGGGTGGACGAGTGACTGGACAATGTTGGGTTGAAGGAGCCTGAAGCTGAGGAACGTGAAACATGGCTCTGCCTTAAGTGGACGTCAGTGAGAAGCGGAGATCCCTGCTGCCCCAGGCCCAGCGCCGGCCGCCTCTGCCGTGAACCCAGTGCCGTCTCTTTGTCCCTTCCCTGGGTTCCTTGTGCATCAGCCCTGACCACCGGTTATTGTTACAAACAAGACAACATACCCTGCTGTGTTCTCCTAACAACCCTATAAATCAGGTCTGCCTTGTTTCAAGATCTAATTCAATTACAGGGAGACCATTCCTTGTGGACGATTAAACTGTAAATCGCGGGTGTCCACTGCGTGATTAGATATGTTCTCTGCCGTAACTCACCTCCGTCCCCACCGCAGGCCGTCCCCACGCTTACTCAAGGGTGGGCGCATTCGGCTGACGGGCACCACGCGGGAAGATATTTATGGGACATCTCGAAGCTGGAACGTCTTCTTCAAGGAGATGCCTGGGCATCAGCAGACTCGAGACGTGGCGCGTTCCTCTCGGTGGAAGGACCGCTCGGCCCCCTCTCTTTCTCCTGCCAGCCCTCAGGAATTGTGAAATGTGACCTTTCTTGTTCTCCACGACAATGATCCGCAGCCCGTCTCTTCTGGGTGGAGGCATGAAGGCTGAGGGCTTGTGTTCTCCGTCAGGGTCTCTCAGGAGACCGAGGCCAGGCAGTGGCTCCGAGCCCCAGGTTTGGACGGGAGGCTGCCAGCTGTGAAGAGGGGTGTGGTCATGGAGACCCCTCTTACTGGCCCACGGCCCACAGCAGGCGGGGGTGGAACTTGGCTCACTGACTTGTTGTTGCTCTAGCCTTTGTTGAGGGGTACAGTGTGCCAAGGCCATTTAATAAGTGCAGTGACACAGCTACATTTGTCCAGTTCTTTGCAGCTTATAAAGCATCTTTCTAATAATTCTCTCATTTTCTCCCTATTTAAAAAAAAAAAAAATCTCACGACATGGGCAGGGCAGGAACAATAATAGTATTTTTAAATCTCCAGTGATGATGGCTGGCTTTCATCTGGTGATTATGGCACACCAGGGATCACAGAAAGCAATTCACGTGTCCTCTCGTTTAAGTTTCCGTGAGACCTCTGAAGTGGGTACCGTGGAACTGGGGATTAAATCCAGAGGTGCTCTGTCACTACACTGCATCCCCAGCCCTTTATTTAAACTTTGAGATAGCATCTTGCTCAGTTGCTGAGGCTGGCCTTGACCCTGCTATCCTCCTGCCTCAGCCTCCTGAGTAGCTGGATGACAGGGGTCCACCATGCCTGGCTGGGTCATATTGCACTGGGCGGCAATCATTGTGTATCATTTACGTATCACTTATGCGTGTTTATAGATGGAGAACCTGAGGCTGAAGGAAGGTCAGGGACTTGTCTGAGACACAAAATTCATTAGGCAGCAGTTCTTGAATTCAGACCTGAGATTCTCCCCACAGAAGTCACTGTCCTCAATGAGTGGGTCACCTGCCTGCTAGCACAGACACCTGGGTTTGGTGTGGCTCTTCCCTTGATGCTAGAAAGCTCTGGGGGGTTCCTCCTGTGATCTCACCTCTATTTTCTTTCCCTCCCTCCTTCCTTCTCTCTTTCCTTCTCTCCCTCCATCTCTCCCTCTCTCCCTTCCCTCCTTTCTCTTCCCACCCCCACCCCTTTTTGGTGCTAGGAATTAAAACCAGGGGGCCTTAACCACTGAGCCACATCCCCACCCCTTTTTTGAGACAGGGTCTTGCTAAGCTGCTGAGGCTGGCTCTGAACTTGGAATCCTCCCAAGGTGCTGAGATTACAGGCCTGTGCCACTACACCTGGCTCACCTCTGTGTTCTTGGCTTTCCATTAGATTTCAGAAATTCCAAGAATGGCTTTCCATCTGAGAAGGTCAGCGTCCAGTAGAAGGAGCCCAGTTTCCTTGGACAAATCCAGCAGAAAAACAGAAACTCAGTTTAGTAAAAATTTAAAACATTTGTCAATTCCTTCTTGGGGCAGTTTTTAAAGGGGGTTTCTTAGGTGACAATGGCCCTGGCTCTTCTGCAAGATTCCCTGTGCATTTCCATTTTTCTCTTGAACATCCCAGTGAGTGGCCTTTCTTATCACATGATAGCAATCATTCTTTATTATTATTATTTTTTAAATTTGGTACCAGGGATTAAACCTAGGGGTGCTTAACCACTGAGCCCCATCCCCGGATCTTTTAAATTTTGAGACAGGGTCTTGCTAAGTTTCTTAGGGCCCCACTAAGTTGCTGAGGCTGGCCTTGAACTTGTGATCCTCCTGCCTCAGACTCTCAGATGCTGGGATTAGAGGCATGTGCCGACACCCACCTGATAGCAAATAATTCTGATTTTCAAAGACTCTTACCACCAGCCAGGAGCCTCCCACGATCAGCATCTCACTTGGTCCCTGTCACCCTCTGTGGGGAGTCAGGGAGATGTCTGAGCACCTGTTCTTAGGTGGGACGCTGCACACAGAAGATACTGAGTGTTGGTTGGAGGAAGGACTGCCTCCCTGTGTGGCAGGTTCAGGGCTTGGCCACAGTTCATGCTCCTCTGTCATGGGGTGCATGTACCCTTGCCAGGGACTTGGGGTGGACAGAGTGGACCCTTCCCCTTTCACTTCGGGCTTGGCCATGTGACTGGCTGGGGACCATGGGGTGTCAGCAAATATGACACACATAGACTAGACATTTCCTCACCCAGGAGGGGCACCCTTCCCTGCCTCTGCCATGCTCCTGATCCTGTGGACAGCTGCTACCCTTTAAGCCTGGGTCCCATAGACTCAGTACATTTAAAAGACAGAGGCCAAGTCAAGTACAGTGGTTAAGCACATGTGTACAGCCCACGTGAGCCTCCAGGGCCAGGGGAAACCAGCCAGACTCGTGGTGTGGAGGAGAGCCATCCGGCTGTGCCCTGCCTGGATCAGTCAGCCTCTTGCTGCCCCACAGCCTGGAGTGTGGGGTTGGTGAGCCCTGCCCTAAGCCTCTGAGTTCTGGGTGGTGTGTCATGGAGCGTCATCGTCTCTATAGCTGATTGATAAAGTCATTGGATGTGGGCTGTATTAAGGTGAGCAAGTTTGAAACCCCAGACCTGGCAGGGAGACCAAGTCAGGTACAGTTGTTAGGTCGCAGCACTTTGAATGAGTTGCTGCCAGATACAGAGTGTGGCAAACCCTCTGCCTTGGTTTCCCCAGGTGAATAGGGGAGATAACGGCATTCTTCATGATGTCTGTGGGGACGGATGGAGCCTCTGTGCATAAAGGAGTGGCATCCAGCAAGCACTCTAAAAGTTAAATGTTTGAGGATGACCTCACATATTTTTGTTGAATACGTTTTATCCATTTAAAAGTACCAGTCAATAGTTTTTAGGACATCGCCCCCAAAGAAACTGCAAACCCATTAGAAGTCACCCCCCCCCCATGTTGCCCTCTCCCAGCTCCTGGAAACCACTAATCTATATTCTGTCTTTCTGAATCTGTCTCTTCTGGATTTTTCATATTAATAGAAGTATATAATGGATGACCTTTTGTGTGTGGCTTCTTTGACTTAAGCATAAAGTCGTCAAGATTCAACCATGTTGTAACCTGAATTATTATTTTACTTTCTGTATTGCTGAAAAATACTCCAGTATTTTGGACCAAGTGCATTTTATTTATCCACTCATCGGTGGATGGACATTTTGGTTTTCTTTATTTGGGACTCTTATAAATAAAGCTATTATGAATATTTGTGCACAGATTTTTACGTGGACACTTGTATTTGATTTTCTTGAGTGTATTTTTAAGGGTGCAGTTGCTAGTGCAGTAGAAATTCCATTTCTAAACACTTAGGCAACTGCTCTACTGGTTTCCCAAGGGACTGCACCATCTCCACTCCCCTCACCAGTGGTGAACAGAAATTCCAGTTCTCCTTGTCCTCACTCATACTGGCTGCAGGCTGCTGGCTGTAATTCTGCCGTCCTAGCAGGTATGGAGTAGAATTTCAGGGTGGGCTTGATTTGCACGTCTCTGGTGACGAACGGCGCTGAGCATCTTCTCATGATCTTGTTGATCACTGGAGAATCTTCTTGGGAGAAGTGTCCACCCAGATTCCTTGCCTGTCTTTGTACCTGCATTATTTATCTTTGATATTGGGTCATTAGTGTTCTTTATATGTTTTGGGGAGCAGTCCTTCTTCAGGACTGAAATATATCAGAGCTAGCGTGAGGGCTGGTCATTTTAGGACTGAGAGGACTGGTGCTCAGGACACAGCTCTGGGTAATTTTCAGACACCCTTTCCCAGTCTGATGGTGTTTTTTTTTTTTTTTTTTTTTGTATCTCCTGCTGACATCATTTCCAGCACAAAGTTTTTAATTTTTATGAATTCCAATTCTTCTATTTTTTCTTTTGTAGTTTGTCCTGTTATTGTCATATCTAGTGAGGTTTTGCCTAAGCCAAGGCTATAAAGATCTTCTCCTGTGTTTTCTTCTAAGAGCTTTATAATTTTAGCTTACGTTTTGGTGCATGGTTCATGCGAGCTCATTTATGTGCATGGTGCAAGGAGGTCTGACTTTTGTCTTGCATGTGACTGTCCAGTTGTTCCAACACCATATTTTGAAGAAATATTTTCCCCTTTGAATGGATTTTATAATCTTGTCAAAAATCCAGTGATTATGGATATTGGGTTTACTCATAGGCTCTTGGTTCTATTCCATTGATACCTACTTGTCAATTCTGCCTCAGGCCAGGAGCAAACTGTCTGCACTACCATAGCTTTATAGAAACATTTGAAGTTGGGGACTGCAAATCCTCCACCTTTGTTCTTTGTTTTCCAGCCCGTTTCAATGATTCTAGATCCTTCATGAACTTTCTCAGTGGATTTCAGGATCAGCTTGTCAATTTCTACTAACGGCAGTTAAGTATTTAGAAGGGATTGGGTTGAATCTGCGGATCAATCTGGGGACTGATTTGATCTTACTACTAAGTCTCTCAATCCTTAAATGCAGAATTTCTTTCTACTTATTTGGGCTCTTTTGAATTTCTTTCAGCAATATTTTGCAGTTTCTAGTGTACACATTTTGCACCTATTTAAAAGTTTTTTTTCCTAAGTGCTTAATTCCTCCTGGCACTATTTTAAAGGGAACTGTATTCTGAATTCCAGGTTATTCATTGCTGGTGTAAGAATCGCAGTTGATTTTTGCATCTGGATCATGGATCCCGCAACCTTGTGAGCTCTTTTTGTGAGGGCTCAGGGATCTTTTTGTGGATTCCTCAGACTCCTCTCCATGCACATCCTTGTCATTTGTAAATGTGGTTCCGCTTCTGCCTTTGAAGGCTGCCTTTTCCTTTTCTGGTCTTATTGACCTGGTTCAGGTACCCACTGTTTTCCAGGAGAAAATTGAGCAGAGATGGTGAAATGGACACCTCTAACTTGTCCCTGGGTTTGGGATTCTCGTGTGGATGTTTGCACAGACTCCCTTATTGTTTGGACCAAGTTCTCTGCTCCTGGATTGTTTTTATCACGAAAGACTGTTGGATTTTGTCAAGCGCTTTTTCTGCATCTATGGAGATAATCGTGCCATTTTGATTCTTTACTCTTTATCTGACCACTCTGAATTGTTATGGCTCTGATTATCTAACCTGTTAAAACCCTGCCTGTGAAACCTCTGATGTGGTCTTCAGCTGGTGCATACAGCACTGAAGATACCCCACCACGCACACATTGGATTTTGTGACTGCTTGTCCTTAGTGGGTGAAGGGGAGAGCACAGGGAGGTCTTGAGAATGGGTGGCACCTTGACTTCACATCATGGTGTTTTGTTTTATTTTTTCCCTGTCTCTGCCAGGTTCTAAGCAGAGACCCTGCTTAATAGAATAATAGGTCTGAGACATTGGGCTCTGTTAGCCAAGAGCCCTTAAAGAACTGGATTGCTCTACTGACAGTCTGCCTTTTCCATAGTTACACTGATAATATTACCAAGTCCTATAAAATTAAAATCAAGTTTGAAGTAGGGTTTGTTAATTACAGTATTTAACTGTTGTCATTATTGTTTCCTTGGAGATTAATGAGGTGAGTTATTGTAACATAATTAGGCTACAGTGCATCTAATCTCTTACAAACCCTTGCAATTCTCTGTTGTCTCAGTATCATTTGAAGGTTAATTTCACTTTGCTGGTATAGACTTGGCAATATGCTTTCTATTGAAATATGTTTTTAATTATATTTGAAAATCATCAGTCAAGGGCTCTGCTGGGCTGTTCTGCACACGCTTGCCTTGGAGAAATCCATACACAGATTCACGGTGGTCATCTGTCCCCATGCCCAGGTGCCTGAGGGCATCAGTGGGGGAATTCACAGACAGCACCTGTACCGGGCCTCAGTTTGGTCCCAGGCAGGCATCATGTTGCTGGAATCTTTGGAGGAACATCTCCATGGTGACATTAGAGCTGAGGATCAGCACCCAGAGTGGGCCCCTAAGTGGACTTTCTTAAATATCTTCCTCTTTTCCACCTCGTGACTCATGGGCAGGATCGTAGGCTTGGCACACTTTACCCTGGTTGACTTCTAGCTACGCAGCAGGCTCGGCCTCTGTTTCTTAAAAGCCACTCCTTCCAAAGAGCCCCCCAAGACCCAGCTCCCCGCCCACCCCGCTCTCCCTGCCGCCAGCGGTTTTCCCGTGTGGATGCATCACCAGGCTTGACCTGTTTCCCTCCCTACGTGAGCAGGGACTCTACCGTTCCCTGCCACGCGCCCAGGTCAAGGCTCATGTGGAAGACGGTGCAGTGGTTGGACAGGTGCGCGAGGACGGCCTTGTGGTTCTCTGGCACGGCAGCCTCACCGGCCAGAGGTCCAGCCTGCGCTTCTCTAGCTCTTCCTTGGACCCTAGTTCCACCCATGTTGAGAGACTGGACCATTCTTCCTCACCTGCCCCTTCCTCCTGCCTCAGTTGACTCATCTGCAAAATGGGGACTCAGTGGGATCTTCCATCCAGGATATGCGCTGAGGTGGCTGGCACAGGCACAGGGTCCGTCGCAAGGCAGCTTCCGCCAGGGGCCATTTCTCCTGTGACTGCCATGCAGGGCTTGGGCTAGATGGTGTCTGAGATTGGGGGGAGAGTGGGTAGACAGCCTTGTGGACACCCAGCCCAGGAGTCTGGCACAGGTGGGGCCTTGCCTATTGATATCTTCACATTGAAGGAGGTCCCATGTGGCATCACTACAGAACTCAAGCCCAGGGAGACAGTGGCCTCCATTTTTAAGGACAGTTTCTGGTGAGAAAAGTATTCTGGTGTGGTCACTGGTAGACAGTGGGCAAGGCCTTTACATATGTGTGTGTCTACGTGTGTGCGAGTGCCTGTACACTGCACGCTGCTTACAGCCCCCCCCCCCCCCCCACACACACACACACAAGGTCCTGTGGAGGGAGACGGCACTATGACTTGCAATGTGCTCCTGGATTTGTGTGCTCTCAGGGCATGAGGAATGGCACCCATTCTTGGGGCTGAGACCTGTGGGCTGGAAACACCCACCCAGCAAGCCTGAGCTGGGGTGGTTGTGAGTGGGTAGCTGGCTCCCCCGGCTTTCCAGGCCCGGGGGCACCATCTGAAGCTGGCTGCTGCTGCTGTTTGAGAAGCTGGCCCTGGGTTCTTGCCATGGTTGAGGGGCGGCAGGTGCTGGGCATTGTTGGAGGCAAGCCTCTCCTCTCCTCGAGTCTCTCTTCCTCTGCAGGGTGGCAGGGCGGCCTGGCAGCTGAAGTGTGAGCTGCAGCCTGCTCCCTGCGTGGACTCAAGGGTGGCACTGTCCCCTGAGCTCTGCACGTGCAGCCCCAGGGGTTGTGGGGCCGAGCAGGGCTGGAGTTAGCACCCCATGGGAGTCAGTAGCTCATGTGCTGAATAGGGGTGGCCACTCTGCTCTCCTGGTGGCACAGCAGCAAGCCTGGCACCCACTGGTGCTTTTATGTCTTTCCCCTGAAGCAGGTGGTGTCACCCCCTGCCTGGAAAAACAAGAGTTGTCAAGGGCCTGCCTTTCCCACGATGCTCTCTGAGGAAGTCACCTCCCAGGAGTTCCACTTGGAGTCCCCACGATCCCCACCATGTCACAGAGTGAAATCAGGGTCGTTCACATGTGTGGGAGGGAAAGCCTGGGTAGGCTGGCCTCAGGGGACCAGCACACTAGGAGGTGGCTTTCCTCACTCTGCCCAGTGAGAGCGTCCCCCCCTGGGAGGGGACCCCCACTCTGATCAGCTCCTTGCCTTGGTGCCCGTGGAGTGAGAGTGTGTCAGTAGAGCCCGAGCTTTGTCCCCAGCACTAAGACCCTTGGGGCATCCTCCTGGAGGCCTGAGACTCAGTGCCACAGAGCCTGGGGCATTATCAGGGAGCACCGTTTGCTGTTGTTAACTCCCTGGCCGGGGATATCTTAGTCTCTATTCCAAGGCTCTCTCCTGGGCCATTTCTCTGAGCCTGCTGCAAGAATCACCACGTGACCTCCACCTTCCCGGAAGGAGACCTGGGGAGGTGGCCCAAGCTCCAGGGTCAAACAGTCGGCATGTGGCAGAACCAGAGGAGAGGCTTTGGCCAGCCCCCGGCTCTGCCCTGGAGGAGCTGGTGCTCCCCAGCTGAGTGGTCCATGAAGCCAGGTCGCCAGGTCCTCTGCCCTTGGCCAGTACCTGGCACAGGAGGCTGCTGGCTGGGCAGACCAACTGTGGGTGGAGCTGAGCCTCAGGACCGCGCCGCTCGCTCTGCCAACAGCAAACATCCTGCCACGCAGGTTATTGCCTTCCTGAGGTTGGTCACCAAAGGCTCTCTCCCTTCCGTCCACTGTCTTCTGAGCAAGCCTGAACCCTGCGTCCCAGCCCGCTTTTCATTTTCTCCATCTCCCTTTTTTAAAAGAAGGCTTTTTCTTCTAGGAGAATAGTTTCTGTGATTTAAACTCCTTGGGTCGCAGTCGGATTTCACATTCTGAAGTGCCACGTGGCCTTGGAGAATCAATCAGTTTTACCAGGTCAGATGCCTCCCTGAACCGCAAATGACCTGTCCACCGTAGAACCATCGTCTCTCAGTTCTGGGAGGTATTCAGAGCATCTCATCAGATTTGTCAGGCCCAACCTTCTTTTCCTGCACCACATCATGGCTGGCCCTCTCTGTGTTAAACCCTGTTGGATGGAGGGGGTGGTCCGGTTCTCTCCCTGGGAGGGCCATGCACAATGACACACTCATTGCCGAGGTCCCCACCAGGATGCCAGGCCTTGGCCTTCCACCTGCTCCCCTCCCCTCTGCAGAGGTCCTGCTCTTGGGTCAACACGGTGCCTTGAGTCAGCCAGGGGCAAGTCCAAGGAGCCTGGAGCCCAAGGACTCTGCACCATGCCTGCCTGTCTGCTCTGCTCTGCTCTGGATATTAACATTGTATCACTATCGGGGTTTACATCTCTATTATTATAGTACTAGTAACTAGTAACTTCAGGTGTTACAATTAGCAGTAAAACAATCATCTTTGCTAACGCTGTGACACAGGCTCACAATAGGTATTGTAATGTAGCTCACAGTGCCGTGAGGGCCCCTGCTACATGCCCAGAGCTGTGCCCTTTGATGATTATGCCTTCGGCACCTTTTATGAGCTTTGAAACTATGGTGTAATTGTAACAATTGCAGTGAAAATGAGTGACAGCTCTGGAACGCTTCCTGTCCCACGTGCTCTGTGCAGCACTTCTGGGCTCCGGGTCACTCGTTCCCCCAGTGATGCAGTTAGGTAGATACTGTTTTACTGTCTCTTGATGGTTAGGGAAACTGAGGCTCAGAAGGGGTGTTTAAGTTTTCCAAGGCCACATTGGTGGCAACTCTTCTTTTTCAAATATTTGTATTAGTGCATTATAGTTATTCAGGATAGCGGGGTTCATTTTGGAATCATATACATGCAGGGATTCAATTCTTGGTGGGCAAAATGACTTTATTCCCCCCCCCCCAACTTTATTGTGTTCTAGGGAAAAAAGTATTATATAGCTGTTCTGCATCCATAGTGGGTTAGTTCCAGAACCTCTCAGGATACCAAACTCCATGGACGTTCAAGTTCCTTATGTAAAATGGGATAGTTTATATGTAAAATGTGCACATCCTCCTGTCTTCATTAACTCACATCTAGATTACTTCTAATACCTAACACATTGTAAATGCTGTATAAATAGGTGTTACACTGTATTCGGGGAGAATAAGGACAGTAAAATTATATACATTCAATACAGACACAGTTTTAAAGAAGTATTTTTGATCAGAGACTCATCAAGCATGCAGATGTGGAACCCATGCACACAGAGGGTGGACGGAGTGTATCTGAGGTGCACAACGTGATTTTTGTGGGGCATGCACACATTGAGAACTAACACAATCAAGCTAATTAACACATCTGCCCCCTCACGTGGTTGCCATTGTTCTGTGTGTGGTAAGAACACATGTGGTGTACTCTCCTAGCAAACAGCAACTGTACGATGTAGTGCCAACAGCAACAGTCGTCACGCCGTGTTGGGTCTCCAGAATTCATGACTATATAGCTGCAAGTTCATGCCCTTCGACCAACATCTCCCTGTTTCTCCCACCCCCAAGCCTGTGGCCAACACAATTCTCTGTTCTAGGAGTTTGACTCTGAGATTCTGCATAGAAGTGAGATCACACAGTAATTGCCTGGTTTATTTCACTTGACCCAGCATTCCACTTCTGGGCACATATCCAAAGGAAACAAAATCACTGTCTCAAAGAGATATCCACACACCCCCTGGTCACTGTAGCACGATTCACAATGATGTGGTATGGTCCAAGATATAGAAAGAGCCTACGTGTCCTTTGATAGTTGAATGGATGAAGAAAGTGTGGCTTAGACACATACACGTGATCGAATATTATTCAGCCCTAAAAAGGAAATCCTGCCATATGCTACAACGTGGAAGAACTTTGCTTTTTAAAACTGACACAATCAGGCTGGAAGCTCTTAAGTTGGAAGCAGAAATTCCTGTGCACAAAGGAATGCTCCCCTGAAAATATTTGCTTACTGGAAGGGTTTGATTGACAGATTTGCCAGGGGAAGTCGTCCTGCAGGTGGATTCCGCTGGAGTGCAGGCCAGGTGGGAGACTCACCTTGCCCATGTGGCAGTGAAGGTCCCCGTGGCTGGAGAGGAACAGCAGGTGGGACTCCAGCTCTGCTGCAGTTGCTCCTCTCGGGCGATGGCTCCTGGCGAGGCCTTGGGTTCCTGGGACAGTTTGGCAGTTCCCGTGAGCATCGCCCTCAGAGCTTCCGATTTTCCTTCTCCTTCCCGTGACCAACATTTACCTGAAACGGGATTCCTTCGAGGCGCAGAGGCCCCTTCACAAGTGAGGTTCTGAGCATCCCATCCTGTGTGGTGTGGGCCCCTGGTTTTCTCCCAGTCTCCAGCTGAGTTCCAAGAGCTTCCTGAGGTCTGTTCCTCTAGGCCAGCAGTCTGTCTGTGCCTGTCAGTCCCCCTTCCCAGGGCGAACCCGACACATCTCTCACCTGAGGCTGAGGGACGCACAGTGGCAGGGTGAGCTCTACCTGTGCAGCCCCTGCTCCTGTCAGGTGTCTTCTCTGACAGGTAAGAGCTCTGAAATGCTCCCACTCACTCAGGGTCCACCTGAGTGGACGGGAGACGGGGATGTCCACTAACTGGAACAAATGAACTTCCCCTGGGGAGCCTGGCAGACCTCACTCGGTCACGCGGAAGCTGTGTGTCCCTGGGAAAATGCCTTAGATCTTCTGAGCTTCTGTTGCCTGTCTATCTGGGATCTGAGTACCTGCTGTAGAAACACATCACACCTGCGGGTTAAGTTCCAAAGCAGAGCCGGAAGCAAAAAATGTGAGCAAGTCGTTTCTCTGAAGGCTGCGAAATTGGAAACCATCTTGCAGTTCTTCAATGAGTCCAGGGCAGCTTGTGCTTTGCTGAGTCACAGAACAGATGATCGTTTTCCAGTCAAGCATCTGGTAGGTCTGTAGCTTGCATTCAAATGTCAAAAATCACACTTGCTGTTGATACTCTGATGGAGAATCGCAGAAACGGAGACCTTTCATATCCCAAAGGAAGCTGTAGTGATAACTTACGTCCAGGGAACCCAGGAACATTGTGTTTTTACTTAATCTGCCCGTATGTCTTACAATTCCGTCTCAAGCAGAGAATTGGCCCAGAGACGCTGCCCAGGTATCTGGCTGGGCCACGTGGAGGGTGTTTTTCTTCTTGTGCCCGTGCATCCTTGAGGGTTCAGTTTTGGACAACAGACGTACTCTGGGTGGCTTATCCCATGGGACTGGTGACAAGACTTTGGAGACCTACATGAGTCCTGCAGAGGAGTGTCAGGCCCTCGGCCACTTCGAGGGATCCATCCCAGCCTCGGGAATTGCATGCTGCTTCATGTTCAGGAAAGCCGCAGCCTTCCTTGGAGAAAGTCGCCAGGGTTGAGCACTGCCCCTGCAGGGCGCCGGGCCTGCCCATCCCCCCTCAGAGAGGGTGCCCAGGTCTCCCACACTTGGCTCTATCCCAATTAGAGGGTTACCCCCAGTGCACTTGGGGAGTCTGCAGGTTTAGTTGAGGTTCTGGCCTTGGCATTGGAGGAAGGAATGCTGCAGGAAAGTCCTCATGGTCCATGCCTCAGCCATTCACTGTCCATCCCAACCAGATGGGCCCGTGTGGCCTTGAAGACACCTGACCACAAGACTCACTCTGTTTTGTTCCTTCCAATTTCCAGGCCTTATGCCCCACAGCAAGGGCCACTCTACCTCATGCCTGAGGACAAGGATCAGAGGTGCCCAAAGATGGAGAGACCGTTACCGAGGGTGTGATGGGGGCCAGCAAGCCTTCTCGTCCTGGGAGGTTCTGCAGAGGACAGGGACGTGGCTCCCGCCATGGGCCTCTGGCTGCACACAAGCACTTGAACTTTAAATAGGTCTATGATCCTATCAGTATCCCGGGTCTGATCAATATATTTAACTCTTTCTTGCTTTGGGGTAAAATAGCACTCATCCCATCACTGCCATTACCACTATTGTCACCATCACCATCGTCACCACCATCAGTGTTACTGCCACCACCATCATCAGTGTGATCATCATAACTGTCCCCGTCATCACCATCATAATCATCCACGTTGTTATCGACATTACCGTGACCACTGTCAACCTCTCACCACCCCCATGTCACCTCCACGGCTACTGTTACGATCACAATCCTCACCATGATCATCACCATGGTTCTCACATCAGCACTGTTATCATCATCACCATGGCCACCATCTTCCTCACATCCTCACCATCATCATCACGACCATGGTAACTGCCAAAGCCACCCCACCACTGTCATCGTCATCATCCGTGATCACACGCTAGTGTTTATACTTTCTCTTTGTCAGAGATACTGTGCTAAAGTCTCCCCTACGGCATCTTGGTCCTTGTACAGCCCTTGGGGACAGGTGCTGTGGCCACCCTCACTTTGCAGAGGAGACAACAGTCTCAGATGAGAAGAAGGGACCACGATTTGATCCTCAACTTCTGAGTCCAGAGTAAAAGGGTGGAGGGGGCTCCCTGGCTTCTGAGGTTGGCACACCAAGCTCTAGAATAAGGGGCTGAACTTTATAATCTGTCCCTTCAGAGACAAGGGAAGATCATTTCAGATGCAACAGGGAGAGCTACACAGAGCAGAGATGACCCTGGAGGTGCACAGGACATTTGTGCTGTCAAGAGCAAGAAAAAATGGGGTTAGGAAGATTAGCGAGACCGTTATGGTCTTGCAGTGGGGACATGCAGTGGGAAGTTTCAGGTAATTTTCTAGCGATTTCTAATATGTGTCTTTCTATCCATCCCCTGCAAGAAAAATAAGAAGGCACTGCCATATCTCACACATTAGCCTCTCAATCAGTGGCCCATTATCTCGTCTGTTCAGGTGTTTAATGGAAGTCTCTCTTTCCTGCCGACCCAAGAGCCTAACGAGTTTAAATTCTCCAGCCTGCACCAGTGAGCTGGGCATTCCTCAGCAAGGCAGCCATGAACAGGATGATATTTCTCCCTTTTTTCATATTCTAATGAATAAATGATATTCCCATTGGTTATTTATCTACTTTTAGAATTTGAATGGAATTCTACTGATAATTACGGCATTTCACCATTTGATAGGAAATTGGCACCTGCCGCATGGAGATAATAGTCCAATTCAGCATCTATGAAATATGGAATTTTCTGCTAATTCCTGCCTTGAAATTTGTAAATCATCAGTGGAGTCGGTTATTAAAATTCAAGAGTTTAAAGACCTAGAGCCAAGGGGGAGCGGCTCTTCTTCATTAAAATTACAGAAACTAACAAAGAGTGCTGGACTGAAGCTTCTCAGCCCAGAAGGCTCAAAGGAACGGAGCAGCAAGAAGCCCTCTTGGTAACGAGACTGTGTCTCGGGAGACTCACGCTGGGGACTGGGAGCTACCTGGCTACGGGGCACTTGTCAGAATTTGCAGAAATGAGACGGCTGCAAGGCTTGGCGGTACGGCATGGGCTCTGAGTCAGGCAGATAATGGTTCTAATTCCAGCCGTGTAAGACTCTAGGGCTTTCCGAGCATCGGTTTCTGCACCAGTGAATTAAAAAAACATAGCACCCTCTCTGGCAATGAATAACTACTTTCTGTCCAATCTTTAAATTAATGTAAGACTAAAGCTGTACATTTCTCATCCGTTTATTGAACAGCTATTTACTACAATTCACTTATGTGCAGACATTCTGCTGGGCCCTGCGAATATGGTGCAGAGAAGCACAGGGCTTGTTCTCTGCCTAAGACCGTTGTTCACGAAGTCCTCAGCAGTGTGTTCACTGATCCTGGACAAGTGCACAGGCCACCGAGGAAAATAAAACTTTGTCCCCTTCTTTCTGGTTGCAGACCTGCCTGTCTGTAAAATCACTGTCTTCACCCATTTTGCATTATTATGAAAGTACCTGAAGCTGGTGCTTTGCAAAGAGAAGGGGCATATTAGGCTCACGGATCTGAAGGTCCAGAGCAGGCTTGGGCATCTGCTCGGCTCTGGTGTGGGTCTCATGGTGGTGGCCTCACTGTGGCAGAACATGCACAGAAGAGGTCGCGTGGGGACACAGGGAGCCTGCAGCAAGGCTCCCTTCTTAACCTATTCTCGTAGGAATAATCCAGTTCTAGGTGGATCCCTTCATGGTGACATGGCTACCTGTCACTAGGCCACACCACCACAGTGGGGACCCAGCCACCAGCAAATTATCATAATTACATTGACAGCTAACCCCAAGATCAGCTCCAGGGTGCTAACGGGCCCCTGTCCCTCACCTTAGAACAGTGTCCGGGCAGCAAGACACAGAGGCACCTGCAAGAGGTCTTGCCTGGTGTATTTGCCTGCCCAGGAGTGGTCACTCGGCACCTTGGACATCCCCCTGACGTTGCTCTCATCCAGAGTCCACCCCTCCTTGTCCTCCTGGCCTCCCCTTCCTTTGTCCTCTGTCCCACCTCCCTGTCTCTCCTGGGTTCCTCTCCTTCTCCTTCTTGCCCCTCCTTTCCGAGACCCCCCCCCCCAGGGCCTCGTCTTTCCTGTGATACTTCTCTGGGCTGCTGATGGTTGGAGGGAACTCCTTCCTCTCCCCTGCCTGACCTAATGTGCTCTCTTCACCTGCTGGGCCTGCTGCTGGGGACCTCTCATGTCACAGGGCATAAGCTGTAGTCCCTCTAAATTCTGATCTCCACGGAGCCCCACGGAGTCTTGCCCTGGCCCCAGGAGTTCTTGGGGAGGAGTCCAGGTGGTGCCCGCTTCTGACCGTCGGCTGAATTGTTCATCTTGCAGAGTCCCCGAGCCCAGAGCCAGAGTAATGGGGCTCAGGTGTGCCTGGCTGACATTGTCCCCTTTGGTGGTGAGAAGCCAAGTGGCACATGGCAGTTCCCAGCTGACCTCCTGAGCTGGCTTCCTTCTACGCAGAAGACCCCAGGGAGGCCGGGATGCTGTGCCGCAGTCTGGCTGGGCACAAAATAATTGAGCCGCCACACAGCCTTGTAAGTTCAAATCAGGAACTCCTTTATCCTCTGCATCCCCCAACGCCCGCCCACGCACGTGGCCTTCTCTCGGGACACACCACACACCAACCGTAAAATCCCGCCTCCGGCACTTCCCCAACCAATGGGAACTCTCCGGGAATCCCCCTGAGAACTCCAAAGTAGCAGGGCCAGGCGGACAGCAGGGGTCTCATATACACAGCTTAACATAACCATTATCATCTCAATGGCTCGCTGGCCTCACCTCTCAACCATTCGTTCTGGCAAAAATGCCATGCGTCATTCGGACTCGGCTGTGGCCCTCAACATCTCCCCCCCCCCTTTTGTTTAATTAAACACCAAGCATGTGGCTTAGGGACCGTGCCTGTTAGGCTGTCCAATACTACATATGGTCCTTACCCGTCATCGGATGAGCTGACCTCAAGGCGTCAGCCTCCTGTCTTAGGTTGGTACCACTGCAATTGGATCATACCCGTCACTGACTACCGGTCCAGCAAACAGCCATACTTGTGGATAGGCCTATGCACCAGTGGGGGGGTGAGGTTCTTTGCCTCACCTCTGTTGGCCCCCAAATTTGTCCTCGTTTCTGCCTCCCAGGGCTCTGGGCAAGGGTTCTGCACGTAGCAGATGTGCAGTTAAAGTTGCCTGGTGCAGACGGACCACAGGGACGGGGGAAGAGAAGACCTCCCCCCGGGCAGCGGAGCTTGAGAGAAGCAGGTGCAGTCCCCAGCAGCAGCAGTGAGCAGGCCATTCCAGGCTGTAGTAGGGTTCAGGGGTCTCCCGTGGCTCTTTGTTTCCACCCCTGGGGCTTCTGGGCTTGTGGGGACACCGGCTCCGGCTGGGAAATGTCATGGTGCCACCTTCCAGCAGCAGTCTCACCCCGCTGTGACCGTGGGACAGTCTGTGGGCACCGCAGAGACTCCCCGCATCCATGTACCCTTGCACATGGCCCACCCAGGCTGGAAGGAGCCCCCGCTCCGTCCTCCTCCTCTGCATCTCCCTCTTTCCCGGCTGATGGCCAGGCTGCCCCCGCCCTGCACTGGGAGGGGTGTCTGTGTGCTCTTCGCTCGGCTTTCTCTCTCCCAGGCTGTGAGCGGGTCTGCTCCCTGTTGCCTCCTGCTCCCCACCTTTGCCCTTCTGTTCTGAATCCTGTGCTCCTCGGTGTCTCTGCGACGGGGAGGAGACCTGTGCACGTCTTGCTTGGGGAGTGGGGTGCTTGGCCTTCCCATGCCCCAGCCCCAGGCAGAAGGAAGGCGTGAACGTGCACCGAAGCTCTGGAAGGGTTTTCTTGTGTTGGTCGTCCCGCGTGCAGAGGAGTGGAGGGCCATGAGGGCTGGCCTAGGGTCCCGGAGGGCCTTGGGCCTCCATCTTCTCGTTCCTGTCCCCTAGTCACTGGTCACACTGGTGGTGACAGGCTTCATAGTTTTATATAAACTAGGGAGCCCTTCCTTCCCCCTTGGCCACACTCCTGGCCACCAGCACCCTGTGACCATTTTGTGCAGGGATGGAGTCAACCCAGCATCTGGGAAGGTGCCGGTCCTGTGCTTTGGGAAGCTCCAGGAACAGGGCCTTGGAACCCCGGGCCACCTCCTGTGTGCTGGGATCGAAATTGGTCTCTACAGCCACCTTCCCCGGGTCCTGTTCCCTCCCCTCAAATGCACCAGGGTCATCCTGCAGGGCTGACTCGGCCATCCGTGGACATGTGGGGCCTCTGCTCATCTCAGCTTCTGTCCCTCCCCACCCCACCTTCCTGCTCGCCCACGAGGGAAGGTCTGCCACCGGCAAGGCTGCCCAGGAGGGAAGGTCTGCCTCCCTGTCACCGGCAAGGCCGTGGTGGGTTGGGGTGGGGTGTGGCAACCCTCTGTGGAGAGCCCAAGGTGAAGGCAGCTGGAGCTTTCTCATTCCTTATTTTTAGACGCACTGTGTGTCTCTGCGCCTTCCCGTGCCAGTGTCTCTCTGGCCGTCTGTCTCTGTCTCTGTCGCCTCTCTCCACCCCTCCCCTCCCTCCATCTGTGTGTCTGTCTCTCTGGGTCTCAGCCCTTCCCTCCATCTGCTGGTGCTTCTGTAGATCCGTCTCCCGTCTCTTTTGCAGTCTCTCCCTCCCTCCTGCTCCTCTTCTCTTCCTCTCGGTAGTTTCCCTTCTATGTCTTCTCTCTCCAGCGCCTCTTTGATGAGGGAGGGCGGACAGGCCTGGGTGCCATCCCCGAGATCCCTGTCCCACGAGGGTCCGTTTCCATGAGAGCCCCACTTCAGCATCAGTGTTACCACCCGAGATCCCTATCATTTCAAATGACCCCGGGGGCCTGCAGGGCTCAGCCCTGCCCACACCCCACCCCATCCCTCCTATTGTCCTATTCTGGATCCCCTTCTTTGCACCTCAGTAAATAGGCTAAGGCCCTAGGGACTTTTCCTCTGACTGAGCTTGGGATCCTGGGGACAGCTTCACCAGTCCAGGGGAGCCAAATGCCAGGACTCAGGAGCTCTGAATGGATACACGTGCAGTGTGCGACTCGCACCTCAGTGACGCTGTTCCTGAGAGAATCTACAGGAAGCAGAGAGCACACCCCCTTGTTCCAGTCTAGCTTCGGGTTTCCATGGGGACCCTGATCAGCACCAGGCATCACCTGAGCCTGAACACATGGCACCACAGCACAGAAGACTAGTGCCTGCTGGGCCAGGGGCGACCTCCCCCTTAGCTGGAGGCCTCTGGAGCAATGGACCAGCGGGGTGGGTGTGCCAGTGGGGCTGGCCCCCTGCCCTCTCTGTTGGAGACAGGGTGACTCCTCTTATTCCCCAGGCTCAGTGCGACGTCCCTTCCTCCAGAAGGCTGGCCTGATCCGCGTCTCAGGAGTGGGTTCTTGGGCTCTGCTCCCCCGACACCCTGAGGCCCTCCCCACAGTCCTCATGCCTGGTGGCCCTCATGGTGGAAGTCTGTGTCGTCTCCGTCCACCTCTGGCCTGCCTGAACGTGGGGCTGTGCCTCTTTTGCATAAGGAAGATCTGCCTTAGTTCTTTGGCCCAGGGAAGGGGTGACTGAGGCCCTGCCTCCGGGGAGCACGTGCCCGACCTGGGCGTGGAGGCGGGTCCCCGTCCAGTGGGCTGCATTCAGCGCACATCCTCACTGGGCACTTGGATATGATGCTGTGCACCAGACCCCACGAAGGCCCCCAAGCTGCAGCAGGGAGAAGGACGGACGGCAAGAGGCCATCGGGAGACCACGAGGGAGTCACGAGGACCAAGGAAGGCCCAGGGTGGCCCAGGGTGGAGGCGCGTGGAGGAAGGAAGGCATGGTGCTGCTGGGAACTGGCAGCAAAGTGCAGAACACTTTTGCTTGGGCTTGTCATCGACACCTGCAGGGAAAGGGGGCCTTGGCACAGGAGGAGAGGTGACTGAGACCCTCCCCAGGACTCAGGCTTAAGGCTTAGGGAAACCCATGTTGTGGCACTTGTTGTGCACCCCCATATATTGAACTGGGGACTCCAGGATCGCAGAGGAAGGCACAGGGGTGTGGGCAGATGGGCCTCCTGCTGCAGAGACAGGGACGGGGAGGTGGGGCCACTGTCTAAGTAAGACCCTGTTTCAGCACTTTCTGTGCAGGTCCCCAAGCAGAAGCCTTGGCACATGAGGAGGTAAAAACAGTGAGACAAAGAAATGGGTGTGAACCCCTGAGACCGAGGTGGCGGAGCAGGCTGAGCACCTGCCCAGCCCCAGGAGGACGCGGGGCCGTGCCTGAGGCTCCACGTGCCCAGCGGTGCTCTGTGAACTCGGTACTTTTCCACAGCAAACAGAGGCCCAGAGCTTATTGGCAGAGGAGTCACATCCTAGAGACAGAGAGGGCAGCGTGGTCACCGGGACTGGGGGAGGCTGGCTCTCAGTCTTCTTCGCAGTCGGGGCTCCCCAGGGAGCCAGGGCCAGCACTAACGCTCACAGGTGCCCCTGCAGTCAATCATGGAGAGTGAGAGAGGAGCTGGGTAGCAGGTCACCACGCAGGGCCACTCCCCAGAGATCTGTGCAGCACAGCTCCCGAGACACATGATTGGCTGGTCCCAAACAGTTGCGATTGCCTTGATACCAGTGTTAGCTAGCTCTTACTGAGGATGTGCAGTGGGCACTGCATAGCCCGTTTTGTAAATCGTCTCCCTCGGCCTCACGGCGAACCCTGGTTTATTATTATCAGGGAGGACATATTTGGTTGCAATTGACTCAAAACAAAATCCCAAATGATAAGCAGAAGAAGATTTTGTCAACTCATGCAAAGAAAAACTACTGACTTCAGGTGTGGCTAGATCCAGGGGCTCCAACAATGTCACAGGGTTTGTTCTTTGTTTCCCTTCCCTCAACATGGCCATTTTCAGGATGCCACGGTGGCAGAAGGCCGTGACAACTCAAGCCCACATCCTTTCAAAGTAAAGTCCTATAGAAAAGAGCTTATTTTTTCAGTCCCCAAAGTTTTAATAAGTCTCATGGCTTCTCACTGGTTCTGAGGAAGATCCCAAGCTGTCCTCGAACAAATGACAGTAGCTACTGGAGATGAGCACTCTGGAGTGAGGGGTGGGGCTGTAGCGAGCTGGGGTGGATGATCCAAGGGCTGTTCAGAACGCAACCGAAAACAGGGAAATAGGCGGAGGTGATAAAAAGTAAGACATCAAAGTCTGTATCCTGTACCATGGTCACTTGTCCATGGAGAAACCAAGGCCTGAGGGCGTGGAGTCCCTCACTCAAGGTCACACGGAGAGCAGAGCTGGGGTAGCTCTGTCCCCTCCACTGCCCGAGCCTCTCCTGCCCGCCACTGTCTGCTCCATCCCCTCCCTCTGTCCTGCCTCTGTCCTTGGAGCTGCCCGGTCACTCCAAGACACCAGGAGGTGGTAGGGTTGCCCCGAAGACAGCAGGAGCTGTCACAAGGCCACCAGCCCATCAATCCAGCCGGTTTCCGAGGACCATTCCCCAGCAGAGGGTCATCACCACCTCCATCTTCTTTAATGCTAATTACTTTTTTTTCCCACGTCAACATAAAAATCATCTTCAACGTCCTCATTAAAGTGGATGTGATTTCTGACCACAGACGCCTCGGCACTGCCCGGGAAGAGCTTTGCAGGGAAGACAATGTTCCCAGAGCCACCGTAGCAATGTCGGGTGATTTAGAATATCAAGTTTGTATGATTTTTAATCATTAAAGGAGATGTAAAAACATATTTTATACACAATCTTTTATCTTACACTTATTTTTATATTTCTCTATAACAATTTATTGCTGTGCATATATCACCATTACATCAGACATTTATGGCTCCATTAAAATTCAATGCCACCATAAATTTGGGCCAGTTAAAGTGGTGACATTTATAACAGCTTCCACAAGGACATATTTTATATTTAAAGTGAAACTTTGAGAAGAAACTTTTGCTAGACAAAAAAACGAAAAAGAAAAAGTGGAGGGTAGGAAGGAGCTCTGAGAGTCCCCCGCTAGCTAAATGCCCGGTGCCCAGCCTAATGCCGCAGTATTAGGAAGCCCGACTTGCTAAATACTAGGTGTGCTATTTCCAGCATTTAGGGATTAACCGGAATCAAATGATAATGCTATCATTGACTAGAAATATGCAGCTCTGCCCCATCTTTCCACAGCCTGAGACCTGGGAGAATTTTGAAAGTAAAGGAAAATATTAAATGAGTCTTTTTTAAAAAAAATGCACTGTCCATATAATGAGAGGTTTTTCTGATCCTGGAGCATAAGGATTTTCTGGGAGTGATAGTGTGAGGGGCTTATGTTCTTCTATCTTTCAGTCCAAATTGGAGCCTGCTGCTTCTGGGCAATTTGAGGTCCTTGGCGCTCCCCAGCTTGTGCGTGCGCACTCTCCCTCCCCTGTCCCCCCTCTCTCCCCTCCCTCCCTCCCTCCAATCCATCAGAAAGTGTTCAGGAGCTCTGGGAGCCCAGGACTTCAGAGCCGACTTGCAGGGGAGTGTGGAGGCCCTTCTCTGAGCTGCTGGTGGAGGGAAGGAGCAGCCTGGATTGCGTGGCACCCCGGGAGCTGTGTGAGTGTCTCACCCACAGCAGGTCCCCCCAGCACCCCGTGCCCAGCTCAGCAGGGCTGTGGGTGGACAAGATGCCATGGTGGCAACTCTGGGCACTTGGGTGCATGCACCAGGGTGAGACTGAGGACCCAGTTGTAGGACAGAAGAGGTTTCATGCCTGGCTTTGAAGAGACACAAGTGGGTCCTGTAGGTCTGGAGCAACTCTTTTGGGCAGCATGGCTGGGTATGATTTGCCCCCTGGGAACGGGGCCTGGGCTAGTTCTGGGTAGGAGGAGGCAACCTCGAGGACGTCGTTTGGACCGAGGTGCACCCGGGTGAACGGTGAAGCGTCAGCCTCCTGGTCCCTTGGACAACAGGGACCATGAGCACTCCCAGGTGTGTCCTGGGCCGGGCAGGAGGCCCACGGTTGTAAACATGGGGCAGTGGGCAAGGGTGTGGCTTGCCCTTCCTGTTAGCCTGGAGCTCTTCCCACAAGTGCGTACCCCAATGCTCGGACCCCCCAGAAGTGAGTCTTCTGTTGAGTTCTGTTGGGGAGGCTGGAGAGGGGGAACCCATGTGGGTTACAGGTCCATTTTCATTTCTCCATGTGCTCTTGCTCATCAGAGCACTCGGAAGCTAGAGCGCGCACATCCCCGTGGACTCACCTGGGGGACTCTGTTCTCTGAGCGTTACTCATGCCACCAGCTGCAGAGGCCACGGCCAACTAGAGTCACAGTCTCCAAGCTGCATGACCCCGAGAGCCTGCCCACAGGGGGTGGAGTCTCCTGTTCTCACACAGGGGCACGGTGTGTTGGGACCACACTCTCCAACCTGGGGGCCAGAGCCACTTGTGGCTGCCTGGCCCCTGAAAGGTGGCTAGTGCCATATGTTGGGGTGATCATGCTTTTTTTTTTTAACATATTGGGTTAAATGAAAAATATTTAAAAATTTCCTCTTGACTTTTTTCCCCTTACTTTAATGTAGCTGCTGGAAAATTTAAAATCGCGTGTGGTTTTCATTATGTGTTTTTGTTGTGTGATGAGCACTCAATATGAAGCCTGCCCCCTTAACAGATTTATTTTTTTTATTTTTTTGGTTCTGGAGATTGAGCTTAGAGGCACACTGAGCCACATCCCCAGCCTTTTTAATTTTTTAATTTTGAGGCAGGGTCTCACTGAGTTGCTTGGCTGAGGCTGACTTTGAACCTGGATCCTCCTGCCTCTGAGGAGACTTTCCGGTGCTCAGTGGAGCCTCTCTCTGGGCAGGACTTCCTTGAGCACCTGCTTCCCTTCAGTGGAGGGGACACATCTTACAGAAACAGAGACCTCCAGAAGCTTCTACACACGTCAGCACGTTCTGGGCGGGGATCTGTAAATCAGGGCGTCAAGTGCAGCTCATGGGTGACCGTGCCCTGGGGACGAGGACCCTTGTCTGGTGCCTTTGCTCACGTCGTGCCTGTCCCCTGAGTCCCCTCCTCTCGTCTCTTCCTGTCTGTCGGGCGTGTTCCTACAACCCTTGAGACCCCACCTCCCACATCCCTTCTCGGAATTAGCTGCTGCCCCTGGGCTCCCTCGCACCCTGAACCCACTTCCTGTTGTGAAGCTTGGGGTGCCTGGCACCGTGGTCACGTATCCCCAGATCTACCTCCAGAGCAGCCGTGGAATCCCTTGGGGCCAGAGACTAAGCAATCCTAAACAATTCCAGGGGAATTCTTCCTTTCAGCCTCCAGACAGCGCGGCTGCTCAAGTTGGGAGCAGGGCCAGCTCGGGAGTCTTAGTTGTGTGGCCCCTGCCCTGCTCCACAGTCAGGGCACACGGTGATGTCATGGAGTGTCACGCCACGCGCACTGCCAAACAGGGAGACTCGGGGCTTTTGTGAGGCATGAGAGAGAGAGAGAGAGAGAGAGAGAGAGAGAGAGAGAGAGAGAGACAGAGACATCAGAGGTCAACATTTCCCAGCTTATGCTGATCTGAAGTCAAATGAAATAAAAGGTTTTACCACTTGAATTGACCTCAGAAAATGGTGATCATTGTCTTGGGACAGCTGTGAAGAGAGTCCTGCTTGGTCTCCACCCTGGGTGACCTGAGGGACGCTGTCTGCAGGCTGAGACACTCAGGTGCGGCAGAGAGATGGTGTGTCACACCAGGTAGTTTTGCAGTTTCTTCCCCCAGAGTCTCCATTCCCTGATTCTGGCGTGATGCAGCCCTCAGAGCCAGGAGCCCTGGTGATGGCTTATACTTGAGGACCCTCATCTTTCTCTTCCCTCCAAAGGCTCTTCACACCCAGTGTTTCACTGGACACCTCTGCCAAGCAGGGAGCAGGTAGCCTCCCCCTGAACAGAGCAGGTAGGGCACCCGCTCAGGCCTAGATTTGCACACGGAAGTACTTGGTCCCAGACAGTTGGGGAGGGGGCCAGGGAGGTCCAGGTGACAGTCTCTGGGGTCAGAGAGGGCAGGGCACTGGTACAGAGTCACACAGATACTGGGTAGCAGAGCCGTGTCAGTCCAGGGCTGCGTTTCAGGGGAGGGGGCTTTGGTGTTGACAGTGGACCAGGGGGTCTCTGTGTGGCATCAACTGTTGTGATGAAGGAAGAAAATTCACTCAAAATTGAGGTTGTCTATCTTTTCCTCCAAGTATCTGCATGTTAACACCATTGGAAGACTTTTGTTTGTTTTAGGCCAACCACCTGGCTGTTGCAGTGCCCTGAGCACAATACCATGCTCCTGGGGAGCAGCTTGGGTCACAGACCCCTGGGCACTTCACAGAGGCCCAGGAACGCTGCTTCCTGGACTGGCTACTGTGATGAGCAAGCCCCTTGGGGGGTCCTCAGGGGTCCAGAAGAAGTCCTGTGGGTGAGTGACGTCTCCGAGCACCGGAGACGAGCGTGGGCACGGGCTTTGGATTTGCTCCACTCTGGATTCCGCAGCGTTGGGGCGTATCTGGAGCTTCCCACTAGACTTGCAAGGCGTAACCTTGTGAGAAGGGAAACCCTCACAGGACACGGTGTAAAAGAGTGAAGGGGCGGACCTGTGTGTGCGCTGGAACTCAGGAATGGACTTCCTCTGGTCTAGCTCAGTCCTGGTAACATGCTTACTAAAACTCTGGAAAAGAAGATCTTAGCATCATTGCATAGATTACTTAAGGAAAAAAAAATAACCTTGTCTACAGATTTTATATTTTGTGCAAAATTGTTATTTACTATTTATTCTAAGAAAAAAAAAATTAGTGTAATTGTGTAGAATTTTGGCTGCATTTTAAACTTGGAAAAGTGACAGCCCTGTTTCCATATGGCGGACCGAGGGAATCCCTCCAAAGATCCACAGTGGCTGCTTCTCTAAGAGCTGCCTGCAGGGCCCACCCTGGAGCCAGCCTGTGTTGAATGACAGGGTGGTGGGTGAAGGGTAAGGAAGCGGGCCGGCTGCTCGATGCCACGTTGGCAGCCTGAAACCGGCCCCACTAGGAGCAGTTACACCGCAGAACGGGGAACCGCTCAGCCACTGACTTCCCCCTGTCCCAGAGACCTGCTTGTTGAGCGCTACCAGCACAGCACTGCCGTCCCTCACACAAGTCGCTCTGCTGTCTCTCTCAGTTCTCATGTCTGAGAATAAGGGGACGACTGTCTTGAGGTCACAGGCTGCTTGCAGGAAAACTGAAGATCAGACCCTGCAGGAAAGCAGGAGGCGGGGGGGAGTCTGTCCCCTTTACCATCCACCTCTGGATGATTGGCAGGCACTTGACAGCCACATGGAGTCTGTCTTTTTGTTCTAACCTAGCTCAGCACCTCTCAACCTTCAGTGTGTGTGAGTCACGTGCAACTGTTGGGGATGTAAAACCACCCACGTGGCACTTCATGGGGGCAGAAGGGGCTCTGGAGGGGGACTTTGGCCATATTTCCCTGGAGTTGACATCACATCATAGTTTAAGGCCAGAATCCCTGAGTTTTGACTCCTGGCTTTGCCACATGCAAGCTGCTTTAGATCTCTAGTCCTCAAATGCAAGTAGCAAAGGTACCTAAATGTAAGGTTCTTGGAATGTGCTGAATGCCTGGTTAGTGCTATTTTAAAAAAATATTCATTTTTTAGTTCTAAGTGGACACATTATCTTTATTTTACATTTACGTGGTGCTGAGGATGGAACCCAGTGCCTCACGCATGCCAGGCGAACGCTGCACCCCTGAGCCACAGCCCAGCCCCTGGGCACCAGCTCCTGTGGTTATGGAGTAGGGGAGTGTTCATTGATGACTCCAGCTAATGGGGGGGGGGGGCGGTTAGGCGGGCCCAAGGCTGGAGCCGGTCAGGAACCCTCTGCCTGTGTACACTCTGTCTCCCAGAGTCCATCATGGATGCCATGTGACTGTGGGGCATCACAGACCTAGCCAGTGGCTTCTCCAGAGACCTGACCTATGGCTCATGGGGCCTTAGTTGACCATAAAAGAAGATGGTTTCCCCGGGTGTCTAGGTTTATCCGCCTCCATCTGGATCCTTCCACCTCTGGAGAGTGGAGCCAAGGCAGGGCAACGGTGGGAGATGGCCTCAGCAAGCACGCAGCTCCAGAGCTCGTGGTGACGCTGTGGTCCTCAGGTGGGGTGCGGTGGGAAGCCAGGAACCTTCTGAGTAGGGGATTCTCCTATGTGCAGACGCTAGAAGAGAGAAAACACAAGGTGAGCCTTCTGGACAGGTTAGAAATCTCCACACCCTTGCTCCCCTTCAGCGGTCAGTGCCTCCCAGAGCCCACGTCTTACCCCCTCCCGATGTAGACTGACCCCTGCTCACTCCCTGCAGTGGAGGGACATGCGAAATGCCGCGTGATGGCCACACAGCAGCTGATCAGTAGGGGGCTGCACGCTGCGGGACTTCCCTAGGGACACAGGCAAGCCTGGAAGGACAGGGGGACCGACCGACACAGCCCCCCGCCGTGCTCAGAAGTGGCCTCCTCAGGTCCATCTTTGCTGTGAAGTCGTCCACGTCTCGCAGATGCCCTGCTGGTTTCTCACCTCTGTCCACATCCAGGCGGCCCTGCCTCATGTCCGGGGGCTAATAATAAAGATAAATTTGGGCAGTAATGAATAAAGACCCATTCCTTGTAGAGCAATAAAATTTATCGTGGCTCAACTAATCTGGCACCGTTTATGCCTGCCGCCTGCCTTCCCAACCACCGGATGACTAATTGATAACTAATTTCCTCAATTTGTACTTCATTACTTATTGCGGCAGGAAAGCTCCTACCTAACTCTGTGAATCAGAGGGACTCTGTGGAACCAGCGGGGACGTTGCTCGCCAGAGTTCTCTGCAAATGGGCCAGGTTTGTGGGAAGATGGCTTCTTCTCAGTACTACAGAAACGAGGCTGTGACAGAGGATGTAACGAATGAGCCCCAGAAAAGGTTATATATATATATATATTTTTTAAATATAAAGAGAGTATTTATTTCAAGAAATAACCAAGTCTGGTGCCATTGGAATAGGATTTGCTGATACACTGCGTACTCACTCCACTTCTTTTTTATTAGTACATTACAGTTTTACATAATACGGGGCTCATTTTGACATACTCATACATGCATGGACTATGATATGCTCTAACCCCGTCCCCGGTATTGCCTTTCTCTCTCCTCCTCCAACCTCCCGTTCTCTACTCCACTGATCCGCCTTCTATATATTTATAGATTTGCTTTTAACATAACTGCTTTATAGATACACATAAGGTGAATGTCACCGGGGTCGAGGCACATCTGTACATAGCACCGTTTGGTCAGTGTCATTCACCATTCCGCCTCCTTCCGGTCCCTCCTCCCTCCTGGCCCCCTATTCCTCCTCTACCTCCCTGATCTCTCTTCTATAGAGCTGTATTGGGGTTTTCCTCTAATGGTTTAGTTCGTCTGTTCTGGCTGGTGAAGGAGGGGGCTCTGCATCCTGCATTATTCAGGTCGGTGGAGACGGAGAGGTGAGAGGGAGAGGTAAATCCTGAGACACTGAGGTCCTGCTGGCTACCGAGGATGTGCCCTTGGTCTTCGTGCTTGGCCAGCAGCAGGGGAGCTTTTAGGGGGCCAGGCGAGGAGACCCACATTGCCATGGTCGTGACTGAGACACAGGGAGCCTGGAAGTGCAAAGTCCACGTGACTCAGGAGGAAATGGGTACCTGGGACAGATTGCCCCACACGTGATTCCATCAAATCCCTCCAACAGAGCCGTGAGGTTGGGCATCAGCCTCACTTTCCAGATGAGGAAACTGAGGCTCAGGGAGGTGAAGTAGCTTGCTTAAAGGGGCGCGGCTGATGAGAGGAGGAGCAGAGGGTTCAGCTCATCTGTCTGCCTTCCAAGGACTGTTTCCTGCCCCTGTGCTAGACCACTTCCTGTGGGCCTCCCAAGTTCTCCCTTGCCCTGCTCCGGTCCACACCAGGCCAGCACCACACTGCTGGCCACCTCCTCCCTTATCTGCAGCACTGAGACTCCTGCACAGAGAGCATCTCGTGAACCCCAAGCAGCCCAGGTTTGGATGCTGGACGGGGCCAAGTTCAATGCTGCTGGATTCTGGGGCTGACCACCCACCCATGCGTTCTCCAGGGCCACAGAGCAAGTGTTAAACGGAGCCCAGAAGGGCCTCACTAATTAGAGATTTCTGAACTCTGCTGTCCATCGACTTCTTAACAAGTGATGCTATTCATCCCACATGTTCTCGATTCTTCAATTTCTTTGTGGGGAAAAAGTTGAAGGCAATATTGTGGTATTTATCCTTGGAATAATGTTGCCATAGTTACCTCTCGACTCTATTATAACAGCGGTGCAATAATTGAAGCTGTGAGACCTGGAGATGCTCTTGTAACTGTGAGCTCAGTTCCCAGGTTGGACATGAAAAGCATCTTAGATTGGGGGAGGAGAGGGGGGGACTTGGCCTCAGCAATTAACCCCAGAACGCAGCACCGCGCTCGGGTCTGTTGATGAAGGTGTTGCTTGCTGATGTCCAAAGTGAGCCATTTCTGTGAAGTTGCTTTGTTTTTGCATTGTTTTACAGCGACACTCTTAGAATGCAAGAATGTAGTGTCTCCATGGAAACTGGAAATGTACAAAATTAAGACCCAGAATAGGAAAGCTTCTCTGAACACAGTTCTGCTGATGTGCTGCAAGTAGAAGGTGTTGGGTGTCAGAAGAGACTGGGTAATGAATTGGACATCCTAATCCAACTCAGGACCTTCAGGTTTAGACATGCGGAGAGAGGCTCTGGAGATGCGTGTCCCGGTAGTGCCTGGGTAGTGCCAGACGGGAAGGGAGGGTCAATAATGCCTCATGGTGGGAAAAAGGCTGCTGACCCTCTGTGGAACTGAAACCCTGACTCCACTTTCCTGTCATTTATACCTAGAAAGTCAGAGTTGGTGGGACACAGAGAGGCAGGTGGCATAGCAGGCAGGCTCCACATTTTCACACTCCTTCAGCCTGCTGAGCCTCCGTTCCCACATCTGTGGGCTGGGGATGTGAGTGGTGTGGACCTCGTGAAGGCTCCCTGCCTTCTCTTTCCTTCACATGTTTCTTTTTTGCACTATCCACGGGGGTTCCGCAGCATTGCCTCCTGCACAGGAGGACGAGGTTTAGCTTAGAATGTCTGAAGGTGCATATGGCCTGAGGTCTTCATTCAGCTTGTGGAACTGTTATGGACACACGAGGCCTTCTCTGAATACAGCTGCCATTTGTCCACTGTGGGAGCTGGTGAATCCCCCGACCCCGCCACGGTGCATCTGTCTCCTGACACTCCTGCTCTCGGGGCCGCCTCTAGGCCTGTCCCTATCCTGTAGCGCCCTGCCCTCACGGGCCCCTCCTTCCCCCCCATCTTCCACGTGTCCCTGAAACACCATCCGGTCCATCAGGACATTCAAACATGACCCTTTGTGCTCTCCTGCGTCACCGTGAGCTGGGAGACTGGTCAACAGTTCCTGGAGCTCTTCCCGGCTCCGCTCTTCACACACGGAGAGGAGGCCTGGTGCTGCCTGTGCCAGTGTCCTCTGGGTCTCCAGCTGGGCAGCCCTGAAGCTCTTACTGACTCCCTCCCGACCTGGACCCTCTGATGTTCCCACGGCCTCTCTCCCTCTAAAAGATGGCAGTGGCCGCTCTGGCTGGCTGCTGTTTTTCTGATCTGCTGCATCCTGCTCAGTCAAAGGGAGCTGTGTTCTTTTCAGGGTTTGCCTCCTTGTGCAGATGTCCTTCTCCAGTGCACGGAAGACCCCGACACTTGGCATCTTGGTCAATCGGTTGGAATGCTGCCACCACCCACAGCTCCTCTGTGCAAAACTCCCACGTCCCCTTGTCCCCTTTTGTATGTGACAAGGGGGGTTTGAGGATCACATAGATTGCTATTAAAACCCCATTGGGTTCCACAAACCTTGTGTTTGAGCCTCCAGATGCTGAGACATGTATGATCAAGTAAGTGTTGAGTGAATGGCAGGAAAACTTAATTTTTTTTTTTTGAGTTCTCCCTTCGAGGAGCACGCACCGTGGGGAGGCTGTGCCTGCCTGCAGATGAGCCTCGACCTCTCCAAGGGTTCTTCGGCTGCTCGGCAGCAGTGCAGAGGTCTGGCTCTGCCACAGGGTAGTTATTTTCTCCAAAGATTTCCTAAGGAGCATGTCTCCAGAGGTTCTTGGATCCAATAATCTGAGATGGCAGATTCTCAGTGTCAGCGGGTGACCGGGTGCCGGGTAACCAGGGCCAGAGTGCCTCAGCCTGGTCCTCACACAGAGTGACCTCAGAACCAAGCAGGCAGAGCCACCCTGAAGGCCGTGCTCGGGGGAAGGCTGTGGCAGAGAGCGTCCCCTCTGCATCCTGGGGTAGGTGGACTCCACTGAGCAGGAGCCTTGTCACCTGTGTAATGGGGACAATGACAGACCCCTTTGTGAGGATCAACGAATTTCCCCACGAAGCCGGTAGTACATGCTGTCTGGAAAATAACAAGGGCTCAATAATTATTAATCTTCTCCATTCTTTCCTCTTCCTTGTAGACTTAATTAAGATGTGCCGTCCAAGCTATGAATAAGCAATTCACAAAAAGGGAAATCTAAGAGGCCAGTACACGGAAAAGTGTTCAGGCTGGGTGGCAACAAAGGATTGAAAAGTGAAACCCGACATTATTTTTCTCCTACAGAATTGATCCAAAAAAAAGGGGGGGGACAGAAAAAGTCTGTGTTGGCAAAGGGGTTTGGAAGTCCGACCGTCTCACACTGGGCTGCAGAAATACAACTCGGAACAACCTTTCGGGGGGCAATTTGGCAGAACGACTAATATGCTTGTTTCAAAAGCCTTAAATGCATGTTTGTGCTTTGACCCAACAATTCCACTTGCAGAAATTTCCCCGCAGGGAATAATTAAGGATGTGCTGGAAAACTTAGCCGCAGAAGACACTCTATAAATAGTTGTTAGATGAAGGAGTGAGTGATGCTCACCGCTGCATTGTTTATAATAATGAAAATTTCAATAACAGGGAGGGGAAGAAAAATCCAATAAATTATGCTCTGGCCATAAAATGGAATCCTCTTCAGCCATTAACTATGATTTGGCAAATGCGTCCGGATAACTTTATCACTTACACAGGCCCAGGAAGATATTTCGGGTTCTTCTATTAAGAAATTATGTTAAATGGCATATTGAATGGCTATGGCTTGTTTAAAAATATGGATCCATAAATAAAGTGGGAAAGAAACTCTTGAAGGATATACAGCAACCCGGGGAAGCGGCTACTGCTGAATGGTGACGCCGCGGATGAGATTTTATTTCCTGCTTTTTGCTTTTCTATATATTCTGAGCATGCACTATTTGCACTTTTTTTTTTTAAGATTTAATGTTAAAATAGAGGAATCGTTAGGATGGGGGGGGGTGGCTGGCAATGGAGACGGGAGAGTGGAATGCCAGCGCGGTGAGGCCACAAGGGGCGCAGGAGAGGGTGCGTGTGGCTTTGGGTGGCTGCCCTCCCCTGTGTGTCCCTCGTCCTTGGAGACCTGGGGTGGCCTGGCTGCGCCTCCTTACTCAGTGCCCGGCGGGAAGCCACAGGCACACACGTCTCCACAGCGGGGCTGAGAGCAGCCTGTCCCCGGGCCCTCGTCCTGTCCTGCAGGGAGCAACCAGCTGCCGGCCCCGAGGAAAGTCCCCAGCCCAGGAGGCCCCTGGGGGTGAAGGGATGTCTTCACCTTTTTTTTTTCCATTCCCCAGATTTTCCCTGAGCCAGTTGCTGCGTTGGAACATAATTGCTTTTCATTTTATTTTTAAAAATCGCTGCCAAGGCAGTCTGCTGGCCTCCTCAAGTCAGCACAAATCTGGAAACACTCACTCCAAGGGAGTATTTTTAAAACTTGGGTTTGGAAAGTGATTTACCTCGAAGATCCGCGGGCCGGGGTTCGGCAGGCCACGGTCACTGTGGGGCCCAGGAGCTTGTCACCTCCTCTCCCTCAGCAGGCTCTGAGATGGCAGCCCTCTGGCCTCGCCCTCCAACAGCGACTCCTTCAGGGCTGCCCGGTCCGGTGTTTGTCCAGGTGCTTAACTCAGCTTGGCCAGCGGGTCTGTCGTCCCTCCCCCCACTAGACTGTGTGCCCCCGAGGGCAGCTGCTTGTTCATCGTTCTCTGCACAGAAGCAGGCCCAGCTCCTAGTAGGTCCAGCTCCTAGTAGGTCTAGCTCCTAGTAGGTCCAGCTCCCAGCAGGCCCAGCTCCTAGTAGGTCCAGCTCCCAGCAGGTCCAGCTCCTAGTAGGTCCAGCTCCCAGCAGGCCCAGCTCCTAGTAGGTCCAGCTCCTAGTAGGTCCAGCTCCCAGCAGGCCCAGCTCCTAGTAGGTCCAGCTCCTGGCAGGTCCTGTAAGTACTCGGCTAATGGATGAGTAACTGGAAGGGAGGAAGCTTGGGGCCTGGCAACCTTCTGTAACCTGGAGGATGCTGCGGGGCAGGTTGGCTGCATTTGGGCCACTCTGACCCTCCAGCTCACTACCAGCGACACCTGGGTCACCTGGTCTCTAAGCTCCCCTGGCTCCTAAAGCACCAACAGGATCTCTAATGACACTCAGCCTCCAAGTGGGAAGGTTCCAGAGGTCTTGGGTTTCCCTTGGTGGGGAGGAGGGACTGTGAGCTACTGGTGGATTTCTTACATGTGAGCTGTCAAGCTGGTCCCCACCACCCCTGGGGCTGCACGCTGTGGTATTGCAAACCAGCCCCAGAGCCCCCAGGCAAAGATGATAACAGCAGGAACTCATGAAGCCCGGCCAGGAACGGTGGATGCCCACCTCACACTGGGGCTGTCCTATGCAGAGAAGACTACGATCGGTCCTGCGTAGCCCTCTTCCCCCTGAGTTCCTGGAACCCTAGGGTTGGTCCCTGTGCTCACGGCAAAGCAAGGGCCATGGGTGCAAAGGCTGTGCAGCTCTGGCCAGTCTGGTTATTTATTTACTTTTTTTGTGGGGGGAACCAGGGATGGGACTCAGGGGCACTTGACCACTGAGCCCCATCCCTGGCCCTATTTTGTATTTTATTTAGAGACAGGGTCTCGCTGAGTTGCTTAATGCCTTGCTTTTGCTGAGGCTGGCTTTGAACTCGCCATCCTCCTGTCTCCGCCTCCGGAGCTGCTGGGATTACAGGTGTGCAGCACCGTGCCTGACTCGGTCTGGGTATTTCTGCAAACACAGTGTGTTTCTCTCCGAGGAGACAAGTCTGTAACCCACCATTTGGGGTTCAGTTACAAAGGACCATGGTTCTCAGATTTTGTAGGGTGTTCACAGCAGCAATCTGGGAGTCATTCCTTTAAAGTGTATTTACGAAGCACCTACTGTGTACCAGGCACTGAGTATATAGCAGTGAATGAGACAAAGCCCCAGCCCTAATGGAATGTCCTGGGAGCCGTGGCTGAGTTTGGGGGAGAAGGGTTGGGGGCCAATGTGACCCTCAGGTCAGTGATGACATTCGGGCACGAGTTTTTGTGGGATTTTCTCCCGTAGAAGACATTGGTGTTAAAAGTCGACTTTTCCCTCTTGGAGAGCAGCTTGTCCTTTATAAATCCACTGCACGTGGTTGGTTTTGGGCTGGAGGAGTGTTCTGCTGCTGGGTGGTGGCCCGAGCCTGTTGGTTCTGAGCTCAGCGCCCAGTAGTGAGGGGAGTCTCTGGGAACCTGGTTTGTGGAGCTCATCCCCTGTGCTATGCTGTCAGGGCTCCCCTGCCCTCTTGGGCCTTGTCCACAGTCAGGACAGTGCTGCAGGTCCCAAGGGTGTGCTGGGAACACCCCTGCGGCTCTGTCTAACCGCTACGGTGAGTGGCCTGGGCTGCACCCTTCCTCACCCTTCCACATCTGTGGAGCGACTAAAGGGCACGTATAGAGCCACCATGGAGGGAATCAGACACCGTGGGCAGGGGCCTGCGGCTGTGGCTGTGGCGTGGTGTGCGTCGGGTGAATCTCGGTGACAAAGGAGGATAGAGCTTGTCATAGAAGGTAGGCGAGTGGCTTTGTTCACCCTGCTTGAAATGTGGGGACGCTGGCTCTCAGGCTGTTTGGCCAGAGTCTGGGAGGTGCACAGTGCAGGAGTGACATCCAGGCCAGTGTGACCACAGTGGCCCACGGCCCTGCCAGGTGCCAGCCTGTGCACACTCACAGGCCCAGGATGCGGCCCTCCCCTGTGCACTCCCTGGGCCTGTTCCTTCTCTAAAGGGGCCAGGGCACCCCCTCACCTGTGCCTCTGAGGCCCTCATCTAGCCCTGGCCTGCAGCCCAGCCTGGCTCCCCCAGTCTGCCCTTAGGGAGCCAGTACCCCCCAGACTGCTCTAGTCCCCACGCTGCGTCTAGTAGAGCTGGCTTGCTGGGCTTCCTGCCAGTTGGGAGTCCTCTGCACTTGGCTCCCATGATCTCACGTGGGGATTTTGGTCATGTCTATGAGGCAGCCCCACCTTTTAAGGCAGGACTGTGTCTTACACACCTTGAGCGTCCCCTCTGCGGCCCTGGCTTAGAGCTGGACATTCACTTCTAAACACCACTGGGGGGAAGAGGTGGGTGGGTGGAAAGACCCTAAAATTAATAATCTGTAAAATGACATCCTCTCTTCTCTGAGGCCCCTGCTTCCCTTTTGACTTCAGGACAGGTGGGGGGACCTGCCTGCAGAGGTAGGGTTACTGGACGGAGGGGGCTCTCTATCCAGGCAGGTCAAGACGGGATGCAGTGCAGAGGCCGTGATAACAGGGGCCAGGCTGCCAGGTGCAGGCTGGTGGCTGGACTTCTCCCTGGGCCACCCACGGGGGGGACTATGAGGACTTGAAGGCACAGTGGACGGGACGGAATGGAGTGTGGGGCGTGTGAGCTCCGGCGCTCCTTCCAGATGCCAGGACTGGGCCTGTGTGCCCTCTCTCCCTGCCCCCCGCCTGGGTGTCCACCTCCACGTCCCAGCTTCCAGGAATTCTCACTGTCTTCCAAGGATACCCGAGATTTGCTAGGGCACTCTCCATGACTTCCCTGTGGTATTTATAGGGTGGCTTTCCTCTTGACTCCTAAAAAGGCATACATGAAGCTTTTCATTTGAAAGGGGAAGCCTGTTTACTGTAATTAGATATTTAAAGACCCTCATTAGCCGTCTTTGCTGGGCCCAATACTCAGCAGTCGCAAAATGAGGGCCTTTCAACCCTGTCCGCCTCCTCCCCGAGCTCAGCGTCCTTCTTGAGGATTCCTGTCTGCGTTCCTCCTCAGCCCTTAAGCCGCATGCCCATACTCTTGACCTAATGAAGTCCCATTAGTTTCTCTCCGCAGATGAAAAAAAATACAGATTTTTTCCCCGTGAGGTGAAGAAACAGTTGGACCGCCCAGTGGCGTACAGGCACAGCTCTCCCAGCTCTGCAATTATCCCAAAAATAACCCGTTTCCACTTGCAAGAGTCGACTGCATTTAAATAAGCATTTTCTTCAAATAAACTTTCATTAAGTCAGGTTTCTCCACTGTGTGCATGCTTAATGAGTGCGTGTGCACCCTTGTGCACTGTTCAGGGCTCCCTTCCACGCTTTGCGTCCAGAGCGAGAGAGCAGCAGAGCCGTGTGGAGATCGGCGAGCTCATCTCGGCAGTGAGACGATTGATGTAACAGAGGAAATGCTGAAATGTGCATCCAGCGCTGTGTGTGGAGGCACCTGAGCTTCGGAGGAAATGGCTGCTAAGATTTCTTGGGGTGGCCTCGCCTTCTTTTCCCTTTTCCCTGTGTCGGAAAGTCCGACTTCCGTCCGCCCACTCTGGTAGATCTCTTTGGAATAGTCCTTCCCACACCCCAGTGGCAGCATTTGGAAGTGGCATGTGCATGACGGTGGGCCTGGCTATGGGTGCAAGATGCAGGGTCCTATTTTCCTAGTGTTCTCAGCCTAAATGTGATACCAGCCAGGATCCTGTTTGAAAGCAACCAGGTGCTAGCATTTATTTTGGCTGAAACTCTGCTTTGTCACCCAAATCTTCTCTTCTGTGCCTTTCTCTTGGGCAGACCTGACTCCGCCTGCTGCAGAGGAAGCAGATGACTCGGGGCTCGGTCCACGTGGGCTCTGCTGAAACGGGAGGCCAGGCCGGTCTCCACTCTTTCCGGGATGCTTATTAGAAATGACGTTTTGTGTCCAGAGGGAACCGCTCTTTGAGGGACATACGCACTAGATGGCAGAGCACAGTGACCACCTCTGTTTCACATTTCTAAAGGATGAGAAATTAGGAAAGCCTGAGAGGGGCAGGATAGGAGGAGATCCAGGCGGGCGCTCTGGGCTCCGTCAGGACTCTCCAATAGCTGACGAAAGCCTGCTGACCACCCAGGGGTCATAGAGCAAAGGGATCAGAGGAGGGTGGGTGTCCCAGGAAACAGCTGGGTGGCTCTTTAAATCTAAGCTGGCCCTCTGACTCCCTGGGCCTTGCCTCCAAACTGAAAGCAGCGGAATTGCTGCTTCTGAGCTCCAGCAGATTGGAGCGGGGTGCCATCCGGCTGTAGGCGCAGTGAGCCCTGGATAGCTGTTCCCCTCTGGCTTAAGGAGCACTTGTGAGGTAAGGCAAAGAAAGCTCGCCCATGGGAAAGTACACTCTGGACTTCTAGGAGGTACAGATGCACGAGACCCTGCCAGAGTGGTTTGGGTGTGTGATGGGCGTGTGGGTGTGTGACTGGCGTGTAGATGTGTGGTTTGAAGCAAGGACATAAATTGGAAGTGTGATGTTGAACTGAACTGCAGGATGTGCGTAGCCTTGAAGAGGGTGGCACACATCTCATAGACTTATTCCCGTGCCCATGACAGACATCACTAATGGATCCCAGCACTCTTCCCCTCCGAGCTGTGTCTTGCTCTAGATCTTTCTCTACTAGTAAACAGGCAGGCATAGCCATTCGTTCCAACGTAGTGTGTAAAATGAACACCGTTTCCTGTTCCTGGCCAGACCCCTTTCTGCTCTAGACGTGGTAGGCTGGCAAGCTGCATTGGCATTCTTGAGCAGCTTTGCACATACATATAGCATCTGAGGACCCCTTCCAGATCTACAGAAAAATGTTCTGCTTTTTTGTTGTTGTTGTTGTTGTTGTTTTGTTTTTGTTTGTTTTCAGTGCTGGGGATAGAACCCAGAGCCTTGTGCATCCTAAGCAACCTTTCCACCATTGATCCATGCACCCAGCACAGGTTCTGTGATTTTTAGCAGGATCCCTACACACACACACACACACACACACACACACACACACACTAAAAATCAGTTGCATGTTGAGGTTCTGAGAAGCTCTGGCGTGGGGGGAATATCCTGAGATGGGAGTCAGGGTGAGTTCTGTATATTCCTGAGAAGCGAAATCTATTCTGATTAAATCAGAATCCAGTAACTTGTGTCTCCCAAGAGAAAGGGCTTCACTTCAAGGTCAGGCAAAGGAGGGTGCTCCAAGTGACAGGGAACTCTGGCTCTGTATGTCCTGGCGGTACGTGACTGTGTGAATAAATGTTCAAAGTGACAACCTACTCTTACTTGGTACCACAGTCTCAATTCTGTTGGTAGGGTGCCTTTTTCAATGTCTGGTTTTGGGGCAGTGCACACCTATAATTCCAGCAATTCAGGCAGCTGAGACAGGAGGATTGCCTAGTTCAAGGCCATCCTCAGCAGTTTAGACCTTGTTTCAAAATAAAAATGACGGGGGTGCCTAAGCAAAGGCCCTAAGGCAGGCTGGAACTCACTCATTGTGTCCAAGGCCATTACGCTGGACAGGAGTGGGCAGGGGAGAAGGAGGAGTAAGGTAGAGGGGACAGGGTCTCCTGTGTGTCAGGTCTCCTGGATACCAGTGGAACTTCCTATTTGCCAGAGGATTTAAATCTTATTCTAAGAATGGTCCCCTGCATGACTATGACTGTGAAACCCGAATGTTAGCCATACATCGTCACTCTTCCTCCCATGACTTCAATCCACCCTTCGCTCCATGTGCAAAACCACAGATTCTTTCCCTATGACAAGGACCTATGGATACACAAGAAGGAGCTCGCGATGTCCAGAATAAAGGAAAATAACCAGCAGGGGTGGAAACGCAGGCGTCCATGGATGGAGATTGTCTGGTGTGTGGAGCAGGCAACGCTTCCTCTTTTCTGAGGTTCTGTCTCGTGACCTTGAGGTGCCCTGTCCTGTCTGGATTACTGATTTCTACTCCTGAGGACGGGCTCTCCATCACCTGGCCCAGCCTGCAGGGCAGAGAGTTCTTCCAGAGCCCAATGAATCTTAATAAAAAATGGAAATGGCTTTCCCCCTTCATTTTAATTAACATTATGTCTACATTTCTGGGATAATGGATAATTAAGTGAGTTCCCTTGGCATTACAATGTTCTCGGAAATAATTTATGGTTTCCTTTCACTATGTGAAGGCTGTTTGGGTCGGTGCTAAAGTTTCATCATAAATATTTCTGAGGAACATTTTCACGTCTGCAACTTGGATTCACACGGCTGCGGGGCTGCATCCTGGGGATATGTCTTATGGAATATTTTCCCACAGGCCACACTCCCATTCCTTGCTTTCTTGGGGGGCATGGAATTGTTTTTATAATTGTGCTTCTTTGGCACGTGAGATGATGGCTCCTTTTTAACCCATGTTCCTCTGGCCTGAGAGAATCTCACTCAACCTTCTAGAACAGAGCTGGTCACGAGTCTTCTGGCCAAACAGGGAAAAAAGGATAATAGTAAGAAGAGTTGGCATTGACCAAGTGCCCACGTGTCTGGGGGCAGCACTGTGCTAGCACATTGTACCTGTGTTTCCATGATCTGTCTCATAATATTACTTTATTTTTTTTTTTGCAGTGCTAAGAATTGAACCCAGGGCCTCATACATGCTAGAGAAGCATTCTACCACTGAGCTGTACCCCTAGCCCTATACGTACAAGTCAAGTGATGACATTATCATCTCCAGCTGACACTGATCCAGACAGTGGTAGAGGTGGGATTTGAACCCAAGCAACCTGCCTCCATCACTATGGCCCCACTGAACACCAGAATGATCTGTATGTATGGAGGTGAATAGATTTATTCTCCAGAGAAGCTCTGTCCAGGAGACCTTCTTTGATGCATGACTGTGGAACTGCTTCTTTAATTTAACTACCTTAGGTTAAACAGCCATGTGTGGTTCTTGGCCGCCATATTGGAGAGTGCCACTTTAGAGCCAACTGTGTACGCTTGTGTACAAATTATCTGACCCTATTCATTACTGCTGTAAAAAAAATATTCAAATTTCATGGTTTCAGCAATAAATTTATTCTCTCACAATTCTGGGAATCAGAAGTCCTAAGATCAAAGTATCTGCAGGGCCGTGTTCCTTCTGCAGGCCCAGGGGAGACTGCATTTCTTTGCCGCTCCCAGCTACTAGCAGCTGCCCAAATCCTTGGCTTATGGCCCCTTCCTGTTTCTTCATAGTCAGCCACAAAGCATCTCCAAGTCTCCCTGAGATTCTGATCCTCCTGCCGTTGTACATGGACTCTTGTAACTGACCCACCTGGAGAGGGCAGGGAATCACCCATTTCAAGGAAGTTAACTTAGTCACATTTGCAGAGTCTCTCTTGCCATTCGAGGTGGTGGTTTCACTAAGATTCCAGGGATTAGGACCAGGACATCCTTGTGGGGGCCATTCCATAGGCTTCCACTCTATCCAGATGTCCTGGGGAGAGCATCCCTTGCAGGTTAGGGACACAGGCTCTCAAGCTGCACTGGCTTGAGTGCAGATGTCCGCTTTGGCACTTTGCCCATGTCTCTTGGCTTTGAGCAAAGTTCTTCATTTCTGAGTCTCAGTGACCTGCAAGAAGGAGGAGATGCTGACGGCCACTCCCGGAGTTGTTCTGGGAATCCAGTGGGGTGCAGGTGGAGAGAGCTCAGCACAGAGAGAGACGCTGGTGAACGCTCTGGGTCGCCAGGTGCTGCGGTCGAATGTCCTGGTTATTTGGTTATTATTTCACCTTCCTACTTGACTCCTTTAAGGAATCAGACCCAGGATCCGAGAAATACAGAGATGAGGAAAGCCACCATTGTAAGCCATGGGGGGGGGTCTCTTCCACGTCAGTCATTTCTTAAAGGGCTTTCTTTAATTTCCTGTATTCTTTAGAGCCACCAATTGAAGTGTGTGGCCTCCTTCTCATTTTGAAGGGCAGGGAGTAAAGGTTCAGGGTCATTAACACGCTCGCTCTGAGCCATGGGGCTGTGGTGGGGGGGGGGGACCCAACACTTACCTGCTGCTTCCCAGGTGGATTCTCAGCCTCCTTTCACACAACTACCTCCCCCTCTGTGGCGAAAGGGACAGAGAAGAAGCTGTGGCTTTGCATGTGGAGTGGAAGGGTGAATTGAGGAAGGCCAGGGGAAGAGTGACAGCGTGTTGGCTGAGACTAGGGTTTCACAGTCATTCATGTATCGTGAGAGCCAAAATTCCATGTGCACTTTTTTTTTTTTGATGTCTTTGAGCCCCACAAAATCCTATGGAAAGTTACCTGGTCTCTCCTGGTATGTCCCCACGCAGCAGGAAAGGCTCCCTCACCACCTGGACCAGCTTCACCCCATGGTCCTCTTGGTCCCCAACCTCACGGGTCCCACCTCCCTGCTGGTAGTGGAATTATGTGAAGGGGGATATTGTGCCGTGGGGCTACATGGGTATACCTCACTGTTATGGGGATAGTGACCTCATCAGCCTCATGATGAGGGGTAAGGGATCCCTCCTTCAAGAACAGGGTGGGTAGGAGGTGATCAGAACAATCTTCCTGCCTTTGGGATCCAACTCCCCCAACCAGTCATTGTGCAGTGTCACAAGTTAAATGTCCTCCTGATGCCTTAGTTTCCCCATCTCAAAAATGGGACTGTTATTGGCGTCCACTTCCTAGGAGTCACATGGAAGTGAAAATACATGTGAGTCTGGCAGGTAAAGCACACAACATTTTTTAACAATTATTCTTTCATTCATCCATCCATTTAGCAAACTCCTTGGTTGGCGGGTGGGAGCAAGGACCCACCTCTCATCAGAAATGTCTAGTGTCCACGTCACCAATCACTGCCTGGCCATGGACTTGAGGTATTTGAATGATGTATTCTGGGTAGACTTAAAAAATACATCACACACCCGCTTCTCAAGAAACGGCTCATGTCCGCTTTCCTGCCTCCCCCATCCCAGGTACAAAGCCCTCTGGGTCTCTGTGTGGGCCATTCCATAGGCTTCCACTCTATCCAGATGTCCTCAGGAGAGCATCCCTTTGCAGATTAGGGACATGGTCTTCGTGCCATTCTCTCTCCCTGTAAGCAGCTCAGTTCATCTTGAGTTTAAATGTGAAAAGTCAAGATACCTGCAGCTGTTGACCTTCCAGCTGGAGCCTTGCTTGGCCCTGTGTCCCCCCCCCCACAGAAGTGTCTTCATTAGGGGCCACCCAAGCTGTCCCAGGGTCGTGCAATTCCATTCAGCACATAAAAACGTATTTCTCTCCGCCTGCGTTATGTTACAGACTTATGGAGCTACTTATGACATAGTGCGGGGCCCGAGCTGTTTTATTGAAATGGCAGAATCAAATATCCACGCATGCCCAGACCCGGGCACATCTGCAGGTTCGTTTCTGGAGAGGGTTGATTCTGGAATGTCCACAAGCTAAACACTCTTCAGCCCCTGGGCTCAGGCGGGGCCTACAGGAAACCCACCCAGAGCTGTTCCTACAGGAGGGGCCCTGCCCACAGTGGGACGATGGGATCCTGTCGTCCAGCGCTGGGGCTGGCTGCTGACCGCTGTGGTAAGGAGGCTGTGCCTGGAGGCTGCAGACCCCAGTGCAAAGCCCAGCCCTCTACCTTCCCACACTGTGGCCGCAGGTAGGGGCTGGGACCTGCTTGATCTGCAATTTCCTCCCGTGGAAAATGAGTGGAGCTGATGATGGGACTGATCTCAGAGGATTGCTGAAAGAAATAAACAAGCTGAAATAGGTCATGTTTAGAAGACCGTTGGAGACCTGAAAAGCGCGTTAGCTATTATTTCTAATTTCCTTTCAGAACTTTCTATCATATTTTTATTCCTTCTAGGTAGAGGGAAGGAGAGAGGATGAGATCAATTTTGTTTATGTGTTCACTTATTCATCCAACAATTATTATGTGCCTAATGTTTACCGTGTATTTTACTAGGGCTTAGGGATGAAAAGAGATGAGGGTGAAACGGAAACCTCACATACAGCTTTTAATCCCCTTCCCCTTGCCGTGGTCAGAATGCCCACTGAGAGCGGCTTAGAGGAGGGAAGACGTGTGTGGGGCTCATGGTCTCAGGGGTCTCAGTCCATAGACGGCCAGCTCCATGCATTGGGCCTGCGGTGAGGCAGCACATCCTGGTGGACGGGCCCAGCAGAGGACAGCTGCTCCACTTACGGCAGGGTCATGAAGGAGAGGGGGGGTTTGGGGAAGGGGCCACGGGGAAGATGCACCCTTCTAGGGCATGTCCCCAGTGACCCACCCCCTCCACCTGTGCCCCACCTGCCTGTGGGGTTACCACCCAGGAGTTCCAACTAGGATGGGAGATGGGCAACTTCTCAGGATCTAATCATCCCACCCCTGGTCCTTCCTGCATTAATGTAGGGTTTTGGGGGGGCTAAGGGGGATGCCTCATATCCAAACCACAACATACGCCATAAATACATGCAATTTTTATTGATTAATTTAAAAATAAATTCTAAATTAGGCCAGCCACCGTCCCAATGCCCAGCCCATGTTGCAGGGACAGGCCTCTCAGCATTTGGATTCCCTTAGCCGCTGTGCTCCCGGGCAGCTGCCTGTAGCCGCCAGGAGGCCAGGTTTAAGCCCAGGTCAGGCCCTTCACCTTGAGTAAGTCATTGCGGCACCTTCTCCTCTTCACACCTGCGAGCTGCACTCCCCTCATGTCTACCACACAGGGCGGAATCTGTGGCACCATGTCCCCAAAGTGCTTGACGAACCCCACGGTGAGGATCCCAAGGTGACAGGCGGCACACCCTCGCTGCGTCCCGCTGGCAGAGGTGGAGCATGTGACAGAGAAAGTTAGAACCCTGGTGGGTATTTCTGTCTTGTTCTGTTAAACTTGGGTTTGGCAACTTTCAAAACCCTTCTCCTGGATCCTAAAACCGGGTCCTCAGGGACCCTGTGACACAGCTGTCAAACAGAAGCCCCCAAGTTGGGTGGGAGTCATGTAGCTGAGAGGTGGGGGGTGCGTCTCGCTAAGCAGGGAATGCAGTCCTACAGAGCTGGGGGGTGCTGGGAGTCAGGCCTCCCCGCAGCCTGCTCTCTAGGGTCTGAACTGCCTCCGGAGTGGGTTTTCTGTGGGGTTGCTGTTCCAGGTCTGAGCGGGACTGGGCTGGGCAGTTCTTTACTCCGCGCTGGGGTGAGGAACTATTCCTAGTTAGTGCCAGTTCTGTCCCACCTCAGTCTCTCTGACACCCTCAAAGCTGCCCATGTGTTTACCAGTGTTCTCTGGGGGGAGCAGTTGGCAAGAGTTCTTTCTGTAAAGATCCAGATAGTGACTATTTGGAGCTTTGCCAGATCAACTCTCTGCCTCTGGTGGTAGCACAAAAGCATCAGAGATGTGTGAACACGAGGTGCCAATAAAACTTTATTTATAAAAACTGAGGCCAGACTGGAACTGTCCTGTGGAGGGTACTGTTAGAGCTACTCAGCATGAACAGGGGTGAACAGGGAAAAGACAAGAAGGGCCACAGGGAGCCTCAGGACAGATAAGATCCTGGAAGGTGGAGCTTGGTACGTTCAACCACCCCACCCCCCCCCCCCCCCCGCCCAGCCTTCATTAAGAAAAACGACCTTTTCTGGGCCACGTCGTCATCATCTCTTGTAACCAAGTCTCCAGGACCCTGTCGTATCAGTGAGACTATGTCACAACCCCCAATCACTCCGATAGCCAAAATATCCAGACCCTTACGAGGAGAGCTTTTGGGGGCTATTCAAAGGTTGATGAGCTGATTAAGGGGGTGGGAAATGGAGCCCAAAACACGGGGACTCAGTTTCCTTAAAAACCCCTGCTCTGAGCACTGCACCCTCCTCTCTTGGAGGTGGTCTATGTTGCTCCTAGGCTGTCAGTCAAAAGTCAAGAGGTGGGCTTGGTTGGGACTCTGGGAACTTCCCTGGGACCCCAGTAACAGTGGAGGGAAGGAGAGGCACACTGTCTCTTCTCTCCAAGGGGACCCGCTCTCTCCCTTGAGCTCATCCCCTTTGTCCCTTTCCTGTCTCTTCTGATAAACTCATGCATGTCCCTCTGAGTCACAGGTCTGAAGTCTTTCTGGAATACTTGCAAACATGCGCTTGTTATCCCAGCAACCAGGGGGCTGAGGCAGGAGGATTGCAAGTCAGGGCCAGCCTCAGCTACTTGGCCAGGTCCTCAGCAATTTGGGGAGACCCTATCTCAAGAAATAAAAAAAGCTGGGGATGTGGTTCAGTGGTAAAGTGCCCCTAAATTAAATCCCCAGTTCAAAAAAGAATCAGGGTTTGAAGGGGAGCCTCCATGTTGCCTCCGTTCCCTGGAGGGTTGAGCTCTGTAATAGTACTTCAACACACCCGTTCTAGGGATTGCAACATCACATGGAATTTCCAGGCTGTGGATGGAAAACACTGGCCAGAGAAACAAGATGGCCCTCCTAGACAGTGTTGGTAATTAGAAAACGTGGTTTCTTATGGAGAGAATGTCTTAGTCTGTTTGTGCTGCTGTAACAAAATACCCGAGACTTCCCAACACTGTTGCACTGGAAATGAAGTTTCCATGCATGGATTTTGGGGGACACATGGAGGGTGTAGTGGAGAAGGAAGAAGGAAGTGTCAAGATGGATTTTGTTTTGAGACTCCTGCATATTAGTGTTCTCCAGAGAATGAGAACCAACAGAAGAGCTACCGATATGTATCCACTGATGGATCAGTTTGTCTCTGTTTACATGTAGGTAGAGTGTGTGTGTGTGTGTGTAATGAAGAGTTGGCTTACGGTCATGGAGGCTGAGAAATCCTGCAGTCTGCTAACTACCTGCTGGACACGCAGGCCAGCCTATCACGAAATCCAGGCCAGGTCCCCAGGCCCGAGGACCAGAGTAGCCGATGTTGCAGAAGATGAAGTGGTTTCCCAAGGCCAGCTGTGAGGCAGGCAAGGGGGACAATTCTTCCTTCCTGCCTTTCCTTCCACCTGGGCATTGGATGGTGCCCGCCCACTTTGGGGAGGACTGTGTACTGAGCCCATGGATTCAAATGCTAATCTCATCCTGAAACACTCTCACAGACACACCTGGGAAGCGTTTAACCCAGTAAATCGACTTTCTCTGATCCCGTCAAATTGACACAGAAGATTAACCATTAGCGCTCTGTACTTCTATTTTTAAGACTTAAGATATAATTTACATATGAATAATCCGCAATGCATAATCCAATTTATATGTGATATTAAAATATACAAGTCTCACTGAGTTCTGACAGAAGTGTACCTGTGTGACCACCATCTCAGGCCTCCATGGCTGGCGCCCCCCACCCAGGAAGCATCTTGGGCCCCTCACCCAGCTAGGTCGTTCACTCTGATCGCTATCCCTGCAGAGGAGCTCTTCGTGCGTTGGGATAGTAGAGCTTCCACATTTCTGTGTCTTCAGCTGTCTCATTAAAGAAAAGGCGGGCACCAGCAATAACACAGGAGAGACTGGCAGAAAGGCAGCCCCCTGCTCCTATGAGCCGGGCATTGCCTCTGATCTCACCATGGCGAAGTCTCCTCCAGAGCTGACCTGCGTCTGCTCGTATTTCAACTTAATTGTGTTCAGACTTCACGCACCATTTCCCCCTGACTTTTTATTTAACAATATGCCAGATGCATTCCCTCGTTTCCGTGGAATTACCTTAAGGATGGCTTCCTGTCTGTGTGAACTCCAGCCTGCTGATGTCCCTGACCCTACAGAGCCCCTTCCTGCCCTGGGGGGTGGTCTCCCATGTGTGTGCTCTCGGGGGCCAGTATCCAGGCTCGTACCTGGCTCTGGGCTGTGCGGCTCATCTGCCAAGTAGGGATCGTGACAGGTCTGCTGTGGTCTAAGTGTTCGTGTCCCCCAGTTCATACCTTGAAACCCCTTTGTCACCCTGATGGTCTTAGGAGGTGGGCCTTCAGGAAGTTGGACTGTGATTAACCCTGAGGGTAGAGCTCTCACGAGTGGAGTTAGTGTCTTCATAACAGAGGCCCTGGGCTCCTGCCTTGTCTCCTCTAGAAGGACACCATGCAGGAAGGCGTGGTCCACGAAGCAGGGAACTGACTCTCAGCAGACACCAGACCTGCTGGCCACTGGATTTTGGACTTCCAGCCTCCAAACTGTGAGGAAGAAATTCCTGCTGTTTGGAAGCCACCTGGTGCATGGTGTGTTGCTATAGCGGCCCAGATGGCCAGGAGGGTCCTGCTTGGTGGGGCTGTGGCTGGGGGTGAGTGAATTTCCCCACCTGGAACACACAGGACTTCCGGCACATGTCACGTGCTTTCCACGCTTGCTGTCATGACCGCCCATCCAGGCTGCCCGGCCAGGCTGTTGTGGTTTTGGTGTGGACACTCAGCCAAGGCATGTCGAGGTCATGTGGGACACTGGGCTTTACTGGAAGAGCCGGGCAGAGGCTAGAGAGAGGCAGAGCTGGACTGTGGATTCTCTGAGAAGGAATCCCTGTGTTCCTGCCGGTTGGGCAGAAGAGGAGCTATGTGGTCCCCGTCGGCAGAATGGGGAATGTCATGGTGACCTTGTGGGTATGAGGAAGACCCCTGTGACCCCTCTCCCAAGGCTCAGAATGCCACCCCAGAGAGTAGACTGGGACCACTCTGAGGTCAAGTCCAGGGCCGCAGCCTGGTCTCCACTGCATGCAGGACACTCTCTGTGTCCCCCACTATGGAGAGAGGAAGTGACTGATGTGTCAACCCTCTGTTCACAGCCAGAGTTTTGAATTTTATTAACCGCTGTTCTCATTAGAGACACTTAGTACAACAGAAACATTTTGTAAAAAGAACAATTGTGCACTTCCACAGCATCAAACCCACCTGAATGGAAAGACAAACGGCGAAGTTCCCCAGTGAGTGTGACACCCACACCCACACCCACACCCACACACACACCCAGTCCTGAGAGGGTCAGAATCTCATGTGTGTTCTGTTCTATCACCCACCTCCAAAATCACAAGAAAGTTAAAAAGAAGAAGTTTCAGAGGCTTCAGAAGCAGTTCAGCTCTGTGGAAAGCTCCTGGCCATGGGGAGGGGCTTTCCTGAATCCCAGGAGGCCGAAACCTGGTTGGAGGCCCCTGCCCCTGGTCAGCAGGCACGGCCAGGGCTGGCAGCAGGACCCTTCCACCTGCAGCTGCTCCAGCTGGCCGGGCCGCCCTGGTGGAGAAAGTCAGAGCCCCGGCGTCCTCTGTGCGAGAACTTCTCTCTCCTCTGTCTCCTGTAGCACCTGTAGGGGGATCATCACAATCTCTAATTAAATACATGGCAGCTGGAGAATGAAGCATGTGTCTTAGCTCTGCCATCCTATAATACCCCCTAATCCTGAGAGTCCAAAGTATGAATTAATTATAACTTCCAAAGCCCAGGGAGCCAGCAGTGGGGAGGAGGGAGGGTGGGTGGGGCCATGAGCGGTGACGGCAGACGCTTGTGGGGAGGTGACAGCACCATTGTGACTTGGAAGAGGTCTCTTTAGGAGTTTCACAAGCTTGTACCTGTCTTCATTCATGTTAGTGAGTGTGTGTGTCCATGCATGTGTGTATCAGGGTGGGTGTGCGTGTGTGTGTGTGTGAGAGAGGTGTATGCATGTACATACATGTGTGCATGAGACATATATACTCTCATGTGTGTATGTGTGTGAGGCGATCCATGCCTACATGTGTGGGTTTGTGTGGATGTAATACATGTGTGTATGAGGTTGTGTGTACATGTAGACATGCATGGAGTGTGTACATGCATATATTTGAGAACATGTCTGTATGCATCGTGTGTATGAGAGTGTGTGGGTGCATGTGTACCTGTGAATGAGGCTGTGCGCACACACGTGTGTGTGAGGGAGTGTGTGTATGCATATGTGTATAGGGAGTGTGTGCATTCATACCTTGTGTCTGAGCAACTGAGGAGGTGTGTGGATACATAAGTGTGTTTGTGAGTGTGTGCCTGATATCAGTGAGCACTCAAGAGTGTGCAAGATGTGTGTGTGGCTCTGTTTCCCGGAGCAAGGAGACTTAGAAAAGCTACCCGAGTTTCCCAGAGCTGTATACTATAAGAATTAGTGCTGGATCCAGACTCGGGTTTGTCTGGCCTCAGGCTGCATTCTGTATCGTAGAAAAACATAGCAAAACCTGAAACACCAAACAGGCTTGGCATTGTGTATTCAAGAGTGAGCTATTCAGCAAGCCTGGGACATAGCTGATTGACCCACCCGCCCCCAGCTTGGTGTCCACTTAAGGAGATTGTTCTCTGGGGGAAAAAAGAAGTAAAGGACAGTTGTCTTGGCTGCCCAAGGGGTTGTTTTACAAACAGCCAGATGACTACACCCACCATCTGGGTTTCCTGGGGCCTCCTCTGGGGCCGGGGAGTCCCCAGTGCACCAGACACTTTAAGGATGACCCCCACCCCTCCATGGAGCCTGCTTTCCTCTCTACACCAGCAAGTTGAGCGAGTGGTTTCTGACTCCCTTACACCTGGTTGTCATGGGCAGGCAATTTCAAATCCTGGAGCCCCAGTGTCGGGGTCTGTGAAAAGACCTTGGGCAAGACCATCTATGAAGAATTGTGTGTGCTCTGTGGGAGTGGCATCTCTGTAAAGAGCTAGCGCTGTCCCTGTCCCTGCCGCTGGTCTCTTTGGAAGCTCCATGTGCACTAGATGGACAGTCCAGCCCTCAGGTGCTTCAGCCTCTAACCCCTGGCTGTGTGCAGGGGGCTGCAGGGGAGTCATAGGCCCGGCCCCCTCCTCTATTGGGCTGATCTGGACCTCCCCTACGGTGGCCTGTCAACCCCGATGAGCGCGTCCTCGGCCTGTGGCCTGCTTGCTGAGCACAGCTCTTGGCAGCGGTAGGCCACCTGTGCTGCCCCCGCTCTCCTGGCTGGCCTCTGAGAGGCAGCTCAGCCGTGTTTGTTTCTGTCTCTTCTTGTTTTGTCAACATGCTATTGAGGAGGAAATGCAAACCTGAGCCTTGATTAGACTTCTCCCTTGGTGCGGATTTACCCTGATTTTCAATTCAGCACTTTGGCGTAGGTGCTGGGGCACAGGCTTCTTGCCTGAGAGGTCGGGGAAGCCAGAGGAGTGCTGGCCAGGATCCTGAAGCCAAATGTGGGCACAGGTGGTGTCACCTTTCTGAGAAAAGGTGGAGACCCCCTACCTGGCTCACTACTGAAGAGCAGTTCTCTGAGTCCATGCAGGGACACAGCAAGCTGCCAGGGATACGTGGGGGCTCCAGGCTGCTCACCTCAGTGGAAGGGGGTCCAGGTTTGAAGGGAGCCTGAATCTGAGTGTGCATGTGGGTATATGCTGTGTGCATGTGTGTGCATGCACGTGCAAGTACATCCATGCAGAGGAGCATGTGGTGTACGTGTGTATGCATGAGTGTGTGCATGTGTCTGCATGCCTGTGTGTGTGCCCGTGTGCACATGGGTGTAGGTGCCCATGCATGCATGTGCATAAGTGTGCATGTACCTGCATACATGTGTGCGTAGTGTGTGTATGCATGTGTGTGTGCACACATACAGACTTCCTGGGAGATAAGGACCCAGGAATCTGGCGTTATCTTCACATTATCAGTCTGTGTGATCTCAGGTGAGCCCTTGAACCTCTCGGCTTCATTTCTTCTTCTGTGGGAGGGTTGATGGGTTAGATCAAGAAGCCATAGGGATACGGTGAGGTCAGCCTCAATCATGCGCTGCAAGTGCTGCATCACCTGCTGGGTATTTCAGACACCACCATACCCTAGGCACCGTGGACAGACCTGTCTCACCTGAGATGTGTCCGTGTGCGCCCATGCCACCGCCGTCAGACCTGTGTGCTGGAGGAGTCCCCCTGTCGGGCGGGTCAGGTGCTGTGTGGCAAGGCAGGCAGTGAGACAAGTTTGCCTGCTGATGGGGAGATCCAGCCCGAGGAGCCAGGCAGCCAGGCAGGAGGGGAGCCAAGCGGAGCACCCTAATGATGGCTTAAGAAACTTACAAATAAAGCTGAGATTCCTAATGTTTAATTTCAAGTGACTGAACATTAACATTTAATTAACTCCTAATGGCTAAACCAATATTAAATCCAGGTAGGACCAGTGGCATCTCTTACATATTAGCAATCGAGAAGCCACAATCCCCTCCTGGTGGCACTCTGTGAGATGGAACCTCCCCATGGTATGGGTTCCCTATCCCACACCTGCGCTTTCCCTGAGGCACACGCCCATATGTCCTGGTTCATACCCGGCTCCACCCTTCTTAGCGGCTTTGGCAGAGCTCCTTAGATCATTGGAATCTCAGGTTCTTGCCTGGGAAGGGAGAAGCTCAACCTTGTTCCCATGGTCCTGAGGGTCAGCAGCAGTGCACCTGCAGTACCCAGGACAAGACCTGACTCAGAGGTCGGGTGGGATTCTGCACCAGCCCCGTGGCCATCCTCTCTCCTTTGCAATGTGTCTAACCACACTGAGCTTCTTGGTCCCCACAAAGGACTGAGACCTGCTCCTTGGAACCTCTCCCTTCCAGTCTTCTAGCCATTTCTCTTGCAAATCTCAGCTCAGGGGCAGCTCTGGGCCCCTGGGGACTTCAGGTGACTCCCTCGGGGCCTCCAGCTTTAGATATGTGGCTCTCTTCTCCCTTCTTTCCCTCCATGGGGCAGCCCCTGCTTCCTCCTCCTGCCTTCTGAAGCCGTTGGGGCTGGACCTCTCTTTTCATCCTCCAGTGAGTTCATTCCTTCATCACACCACCAGTGACAAGGGGACCCAGGTCACTGCTTGCCTCTGCAGCCCGCCTTTTCAAAGTCAAGGGTGCTAAAGTTGGCTTCCTACAGAGTGTCGGAGTGGTCCTGGGAGGGTCCTGCACATCAGCTTCCAGGGCATGGGGCAGAATTCTTTCTCCTGGTGATGGCATGGTGGGCCTTTGGTGAGCTGTCCCAGAGCGTCCCTATATTCTCAGGAACCAGAGTTGGGAACAGTGAACCCTAACACCAAGGGAGTCTCCTGCCTCTGGGGCTGGGTTCTGAAACGCAAAGATGTGGATGTGGAGGGAGTTGGACGCAGCCCACACAGGGTGGGATCTGAGACTTGGAAGAGGCAGATGACTCAGGGCACAGAGACAACCTATGCTGATCCATGGCCAAGGGCAGGGCATATGGATCGGGTTGGTCAGTCCCACATCAGGACCAGCGATGGAGTACCCTCTTCCCTGTAGGCCCTGGGACATGGAGGGATTGTGCATGATCCACGGCCTCGGAAGCGGCATATGGGTTCAGGTACAGGAGGAAGGGGTGGTCGTACCACAGGGGAGAGTTCAAAGGTGGGCCAGGGTGAGGCAGTCTCAGGAGTGTCCAGGTGCCTGCTCCTGATGAAGATGAGGGTGACAGTGATGGTGAAATCAGCCGCTGGTGAGTGCTGATCATGCTGTACTGAGTGCTGTACTTGCTATGCTCATTAGCTACCCTAAGGTGCTGATACTAGCCCCGCAGTCCACCGTCATCCCCTCTCCCAGCGTCTGCTGGTGGGTGACTGTGGGCACCCATTGTTCCCATGCACTGGGCGGGTCTCTGCCCTTCTGGACCTGGTCTTCCTCTGGACGGAGGCCGAGGCCTGCGAGCACCATCGGCACATTAAGTGGGGCTCCGTGGGGAAGTCTGTCTCACGGGCTGGGCCTCTGTAGGGAGGTTGGGGTGGGACCTCAGTGGTGGCTCACTGCAACCTGAAGGAGGAGCGGGAGCCGGCTTTCAGGAAGCCCGGGGAGGAACCCCCCTGCACCTCCCCTGGGGCCCTGGGGCTGGAGGTCACGTCATGTATCTCAGTGGGGCCGATTTGGGGGCGGGTGGCCTCAGCACAGTCTTGTCTGCAGCCAGATCCTGGACACTGGTGGGAGCACCCAGGCCTTACCCCGCCACTCTGTCCCTCCTCCTCTTGGTCACAATGGGCTTCAGGCACTTACAATGATGGGTTCTCCCGGTGGCTTAGCTCTGGGTTGTGGGGACCAATTTTGCCGAAGCACCTGCTTCCCTGGCTCACTGCTGAGCCCAGCCATAAGCCGATGCAGAAACCCCTAAATCCACTTAAGTGTTATTTACTTGAAATATTTGAAAGAGCCAGCTTGGCCCATCTTCAAATATTTTTCTAGCTAATCAAAGCCAGATTGCGGTCAGAGGCCATATCTAAATTTATTAGGAAAATTAATAGACCATTTAGATTTTATTGGAATTAAGCTAAAATACGATAAGCAGTCACACGGGCAGATAGTCATTAATTATTACACTGACCCGTGTGATGGGCTCCTGAGGAAACACTGACTTCTAGCTAAGTCACAGGCTTTAGGTCGGGGGGCAGACTCTGGGACACTATCCACACCCCACCTGCTTGCGGGTAATTGGATGGGACACAGTAGGAGAGGATTTCAGTAAATGTGGACCACTTTCTCTCCCATGGTAGTTATTGTGCACCTACTGTGTGCTAGACCCTGGGAATATATAAAGCACACAGCCTGGGTTTGCACCCTGGTTCCAGTACATAAATGCTTCGTGACTTTGGACATGTTGCTCACCCTCTCTTGAGTCTCCATTTCCTCACTGAAAAACAGATTAACAGGATTGACTGGGTTGTTGTTGTGAAAGCCATACAAATGATGTACACGAAGTGATTGGTCCATAAGTGTTACTACGATTATTGTTGTCATTAGTAATGCTATAGATAAGACAATGAAGCACCTTATAGTACAGCCAACTGAAGGCCCGTCGACCTCTCCTCGCATAAATCCCTCAAGGGTCAGAGAAGGCTTCGTGGCAAAGATGTTGGAACCCAGTTCCAAAGGGTGAAAGTGGCCCCCATGAGCAATTCCACAGTGGAGGCAAAGGCACGGAGACCTGAAACTAGCCAGCCACTCGTGGGACTTAGCGTAGTTCGTCCAGGTGGAGGGTACATGTTGTAGGTGACTGTCAGAGTGAGCGGAGGCGAGGCTGGGTGCTGCGTCTGGTTCACTTGCCCCAATACTCCTCTCCACCAAGTGTACGTGCTGCAGCCATGACACATGCAAGTGGCTCCTCTGTTTCCTTTTAAACATTTCTTGTTAGTGTGGCCGGGGCTGTGGCTTAGCGGTAGCGCACTTGCCTGGCCTGTGTGAGGCACTGGGTTGGATTTTCAGCACTGCATATAAACAAATAAAGTAAAGGTCTCTCAACAAGTTAAAAAAAAATTCTTGTTAGGTCTTCTGTTTTGCCCTGTGAAGGCAGCAGGAGACTCTTAAGTGTTGCCTGAGTTAAAAACGATCATTGAGGGGTCTGAACTGTGAAGTCGCCCTTGAGCACCTGCTCCTCACAGGCGTGACACAAAGTCTCTCAGTGTCAGTGTGGGCATCACAACAGGTACAGACCACATCCTGTGTGGGGCAGGCCTGGCCCATGTCTAGCACTGCCCCTTGCTTCCCTGAGACTGAACCTCAGACTCTTTATCTGCAAAAGGGAGGTTCATAACAGTGACCCCAGAAGGCTATGGATAGAATCCTTAAAAAAAAAAAAAAAAAAACCTCAAAGTATATATAGATGTTTGTTCAAAGTTGTTCCCTCTACCTATTCAGGAAACATTAGTTCCCAGAATACAGTGTGGTATGTTTTATTTTTTAAATTAATTTTAAAAAGTAAGTGGGAGAGTCTTGCTATATATGGGTGTTCTGTTTCATATGCTAAATGTATACATCTGTCATCCAAAATGAATATGTATTTCTCCAAAGACACATAAGCAGCTTCCATTTCCCCTATTAAGCACACATTGGTCTATTCCAGGGGTGGTGTTTAAGGGGGTGTATGTCCCCTTGTGCACACTAGTGCCTCTCCAGGTCTCCTCGCGTGATGGATTCACCTATAAGCATGTTTCTATATTTGCTATGACGCCCCTAATTCACAGAATGTGCTGTGCCATTTCCCCTATTAAGTACACCTGTCTATCATGCAGGTAAGTGTAGGGGCACATCGTTAATGCTTTCACGGAGAGAAACATACAACCAGGAAGTAGACACAGGGACCTGGGGAAGAAGCCAGTTAATGTGGAGAAAGTAGGCAGTGCGCTGAGGACTGGGGCTGATGAACGCAGTGCTGCACAAGATGATTGATGGTCTGCAGGTGGAGCCAGGGGACCGGGCCTGTTACAGCAGCCACTGGGGCCAAAGGAAGCTGGTCACACTGTCCACCCCTCCCTGTGCGTAGCCCACACAATGGGGCCTCAGCCAGGCACCACGCGGTGGAGACCAACCTGGGTGGGGCCTGACAGGCAGGGCAGCCATGCCCTTGAGCCTGGCGGGGTGTGTGCAGAGAAGGGCTTTCTGCTGTAGGGTGACCGGAGCACCTCCTGTGGCCAGGGCACATGGCCAGGGACTCGCAGAATCAAGGACACAGCGTGCGCCATGAAGTGTCTGTGACTCGGGGCCCCGTGGTGGCCTATGACTTGGTTTGAGTGACTTTAGGTGGTTCTTCCACCAGGGAGTTCCTGTCCTCGGTGCACCTCAGCTGATGGACAGGGCCCCGAGGGGCCTGAGCAGGGAAGATGGGCAGCCTGACTCAGGCTGCACGGACAGGCCAGTGTCCATGCCGCAGGGGCAGGACCAGGGCCAGGGGCAGGACCAGGGCCAGGGGCAGGGCCAGGGCCAGGGGCAGGGCCAGGGCAGGGCCAGGGGCAGAGGCAGGGAGCCGTGCGCCCTGGCCTCCCACCAGGACAGGACCTTCTGGCCCCGGGCTCCGTGAAGGCTGAAGGCAGGAGAGCCGCAGGCAGCCCCACCCCGAGCCCTGGGGTCACCGGGTCACCTATTTTGATAAAGACACAAATGAGTTAAAAATAGTTCTGGTCGGGCGCGTGGCCGGAAGCAGACGGCCAGTTCCTGGGCGCACGTGGGACGAAGCCGCCGCCCCGGAGCCTTTTAATTAGACCCCGTTACCAGAACTCCCGACCCTGTGCAGCGCATTAATGTATTTTACTAATTATAAATGCAATTAAAAAGTACTGAAATAAAATTAGGCTGATCTATCTAATTTACATTAAGCACTTTCAAATTATGCAGATTTTAAAGTCTCTCTCTCTCTCTCTCTCTCTCTCTCTCTCTCTCTCTTTTCAATTTGAGTTTCAGGGTAAAATTGTCCGCATTAAAACAGCTGGAAAAAAAAACAACTTGTAGGAAAACAAATTTCTTTTCTGTGATTATTCTCGGTGTGTGAGTTAATTTTCGAGGCTATAATATGCTTAGCTGGCGCTGGGCAGAGGCTCCCCAAACAGGGGACTTATGCGTCTGGAAGCAGGCGCCGTGGACAGGGGTTCCCGGGTGTGAGCGCAGTGTGGTTACTTGCGGGAATGAGGCTGAAGGGGTAACCAGGCCAAGAATACCGAGGGTGGTCGCCCAACAGAGGAGCGCTGCTTAAAGGAACCACAGAGGAACCATCTGGTGGGGTTACCCAGCAACGCAGGGTTGGTTTGTTTGTTTGTTTATTTATTTATTTATTTTACTCTTTATCCCTCGGCTGACAGGCAGAGAGAATGATCTTGGTGCCAAAATTATTGTCTAGCGTTATTAAAACTCAGAGCATTCCCTTTTGCTGGCTGAGGACTTTACCTGTGCCAAGGTGCTGAATATCCGCCGAGGCCACGAAGTGTAGGGACCTTGGAGCCTCCGAGGAGGGTCACCCCACCACCCTGGTCGTGTGCATTCCTGGTGCTCCTGGGGAGGGGACCCGGTTCAGCCTGGCTGTGCTGGAGGCTGTGTTCACCAGGAGGAGACCTTGGCAGGGCCTCCTTACAGATTCCATCGGCTCCGCAGGTTCCTTGGAAGCAGAGGTATAATGAGCTCTTCTCCCGGAGTTGCCTGTAAGCTCCTTAAAACGCTGCCAGTGCAGTTGAGCTCCCCCGGCTCCGTGCACTCAATTTTATTTGCAGCCCAAACTTTGCCCTTTAAGCTCCCCATCAATAGGCAGCCTACAGTAAATCCCCAAATTGGAGCCGTTGAGCTTGAGCAAGGAGAAGATTGGGAGGCCCTTTCCCTCTTCCCTGGCTCTCTTCTGGATGCTACATTTGCAGCCAGGGAACTGGTCTCACCTGCTCCCACTCGGCAGCCAGGACCATCGCTGGGCTCCCCGTCATTTTGCAGAGGAGGCTTGTGCGACCCTTAGGCACTTGCAGGATGGCTACAAGGGTCCTCATGTGCCAAGATCCACCATAGAGAGGTGATTCCTGGACCCTCCATCCTTTCAGCCTCCTCTATCACTCGGGGTCACAGCGAGTGTCCCAAGATAGTGTGTTATTTAGGGGAAGAAGCTGGTCAGCACTTTCTCTCCAGGATGAACATGGCTGGCTCCATGCAGATAATCAGAGGCTAAGACACCACTAGACCCTGTGGGTGTCTCCTAGAAGGACCAGCCGATGGCAGGAATTGATTAGATGGTGTCACAGCCTCTCTCTCCACATCCTTCATTTTATCCCTCCCCCAACCCAAGCCCCCAAACCTAATAAGCAAGAACAAGAAGTCTAAGTGCTCATGTCCCTTTGCCACTCTGTGTGTCCACCACGTGAGTTCCCATCACCCTGTCAGTCCTGGACTTGTCCCTTCTTGGACACCTACGATTTCATGAGAAATCTGGGTCTTGCTTGATGGACCCTTCCCTACTGGCTGTGGGGGAGAGATCAGTGGCACGTGGTTTGGATTCCAGTCCCACTTCCCCGTGGGCTAGCTCTCGGGCCCTAGAAAGTCGTCCAGGTTCACGGGGCTTCAGTCCCTCCTCTGCTCTGAGGACAGCGCTGCTCTCTTTAAGGCCACACGGAGCCTTAAAGCAGAGTGACGACCGCGCGGCACGGGCAGGGACCCAGAGTTCATTCTCCCACTTAAATCATCTCTCCCTGGGCATCCGTTAAGTCCGTGGTGAGACAGGGCTGACCTCATGAAGTGGTAGGATCCAGAGAGGACCCTGAGTGCCTGTGCTGTCGGGGGCACCGCATTCAGGCGCGTAGGGTGTAGGTCAGGCTGAACGGGAGGCACCGTCCACCTGCCGGGCCCCTCTAGGATCTCTCATCCTCCCTCCTCCGGGTGGCTGCAGAACGCCTGCTCTTCCCTCTCTTGACCCTCTGCCTTCTGTCTTATAAATCCCACCTGCTATCAGTCTTCTGCCTATTTGCAGAGCCGGCTTTCTGCCTGGAAGGGCCTTGGCCATCCCCACTCATGTCCTCCCTTACTTGTTGAACTCCTACTCACCCTTCAAAACCCAGCTCAGAGATTTTCCCTGGAAGGTCCTGCCGCCACACCACACATGGCCAGCTACACCCACTCCTCCCGGTGTCCTACTCAAATGCAGCGACTGAAAGGAGGAAAGAGGACGAGAGAGCGAGGCAAGCACTCATGCATGGAGGGAGAGTTGGATGAATGGACCAGCCAACCAGTACACGTGTGGACATGTCACCTTGGTTTAGGGGTGGCAGCTTTGTAGAGAGTTGCTGGGGTGATCCGTGAGCTACGAGCTCTGAGGACAAATGAACATGTCAGTGTGACGCGGTCTAGGTCCACCCGCAAGGGAGCCCGGCCTCCATGTCCTGCCTGCCCGGTCAGTGCTGCCATGCCCAAAGCCTGATGACTTCCCATGGCCTTTCGGCCACTGGGGTCTGGACACCAGGGTTTTCTGTGGCTGTGGCTACCCCTGCCCCCACATCCTGCCAGGCGCACCTCCCAGACGGATATACTTAGCAGGTGTTCTCCCCACATTAATAACCAGAAGTGACACGTTCTAAATGAGGCCCGCCTTGTTGTGCAGGGCGGCTCTGATGGATATGCCGGGAACTGACGGCCCCTGAGAAATGTTTCTGCCATTCCCAGCACTTCTCTGACAGGTTTTTAATAGTCCCACTAAAACTGCAGCATATCGGGAAATTTTGTAATGAGGTGCAAAGGGCCGCTCCAACTCAGGGGCTCTGGGGTGGAAAAATACAGTTTGGGGAAGACTCACCTCCTCCCACAGTGGAGCTCCCAGAAGAAGCCCATCCAGGATCGGGGTTGGCCTGAGAGTGGGGGCGGTTTGGCCAAAGTGTGGCTTCGAGGAGGCCTGGGTGGGGTCGTGGCCACCACTAGGCAACAGTTCCCGTGAGCTACGAATGAAGCCCCGGGCTCACCCAGGAATGGAGCCCGGATTAAGATGCCAGATTAGAGAGGCAGAGGATGGATTCCTTTCTTGTTCATTTACTCAGGAAGTACTTATTTAGCTCCAGCTCATACATCACAAGGGTGAATTAGCCTCCAAAGTGCAAAGTTCTATTAACTAATGTCTGGCCTGGGGCTATGTATGTAAATGTGGATTCTGAGCCCCCTCCTCTCACCTCCAAAGTGAGACTATCAATGCCTGTTCTTCAGAACTGTATCTGAGGGCTGGAGATAAAAAGTGTAAGGATCAGCACGGGTCAGGTCCCTGCCGGAAGCCGATGACACACACAGATGGGGGAATTGAGAAGGGCTTAAAAATGGAATTATTTATCAAAGAGCCAAGGGAAACACATAAGAAAAGGCCCAGCACCCTGGGGCTGGCAGGAGTGGGGAGCGGTGGCCACTCTAAGAAGGGGGGTTACCAGAACCCTGGGCCGTGGGACAGGTGGCCCGTGGTGGTGTGACCTTCAGCAAGGGCCAACCCCTGTTCCAGCAGAAGCCGTCAAGACAGGAGTGACCCTCTCTCTAGGGTTCTCCTGTCCTGGTGATGCCCCTGACCCAGCTCTGTGGGGAAGGGGACCCACCAATACGGTGCATACATGTCCACCTGTCAGGCTGCCCAGCAGATGGAGAAGGCTGCAGTGTGGCTCCTGCAGGGACAGATGGGGGGTCTGTCCAGCACAGGGCCAGGCTTTCAGTGAGGCAGTGAATGGCCATGACCGTGGTCTGAGGAGCTCACAGCCCCACAGGATCAAGGGGACGCCTGGTGTTATTCCCACATGACGCAGTCTGGCCCCTGGTGTGTAAAAGCCGACCAGCCTCCCCTTATGGCCACCCAAGGGGAACAGATAAGAAAAGGTCCGGCACCCTGGGGCTGGCAACGTCCATTTGTGCTGCTATAACAAAATACCTGAGACTGGGTGATTTAGAGGGAACAGAAAGTTCTTTTTGTGTCATCTCAGGGATGCTTCTGGTGTCTGGAGTGGAACTTCCTGCGGCACCCTGGCTTGGTGGCAGGAGTGTAAAGGGAAGGACGGCTGGGGGCTGTGTCCTCACCTGACAGGAAAGATGAAGAGCAGAGAGGGCCAGAGCTCATTCCTTCCAGCCTCTTATAGAACTAGTCCATGGTCACTTCCCCAAAGGCTCCCCTCTGACCCTCACCTCCGTGGGGATTTAGCTTGAGCGTGAATATGGAGGGGACGCCATCAAAGAGCAGAGTCGAACAGGTGACAAACATGAGGCCCTCGCAGGGAATCCAGTACCCTGGCTTCATTAGGAAATTGGGTCCTTGCCAGGGACAGATGTGGAGAGATGGAGCTGGCAGTTCAGGAACCTGGTGAGACCTGGGGTCAAGTTTCCCTAATCAGCACGGAGGTGGCCGCTGGGTCCTTGACCTCAGCCTGGCTCGGCCCCCCGAGAGCCTCACGTCAGGCCTCCCCACGGGGGCCCACTGCTCCTCCCCAACCTGCTTTCTCAGCCTCATGGGGTCATTCTTCCAAGAGGTCAGCCTTTCCTGCCACAGGAGGGGCCGAAGCCCCAGGAAGAGATGAAAGAAGTGTCTTTCCAAAGCCAGGGGAAGCTGCACGTGTCTCTGCATTCCACCTGCAGGCCCCCGCCACGGCCCAGCAGGTGACCAGGCCTCATGCAGCCCACCCAGGTCCAAATCAGGGTCCTCGTCACTCTCTGGGTGATGGGCATGATCACTTACTTGCTCTGAGCCCCATGGTATCCCGTGGCAGGCAGACAGTGATGGGGTGGGCAGTGGGACCATCAGGACCACCTGCTCCTTCCCTTCCTGCGTCTGTGACATGGGTCACTTCCTCTTCAGCCTTTGGTTGGAAGCTGTAACCATCTAAGAATTTCTAGCATTTCCTTCACTGATGTGCCGTATCCTGGGGAAGCCATAGTGCTGGGACCCCCTGTGACCTGGCTTCCTCCCGGGTCATCTCAGAAAGCTCTCTGACCGTCACAGTGGAGCTGGGCTTCTGGGCTAATTCCACTCACTATTAAAATGGGTCATCACGGGGCACATTTGCACAACCAGGAAATCAATTGGGTGCAAACCAGCTTGCTAATAGGGCTCATTACAGCCTTGTTATAACTTAATGGCACAGGTAGCCTCACAAGTGTATGCCTAGGGTGAACAGAGAGAGAAGGGGTGTCTCAAAACAGGGATGCTTCCGGAATGCCTGGCTTCTGAAGGGGAGGGAGTCCGTAAGAGTTGAGCCCGACCAGCACCCCTCAGACTTGATCGCGTCGGCCAGCCGGGGCATCCTGCCGTGCAGACTCTTGTTGAGCTGCTCTGGGCTGGGGCTGGTGATTTTGCATCTCTCGGAGGCTGGTGTTGCTAGTCTGAACGATGCTTTGAGTTCTCTGGGGAGTAAGGAGCTGCACCACTCCACCCTTCCAGGGTGAGACCAGCCCAAGACAGAGCAGCCAGCCGTAGCACCACGCCTCAAACCTGTCGACAAACACCCTCTCTGGGCTTCTCCAACCCATTTCTTTTCAGTCTCCCTCCATTTGCTCTGTCTCCTGAGCACCTACCAGGCCTGCAGGCGTCGCACCTGTGTCTTGGATGGGATGGGTTGTGCCGCAAGTCGGGACCTAGCCCCCAGTGTGTCAGGATGTGGCCATATTTGGAGAGAAGGTCTTTAAGGGGTAATTAAGTTACTACACAGTCACTAGCATGGCTGCTGATCCAAGATGACTTCTACCTTTATAAGAAGGGACGAGGACACAGAGGGAAGTCCGTGTGAGGACACAGGGAGAAGACAACATCTAGAGCCAGGAAGAGCGGCCTCAGAAAAACCAGTCCTGATGAGACTCCATCTGGGACTTCTAGATTCCAGAAAAGACATTTTTTCTTTCCAAGTTGCCCAGTCTGAGGAGCAGACAGATCTGCTCAGCTCTCACACACCTCTACTTCTGCCCTGCGGTGTTGGTGGCACCTGTGACGGGACTCTCAGAGATGGATGACACCCTTGCTGGGTTGATCCAGCCCAGGGAACCCCGGATCGGCCCTGCTCTTCTCCCTTCAGCATAGCTGGATCCACAAGAAAGGAGTCCACAAGGATTTACCCATATTCCCTCTCCCTGAGGGAGGCCTCCTGGACACCTTGTTCAATGCTGAGGCTCACTGTTGGTGTCTTCCTGAATTCTGTGTGTGTGTGTGTGCGCGTGTGTGCGTGTGTGCGTGTGCAAAATGGGGTGGCCTTAAAGAACCAGGTTGTGCTCAAGAGGGAATCTTCTCTCCTTTAGGAAAAAACAACGTACTAAGGTATAATTTCACACCCAGAAAACTTCCCATACGCAAAAAGTAGAATTTGATCAGTATTGAAATCTGTGTAGACCCGCAAAATTGCCACCTCAGTCAAGATAATAAAAATACGCATTCCTCAAGGATTCTTTGAAATCTCCCAGCTCTTCCCACCTCCGCAGGCAACCAGTTCTGCTTTCCACCCTGTAGACTGGTTTGCATTTTCTAGAATTTTATAAAACTGGAATCATATGGGATACACCATCTTAAATATTATTGAGATGTGTGTGACCTACTGTACTATTTACCTGCTGGTCATGTAGGGTGCAGTGTGGTTAGTAAGCCATGGAGTTATGCAGTCATTACCACAGTCCTGTTTCAGCACTTGTCCATCACCCCAAACTACATTCACAGTGTTTGTGCCCTTACTTTCCAGCTCCCAGAAACTCCTGAAGTTCCAAGAAATGACTGATCTGATATCTCAGTCTTTGATATCGAAGTCCTTTGCTGGACATTTCATGTAAATTGAGTTAAAAGGACTCAACAAGTATAGGCTCTTGAGTCTCACTATAGTGGTTTTCAGGGTCACCCAGGTGGTTGCACTTAATAGCATTTCATTTTTGATTGCTGAGTAGTAGTCCACATCTTGTTCATCCAAACACGGATGGGCCCTTGATTCATATCCAGTTCGGGGCCATTACGGCTAATGCTGATGTGAACGGCTGGGTACAAATCCCATGTCTATTGAGTAAGTGGCTAGGAGTAGAAGGGCTGGATTATTTATAGGTGATGTTTATCTTGCCTCACTGAGGCTGTAGTTCACTGAGTTCTACTCCTGGTTCTGTCCCCAGCATCTTGGGGAAAAAGAAAAAAGAAATTACTGTTTTCCAAAGAGGTTGAACCATTGTACATTTCCACCAGAAGCGTACAGAAGTCCTAACTCTTTACATGGTCAGCAACATTTGTTAGGGCCAGTGTTTTCAATTTTAGGCATTCTAATGGGGGGTGTATCCCTGTCTCTTCTGGCTTTGATTTGCATTTCTGTGATGACTAGTGATGTTGGACATACTGTACGTGGTCATTCACCAAGTACAGTATGCTCTTTGGTAAACTTTCCATTCAAAATTTTGCCCAATTTTTCATTTGGTTTATCAATTTTCTAACCATTTAGACGTGTTTATTGTGGGGAAATACAAAGGACATACACTCTACCATCTGAGCCATCTTTGAGCATACAGTCCATTTCATTGAGAACATTCACACTATTGTGCGACCGCCAGCACCATCCATCTGCAGAACCTCTTCATTACCTAATCCTAACTCCATAACCAAGAGGTAGTCACTGTTGATCACTCCTCCCCAACCCCCTGGCTACTGCTAACTTACTGCCTATTTCTATGTGATATATCCATCCAATAGAATATTATTCGGGCATAAAAAGAATGGAGCACTAATACAGGCTGCAGTGCGGATGACCTTGAGCACATTGTGCTCAGTGAAACAGAAGCAGGACTCAGAAGGCCACATGTTGTAGGAGTGCATTTCTATTAGATATCCAGATTAGGCACGTCTTGTCATTGAACTTAAGTGTTCTCTACATAACAGAGATCCTTTATCAGATATGTGGTGCGCAAATAGTTTCTCCACCTTGCAGAGTTTTAAATGAATCAATATGTCAAGTACTTGGCAGAGTATCTGTATTTTAGTCAGCTTCACGTTGCTGTAACCAAAAGACCCGACAAGAACAACAGGAGGAAGAGTTTATTTTGTCTTGGAGTTTCAGAGGTGTAGTCCATGGATAGCTGACTCCATGGCTCTTAACTTGAGATAAGGCAGAACCTCATGGTGGCAGGATATGGGGCGGGAAATCTGCTCAGTTCATGACATCTAAAAAGAAGAATAAGAAGGAGAGAGAGGTGCCAGAGACTAAATATAAACCCCAGAGGTACCTTCCCAGGGACCTACTTCTTCTAGCATACCCTGCCTGTCTACATTTACCACTCAGTTAATTCATTCAAGTGGATTAATCCACCAGTTAGGTTACAGCTCTCATCATGTAATCATTTCACCTCTGAAAATTCTTGCATTGTCTCACATGTGAGTTTTCAGGTAACATCTTATATCCAAACTATCACATGCTGCACCGGGCTCTCCAAACTCATGCCTATCTCAAAATCCAGAATACATTTAGCCCCTTTCCAAGAATCCCTATAATCCAGTGGTCCCAGGATTGCCAAAAGTCCAAGTCCAAAATCTCATCCAAGACTCAAGGCAAACTGTTAGCTGTGGTTCCCTGTAAAGATGAAAAGCAAGTTGTACATATCCAATATATAATGGCACATAGAAAACATTTCCATTCCAAAAGGGAGAAATCGGGGCAAAGAAAGAAGGGATGAGACAAAAGACCCAAATCAGCTGGACAAACAAGTCCTAAAGATCCATGTCCAGCATCTGGGGCCCATGGCATAGTGATGTTCTCTCCAAGGGGATTATCTATCTCCACCGCTATGGCCTTGCTGGTTGCAACCCACATGGCCTCTCTCTTTGCTTGATTCTGCTGAGTTACTGCAGCTTCCCTTGGCAGACATTCTATGTTACTGGCATCTCCTAATTGTGGGGAGCCTCAGTTTCCATCTCATATCTTTACATATTGTTCTCTCAGGGGTATTCCTCAGGGATTCTCACTCTGTTACACTTTGCCAGGCCTCCCAGGTCCTTCTTTGAAATCTCAGTGAAAACCTGCATGAGCCTCTATTCTAGCATCCTACATTTATTCAAAACCAGTACCACATGGACAACAATAAGATTTTCTACTATCTCAAGCCATAGCCTGGACTGCTAAGATCAAGGCTGCAGCAGCTTCTGAGTATCCAACTTCCTAGGCTCCCCCATGCAAACAGCATACCCCCATGGTCTGTCTCTTCAAAGTTTTTACTTTTATACCCTTAAGTCTGTGATGGGTGTGGTCTTGCCAATTCTGAGATGCCCTCAAGCCGTGTTTCCTGTTGTTTCTGTGTAAAATACTTAGCATCTCTTTGGTGGCTATAACCTCTTCAATTACCACAACTTCCTTGGCCCCAGTTTTACTCACCCATTTATAGACAAATTGCAAGTCTTTCAAATCTTCTCCTCCTCTGCTGTTTGCTACCAAAAGCAGAGTACTAAATGCTACAGTAAACTTGGTTAGAAGCCACCAGCAATAGCCATGTCACCAACTGAATGCTGTACTGCCTTGAAGTTTTCTCCACAAGATCAATCAATACATCACCTTTAAATTCAACTTCATAGAAAGCAGCATGACACAGAAAAAATACAAATTCTTCGTCAGAATGTAACATGAATGACCTCTAACCCAACTTCCAATAGAGTCGTCCTCCTCTGAAACATTATGAGCCTAGTCTTTACTGTCCACAGTCCTACTGGCATTGTGGTATTCTGTGCTCCCACCATAATGGATCATTAAGCTCTGATAATACCATTTTAAGACTTCTCCAGCCTGTGTTCAGTTCACAGGAAGGAGGGGGGGGGTAGAAGGAGAGGAGGGGGGTGCCAGGGACAAAATATAAACCCCAAGAGCACATCCCCAATGACCTCCTTCCTCTAGCCACACCATACCTGCCCACAGTTACCACCCAGTTGATCCATTCAAATGGATTATCCACTGAATAGGTAACAGTTCTAATAATTTGATCATTTTACCTCTGAATGTTCATGCATTATCTCTCACATGACCTTTTGGGGGATACCTCATATCCAAACCACAATAGTTTGCATAGACCCAGAGGTTGATATTTATTAGCTATTCTTGTTTTGCTATTTTCTGGATCCAATCTCACCGAGGATTTTAGTGATTTATTATGACCTTGAATTCAGTAAAAGCCCTTCATATAGACTTGATGGTCCTCATTGTTGCCAGGAGACCCTGGCAATATGGCAGATGGAAGGCTAAGTTTGGCTTGTGGTGGATGGAATGCTAGAACTGGCACATGGCACATGGAATTCTAGGATCGGTGTGTGGTGGATGGAATGCTAGGATTGGCCCATGGCAGCTTCTCAACCAATTTTTGTTCCATAAAGTCTCATTTTAAGCAATTATGATAACGATGACAATTACATTAGTGATTATTAATAATTTCAATGACTAACCCTCCGTCTCCAAGTTAGCTAAGCTGAATTACTCTTGCCAGTGAGTACCTTTCTCTGCTCGCAATCCTCCCGAGGAAGAGCTGCAGCCCAAGTCCCTCGGCTGGCACTCACACACTGCCCCTTCTCAGCCTTCACCAGAGTCTCTTCAGCAGACTCCATTTCCTTGAATGCTGTTCCTAAGAAAAAGAGACAAAAGGTCGTATTCCCTCTGAAAACCTTGAATTTATATAAAAATCCCTCCTGCTCCCAAGACCCCCCTCCCAGGGACGCCGGCTTCCTCCCCTCTCCTTTGCTAGGCAGGCGGCACGTCATCCGTTTAGTTAATTGAGCCCTCCCTGAATTCCCATCGATGCCCATCTCACTGATGAGGAAACCCGGGCTCAGCGGCCACGGGACTTGCCCAGGCTCACCCAGGGATGCCGTGCTCGACTCCAGTGTCCGGCTTCTCTTCCCCTCCTCTTTGCTTTTATTCCTGGGCTACTTTCTGAACCTCAGTCACCTGTGGGTCTCCTTTCAATCCCCCCAGGCCCCTGTTGGAGGCACCCGTGGTCAGCCTCTGAGCCATGTCCTGGGTACCTGAGGGTCCCTCATCTGCCTTGGGCCACATCTCCTGGCTGGACAAGGGGCAGCTCTGGTGACCAGGAGCCCAAGTCAGCATGACTGAGAATCGAGCCTAAGAAATGGGCGTTTGGTCACTAGTGGACTGGGAAGGGCCCAAAGTTCTGTTTAGACCCCACTCAGAGAGTCCGTCTCCCTCTCTAGGGGAGAGAAAAGAACAAAGTGGACCTTGTTCCAGGGAAGAATCCCTGGCAGTTCCCACAGAGGCAGAGAGACTCATTTTTCTTAGGTGTGCGAAGGTCTTCGAAGAGTGAGGTAATAGGTTTCTTTATTAAAAATTAATCTTCTTGTAAAACCATTGCAATACGATGCACTTTAATAAATCACCCCACGCTTTCCAACACATTTATTATCCCTTCTCGGGAAATCATGGAGTCCAGAGAAATCGGTGCCGCTGAGCGTCTTGCTGCCGGGCTCACTAATGAACTCGGATGGGGGCAGGGGCTGAGGCCACCTCGGGTCTGAAGTCCGCCAGGCGGAGTGGATATTGCACGGAATCACAGTTGGTTCAAGTCTGTCACAGCTCTCAGGCTTACGGCTTGGGCACCGCTGGGCCGAGAAGGGCCTGTAGGTGGGACAGCAGCTCTCCCTGGCCTTGCTGGGGCTGAGGGGTCTCCAGTTCCCACGGGGGGTGCTCTGGGATGACAAGGGGTATTGATCTTGATAGGCAAACGAGGACCATCACCCATACAATGCTCCCAGAGGACGCTCTTCATCACCCGTCTCCACTTAGTCTACCTGATGCTTCGAAGGGCTGGCCTTTCTGAAGCAGGGGAGTACCCTTGTCCCCTCCCACTGTTCCTCAAAGCTCTAACCACAGCTCATCTAAGAAGCTGCCTAACTCCACTCCCTCTGGTTACAAAGCCTTCGCGGAGGCTTGGGTCTGATCAGTTGCAGTGACACAGTTCTCTCTGCAGAAGCCGCGGGACCATCTCGTCCCCTTCACCAAGGGTGCCACCTGGCCCCAAAGCCCTGCCGTTTGGGCTCCAAATCCACCTCTCATGAAAGAGGAACCTGCAGCTCCCGTCTGAAGCTCCGATGCAGTCTGACCTCTGTGTCCTCCTCTTCCTTGGGGACCCAAAGAAAAGACGTCTCCTCCCCCAGCTCTGCTCTCCCTGTGCAGACAAGCGCCCCAGCAGGAGATCCGCCCACCCACCTGCCACAAATCCCACAAAGACAGACTCCACTTTCCATCTGGGTTCAGCTGAGGATTCTCTTTCCTGTACGTCCCCCCGTCACAGCCCAGTTTTCATCTGCTGTACCCCCGGCACTTCCGGGAGCAGCCCCCTCCCTGCTGTGATCACACGTGTGAGACAGGGCAGCCTGGGGTTGGGATCCGCGTCCTTCCTCTGACCCCCCACCCCCACCCTGCTGCCATGGCTGGCTAACTCCATAGCCCTGGGCCCCAGGTGAGGCAGAACCTCATGGTGGAGGACATGGAAGAGGGAAGCAGCTCTGGACATGGCCATCAGGGAGGGGAGGGAGGGAGAAGGAGAGAGGGAGGGAGGGAGAGAGATAGACTCAGCCCAAAGCCCACCCCGTGACCCACCTGCTCCAGCCACACCCTACCTGTCTGTAGAGCACCCAGTTAATCCACATCAATGGGTTCATCCACCCATCAGGTCAGAGCTCTCATAAGCCGGTCATTTCACCTGTGAACTTCCTCTCATTGTCTCACGCGTGGCTTCTGGAGGTCACATCATATCTAAACCATAACAGGAAGTTGCCCGGCCACTCCCCAGTTTCTCTGGCTTCCTCTCTGGTGACGTAATTTCTCCCTCTCGCATGTTTTTCTGTCATTTTGATGCTACCCACCATGATGTCTCCAGCAGAGCCAAGCTGTCAGTGCTGTGCTCTGGAGCCCCCTGAATTGTGAGCCCCCAAAACCCTCTTATCTCTCTAAAGTGACTCAGCCTCAGGTATTTCATCACAGTAAACTGTTAAAATGCCTAATCCAAGGTGTAAGGAGCAGAGGTCAGACAATCATGGGTCGTATGGGCCAGTTTAAGAGTCTTAGTCTTAATGCTAAGAGCAGAGGGGTCTTTGTGGGGTTTTAAGTATAGGTAAACAAGAAAATTTAAATAACCACAATCCTCCCAGCTGATAGTGGCAACGTGTCTTCAGGATCATCACCATTGTTGGTACTTTTACCTGTTGCTGGGCTCCTTCTGGGCCAGGCCATGGTTCTGAGGCTCTGAGCTGATGCTTCCAGGCTATCTGTGACATCCTGATTCCGCTTATGAGGAAACTGAGGCTTGCAGAGGGGAAGGGACTTGCCTGCGAGGGAGAGCCTGGTTTCTGTTGTGTCCTGTTCCGCATGTGCCTCCTTAGGGGGCCCTCAGAGTCCATGTGTGACAGGACAGCATTGGGTGCTGTGTCCCCCCTGGGGGCAGGGGCATCTACAATGACCCAGGAGCCTCCTCCACTCCATGGACACCTCCACTGAGCCGGACACCCCGGCTTCCCCGGCTCTGGGCCCGTCCCTGCAGACACACCCACCTCTCGGCTGCAGTGGTCCAAGCCCACCTGCAGGTTTTCCTTGAACCATCTTCTCTTCATCAGTTTTGGAGGGAAAGCAGAGGATAAGTGAGGACTCATATTTTTGAAGGGCTGTTGGCACAGTGGGAAGAAAAGGGACAGTCCTGACCATGGGATCGAGGGACAGCCTCCGCGCGTGACCAGGGATGGAGCCGGTCTCTGCTGCCTGCAGCTCAGCCTCCTCCCCGAGAGTCAACTCCCCCGTTGGGTCCCACGGTGCCTCGCGGTGAAGAGGGCCACTGTCTCTCCCAGGCTCAGTCCACGGCCCTCCAGCCCCCAGACAGACCCCTCGGCTCATCCCTCCCGCGTTCCAACCACGCCGCGGGTGAGTCTCCCCTCAGTTCCCTCCTGAGTCCTCCTGAACCTGCTCTCCTTCTTTTGCTTCCTCCTTTGCTGGGCTCCTCCTCCACTTTCCGGCTCCCATGTCTTTATTTATTCCTGCTGCTGTAGCAAAATACCGGATGCCGGTGACAATGCACAGCAGAAGTGTGTGGCTCACCCTTCTGCAGCCTGGAAGTCCCAGGTGACGGCCCTGGCAGATCTGGTGTCTGGTGAGGGCCCACCTCCTGGCAGGTGTCTTTTTACTGTCACCTCCCACGGCAGAGGAGTCAAATAAGCCTCTGGGGTCTCTCTTCGAGGGGCATTGATCCCCTTCACATGGGCTCAGCTCTCTGAGTCACTTCCTGTAGGCCCCACCTCCAAACGCCACCACTTTGGGGTCAGGACTTGAACCCACGGATTTTGGTGGAGACAGAACATTCAGATGGTAGCCCCCGGCACTTCAGCCATCTCTTCCTACGAGGCCCCTCTGTGTCCAGCCATGCTGTGCCTCTGCCCCAGAGTGGCCCTCGAGAAGCGTGAACATCGGCCACATCCCTCTTGGAAACTCCATAGAGTCTCCGCGTCACCTGCGGGAGGCCGTGCAGTCCCTGCACCTCCGCCTGCAGGGTTCTCTGTGGGCCAGATCGTCCCACCACAGCGCCATCTTCTCCCGTCCGCCCTCCTCGGCCACACGCTCACCAGCCGTCTCCTGTCAGCCTCCGCAGCACCTCCAGCCTCCGTCTCTGTTGGAGGCCCGATCCCTCCTCCCCTTCGGGGGTGAATTCCTGCACGTCCTTTAGTCCTTTAAAGCTCGGCCCTAATGTCCCCAACAAATATTTCCTAGCATTTTCTTGATGTGTCCTAGACAGGTCCTGGAGTCACAGAAGTGACTAATGAGTGCTCTCTGCAGTGAGGACCTGACCTCTGACCTTCAGTACCACCTCCTCTTTACCCGTTGCTCACCTCCTCTAGAGCAGGTTGGCCTTTGGGCTAATTTCTCTTAGAATGTCACCCTTTGAAATAACTTGTTCAAGAGCCCGTGTCCTCCTCCAGACCAGGAGCTCAGGCGAGGAGCGATGACAGCCTGGACTCAGGTCACTGTCCCGGGGGCTCCCTGTGCGGGAATCCTGCTCCTGCACCTGGCTCCCTCTTTTGCCTGCAGGGTTTCCCCAACTCGAGGCAGGGTGGCTATTAACCCAGTGTTATCAGCGGTCAGCTACCTATGTGGTCCCTTCTCTTGACCACTAGCCCGGAAGGTCTCCATCAGCTGTGCCTTCTGTCCCTTGCGTGGTGCTGAGCACAGATGTTGCCTGGAGGAATCTGCCTGTGGTATAAAGCCAAGAGTTGGAGAGTCCGGAGCACAGGGCTCCAGGAAGAGGTGCGGGGGAGGCAGGCAGCCCCGAGCTGACCCTGCTCAGGAGGGGCGTTGTTCACCACCTGCCACCTTGCAGGAAAGGAGCACAGCCACCCTTTGTTCCCTAAGCCCAGTTCACTTCTTCTGGACCCCTCCTGTGAGCTCTCTGGTCCCTTGTCAGAGGGCACCAGCTTGGTGGGGAGGGGTGCTCTCCTGGCGGAAAGGTATGAAATCATTGCTCTGAAGACTGTCTCTGCACCCTCCTGAGTCATTGTGAAGTGACTCACTCTGGTGGCGTCTTGGGTCCTGTGCTCCCCCCGACTGGCAGGGGTTTAAGTGGATCAGACAGTTAAACCATCCAGTCTAGATCCAGCCCTCGCCTTGACAGCACTTTCTTAATCAGAGGAAACCTTGCTCTTCCCCTTGGTTGACGCTTCCCCCAAACTCTGGCCCACCTATTTAAGGTGGTCCGCTTCCTGGTGCCCACCCGCGAGCCCACCTTCCCTGGGAGCACAGCAAGGACACTGGAGGCCTGTCCCTGCAAAGCCTAGGTAGGTAGAGGTCCCAACACGTACTTTAGGGAGCAAGGTAGCCGGGTTCAGAATGCTCCAACCGCTTTCCACGAGAGGAGGGGTTCTCCTGGCCCCGCAGGTCCCTGCTGGTTCTAAGGACCAGGGAGGGATCCTCTGCGGTGACAGGTGAGGGAGAAGGGCTGTGCAGGAGGAAGAGGCTGCATCTCTCCTCCCCAAGGGTGTCACTCAGTGGCACAGAGATGGTCTGTCTCCCTCCCTGACTGGCAGAGCAAGTGCCAGGCAGCATCCCAGGGCCCAGAGCACAGGCCACCCCTGTCTCCACTGGTCTCAGACAATCCAGGGCACATTCTCGGGGCCTTGCAGCACCCCCTCCGCTTGAGGGGGCTGCGGGGTGACCTCGGGCTGGTCAGCAGCTCTCCAGGGTGATTGACATATGCAATTTCTCTCCTCCTGTCTGGCAGAGGTGTAGAGGGAAAATTGGATGTTGTTGAATAATTGAAAATGAAAATCCCTCCGAATTGATTCCTATGAAAACAAGATTGAGTTCCACAATTAGGCGCCCGCCTTCGCAGGGCATCTGAGGCCTCTGTCCTCCCAGGCTGTGGGCTTGGATGGTGCTGTCTCGGGGTCTTGGAGCAGCTGCTGGTGATGGAACGCAAAGCCAGCGGGTTCCCGAGGCCCTCGGCTCTTGCACAGGCTGGGCCGGGCGATGCAGCCTTCCACGCACTTCCCCAGGGGACCCCAGGGTCACTGCCTGAGGTCTGGGGTGGGCCCTGCCCCGCTGCCTCCTCACTGAGCGCTTTGGCAGGAAGGTCCCGCTGCGGTTGCTGACTTAGCCTTCCCCTCCGTGGCCCGTGGAGCGGGGCTGGGAGATCGGAGGCATCGGCCACTCTGGTGGAATGCCTGGACTCGGGGGCCAGGTTCACGCCCCAGCCCCCCCACGCGGGCTGAGACCTGTGGGTGTCCCTTCTTTACACGCAGTATGGTGATGCCAGCCAGCAGTGGAGGGGAGGCGTGGGTGACACAGGACCCCTGCCCCAGGAGCCCGGCACTGCAGACCCCTCCACACCCAGCCATTGGCCGAGCCCAGCTCCACACCTCTCCTGGGCGGTCAGCCCTTGCTAGAGCAGGGGGACATCATACCATAGGATGGGAGGAAAGATCTGGATCAGCTCCCGAGGTTTTACCTGGAGCTCAGGGATGGAGGTCAGGGGGTCTGTGAACTTGGATAGGAAAAACTACATCACTGTCTCTTGAAGGGCTGCATTTTATTTTCATGGTAAAAAAAAAAAACAGATAACATGAAACTTAGTGTATCAACCAACTCACTGTGGAGTTCAAGGACATTGAGTACGTTCACGTTGTGCAGCCTTCACCCGCATCAGGTCCCAAAGCCTTTTTGTCACCCTGAATGGAAACCCACAGCCACTAAGCAGTCACTCATGTCCCCTCCTTCCTTCTGCACCTTGCTCAACCTTGACCTGAAATCCACTGTGCTCCTCAAGTAGCAGGGCCTCTGCTTTGTCACCAGAGACATCTCAGATACTTTCATGCCATGTTACTGCGTGACAACTACCTGGAAAGTCTTTTATGCTGGACTCGGCCAGTGTTTCTGTCCAGGGCCAGCTAGTGGATGTTCTGGGTGTTTTGGCCCACATGGTCACCCTCCCAACTGCTCAGCTCTGCCATTTAGTGTGAAGGCAGTTACCGGCACGTTAAGCAAGTCGAGGGGCTGGTTTCAACAAAGCTTGGTTTCCAGAGCAGATGGGGGGCCATGTGGGCCGCAGGACGTGGCCTCCTGACCTCTGCTACAGGTTGGTCTCCACACTGAGGTTCCTCGTAGTTAATGGACCTGCCGCTGGACGTGTTGTAAACATGTATGTTGCTCTGTCCCACGCTCCTGTATTTACAGTGAGCTCTCTTCACGGTCCCACACGTTACTTACGTGTTCATAAATGAGGTTCTGGGAAGTGGCGGGTAGTGCTCTCCTAAATCCCAACGGGCTCCACTGAGGGAGCAGGCGCAGAGGCCCTGTGAGCAGATGGTCACTGGCGACACTCCAGAGTGGCTGCCCGCTCTGCCTGCCACCTCCAGGACACAGTGCTCACTGCCTCCCGGGGAAGCCGTGTCTTTGTGGGCACCTCTGACTCCAAGGAAGTTCTTCCTCTGGTCTAGCCCCCGCTGTTTCTCTTTCCCATGTTGGTCACGGTTCCCGTTTCCTACTCCTTGGGGGGTACGGAGAGCAGCGTGCACGCCGCACTCACCCCAAGAGTGCTCCCCCTCTAGACCAAGAGTCAACGTGCTTTTCCTGAAAAGGGCCAGGCGCTAACCTGACCACCCGCCTCATACCGTCTGGCTAAAGGACTTGACTCCCCTGCGGTGTGAAAGTGATCCTGCCGGTTACCCGTGAGGAGTCCTGCTCCCTCGCACGTTGAAGTTTGAACGTTAGAGGAGCACGCCAAGGCAAGGATATAAGGAAGGGTTTAATTAAGAGGGGGAGAAGGTGACCATAGTTGGCCATATTCTTGTGAATGCATGTCAGTGGGTCTATATTGTTCTTTCTCCTTTCCCTCCACCATCCACTCATCTATCCATCCACCCACCTATCTATAGACCTATGTGCTCATCCACGCAACCACCCATCCATCAACCCATTTATCCACCAACCCATTCATCCACCCATAATCCATCCAATCCACTGTCCATCCGCCTATCAATATACCTATCCATCCATCAACCCATCCATCCATCCATCCACCCACTCACCCATTCATCTACCTATAATCCATCCAATCCCCTGTCCATCCGCCTATCAATATACCTATCCATCCATCAACCCATCCATCCATCCACCCACTCACCCACCCATTCATCTACCTATAATCCATCCAATCCCCTGTCCATCCACCTATCAATATACCTATCCATCCATCAACCCATCTGTCCACCTGCCCATCAATCCGCCCACCCACCATCCATCCATCCATCCATCAATACAATCATCTATCCACCCGACATCCATTCATCCTCTTTACCTGTTTATCGACCTATCCATCTACCCATTCATGTTCTGGAAAGAGTCATTTAAACCCACATATAAACAGTTTATGGTTACCACCCCTGGTAAGGCTAAGAGTGAATCAAGAAGAGTACTGACATATAATGGCAGGCAGGGTCGTGACCTGGGTAGGGTAATCAGACCTGAGAAAGTGACATCTTAGCCTAGAAATGAAAAATGGAACAGAGGCTGCCGTGTGCAGGTGGCAGTGGGGCACTTCAGCAGACGGTGGACTGAGGGGCCCTGGCAGGAAGCGTGTGGCACGTCGCAGGCTGCAGTGGGCACCAGGCAGCCAAGAGCATCGTCGTCTGCTGCCATGCTCCCGATGGCCCTCAAGTTCCGACACGGCAGTGCTCATCCCATAGTTCCTGTGGCCGGGGGTCCCCAGGCAGCTGGGCAGGGTCCTGTGCTCAGGGTCTCCCGCAGGCTGCAGTCCAGGCACATCTGCTGTCTCTGCAGATACTTGGAGGCTCCCCTGGGGCAGGTCCTGCTTACAAGCCCTCTGGCCTCTGCTGTGTCCATCTCTCAGAGGCAAATCGGCAGGTCCAGCTCACCCTCGGGTGGGATCTCACACAGGCAAAGTGGGGAAGGGCTCGTGGGAGCCGTCTTGGAGGCTTCCCACCTCCCAGGGATTCTTGGGATGGACGAGGCAGACGAATCTTGCAGAGGTCAGCTGGCCCAGCCAGGAGCTCCAAGTTCTCCTGCCTGCTCTGGGGACTGCTGAGGGGCTCACGCAGGGGGGTGCCCTGATGGGCTGTTCACTTTCAGAGAGCATCTGGACGGCTGGGTAGAGGGAGGATTGACGGGGACAAAGTCAGGAGAACCAGGAGGTGGCTGAAGTCACTGGGGAGGAAGCGGTGACTCCTCGGAGCAGCACAGGGGGCTGAGGGGAGGTGGAGGCAGAGCCCAGAGCCTGTGCAGGTGGCCGGCACGAGAGGATTCTGGTGACCCTGCTCTGCCTCCCCCACCTCTTCCTCTCTCGGGTCGCCTCCCGTGGTCTCCCCAGGCTCCCGTGGGCCCTGTCGATCCGCTGTCCGTGGAGCTGGGCATTGACGCAGGAGAACAAAGACCTTGCTAATGCTCTAAACCCCGGATCCAATTTATTTGTTATTTCCACTCATTTGAAATGCACCTGTTACCCTGAAGGCCTTTCAGGGCCGTCAACTGCCACTGCAGAATCAGAGAGAGATTGGAACCTTTTGGAAAAACCCTCAGTTATTCAAAGAAGGGGGGAAAAAAGAAGAATAAAAAGACTTTCTTCCCCTCCGCTGACTTATTGGCCTAAGTGACCAGGTTCACAAAAGATCCCTGGGAGCAACTATCGGAGGCTCTTTACCTACCCTGGTTCTGGCTTCCGGTTCCTTCCTCTGCTCAATATATTCAAATGGCTTTGACATTTCATTGTAGGGTTTTTAAAACATCAAACTGACACTTTTCTTCAGGCGAGGATTGTCCGGCACACTCTCACGGGCTGGAAAGTTCACTCAGGAGCCGTCCCTGGTGTGGCTGCAGTCTGGGGTGTGGTGGCAGAAGCTCATGAGCGCTGGCAGAGACGGCTGGTCAGCGGTTGAGGGCAGTCGCAGAGCCCAGCACACCTCACTCCGGGGAGCCTCGCCTGCGTCCCGCATCCCACGGTGATGTCAGAGCCCCGTTCCAGCCCCGAGGAGGCCGCCTGGCCATCTCACAGGCCTTCCGAAGCCCATGGCCCCTGCACTTTCACACATTTGCTCCTTTTGTCTGTAGAATGAACAGGGCTCCGGTGACGCCTCGGGGCTGTCCCACCAGCAGGGGATGAATAGGGGGTCAGGTAGGGCCAGGACTGTGCAGGTCTGGGGTGATGTTTGGGGATGTAGGGTGTGAGGGTCCAGACCCTGCGGGCCTGCTCTGGGAGGTGGGGCCAGCTGACACACCAGAGAGGAGCCAGGACGGTGGTGAGCCAGGTCAGGTGGAGGCCTCCTCCGTGTTCCCGCTGCTGCTCTGTGTCCCCACCCCCACCACAGCTGCAGCACGCCCACAGGGCTCACAGCCGCGCCTGTCCCCCCACTTCCTCTCTCCCTGCCGTCCCCGTGGTGCTGACAGCCCTGGCCATCTTCTGTGAATAGTCCATGATCCTTGGCTGCCGTCAGCCTGGTCCCCAGCTGCTCCGTCTGCCCCTGTGCACAAAGAGTTGGTACCTACACTCGGGTCTTGTCTGGGACGCCGTCTCCTCAGACCCTCCAGGACCACATACCCCTCTGTCAGATCCCCGGCCCCATTTCCTTTTTAGCCCTTACCACCATGTAAAATGACCGTGACGATGTGCCTGTCGGCTGGGGTGACACTGGCTCCCCTTCCCCACTGGAACACAGATACCTGCAGTGCTGTGAATGTGTGTGGCATCCATAAAGGTCCGCCTGTTAATGGCTTGGTTCCCAGGGTGGTGGTGTGGACAGTCAGGAGGTGCAGCTCAGTGGAACGTCCTTAGTCACTGGGGGCATACCTGGAAAGGGACTGAGGGACCGGAGTCTCTTCTCTGTGCTTCGTGGCTCATGATATAAGTGGTTTTCTCTGACATGCACTCCCTGCCATTGCTATCCGGGGTCCAGCAGAAGCCCAAAGCAAACAGGCTGCCTGATCTCAGCCTGGCTCCTCCAGAACCATAAATCCAATAAAACTTTTCTCTTGGCAAGTTAATTTCCTTCAGGTGTTTTGTTGTAGTAACACAACACTGACTGATGCAGACAACAGCATGTGTTATATAATACACATGTAAGAAAGGAAGATGATGAAAGAAAGGAAGGTAAAGAAATGAATTCATAAGCCCCTTCAGATCAAGGACCCTGTGTTTGCGTCTTCTTTGTTTCATGCTTCTGCAGCTTGGAATTGGGTCTGCCAGGAGGAAAGCTCTCTCCCTAGGTGATCAGGTGATTGAAAACTTGGGCAGGGGGCACTTCCTAATCTTAGAGGGAAGCAGGTCATGTTGAAGGAAGACCCCTGCCAGTGTCAGTCTGTGATCCAGGACCCTGTGCTCAGGGCGCAGGACCCAGCCGAGGGCTCAGGGGAGAGCAGGACACCGGAAGAGAACAGAACTGGGTGGCAAGGAGCGAGGTCACTGGGGTCAGGTGCACCCAGGAGGCCTAACAGGGAGGGTGAAGCTCAGCGGGTACAAGTGGCTCAGATCCCACCCTGGGCCCTCCTGAAAGGGGAGTTGAGGCAGTGAAGCTCGTTCTTGACCAGCTAGTTCCAGACCCTATTGGCCAATGAACTGGGAAACCCTGCTCACGGGCTGCTGTGGGGATCAGGCCGGGATGCTCAGCTGTCACGGGCACACAGAGTGTGGTGCACCTAGGCCTCGCGGCCCAGCTTCTGACTGGACCGTGGTGCATCTTACTAGGACTTTCCCAGGAGCTGTGAGCCCCGTGAGGGCAGGAGCCAGCTCACAGGCATTTCGTCCAACCTATGAAGCACCAGCGGCTGCGTCCCGGGGCACTGTGGAAGTAGCAGTCAGAGAAGGCTGGCTCTGCTCGGAGACCCCAGGGAGGAGGGTGCTCTGTGGCTGATCCTGCTGGGTGTCGAGTTCTGGAGAGCTGGCCACAGCAGGCAGGGGGGACGGCAGGGGGCTCTTGGAAGACTCGCTGCGGATGTTGAGCCTGAAGGCTCTTCACAGGTCATATGGGTCAGCCCCCTGCTGCAGAAATCCAAGGAAGCTGTTCTCCAGTGGCAGTTCAGGTCCTTTGGGGGCCACAGATGCTTTTGAGGACAGTGCTCCTGGACACATGAACACCATGTCACATGCAATCTCAGGACGTCCACAGACCTCTGGACACCAAGTGGGTGGGGTCCAAGGGTGCAGAGGGCCATCTTGTAGTTTTCTATTTTGAGGGTAGTGAGATGTTTGTAGAGGTTAGAAGGAAGGAAGAAAGGCAGGCCGGCCATCCCCCCGCACCCCCGTTAGAGTTGACTTTACTGATACAATGTTGCCAATTGACACACACTTAGGGGTCTCTTTTAATTGAAGGATGATTTGTGCTTCACCAATCCAGCATGAAGGGGTGTCTGATGTGGGTGACTCTCTTTCTCGTCTGAGAGGCAGCTCGGCTTTGTGCCCCTGTCTCTCAGCTCCACCGGCCCCTCTTCCACCCAGCCCTGTCCAGGTGGTTGAGATTTTCACAGATTGGACTCCCTCGGGTGTTGTGTTCGGGAGGGGAGGGAGCTCACACATACGCGGTTCTCTCCGCTGAGCTGTGCTGGAGGGGAATGCGGCCAGCACTGGTCTGGGCACCCTGCAGATTCACACAAAACTGGGAGGCCAAGAGTCCCCAGGGGATAGGACCCTTGTCACCGCGAAGCTGCCTCCGCAGTGCGCTGTCTGGGTCTGCAGCAGTGACTGCTCATTTGGGGGTGCGGTGCGCCGGGCCTTCTGTGAGAGCTGGTTCTTGAGAAAGGGGTGGCACACCTGTGTCGTTCAACGCAAGGACACACAGAAGTGTAATGGGGCTCTAGGGACACGCAAGTCCCCTGGCCCAGCCTTGGCTGTCCATAAGGTCTTCCTAGGAGTAGGACAGCTGAGCTGAGCAGAGAGGAATGAGCAGGGGAGTGAGGGCCCCGAGGGCAAGCTGTGGCCACTGGCAGGGCAGCCGTGTGCCCAGCAGTGTGTGAGCAGGTGACAGCAGGGCTGGCTTGGGCAGCCTCGGGGCACTGGGTCAGCTTTGCCTGAGACAGTGTGGCACATGCTGAGGGTTGGGGAGCTCCTGTGGCTACAGGTCTGAATCTGTCAGTCCCTCTGTCATCAGACTCTGGGTGTCCAGACCCTGGCCAGCTGCCTTAGAAGGACCTGAGTCCAGGGCACCTCTGGACCTTTGGAGCGGGGCCCAGGAATCTGCACTCTGGGCACAGCGCCCTGTGTTTCTGCAGGATTCTGAGGCCGAGGGCCCCGCCCAGGCCCCACTTTGAGAAACCCCGGATCTGTCTTCCTCAAGGTTTTATGAGGAAAAGTGTCTCATTACCACCCCCATAAAACGTGTTTCCTGTCTCATCCGTTTTAGTTCTTGATTAAACCCAATTTGGCATGTCGTTATATCTGATTACTTATTCATCTTCTTCTCTAGTCTTTCTGTGGAGGACAATTGATTACAAGTCCCTTGAGGAGCCAGCCCAGAGGCCCCCCGGGCCACCAACAAGCTGTCCCAACAACGTCACCTGGCTGGGTCTCTCTCCTCACCCTGGGGGTGGCGGGGACATGGTGACATCTGGGGAGGACGAGGGTGCATCAGGAGGCAGAGGCTGTTAGGAGGGCCCTGGGCCTCAAGTTCAGAACTCAGACTAGTCCCTGCCAGGAGTTAGAGTGCGCGGCAATCTAGCAAATTGTAGCTTGCAGCAGATGTTTAATTAGTCCCCAGGCTGCGCAGCGGCGGCGGGCGGAGGGGGGGGGGCGCTCGTCTGCCGCCGCCCCCACCGCCAAGGGGGATGTGGGCTCTGCAGCTGGGGCAAGGCCACGCCAGGGTCAGAGTAGTGGGGGAGAGACCTGGGGTGGACCTGGGGACACGCAAGGCCCGGGCGGGCCACAGCACCTCAGGCTTGGGGCAGAGGGACAGGGAGAGAACGCCACCCCAAGGCCCTCTGAAGGTGTCTGAGTGACCTACCCTCAACATCCCAGATGGAGTCCCTTGTCTGAACCTCTCCCTTGGTCCCCTGTTCAGTCCAGAGCACCGGGGTCCACCCTCCTCCTCAGGAGCCATCCTCGATTGGTCCTTGTTCTGCAGCCTGCCGTCCTCACATCGGCCCAGCCTGCCAGTCCCCCCACCCGATCCACGCCTCCCTCCCGAGCCCTTCCCCAGCCCCTGAGGTGGTGACCTCTGGAGCTGGGCCCTCCTTTGCTGCAGGGGCTGTCCTGCATGTTGTGGGGTGTCTGGGGCTTCCCCCTGGAAGGCAGTAGCACCCCCGTGCCCAGGTTGTCACAACCTGACACCACTCAAGTCCCCGGGAGGGCAGAGCGGGTGGTTGAGAACCAGCTCCACGCTGCCCAGGCCACCTGCATGTCCCCCAGGATCTCAGCCTCCCTTCCTGAGGAACCTCTGAGTCTCCAGTCTCCCTTGTCCAATGCGTCCTCCATTCCAAATCCAGGCGTTGTTCCTGGTGGAAACTGGCCATGCGCTGTCCCCAAGTCATCTCCCAGGCCCTGCCCAGTGCAGAACCCACATGTCCTGATGCAGTCTGGAGGCCTCCACTTGGAGGAGCCCTGTCCAGGCACTGACCTGCTGCCCACCACTGCTGCTAGCAGTGGCTCGGCTCCAAGTCCCCTGGACCCCTGTCCCCTTCCTGATGGCCCTTCCCACCCACCCCTCCTGTGCAGCCTTTGGACCAGCCTGTGTATTCCAGTCCCACCAGTAGTCTCCTCCTTGATGACCCTCCTCCTGCTCTGGAGGAGACGCCTCAAGGGTGCAGCCCTGAAGGTCATAGAGCCTAAAGTCAAAGCTTTGCTCCTCTGCAGACTCTCTCATCCCACCCCAAACCCGGCTCAGACAGCCTCACTCGGTGCCGCAAGCCTCGGTGCCTTGGTGGCTCCCAGCCCCTTCCTCCTGCGCCCAGCCCCACCAGTTGCCACCCACGCCTTGCCCTGGTGCAGGAGGAGGTGGAGAGACACCTTCTCAGGAGCGTGAGCAGGCGAGGTCAGAGCCTCTTTGTCCCTGAGGGTTGCTGGTCCTCGTAGGGTGAGGGTGGCACAGCAGAGCTCTCCAGCGCCTGCTTTCCTTCGAGAGCTACCCGAGGCCTCAGCCACAGAGCATCAGTAGTAATTGTGGGCCGCTGGCTTTCCCCTGCAGACTTCCCCGAGGGCTGGGTGCATATAGGGTGGGTGCCTGGGTCAGTTTCCCTCTTTAGAAAGAGGCAAGGTAGATCCAGCCTTCAAGATCTCTGTGGGCTGTAGTCTGGGGCCGGTGGCCCACTTGTTCTGTGACGGTGGCATGGTCACTTGATCTCTCTGGCCTTCCTTTCCTTGTCTGCAGAGTGGGAATGTGGCGGGTGACCCTCTGCAGTCCCTTCTGCTCTAACACTGGTGAGAACCAAGTCACAAAGCACGTGCAGCCCCGCCCGCCTCCAAACCCAGGGCCCACAGGATAATGAACGCGCCCACCATGCTCACACCGTGTGCCCCAGGGAACCCCCGCACCCTCCTGCAAAGCGGCTTCTTGTTCCCACTTTACAGATGAGAAAAGGGAACCCCTGGCGGCGGTTAGTTTCCTTTCCCAGGGTGACTCAAGAGGGCCATTTCTCGGCTGGGCAAAGTTTGCAGCCCGAGAGACATTGGACAATATCTGGAAACGTTTTGGGTGCTACAGCCAGGAATTTCCAGCCCTAAATTGCAAGGGTTCCGAGGTTGAGAAGCCCTGAGACAGAGCTAGAAGCACATTTAACCCAGTGCCTGCAGAGTGTGCCCTCACCACCCGTTCGGGCTGCGAGTGCCCCCGGTTCATGTCTCCACTTTCTGCTCAGTCCTTAGGAGGGAGAAAAAGCCTCACCCCAAATCCACAGAGAATCAAAACCGGAAATCTAATATTTCTGTAGGTCCCCAACTGGGTGGGAACTGACAGTTTTGTTAGGGACCTACTTTCTGCCGAGAGCTGTTTTCTGAGCTGTTGGCCGTGATTCTTTCAGCCCTGACTGTAGTCATTAAGTATCCCGTTGGCTTTATTTGGCCCTGATTCACCAGGTCGGGTCTTCCCATAAGCTCTCCCGGTTCATATATCCAGGGTTGCATCAACCTGAAGTCCCCAAACAGCAAATAACATACCTGGCCAACAGGAGTTTATCGATCACAGCTTACTTAACAAGACCAGAGTCAGGTGCTTCGGGGTTAGCTCCACAGCACTGAGAACCCACACTCGACTCCGCAATTTTGCTTTACTACCCTCAGTGTAGTCACTTTCATTCACCTATTTGTGGTGTCCCGGTTGCAAGATGGTTGCCACAGCTCCAGGTATCACAACCTCCTCCTATATTTCAAGGCAGGAAGTGGATAACTTAAAACTTTTACTTCTTGAGGCTCTTTTTATCAAAATAGTCATTTTCTGAGAAGATGCCCCCACCGGTAGTCCCTCTCTTGCAGCTCATTGCCCAGGATCAATCTTGTGGCAACTCCAAGAGCTAACCAAGACAGAGGAGCCAAGGTAGGCTAGGGAGAAGGGGACTGAGAGTGGTCATCAGGTCTACCCCCCACGGTGTCCCCGAGACGCTCTGGACCCTGAGAAGGTGACCAAGGCTCTCACAGCCCATAGCTTCCAGTCCATTTAGTGTCTAACTTAGTCACACGGCCCCTCCCTGCTTCTTCACATCTGTGGTCAGCAAAGAGTCTCGAGGTGCCCCTGTGTATTAGGAACTGACCTGGACACTGTCACGGACCAGGTGACCCATACAGGATGTCTTTCAGGGATCCCAGCCTCGCGTCACCTCCCGCACGCCCCCGCAGCCCCGTCCTTACTTGAACCAGAGGCGGACATCTGCACAGCGGTGACTCAGACAGCACTTCTGAGGAGTCTGGAAGAACAAAGCCAGCCCCAGAGAGGCCACCCCCGCTGCCCGCGTCTGATGGCACGGACGAGGCTGGAGCCCGGGGAGCACTGCTTGCCGGGGAGGAGAAAGTCCTGAAGTGGCCTTCATGTCCAGCGGTCTGGGGGTGTCCCGCCCTGCTCCTCCTCGCTCCTGCGCCTTCTGGGCACCAGGAGGGCCTGCTCCGTGTCCTCGCAGTGTTATCCGAGCACAGAGCCCTGAGGGAGAGGCCTCGTGGGGGAAGAGCTATGGGCGCCATGTGGGCGGTATGATGGCCGAGGGAGGGGACTTGGGTTAGCTAGAGGGGAGGCCCGGGTCAGAGTTTCCCGGGTGGGTAAGGAGGAGAAGAGGGGGGGACCCTCTGGAGCCCACGGCTCAGTGTGGCCTGGGCTGTCCACCTGGGCGGAGGCACACTCCCCGTGGTGGCAGGGCCCCTCCAGGGTTGCTGAGAGGCACACCCGCTGCCCACGGAGCGGGGCCCTCAGAGGCTGCCTGCACACAGGGCCGTGGGCCTCCTGGACTCCAGATTTCTGGGCGTCTTCCCAGCTCTCCACGGAGACAGGACGCTCCTCCTCGAGCCTCTGACAGGAGCGCAGCCCCGCGACACCTTGCCGTCCCAGGGAGACGGATTTTGGACTTCTAGCCTCCAGAGCCGTCAGGGATAGATCTGAGTTTTAAGCCACCGAGTTTGTGGTCATTTGTTTCAGGAGGTAAAGCAATTGCTGGGCCAGGGCTCACAGGCTCCATCCTGGGCATGTTGTCAATGTTTGGGCCTTTCTGAGCCCTGTGGTCTCCACAGGGACCTCTGAGCTCTGCCCTGGTGACATGAAACTGCCACAGACGTTATGTGGACGAGGGGCCGGGGGTGTCCACTAAGACTAGTTACAAAGGCAGTGGCCGGGGGTTGCAAGCCCTGGGCTGGAGAAGCCGGCCAGTCGCCTTGCGTTTCAGGGACCTCAGGCAGGTGACAGCCTGTGGCTGAGCTGAGGCCTGATGTGAACCAGGGGAAGCAGTAACGTCCACCAGCGGTCCCCGGGCGTTGCACCACAGGCAATCACCTCGGACACCATCTACAGCAGGCTCTGCGTCACCCGAGTCCTCCCCACAGCTGGAGAAATGGGGACCTGAGGAGGTGAAGTGACTTGCCCACCTTCAGTAGCCGAGAGGCACAGAGCCAGGATTTGACCCCACCTGGCTGCACCAGAGAACGTCCTCCTAACCTCCCAGCTGTGTCACTGCTCCTGTGACCTCCCATCAGAACTCCCATGGCCAGCGTCCCCTTCCCTGCGTCTTCCCTGGGAGAGCAAGGGTGCATCCAGGAGACGGGCTTCCTCCCCTGGTCCCTCCTGCAGAAGGCCACCAGGTACAGCAAATGAAAACCCAGGAGGCATTCTTATGGGGGAAGGTACAAATGAACTCCCACCACCAGGCGCTCAGAGACACAGCAGATACGTGCTCAGCATAAGTATGTCTCATCTACCATTTGGGATATACTCAGAGTGTGTGTATATATTGCTTGTATATATCAATATATACATTGTTACATGTACATACAAATGTATCAGTAAATATGTGTACACACTGCATGGTGCATCCAAGATTAAAGTGTATGTGGATATTCTTCACTGGATCTGCCAACCAAACTTGCATAACTTCAGGAACCAGTGACCTCCCAGCCAACCCTCTGACCCGGTCCAGGGTTGATGTCATCTGGTTGTCACCTCAGCTTTAAGGGCCTCCTTTCTGCCCACAGACTACAAGAGTCAGAATGGATGTGTCTGTTTTGGAATTCACGTCTGCGTTTGTCTGGCCTGCTCTGCCACAAGCCGGGCATGCCAGGTCTGATTCGAAATCACAACCGCCGGGCCTCTGCGGGGGCGGACACGGGTGCCCTCAGTACCTGGACGCACCCCCCATTCCCTCCTGCCAAGGCCGCCCAGGCCCCTGCTGCCTGCGTAGACACCTCTCCCCTCCAGAGTGGATTTCGCTGGTCAGTTACCTGGAAAGAGCTCTCCAGAGTGACAAGGAAAGGAGCCACTGAGACCAAGCTCAGACTTGTCCAGGGGACCCTGTTTAGGAGGCACCCAGACGTGCTTACTGCACTGTTCTTGACGTGAGTGGGTGGGGAGGATCTTCCTGGGGAGGCGCTGGGGCCACCGTTGGAGAAGTCCTCGGGTGGCGACCTAACGCTGCTCTCCTGCCCGACCTGACTGAGCGGCTGCTGGAGGGGGGCGCAGGGAAATCACAAAGCCCTCAACTTCTTTCCTATTCGGTCCCTGGATGATGGTGGTAGGTAGCCACTCGCTCATTCACAGGCAAACATTTATTGAGCACCTATGACAGGCCACACACTGTGTGACTTCAGCCACTACAGGCTCCTTGCAGGGGACATTTGTGGCCACATCCCCAATTTATTAACCAACATTTCCCCAGCCAAGCTCACGGGTGTTCAAAGGCAGGACATCCTGAGGTCAGCCTTCTCCCCCCAGGAACGGGGCAAGCGGACCTCTAGGCAAGTAATCAGACCAAAATGTGTTGGTCCTGCCCTGACGGCAGGGCTGGACTCCCTTCCTGGGTGCTTGCCAGGTCCCACTCCCTTCCCTCGCATTCAGAACACACGGCACCCAGCCATTCCTTGAACCCGGCTGCCGCCCTCATCCGTCTCTCAGAGGTGGAAAGAACTGCCCGGCGCCACACAGATGACACCCAGACCCCAACCTGGGTCAATCCCTCTCCAGAGCCCAGTCGCTGCCCCCTCTGCAGGTGCCCAGCAAACAGCAGCTCTGGGAGGCCTCAGAGTTGGGCTCTGCAGGCTGAACCATGGGGTTCTGCTATCAGGGAAGAGGCAGGAGAGCTTTCCCAGGAAGGAGACCTCCATATCTTGAAGGGGCAGCTTGCTTGGGCACTGAGGGGGGTGCAAGGGAGGAGGAGGCAGGACAGGACCCCAGGCCCTGCTGCAGGATGGTCTGGGGAGGGCTCCGTCTATGGTCCAGCCCTGGGGCTCTGCGTGTCGACCAACAGGGCCTCGGAGCGCCTTGCAAGTTCACAAAGGACCGTTAGTTACCCAGGATGTTATTTTTTTTTCTCCCGTTCACTTGACTTAGAAATGTCAAACTTGGAAACAGCGCATGTATCAGAGCAGAACTGCCGGCGAGAAATAATGCTCGCTGCATTCCGAGAGCTGATTGGCAGGCTGATTATATATGCTGTTCTAAACAGCTCAGAATAGCATTTCCTATCCCACAGGAGTAAAGGATGGTCCCCAAGGTAATTGGCACTACATTATTGATAAAGGTGCTGGGCTGCGGACGGATAATGAATCCTCCTCCTCGGCGACATCTGGTCACCCCACCGAGCACTGGTGTTCACCTTGGGCATGCGTGTGGCTCCAGCCACAAAGATTCCTTCATTCACTGGCATCTTCAAAATGTAGTGCGCAAGGGATAGAGAAAGGGAAAAAATTAGCAACGTGTCGGCTTTGGAATATTTGTCCTGAATTAAAAAAAAAAAAAGACGGCTGTTCTCTTGTCCTTTCTCTGCCGTCTCAGAAATTGGATTAGTCATTATTAAACATTTTGAAGTGGAGTGAAAAGCGGGAGAAGATTCCAAGGGCACGTCGCGACTTTGATCTGAGCACAGCCGTCATTGTCGGAGGCCGCACAAAGGCAGTTTGAGTTGCGTATGGAGATCCCGGTAATTAGGGCCTCGTAATGACCCGTTCCGAAAAGAAACAGCTCCGATCCTTATTTGCTGTTAAGAACACCAAGAGTTTATTTGCCGAGAATGGGGTTTCATTCAATTAGCAGAAATTGTGAGACACTCACAACACAAGGTATATCAGCCTAGAACTTGGTTGGTAATGAGACCCAGAAAGCATTTAGGGAAAGAAAAGCTAATTACCCAAGATTCTTTTTTTTTCTTTTTCCTTCAATAACACGGAGGGTTTAGTCCAAATTTCAGAGGCCTGCATTCCCAAATCCCTTAAGCTTTAGTCAATGATCAACAGAGCAGAGGGGTACAACACAGGACAGCAGAGCTTTGCACAGTGCCAGAGCCAAAGGGGTTATTAACAAGCCCCACCCTCAGACAGCACTTCACAGTTTGCAAAGTGTTTCCACAACCATTATCCACTTTGAATATTCATGCCTCCTCCTTCTGGGCCTCTTCCCAGCCTGTCTTGGGTTTCAGATCACAGTTTGCGTGTCTGAGTGAGCGCAAGTCCTCAGCCGGCCTGGCCTTTGCTCTTGGAGCCTGACGAGGGATGCGCAGGCATGGATTCAGCTCCCCCTGTGCCTGGGCCTGCCATAGTGACCTGGGACAGGGTTGCTGTTCAAAGTGGGAGCCACTGCCACATTGACTGCTGTTGTAAATTAACTAAAATTAAACAGGATTAAGAACCCAGTTCCTTAATTGCAGTAGGCACCTTTCGCCAGGTCAAAACCCCACGGGGGGGATGGCACGGTTGCCGCCTACTCCTGCCATTCTGAGGGTGTGGAAGCCCAGTGCGGGCCAGAGTGGGCTGTGTGTCCCAGAAGCCGGTGACCATGGCGGATGCTCCGTAGTGGCCTCTATGACGGGGAGGAAGAAAGGGAGCCCAGACTCAGCTCCCCCTCCCTTCCCATTCCTGACAGGATGGGGAGGACGGGTGCAGGGTCATGTGTCCTGTTACCTCTGGGTTCTGACTCCGCGGAGTTACTGCCTGTGCCGTCTCTCTCAGGTATTTGTCACGCCCACCAGTGAGGGGGACCTCCCCCCCGCCTCGGCAGGTGGGGAGAAGGCCGGAGCAGGAGAGTGGTCCACCTGGGGCTGCAGGCCAGTGGACGACGGAGCTGTGCTGAGCCACCAAAGACCCAGCAGGTTGTTAGTGAAGGGCCGGGGACACCTGCAGTCCAGGTAGCCAGGGATGCTCGGGAAGGGGCACCTGGTCCCCAAAAGGGCTCCATAAGGCCCTCCCTGTGCTGCCTACCGCCCTGGGGACACGGATGTCCTTCAGAGCAGCTGTGGAAAAGGAAGGCCCAGCTGATGCCCTGACGTGCACAGGAAGTGCTTCTTTAATGGCCAGGCAGACGTTTGGCCCAGGCTGCTCAGAGCTGCCCTGACAGAGGCATCAGAATGTCCCCAAGGCCTAGCCCTAAGAACCAGGGAGACGGGAGCCACTGAGTCCCTTCATCGCCTACCGCAGGGGATGGGGATCCTGAAATGGCCTGAGGAGGGCAGGGCTGTCCCCTAAAGGGTCACTGAAGGACTGACATTGAGTTTGGCGGCAGAGCAGGAGAAGCTGGTTAGAGGGAGGAACGTGTGGATCAGGGAACACGTTGGCCTCCTCCTGGCAAGGACACGGCCATCAGGAGAAGCAGGAAGGACCCTGGGCCCACCTCCTGTTTTGGTGGCCTTGAGCAGACCCTGGAGACCCTCTCAGCCTCAGTGACCTCGTTTTTCTCTGGTCCTGGGGATGCACCAGGCGTCTCCAGCACTGAGCCACGCCCCCAGCCCTTCCACTTGTGTGTTTTTTTTTGTTGAGACAGGGCCTGGCTAACTTGCTGAGGCTGACCTTGAACTTGCGTTTCTCCTGCTTCAGGCCCCCAGAGTAACTGGGGTAGATTATGGGAATGTGCCACTGTCCCCAGCCTCAGTTTCCTTATTTGTAATAAGTCTAAAGTGGATCCCATCTGCCTCCCAGGGCTAACGTGCGTGGTCAGGCGTTCCAGGAGGGAGCGCCTGACTGCGGGAGGGTCAGCACTGCTTGGGAGGAAGGACGGGTGGACACTGGTTTTCAGGTCCCACCAAAGGGCAAGTTTTCCCTGGAGGGGGGTCCCAGGCCTGTGGGAGCTGGCCGTGCTCTGAGTTGGACCACGCTGGCCGATTCATTCATTTGTACTCCCTGAGACTCTCAGTACAGCTCTTTGATGCTCCAGGACCCTCCCACGGCCTCACTGGTCACTCCACTGGATACAATGGCCTCCTCTCAGGGCTGTCAGGGAGGTGGGTGAAATGAAGACCTGTATGCTGCTTGGCTCATCCTCAGTTCAGATTAGACACTACTCTAGCCATTAGCATCCCCACAAAATGACCTGTGACTGTCCTGGCCTGGTGCTGGATTTGGGAGATGCAAGAATTGACATTCCTGGTCTCCACAGAGCTCACAGTCCAGTGCAATGGCTTGGACGTCCGCCCAGGGTCAGAAAGCCTTCTGAGAACCTGATGCGCAAATAGGACTCCTGGTTGGGATCCCCCCAAACCCCACAAGCTTCAAGTGTCAGGGGAAGAGACTGGTCTCCTTTGGGACTGGCGGTGAACCAAGCCTGCAGCCTGGTGGCATCCCTGCTGCGACAGGTGAGCACAGGTTGCAGTCGGCATTGGTACGAGAGCAGGGCAGGCGTCCCGTAGCGGATAACACCTGTTAAAGATGGAAGAACAGGAGGATCACTAAAATAAACTGGGCTGGGGGCAGGACAGGAGCCCCAGGCAGAGCCCAGAGAATGCAAGGCTGTTAGACGCCGTAGACCAGGGACTGATCGAGAGAGGAGGTTTGTGCGGGCTCCCAGCCTTGGAGGTGCAAGTTTGGGGGGTTCATCTGGTGATGGCTTTGTGCTGGCAGAGTCCCAAACCTCTCCTGGTCTCTCTCCCTCTTCAGTCCTGAGGGTCCCACTCTGATGACCTTCCTGACCCTATTCACCTCCTAAAAGGCCACCTCTAAACACCATGGCCCAGTCAGGTTTCACCCCCTCAGTACTGCAGGAGACTCAAGGGATGACACTTGGGTCCTCGGTCGGTCTCCTGTCAGGAAAGGAGGGCCGGGTCCGCAGGAGTCTCCTTGGGGTCAAAGGTAAGGCCCCTGTGGTGCCTATTCCTGACTTTAGTGTCTTCCACGGAAGAGGTCCTCGACTTTAAGGACGTCTGAGGGTCCTGATTTCAGGGCTTATGTGGATTTCAAAGATGGTGGTCACACGTGTCACTGAGGGGTGATCCAAATAGGAGATGCGAGGTTAGCAAAGTCACCATGAGGCCCACGTTGACATGGGGATGGTCAGAACACAGGGTCCGTCCCTCAGCCAAGTCATTGGCCCTAACCACTTTCTTCTTTTTTCCTAAAAGTGTTAATCGTTATTAGAATCATCAGCACATATTGATTACCAGCCAACGGGCTTCACTTTGCTGTTTTCATACATGTGAACACTGTGCATCGATCACCGTGACCCTGTCCACTTTCAGTGGCCTCTGTCCCCACCAACATCCTTGTCTCAGGTGGGGTCCCCAGAGGCAGGGCACAAGGCGAGGTCTGGGAAAGCGGCTGACATGGAGGTTCCCTGGGAACCCGTGGGGTGGGGCGTCTCAGAGTGGTCCCGCCCCGGGGAGAATACTGCCTCTGTTGAGAGGTGCCTGTGACCTTAGCTGGCACCTTTCCAGCCTGCCGCAAACGTGCTTCTTAGAGTCCCCGAAAGCTGTCCAGGAGAGCCAAGAGCTGGCATGGGAATGGCCGCAGACGTGTGGGCACTGAGGATTGGCCTCCCGCCTCCGCACAGAAACTGGTCTCTCCCTGGCTTCCCGCCATTCCCTGCTCTCTAGGACAGGTCCAGTGGCCAAGGCCCTCTCTGCTTTCCATCTGATGTCCTCCGGGTGTGGCTGCCGGTGCAGGAGCAGCTGCCCAGCCGTCCTGCCCAGGGTGGCGCCTCCTCCCGCTGCCCGGCCCCTCCGCTCTGGAGCCCGGGCTCTTGTTTGTCGGGATGATTATTTATCAGCCTCCCGATGCACGGCTTCCCTGCTGCGCGTGTGATCTTGTGCGAGACCCTCTCCTCCTGCGTCTTTGGAACTCTGCGCAGCACTGTCATTTGTTCCCGAGAAGTAAACACGCGCAGGCTTTTTGTTCCCCTCAAAGCCTGCTTGAAGCGACTCCCAGTGTAGCCCAGCAGGCGCCTGCTCCCAACTCAAACGGAATGTTATATATCGGATTTGTTTTCCTCCGCGGATCATCTGCTCACAGATGTTTGTCCTTTGGCTTGTTTCTTTTGCTAATTAATTTTTGATTAAGTTTTGAAACACCTTCTGTCTCCGCCAGTTCCAGCCACCCCAGGTAATCCTGCTTACTCTGAGCCCAGGCTGAGAGCCCGGCTCTCGATGGCTCTGCAGTCCCAGTGGCTAAGAGGGGCCAGGGGCTTCAATTAACTGGCTAAGTGGTCTTTTTCCTCTCATCGAGACAGGAGAGAGTCAGGAACACGAATGAATCCAGGCAGCACTTGGAGGAGGTGGGTGGAATAGAGGAAGAGACAGAGGCTGGGGATTACCTGCCAGGAAGGATTGGAGCCGGTGTTGTGAAACTTGTTAAGAACATGCTTGTGCACACACGCACACACATGCACACACGCACACACACTCATGCTCTTTGAACCAGGAACTTCACTCTTTGGAAGTATTTGCAGGAAGGAGAAAGAAGAAATGAACAAACCATCGATTGCTGGCATCTTGTGAGTGCAGCGCTGTGTTAGGCTCCTCAGTAAAGTACCAGCAGCAGCAACTATGGAAGTAAAAACAGAAGGTCAGGGATGTGAGACCAAGCGTCTTGCACTGCTCTGCACCAAGAACCTTCTGCACGCCTTGTGTGCCTTGCTGCATAATAAATAACCCTGTAGCACTGCCATTAGACAGCAGGTAAGCGACCTGCCTCAGGCACGGGTGGCAGGGTGGAGGTAAACTAGAGCCCAGCTCCAGAGCCTGACCTCGTTTCCTCCACCTGCCGTATCAGGAGGGCCCCAGGCCGCTGTGAGGACCCCAGACTTGAGCTGCCAGGCAGAGAGACAGGTCTCTTACCACAGGAGAGGTGAGGGAAGTGACGTGTCAAAGGCTGTCCCCAGAGGCTCCTGTGTCCTCTGAGCCAAGCCGAGCTGTGGGCATCTGGGAACCTTCTAGGTTGGTGGCGACTGCCCTGTGCAGGAAGCACTGCAGGCCCCTTCCCACCCCTGGGCTTTGCACCCATCCCTCCCTGTTGCTTGTGGATTCACCCTCAGAAGTCACCCAGCCAGCCTGGACTACTGTGCCAGAGGCTCTCGAGATAATAACTGCCCGGATGATGACCTGATTCTGGACTGTGCTTGTCACCGGGCAGGGGGTATGTCAGGATGCACTCAGACAGGCCCTAGAGCCCCCAACCTAACCAGATGAGGTGCCATCCTGGGAGCAGGGCGAGCCCTTTACCTGTGTCCCTCAGACACTGTGCAGGAGGCTCCACTCGCCCAAGGAGCGCTTCCCAGGGCAGCCCCTCCCGGCACTCCCCACCCCTACCCCCTGTCCCTGTCTGTCCTCTCTGTGTCTTCCTTCCCACTGCCAACAGTGTCCTAAGATTGGCTGGTCCTGACAAGGAAGATGAAATACCCAAAGGTCGCCGGGCAGGACGAGGTAATCAGAAAAGCGAATGGTCACCAGCAGCCTGGGCCCCGCCAAGCAATCACCAAGTTCCTCCGCAATTTCCAGAGACACCAGGAGGGGGAACATAAATTATGTCATCGCCGCTGTCCAAGGTCCTGAGCACCCTTCCTATGGTCCTTTTCATTTTGGGTCCATAAATACTGTGTTTCCTCAGAGGGGCGGGGAGACCAGGAGCTCAGCACTCTGTTGGCAGGTGCTTCCCGGGAAGGGGAAGGTGGGAGTGAGGGAGGAGCCCATCTCACCTGGGCTAGAGGTTCCCAATGCCCAGGGCATCAGCATCATGGTTCAGAGCGGGTCACACAGCTGTGACCAGAGGGACTGAATTCAAACTGCCAGTCCTCCAAAGACCTGCTGTCCCAGCTAGGGCTAAGTCCCCTCGTTGATCAACAGTTTTTAAAATTTGGGGGCATCACATATAGGGTCGTGATGAGGTAATGTATAAAAGGTTACTAAAGCAGAGTGTTTCACACCTGTGCAATCACCAATGTTATCTTTTTAAATTATTAATGAGAGTGTAGACTGACCTTCCTGACCTTCCTGAGTCAGGGCAGCTCATCCCACCAAACCTCTGTGCACGCCCTGCCTTCTGTCGGGAGCTCCTGGGTCCTGGGTCAGGCAGTGTCCTGTAGGGGAAGAGTTGAGGTGTGAGTCCTGGTAAATGAATATTGAAGGAGGATTCCTCTCGGGGGGAACCTGGGGTCCAGTTCCAGTACCACGGAAGAAAGAGGGAGGGAGGTCCGGGCCTAAGAGCAGCTGAGCTGGATCCACTTAACAGACAGTTTAGGGTCAAAGTCATGGGGGTGGGCAGAGAGGCAGGACAGCGTGCTAGCTAAGGCCAGCAGTTTTACAGTCTTACGATCAAGTCCTTAATCCGTTTGAATTGATATTTGAATGAAGCGTAACATCAGGGTCAGCTTTGCTCTTTTGCATATGGACATCCAGCTTTACCAGTGCCGTCTGCTGAAGATGGATCTTTCCCTGTGTGTGGTGTGTCCTCAGCATCCTGTGGAAGGCGGGTTGGCTGTAGGTGGGCATTGATTTAAATGTCCATATGCGGGTACCATATGGTTTGGGTTACTGTAGTTTCATAACCTATTTTGAAGCCAGGGAGTGCGATGTCCCAGTTTTGTTCTCCTGTTAAGATTGCTTTGACCATTTGGGGTCCTCTGTGGTTCCATAGAATTTTAGGATTGTTTCTTTTGTCTCTCTAAAGAATGCCCTGGGCATTTTGGTAGGAACCACATTGAATTTGTGGATCACTTTGCATAGTATGGGTTTTTTACTCATATATATTCTTCCAATTCATGAACACAAGTGTCTTTTCATTTTTCTATGTCTTCTTAAATTTCCTTCGTCAACATGTTATAGCTTTCAGCACACAAGTCTTCTCCATCTTTGGTTAAGTTCACTCTTGAGTATTTGATTCTGTTTGGATCTATTGTGGATGGAATTGCTTCACTAATTTCCTTTGTGGACAGTTTGTTGTTTGTACATGGAAACTAAGTGATACAACCATTGGGTAGAGGAGAAAATCATAAGTGAATTTAAAAGATATCTCAAGGCAAATGAAAATTAGACCAAAACATTCCCAAACTTATAGGATGCAGGAAAAACCATAGTCAGTGGTAAATAAATATCAATAAATATCTACTTTAAAAAACAAGAAAGGTCTCAAGTAACTTAGCATCTTACTGAAAGGAACTAGATAAATAACAACCAACTAAGCCCAAGGTCGGCAGAAGAAAGGAAAAACTTAAGATTGGAGCAGAATTTTTTTTTTTAGAGAGAGACAGAGAGAGAGAGAGAGAGAGAACTTTTTAATATTTATTGTTTTAGTTTTCGGCGGACAAACATCTTTGTTTGTATGTGGTGCTGAGGATCGAACCCGGGCCTCAAGCATGCCAGGCGAGCGCGCTACCGCTTGAGCCACATCCCCAGCCCTGGAGCAGAAATTTTAAAATGGAAATTAGAAAAACAATATGAAAAGATAAAACTAAGAGCTTTAAAAAAAAAGAATTCAGAAAACCAAGTCTTCCTTAGCTAGACTAAGAAAAAAAAAAGACACCAATAAAAGCAGAAATGAGAAAGGAGACATTACAACAGACGTTCAGAAGTGAGAAGAATCAGGAATAAATGTTCCAAACAACTATACTCCGACCAGCTGGTAACCCAGAGGGAATGAATAGTCTGGGAAGCATGTCGTCTACCAAATCTGAAGAAGCAGGAGGTCCACACCCGCTAATGTAACAGGTCAGGGTCCAGTGGACAAAGGCCTCCCAGCAAAGAAAAGCCAGGACCAGGTGCCTCATGAGGGAATTGTCCCAGCCCTGGAGGAGGAGGCTGATGTCAAGGTGTGCCTCGACCCTGACCGGCTGTGCTACCTAGCGTACGCTCTTCTCCTGCCCTTACTGCTGTGTCTTTAAACTGGAGGTCATCGAGGGATGGAACTCCAGGGCGGTCCTGAACTTGCCATGAGTTTCTGCAGGATTTTTTGGCCATGGCACTGGTAACATCTAGGGACGGACATCATTTGCTGCTGTGGAGATCTGTCCTGCGCGTGGTAGGATGTCTGCTGTCACTCCTGGCCCAGATCCACCTGATGACAGGAGGGAACCTCCGCGCCAGTTATGACAACTAGAAATGTCTCCGGATATTGCCAAAGTCCCTGGTGGCGGTGGGGTTCTCTGGCTGAGAACCACTGAGCTGCTACCCATAAAGCCCTTGACTAAATCCTGAGATATTCTAAACACTCAAACTGGGCTGTCACGGTCACCATGTCAGCATCAGCCATATTGTGAATCACAGTGTGCATTAGTGACGTCAATGCTTGTTTGGGTTAAAAAAAATACCTCAAATTTCAGTCCTTTAACAATAAAGGTCATTCTTTGCTTCCTTGTGAGCCCATTACGGGGTTCCTGGGGGTCTGACAGCCTTCTGTGGGGTGATTCGGGGGACAGGCTCCTTCTGCTTTGCAGAGTCCCCCCCTCTCAGTGGCAGAGGCCTCCATCCAGAAATGCATAGGTGACACATGGCTTCTGCAGCTGCCTGGCCCACCTTGCCATTGGTCACATGCTGTTGGTAATAACTAGCCACGCGGTGCCATCTAGGTCTAGAGAAGCCCGGGAGCTGGTCCCTGACTGGGTGGCTGTTTCCCAGTGGCAACTCCTTCCATTGGTCAGGAGCACACCTCTCTAGTGGACAGTCATCTCTGCTGTCCATTATCAAGAGCAGCCGGTATTTCCAGACACTCGCTTCCCTCCCTGCGTAGCCTTCATGTTGTGATGTCCACTTACTGCTGTTGCTGGCTTCTTGAAGGAAATGGAGCTCTTTTAAAAAAGGAGATGTGATGCTGGACAGCCAAGAAGGACCAGTGTGAAATTCTTAGCCTGCACCATGGGTCATAGATGGAGCCCGGCACCTTCTCCTCAGCATCCACACCCCAGGCCAGTGTCCTCTCCAACCTCTACCCATTCCTCTCTGGGACTCATGCCCTGCCACCTCTCCCAGAGCTGTGTGCATTTCCACAGAGGACGCGGAGAGGTCAGAGTGACCACTGTTTGGCCTAAGGGAAAGCGCCTCCAGTTATGGTTTCTAGGCACTGTACCTGCGGAGGAGGAAGGTCCTGGGGAACTCCAGGTCTGTTTCCATAGCAACTCACATTTTACCAGTAGGGTTTGCAAAAGGAGGTCTGCTACATCTAGGACCCCGCCCCGCGCTTCCCCCCACCTGGGGCTGATGGCAAAGAGGGAAAGGCACAGGACTGGGTGGATCCCCCCTGGCCCACATCTCCACTCTGGCTTTTATGACTTATGTTGCCTGGGAAAGATTTCTAAGCTTGGGGCCCTTAATTTCCATAGCATTGATGAAGTGCTGCCTCCCTGCAGGCTCCGAGGACTGAGAGCATAAATAAAGCCCACGCACAGTGCCTGGCAGGAAGTGCACGGAGCTTTGGTCAGTCTCTCATCTCTTTGCTTTGAGCTGTTTGGAGTCACACAACCCAGCTTTGCCCGGGGACAGTCCCTCGGGGAAGATAGCATGAGGACAACGCATAGACTCTTTGCAAGGACCAGTAGGAACTAAGCAATGTCTAGACAGTTGCATCTTAGAGAAAACTTGGGAAGAAGAAAAAAAGAGAAAGTAAAATATCCAATTTTACCTTCTAAAGAAATGCTCTTCTTTAAAATATATTTCCTTCCCACATTTCTTCTTTTCATGCCTTCATACCAGCAAGATCAATGATGTCATTTGTATTGTTTGTTTTTTTAATAGAAGCATTTTCCTGTGCTATTTCAGACTTGGCTCCACCATCTCTTTAGTGACTCTGGGACAGTCCATGAAATAGGGATGAGTATAAGGAACAAATCCTCTATTGCTGGACAACTAGGTTGTTTTCTGTTTACATTTTCCATTACAAAAGAAATGACAAAACATCCATTTTTGCCAGCAGCCCTCTGCTATATTTGTAAAAAATATGTAGGACAGACTCCCAGGAGCAGAGGTACTGGGACAAAGGATGGAGGGTTTGCGAGGACCTTTAACCACATTTCCAGATTGCTGAGCTAAATTTGAAAACAGAACCTTCTTAAACGTTTTTTTTTTTTTAAACCTTACATCCTTGCTTCAAAAAGTATCGAGGCCACCAGGGAGGAAACCCCACAACACGGCCGCCATCTTCTCTAAGATTCCGGGGTCCAGCAGAAGGGGGCACGGGCAGGCCTGGCGTCCGCTTCTCGCTCAGGCCAGCCTTGTTCCTCCTCGTAATTAAGCTTCAGATAATGTTTGCAATCTCCTGGTGTTTTGCAGCAGGTGTCAGGGTGACTGATGGCCTCGTCACAGCTCAGACTCCCATCAGCCCAGGCTGTAACCACCTTAACCTTCCCTAACACACCAACTTCAAGGACAGCCCCAGGCTGGGGTGAGGGCTCCCTGCCTGCACCTGCCCCTGCGGCTCTGCCATCCTCCTCCTTGACCCCGCATCTTGGTCCCCTTTCAGCATCATCTGCGAGATAGACCTAGGACAGTTGTTCAGCACCGTAAGTAAAACTATTCTTAGGTTACAAGCTGCCAGAATTTTGAAGCAAGTGCATGTAAATATTTCATCTCTGACAAGTGAGAGTTATTAAGAGAAACCTTGTGCGCTTTCGAGAAGAATTTTAAGAGACATGTATTCATTGGACGTGTCTGGAGCCTACAGAACTGGGTGGGGGTGGAGGTGGGAGATGACTCTCCTCCATGAATGGGCTCTTTCCTTTTTTACATTTACATCTCCTTAAGATGTGGGATGAGTTCTGGCAGCTCTGGCTGGATCCAAGTCCTGGGCTAGAGTGGAGGAGAGGGAGGAGGGAGACGGGGAAGCTGGCTGCTTTCAGAAATACTCCTCAGGGTGGACTGTTCACTAATAGCTCCCTGAAATAAAATGGGGAGCATACTTTGGGCACCAGAGATTGCCAGTGCTATCACAGTGACATCCACAAAGTGACTGAAGCCACCGTCGGCCCCTGTCCATCGGCAGCTCCAGGCCAGACTTTCTCATTGAATCCCCACAAAAAAATGCAGAGAAAAAGAGATTTTTGTATCCATTTCCAAATGAGGAAACTGAGGCTCAGAGAGGCGAGGGAACCGGGCCATGTGGCTGTGCACGGGGCTCACAGGAGCTGGAGAGAGGACTTGGAAAACTGAGGTGTTTCTAACTCCAGGGCAACTCACGTGCATTTCACCGACTGGAGATCAGGGTGAGGGCTAGGAAAGCCTCCCGCTGACGGTAGATAAAGGTGACCATGTGTGGACGTGCACAAGGAAGAGCGTGGGCACACGTGGTTGTGTAAGTGGAAGATAAAACTCTCTGCTTACTGTGCACGGGGGACCAGGCCAAGTGCTCGGAGTGTACTATTTTGCTCGATGCTTACAAAGAATCTTGTAAAATATATATATAAGTCCTATTTTACAAACATCAAATTATAGACTTAGCAAGGCTAAGTACCTTTGTGTGGTTGTTATAATTGGATCTGGAATATCTCCGGAAGGCTCGTGTGCGGAAGGCTTGGTCCCCAGCTGGTGGCACTCCCTGGTGGAGGAAGAAGGTCACTGGAGGTGTGTCCTTGAAGGTTATATCCTGTCCCTGGCCTCTTCTCACCCACCGATTCCTCCAATGCCACAAGGAGAGCAGCTTTGTTCTGCCACATGCTTCCTGCCTCCCCACAGTCCCACAGGGATGGGCCAAGTGACTCAAACCTCTGAAATTGTGAGCCACAATAAATATTTCCTTCTGGAAGCTGATTTTCTCAGGTCTTTTGTCAGAGCAACAAAAAAACTATCATGGTGGCGATCTATTTTAGTATAATTAGTGCTCAAGAACCCAGCGACTGCTGATGATACCCAAGTGTGTGGGTTAGGGGAAGACTTGCTGGGCGGGTTGATGGTGCTGTTATGGTGGCACTTGGTTAGCAAATGGGCTGCCTGGGTGGTTCAAGGTCCCTGGCACATTGGCCAGCAAAGCTGGAAGGTCAAACTCCACTAGGGCTGCTTCAAAGTGCCTAGATGTGACCTCTTCAGTGTGTGTGTCTCAGAAGAGCTGGATTTCAGACATTGCAGCTCCAGGTGCCCTAGGAGACGGCCACTGACGCTGCCAGTCTTTCAAGGTGGCACGGCCTCCCATCTGCTGCAACCTGTTGGCCAAGGTTGGGATGGTTGGAGCCATCTCAGATGCAGGGGTTTGGGACATAGGCCACACTTCCTGATGGGAAAACTACCAGAGACTTCATGGCCACTTTTATTTCTCTTCACACCCACAAGGACCTATCTAGAAAATGGTAGAGATGGTTTTGAACCTTGGAGGGACTTGGCTCTGGTGCCTGGCTTCTCGTTACTGAGACCACTGTGGACCACTGGAGAGGCTGCTGCTCACCATTCGAGAGAGCGCTGGTTCAATAGCACTGTGGCGGGGCGGGGCCACAGGGTTCCCAGAGGAGTGGACTCTCAGAGCAGGGCAGCGTCCTCCTTAGAGTCCCCAGCTTCCGAGTGGCAGGAGCCCCACTCATCTTCTTCCAAAGGCAAGCTTTCTTCTGCTTCTCCGCTGTGGCTCTGGTGGCTCCGGGGCATTATGTTTATACCGGTGCCAACAGCCCAGAGCTCCCGTCAGCCAAGCAACGGCTAAACTCTGTTGGATGAAGAATTTCATCCAGGCAGGTCCCTTGGGTCAAGGTGTAGAGGGGATGGGAAATAAAACCTTTCCTGTGACCTTAAAATGAATCTAGGACCCAAAGTTGAAGATAGAAATGTGCCTAACATCTCTTACATTTGAAAGAGAGGACCCCCAAATGGGGTTCAGATGCCTCCTCGGGGTTCTTTGAGGGGACAATCCAGCTCTGCCATTGCCAGCACCCCCAAGTGTGCTTCAGCAGAAGATCAGAGAGGATTCGGGGAAAGAGTGAGCAACGAGGAGTCATGGTTCAGCGGCTGTCAAACTGAAGCAAGGCTGAGCGCCAGGGAACCCCTTACAGACACAGGGGAACCAGCAGCGGGGTGCTCAGGTACTCGTGCCACTTCTACGCTGACCACCCTCCAGGTGTCTTTGAGCATAGGGAGAAGAAAAGGAGCACGTGAGGAATATGGTGGCTCCAGCCTCTGCCTTGCTCCTGTCTCTTGTAGCAGGTGAGGACCTGGGAGTTTCCCCAGGGCTCAAAGGACACCATGGAAGAGATGGGTTTGAACCCTGCAGCTGGTGCAGCCAAGGAGACCCGCTTGAAGGTGAGGGGACCTCAGCAGCAAGAGCCAGTGGGTTATGCCACCAGAATGCTGCCTCCAGGGAGAGGAGGAGGTGGAGCAGGAGATTGTCCAACAGAGAACCGTGGATCTCGGGCAAGGAAGGGCACGGTGGGGTGGGGCGGCCAGGCCTCCAGCTCTGTCCACCAAACCGCCTTCTCCTCAACCTACAGCACGACTGCGTGGCCCACCCTCCTTGGCCTTAGAGATGGCCGTGTGACTCAGCTGTGGTCACAGAAAGTGGGCTGAAGCCTAGTGCATGCTGCCCCTGGATCCGGTGCTTAGGGACCATCACTCGTGTCCTCCACGCGGTCTCCTCCCTTTGGGTTGGCCGAGATGAAGGAGACTGTGCAGACCTTGGAAGCAACATACTGAAGGTGGAAAGCGCCTTTCCAACCCGGGTCCCTGCATGACCCTGTGGAGGAGGGCCACCACCTAAAGTGATCTCCTGCCTTGGACTCTTAAGTGAGCAAGAAATGAACGTCCGTGGTGTTGATCCATCATTCATTTGCGTCTTTCACTTCAGCTTAGATATAACTGACAGATACAGGACACCTTCACCCCCAGGACTCCCCCAAATCCACCTGTACCCACCAAAACGCACCAGCATTTGGTTACCTTTCATGAAGAAGACACCTATGGCCGTCGGAATCAGCCTGGCAGTCAGCCCGGATGGCAGATGAGTTCATGGGTTCCATGCTCAGGCAGAGAGAATTTGGCCCTTTCTCCCAGATCCATCATCTTGACCAAATGGCAGCGCTGTTAGAACCGTGAAACCCAAGGACCATGCATTCCCCCGTCAGTCCCTCTGGTGGAAGCCTGGCCAGAGCAGGGGTGCTCAGTGAGACGAGCCTTAGATGGTACGTGAGCTGGAAGAGTGGCCCTTGGCTGGAGCATGTGGGCTGAGCTTCCCAGGCCTGACAGAGGCAGGGAAGCTGTCCAGGTCTTTGTGGGGTGTGGGAAGCCGGGCAGCCTCCCTGGTGGAAGAGAGGGGCTCCTGTTTGTGCAGCCCACGCTGTCCACACGCTGGTTCCGTCAGAGCCACAGAGCCGCCGACCTGGCAGAGATCACTGTAGACCTCGTGGTGTGGGGAGTTCACAGTTTCATCTGAGTGGTCGACTTTCCATAGAGGAAATAGCCTGAATACTGCCGCAGGAGGGATGTCCCCATGGGCCCCTACCGGGAATGTCTGCTTGAGTGGCCCATGACCTCACAGGTGGGGGTTCCCTGTCGGCACCGTGGTGTCCCTGGCTGCCGGGGAGGGGAATCTGACGGAGGGAGGTCAGTGTTATCGAGTCCTCCCCAGGGGGGCACTTGCCGCAGCCTGGGCCAAGCCATGGGGACCCGGATGTGAGTCCTGGAGGAGAGGAAGGGGGCAGAGGACACTCGCCAGTCCACGAGATGGGATGGGGTAACCTCCGGCTAAGGAACAGGAAACGGCCACCAGGGTCTGGATTGGGGCTGGGAGGGGGCAGCACTGCGCAGAGAGCTGGGTCCCGCCAGAACCAGAGACGCCCCTCCCTCGCCAGAGAAGCAGTGGAAGCCCTTGGATCCGGATCAGGACCCTTCCCAGGGAGCTCCATCCATGGCGGGCTAATACCTTCTCCTGTGTTCTTTGGCCCTTTCACGTCGTTTCTGACCTGCGCCACCAAAAGAGTCATGTCCACCACAACTGTGCACGTCAGAGAGTAGCACCCCAACCACCCAGCACAGAGACTCCAGGCCACAGAGGGCCTCGTCGGAGCAGTGGGGCCTCGGGTGGGGGTGTTTGGGCCTCTCAGACTCAGCTGTGCAGGGAAGCCCGGTGGCTACAGCCGGTCAGGGCCCGGCATCTACGAGTTGGTGGCAGTCTCCACTGAGTGGGCAGAACCTGCCTGGGCATCTGACTCGGGTTCAAACATGGCTTCCGACCCTCCCTGGTGTGGCCGCAGGAGAGGTGCTTCACGTTCCCAGCCTCAGTTTCCCCTTCTGAAAAGTGGCTCTGGAGTCCGCTGCAGAGGCTGAGGCGAGAGTTGAAAAGGAGTCCGGCACCTTGAGTTCCCGGCAGAGGGAGGGGGAGAGACCTACTGCGGGGGTCTCACACGCACGCTCACACACTCGTGGAAAAACTGGAGGAGAGGCCGGGGGATGATTAAAGCCATGCGGAATAGCGGGAACAAGGCTTTAAAGTGGGTCCTGCCGGGCGTTTCCCGTGTCCCTCTGCGCCCTGTGCCGGTCCACAGAATGGCCCGCCTCACACAGGGCTTTAATCATATCAGCCCCCTACGGGAAGGTCTCTGATGGCTGCTGCGCTGGCAAGATAAAAGCCAAACGCTGTCGTCTGGTGCCGGCGGCCCTTAAAGAGCCCTCACTCATCCGGCTGGCCTCTGCAGTCCATTCCAGCTTGACCAGCGTGCCCTCCAGCCCCAGAGGGGTGCAGACAAGCCCCGAGTCTGAGGGTGCACGTTCCTGCCTAGACTCCGAGCCGTGGGCATGGAAGTGAGTACCTGAAACCAGCGTAGCGGTGCCCAAGAATGCAGGGAGGAGAGGTTCCCAGCTGCCCAGAGCAACCTCAGCCCGTGCCACCCTTCACTTTCCATGTATTTCTCCAGCATGTGGAATAGTGAACCATAAATGAAGTGGGACCGCAAGCCCTACCACTCCCTGTTGCATTCCTGCCTGGCTTATCCTCTATCGTGTGTCGCCTTATACAAACGGGTGAGAAAGTTCTTTTCAGTTTCCTCTTCAATGGGGGGGGGGTGTGGATGAAAAAGAACAACATGATGACATTTCTGTGCAGAGCTTTATGTTTATTGCATTTTGAATTTATGTTTAATTTGACAAATGGATACATTCTGTAAGTGAAGTTTCAAACAATTCATAAAAGGGGAACGTTCCCCGTGACTGTTCTTAACACACGGAATCCCAGTGGAGTTCCGGCTGCCCCTCACGGGTAAAGCTGTTGTCAGTTTGGAGCGCATCCTCCCGCACGTTTTTCAGACATGGAAGTGTGTGGAAAGAATGGATCCAGCCTTGAGTTGTGCCTTCCATTTGCATCTTTCTTTTTCATCAACAACGTGCGCTGTGGCGTTTTTAACGTCGGGACATTAGGATCCTTCCTATGCGGCATTCATGTTTTGTGATACAGACGCATTGTAATCAGTTTAGCTTAAAGGATCATAAACTGAAAGTCCAACTCCGTCACATTTGGCCTACTTGTGGGTTTTGTTTGCCTGGATCCCTATTTTGCCTGTTAAATCTGGAAGGTGAATAGCCTTCGCTGGAGCAGGCGATCTCTAGCCTCTCAGAGGCCTCCACTCCCAGCTGTGAGGCCCAACTCTGGATTTCCCTGCTCTCGTTCTGTTTTTCTTAATGAGCTGGTATCGCGGACAGCGGTGTGCTGAGAGCTGGCATGTGGGCGAGGGGATAAAGGGACTGTGCGGCGTAGACTACACAAAGGCAGCGCACACTAGGACCACAGAGCGGAGGGAGGTCAGATGAGGACGGTGTCGCCCGCGTGCTGGGTGAAGCAGAGGACAGAGTCATGCTAAGGCTTGCAGCTGTTGGCATCCTACTCATCCCTCGCCCACTCACGGGTCTCAGCACGGAAATGCGCACACCCACACGCGCACCTGCCCGTTGGTGCGCGTGCCTCCATAACACCCAAGGTGGTGCGATCAAGGCATCTTCCTGTACTTTAAGGATGTGGCCGAGGCTGGAATATCAACTGCGCTCCCAGTGCCGGCCCTGAACGGGCTTCAGAGAGCAAAGGGAAGGAAGGCTCCGGCTCTGATGGTGGTTACGCCTCGCCGTGTTTTTCCAGGGCCAGCTCCTCGATTCATGACTTGGCAGGCCTTCTGCCATGGCTAATGGACTCTCCCGGTGGAGGTCCGTCTGAAGGGTGGCCCCTGGTTTAGGAAGCTAATGATGCATGAAAGCTGCTCAGTGGGTAGCAGGCTCTGCTGAGCCCCGTCTGGGGGCTCATGGCTCAGGGGAAGACGGGTCTGGTTTCTTGAGGTTGAGCCCTTGCAGGCCGCAGAGCCTGTCAGCTATCTCAGGAAGCCATGCCTCCTTCAGCACTTTGCTGCATGCCCAGCCCTGAGTGATGTTGGTCCCTATCTTAGAGACCGTCGTGGGCCCTAGGAAAATACCATGGACTGGTGGCTTAAACAGAGGGGTCTGCGTGTGCTGGTTCTGGAGGCTGGACGTCCGAGACCAGGAGCCAGCCGAGTAGCTGTCTGGTGAACACTCAACTTGGGGGCAGATGACCACCTTCTCTCTGGATCTTCCCATGGCCTTTCCTTGGCGTGTCTTGGGTGGAAAATGCAGAAGCAGTGCTCCTCTTTTCTCTTGCTCTACCGGCACCGACTCCACAACGAGAGCCCCCTCCTCCAGACCTCATCTAAGCGTACCTACTTCCCAAGGCCCCATCTCCAAACACCATCACCCTGGGGTCAGGGCTTCACCTTACAAGTCGGGAGAATGTTACTCAGTGCGTGACAGTCCTACTTTCCGATTAGAAGACACGGCTGCGGTGGCCCAAGTCAACAGGGAGTGTTGCAGGGTCGAAACCTGCTTAGGAGGGATCGGAAAGAAATGTTGCTTGTAGCCTGCAGACCCAGGAGGGGTGGTGTGGGAATCAGACCCTCTGAAACAGGGTGGGGGACAGCACGTCTGTGGTCCTCTGCCTTGGAGTCCAGTCTAGTTTCCGTCTCTTAATAACTTGCATATCTGGGAAATCTCCCTAACTTTCCTAAGCCCCATGTCCCCTGCCATGAATAGGGGATAATAAAACTTGCTCTGGGGATTAAATGAGACAAAAAAAAAATGTAAAGGACTTGGCCCAGTGCCTGGCACAATCCTTTCTTTCACAATATTTTGAGGCATTTTGCAAACATAAGGCCTCTGTTGTTGCCGTACTTGCAACTTCTCATAACACTGACTTGAAACTTAAAGGGAGAAAAAAAACCAAAACTCCAAAATGTCTTCAGTGCCTTTGCTTTGCTGCGTTTGTGTAATCATCATCCCTTGCACGGGCACTGAGCACAGCCCTTCCCCTGTTTTTCCCTGGCAAGATTGATATAATGTGTTGAAAATATTAATTATCCTCTTCACCTCATAAACAGGGCTGGAAAAACAAATCCTGTTGCTGTGCTTGGTGGAAGGAGGAGTACCCAGTGTGTGTGTGTGTGTGTGTGTGTGTGTGCGCGCGCGTGTGCGTGCGTTGTCCCCTTGTCCCCTCAGGTCATAACAAATTATTGATTCTAGTTCCTTTTAAAAAAGACAATTAATCCAATTACCTTCTTGTTGAATCAATGCTAATGTCTTTTTTTCCCCCGCCCTTTAACTTGCAGGTTTCGGCAAGTCTGGCTCCCAGCAAGGCTGAGGTAGGAGACATGGTTCTGCTGCACCTTTAAAACGCGTTCTGAAATGGTTTTCTTTTGTGCTGGGGTGAAATGAGTATCCTGGTTGCGATTCCTCTATAGGTGGTCTGCTGGTGTTTGGGATTGGTATATTGTCGGTCGAGGGGTTTCCGTGGTGCTGGGGTGGGACTGACCAGGTCGGTCATGCGATTCTTCGAGGAGGGTGTTCGGAATAGCCTGGTAAAGATGGTTGCAGCTTCAAAGCCGGTTCTCCTGCTCAGACCCTTCTTTTCCGTTCCTTGCTCAGCCTCCGAGGCACAGGGAAGCTGTATCTGATGTTGACAACACTGGGAAAGAATAAAAATGAAGTAGGTCAGAGGTCCCTGGGAAGGGGTTCACCCTTTAGAAATTGCCCATGATGTAATGAGCACCTCCAAAATGCACCCGGTGCCACGGAGGCAGTCGCTCTCCTAATCCCAGATCACTATGTGCATAGAACAAAGGGTAGTGACTTGGCTCTTGGAAGCCCTGGGTTCTGTGTGACGTCATGCATCATTTCAATGGTTGGGGGTAGTTGTCCTTTCCTTTGCTCTGTTGTTGTTAAGAGGGCATGGTGGAAGGAAGCTTTGGAGATGGATTCTGGAGGGTTCTATGAAGTCTGAAGGCTGATCATTACCAAAGAGCGGGCACTCCAGTTCCAACGTCTGATACCCTTGGATACAGTGTCTTGGTGGGAAGACCTTTTCCAGCTGCTCTAATCCATCCACAATGTAAACTTAGTTTGGATCCTAGTAAAGCGGGTATTTGGGAAATAATCATCGAGAGGGAAAGGGCAGGAGCACAGAGGCAGGGCGGAGGACACAGCCTCCAGGACACCTGCTTCCCAGTGACTTGGGACCAACCATGTGAACGAGTTGTTTATACATGCAAATAAATTTCCCCACTCCAGGGATGGAAATGACAAGGCACAGCACAGACGGCTGTTGAGAACATGAAGGTGACGGTGGAGGTGGCGGTATCTGTTAGTGTGCTGTGAACAGAACACCAGTGTCCTTTTATTCTGTACCTAGTACATTCAGGTATGATGTGGATGCTTTGCAGGATCATGTCATGGCGTCCTCATCATAGTCTTGTGATGCAGACGCTTTCATGATGTCCATTTTAGAAACAAATAGACTGAAGCTCAGGACAGCTTGGGGACGTTCTGAGGGCCACCAAAGTCTTGAGGGTAAGACAGTACTGACTCTTAGCTTCCACGACATGCAGCCCCCCCCCCCCAGGTCATGGCCTGGGCACGGTGGGCATTCCATAAACCCTGACTTGCTGCTCCATTCTAGAGCACAGGACCTGTCTTTCTGTGGTCAGCACCACGGACAGCTGCCCGGGTCTCTGCTCTGCCATCTTCCTTCTTTTTCCAGGGCACATGCTCACATTTGTGCCACATTTGGCCATTTAACACCAGGACGCCTTTACGTGTGTTGCCACTTTTCAATTTCTCAGCATTCGCATATGGAAGGATGTTCTTTTCTCTCTTTCTTCTTTTTTTGTGTCTTTAAACAGACATCTTTAATTTTTAATATCACTTTCTGGACATTTCTATTGGCATGCTACCTGAATTTCTCATAGGAAAATGAATTACTGAGTATGCTTTGTCCTTACTAGAAAACAAGATCGTTTCACACATGCACATGTGCACACAATGTAGCAGTGTGATTTATCCAACATCATTCCCTAGCACTTTCCCCTTCTTCCCTCGCTCTCTTCCTCTGTCCCCCTGACCCTTTCCTCTCCTCCACTGATCACCTTTCATTTTCATGAGACCACCCCCTTTCCTTTCCCTTTTCTTCTCTAGCTTCCACATATGAGAGAAAGCATATGACCCTGGACCGTCTGAGTTTGGTTTATTTTGCTTAACATAATGGTCTTTAATTCCCTCCATTTTCCTACAAATGACATAATTTTATTCTTCTTTATGGCTGAATAAAACTCCATGTGTATATATGCCACATTTTCTTTGTGCATTCATCTCTTGATGGACACCTAGAGTATCGATCCATAATTTGGCTCTTGTGAATTGTGCGGCTGTAAGCATGGGTCTGCGTATGTCACTGAAGTATGATGACATTAGGATAAATGTTGAGAAGTGGTACAGCTGGGTTACATAGTTCCATGTGTGGCTGGATATTTATTATCACCATTGTACAGATTACAACATGAAGGTCTGGAAAATCGTGGTTCTTAATGCATTAGTGAAAAAAAGGTTTAATGATTCAGCAATTCCATTTCTGCCTCCGTGTTCAAGAGCAACAAGTACATATGTTCACTAGAGGACATGAAAGAATGTTCATAGGGTTTATTGGTGATCGATCATTGTTTCCAAAACCTGGAAACAAACCAAATTTCCATTAACCAAATAATAAATAATAGTGGTCTAGTCATCTAATGGAATACAAGACCACAATCAAGAAGAACTGTCTATCGATACATGGAAGAGTGTGCGTAAATCATGAAGACGTAACACGAGGGAGAAAAATACCAGAACTGATAGTGTACCCCGTGTCCAAGTAAAGACAGCCCTCGTCTCGAGGAATAAAAGTAAGAATGGTCACCTCTGAGAGTGTGGCAGGGTGGGGCTCAGGGACCTGCTGGGTGATGGACATTCTCCATTTCTGTCTGGACGTGGTTCCGCAGGTGACCATGTGTAAGGCGTATGGGTCTCTGCATCTAGGGGGTGTGTACTCTATGTAACCAGGAAAGGGCCTTTTACTGGGCAAAGGAGGAGGGAGGGAGAGGTGAGAAAAAGCAGGTCAGAGAGGAAGAAAGGGTAAAGGAGAGAAGGGGAGGGAGGAGGAGGAGAAGTACAGCCAAGGATGGGAAGAAGGAGACCCCAAAAGGATAAACCAGAATAGTGGGGGGCAAGAAGAGGCGATGACCAGGGTGGGGGCCACAGGATGGAGGGAATGGGGAGGTGTGACACAGGACCCTACACCCAGCACCCAGGCAAAACTTCAGAAGTGGACTTCATCCATCCATTCAGTCATCCACTCCAGAGTCCCCTTTCCCAGATGCACACGTCTCTTTTCTTCTTTTTCTTTCTCCTAACCATTGTTCTAAGGCTAAGTTGTTATTGCTGCAGCCAGATCATATATTTTTTTTTCTTTTTGCACAGCTGCAGGGAGGTAACCTTTTATTAATTGAATTTCTAATGGCAATTCATCAGAGCAAGCCATCACCGTTATTTAATGCATGCTCCGTGCGCGTGGCTAGGTAAATAATAGCGGCTCAGGGAACGTGCCTCTCTGAGGTCCTCTTCTGAAATCTCTTTTTCTTCCCCCTAAGTATAGACAAACAGTTGTAATTTAAGCAGGACAAACCCCACCTGTGGAAGAGACCCTGGTTAAAAGGAGACAAAAGGAATTACAATCCACAGAATCAGTGATGAGGAATGGCTTTGCCAGTTCCCTTTCTCTCTGCAGATTGACAGTGAATATGCGAATAACATTTGCTAAATCTGGACTTTGAAAACATGACAGCAAGCTGTTTGTGCCAATAATTTTTCATGGCATATGCCACCCCTCCCTCACCACACACGGTTTTAATAGGATGGCACACGGGCTATTGAGAAATGTTAAAACCCTGCAGAGGAGAGAGCTTTATCTTCCGACCAAATTCTGCCCAGCAATGTTTATGACAGCTGAAGAATTTATCTTAAATTCCCTCTGCTAGCAGCAAAGCACATGGCCCTTTGTCCCCAAGCAGCCTGTAAGAACCAAACTAAGATGTCACATACATAATATAACAGATAAATGGCCCAATTTCCATGTCCACATGATGAATGGAATTCGAGTCCGCACACACATATTTGCACATTAATTGGCCCTGCATGGTGCCATTTTGTTCCTCAGTTGCTACTGTGCGTCTTGTGGACTCCTTCCCCTTCAGAATCATTAAGCCTGTTTTATCACACAAATGCATACACATTTTCCCCTATTTATCGTCACGCAGCTTGCCCTGCTGAGAGAGAACCAAGTTACCTGGGCGCAGCCGTTGGAGAGCAAATGTCTACGTCGGTGCTCTCTCCACCACCAACTGCAAATTAACACAGAGATCTGAGGCCCAGCCCCATGATGGCCACGCTGACAGCCAGACAAAGCGGCTTGCCAGCCAGGGCGCTCGGAAGAAAGCCTTTCTTTTCAGTTACCAGTTGGTTTCTTGCCTCACCTTAATGATTTCCTGTTGATAGTTTAATGGCAATATAAACCCAGTGGAGGCCCTCAATTTTGATAAATTGGACTGCTTCTATTTCACAGCAAAGGAATCGAATGGAGATTGATTGATATCACAGTTTTGCTATCCCAAATAATTGCAAGCGCGAGCGGCACAGGTGGCCAGACCCAGTGGCTCTGGGAAGACGTAGGTGGAGCGTCCCTCCCACTGATTTTCTTTTCTTCTTTCCAGAAGGAAACTTCCTCCCAGGCTGAGGAATCATTTATTGCTCCCGTCTCGAGCCTGGTTCTCAGGAAAACAAAGCAGGCTCTGCCCGAGCCCAGGAGAGGCACTCTGGCCCAGTGGAAGGGAAACCCGTGCGTTTGAGAAGGGGCTGAGCTTCCTTCGCCGTGAGTGGACTAGCCCCGACTTCCTTTCCCGTTGGAGAATCCAGTTATTTTCTAGGGGACAAGGGAGCCGTTGCATTGAGAGGGTTACAGTAGAAAGGGCATGAGCTTCGGGGTTGTTCGGATGAGGCAAGGATCACAAACCCACAGCCGACAAGTTACATGACTGGTCAAATCCCTTCTCTGGCCTGAAGGAATCCTTCACCTGCAAAGTGAGGATAATTGGACACCCACGGTTGGCATGAACTTCAGTGGGCTCCTGGTATGCAATGCCGAAGACGGACTGGCACTAAGCGGTGTTCCACAGCTAGACTCACATGAACCCCCTTTCTTTTCTCTTTCATATAAAGCAAAAAAAAAAGTGATTAGAAATCATTTTGAGGTCTGTGGCTTGGACTGTGACTGTACCACACCTCACCAGGCACAAGTTCACTCGGACGGCTTACTTCACTTTGGAATCCATGGCCCTCTTCCCTCCACCCAAAGACAAGGCCCACGGGAGGACCAGCAGCTCTTTCCCATGAGCACTCTGTGCCTGGTTGTACTCGGTCGTCTTTGCCTTGAAGTTGGCACAAAACAATGCTTAAAGAAACCTGAAAGATCCGCTGGCTTTCATTCAAGGGCCTCGAAGTTTCAGCGGCAATGTGGTGCGATTTCGACTTGATGGACCTTTAGGGGACAGCTGACTATATTCCAGACCCAGTACTAGGCACTAGGGTTATACCAGTGGTTTAGATTCGATAGGGGAGGAGGGTTTATGGGGGCTTCCAGAGCAGTCTGGGGAGAACCCTCTGGGCAGCCCAGAGCCCTGAAGGATGAGTTAGGTCAATCATCAAGTTAAAACAAAAATGAGAGTAGAAGCGACAGAGGAGGTGAAGAGCCAGAGTCAGAATTCCTTTTGCACATCCCCAAAGTGAAGTGATCGGAGCAAACACAGGAGAACCAGGCCGAGTGTCTGACGAGCAGGAGGGTAGAAGGAAGAGGAGGACCCTGAACTGCTCTGTGAGGTTGAGGAAGAGAGGCCTGGGTCCGGCTGGGCATGGCCAGTGTGTGACCGTGAAGGTCCTCGACAGCACCCCGTCCAACGTGGGCAGTGGAAGCAGGAGTTAGCTGTGGGGAGCACAAGCAGAGAGCCAAGGGACAGGATTCACAAGCCACAGTGGACACTGGCCAGGATCTGAGCCCAGAGAATGATGGGCCCCTGGCCAGAGGGAAAGACAAGATTTCAAAAGGAATTTTAAGGTGGCGGAATCTTGGAGAAGAGGCCTCAGGATACCAGGGTGGGTCAGAGCTCAGATGGGTGCAGCCGGAGGAGCATCCCAGAGGGTCCTGGCCTCGATCACCACTGAGTGGCCCGGCTTAGCAACCTGCTGGGGAGTGGTGGTGCTGACCTGACTGAGAAGGGACGTTTTTCCCCTGTGACATTGAGGAGACAAAGGATGGCGAGTACATGTGGATGAATTTGAGGGAGAGGAAGAAAATTGAAAGAGGTCGTGCTGGTGGCCTTCATTTTCTTGGTAAATAGCAGAGGGCAATAGATGTGCTAAGAAGAGGGAGAGTGGAGGCAGGGCTGGGGGTTGAGTGGGAAATAAGCTGCAGGAAGAGCAGACATCAGGTGCCCGGGACAGCCGTGGACAGCAGACCGACACCCAGAGGCACCAGTGGGAAACGGGCGAGAGCCTCCCTGGCAGCACCCATTGCCTTGGCCATTGGTCACCACCTGTGCACGAGTCCCAGGCACCAAGTGAGCTTCAAAAATCTCCAAATTACTACAAATGTCTGCATCTTACAGGTGAGGAAACTGAGACCCAGAGAGGTGACACAGGCTGACCAGACTGACTTAGGAATGACGCAGCCGGGACTGCGTGTGACCCGGTGTGTGACTGCGATGCCCCGGCTCTCTCTGCTGTGAGCAGCACCGCCCTGTCCCCAGCCGTGACCTGTCATTCCTCTCTTTACCTCCTTCACCCTCCACAGGGTGAGGATAAAGAATGAGCCGTGCAGCACAGCTTTTCTGAGAAGGGAGAAGGGACCGTGTGACATTATCACCTGGTGCATAGTAGCCTGAATGTCACGAGTAGTTGTCACTGGAGCTGTCACTTTGCCACTAGGCTTGGTAGTTCCTTCTGCACAGGGCACAGCAGAAGCACCAACTGGATCCAACTCAGACCTCTAAACCCAAAGGAAACGTCAGCCCTAGAATCTTCCAGAAGCTCTTTATTCCATGGGCATGAATGAAAGATCCCTGGAAAAGTGCAGAGTTGATAAAAGTGCAGAGTTGTCTCTTCTATATATATATGTAAGAAAGGAGTGTCCATTACCTTAAGATCTTGAGGGTGAGTTAGGACCCACCACTTGCACACTGCAAGTTCATGGATAGAACGGATTAATGAAGAGAAGGAATCAAAGGGAGAGAAAGTTGACTGTGCGTTAGTGGCTGAGCGTTGCAGGCAGTTCACAGTCCTTCCGTGCACCCGATCGTACTCAGTTCTACCGTCACTGTCGTCCTACGGGGGGATGACAGTTGTTTCCCCTGTTTTACAGGTGAGCAGGTTGAGGCTTCCCGTGGCTGATTAATGAGTCACAGGTAACAGAGGGAGATGGAGAATCACCCCCAGGGCTGCCAGGCACCAGCAGGGGCACCTGGGAAGTGGGGTCAGGACTCGCTCACTGTCTCTCAGGCTGCGTCCTGCAACCCTGAACCGGAAACCGGGTCTCTTGTGTTCTGAACCCTCTTCTCTCAAGGCTCCCCCGCTGCAGCCCAACTAGCCCAGTGGACTCTCTGTTTTAAGGTTTTGCGAGTGCTCTGTGATCACAAAGCCCATTCCCACACCATAAATTATTTCCTACAGTTCTGACACCGTTTATTTCCATAGCATTATACATTCCACCCTTCTGACTGTTTAAGATCAAAAGATGTGCTCCCGGGCTCAGACTTCACTCCAGCTCTCAGACTGCGCACCAAATGAGGCTGAGCAGCGGAGGCTCCAGCCTGTCATCACCGGTAATGTTGCATAATCCCAAGGATCAGCATGTTTTGTCAATGGCGGGAGGGGAAGTGGACTCAGCCATGGCGGTGGGGCTTCTGGGGAAGAGGCAGGTGGAGACCTGGAGATGGGACCCCAGAAGGAAGGTGTTGGAACCGTTCAGAAAGAAATTAGGGATGGGGCGTTAAACGGGCTGATTGTGGGGACTCCAGGCCAGGAGAAAGGGTGGGAGAAGAAAGAAGAGGTGCAGGTGGGGTCCTGGGGGCCCCTGAGGGGATAATAGAAGTTCTGGTTCTAGCCAGAGGGGAGGAGAGGGGGGAGCTGGGGTGGTATCCAGGCTTGGCTCAGGGACCTGCAGCACAGCTCACTGTGTATTTGTTAGCAGATGGACCTCTTGGGGGGAGCTTGCCGCTCTTTAGGCCCTGATAGCTTCAAATGAGTAAGACACCATTGTCTGCTCTCAAAGAGCCTGTGATGTAGTAAGGTCCAGATGGGCAGACAGATGCTTTCAGCCAAGTTCTAACAGAGGTGGGCTCAGGGGGCAGGGAGTGAGCACCTGTTCAAGGCCCCCAGGAAGCCGGGGTGGGGGGCTTCAGACGGGCTGGGTCTTTCTTACTCATCCATACACCCTTGTTCTAAGCCCAGAAGAGGCGCTGGGAGCCGTATACCTGGATACCACCCTCCACGGAATGTGTGAAGAGTCCAGAAGCACTTTTTATAAAGAGCAAAGAGATGGCTTTGGAGTGACTGTGAGGAGCCAGTGGGGAGAGGGGGGCTGGGGATTCAGCTGGACACGTGGATGAAGGGCGTTGAAGGTGACAGTGGTGGTGCCCACGGTGGTGGCGGTGGTCGCCGTGAGAGCAGCCAGCATTTATTCAGGGCCCCCTGGACACTAAGCTCCGTGCTAAGCCTTTTATGTGCATCTCCTCTTTTATTTGTTCCGACAAACTTGGGAGGGTATTACTATGACCTTCATTTAACGGACGATAAAACCGAGGCTCTGAAGAGTTTGTGGATCTATCCGAGGCCATATGGCTATAGGCAACATTAGTATTTGATTCTACACACTCTGCCCTCTCAACCAGCTAGGATGGGAGAAGCAGGCCTGCTCACCCCGTGGGCTCAGCCTGCATTGCTCAGCACAAAGCCCTCATGACAAATGATGCTCACACACTTTGCAGAAACTTAGTGACTGTGCCCGATTCTCGGCACTAATGTAGCTTGACGTGGGGCTGAGATCCCACTTATCTCACCAGAATGACAATTAGGGGGTGAGAAGAAGAGAGTTATTGCCATTCCGGCTTCCTCTATTGAGCTATGAATAAATGATGATAGCTGTGAAATAGTGTGGTGTTTAGATCGTTTCTGGTAAATTAAAAAAAAAAAAAACCTAAAAATTCAATAACGTGGTAATCCATGCAGCCATTAAATAAGAGAAGTGAGACAAAATGAGTAAACTCCTCTAGTGTCTTCCTGGCCTTGTCATGCTAATGTAATTAGTTTGCAAAAAATATTAATTAATACTCAAACATCTGACACGTTTTACATGCTGATTTGAAACGTGTTAATTACGTCTTGTGCTCTGCCCCGGCACAGGCAGGGATTCTGGTCCCATACCTGTCCTTACACATGGGCAGCCAGGTCGGCATTGGGAGCTCCCTGCCATGCTCAGAGCTACTGCGTTTTTGGAGGAGAGAGAGAGAAAGCTGCATTTTTGGAGAGACGACAGTGTGGTAGTGCTTTCTGCTAACATGGGCTTTGACTGTAAAGGCCATTCTCTGAGATGCAGTCAGCCATCGCTGAGCAGTGGATAGATAGCTGAAGTGCAGAGAGTGACCACTGGTACCCTTCCTTGGGCATACTCAGTCCTGCACTAGATCCTGCTCAGACCCTGCAAAGGGGTGGCATGCTGTGGGCTCTTGTCCTGGAGAGAGACCCTGGTCTCCAGGTGTGTCTCATAGAAGATGTAGCCATAGCATTGGAAGGAGGTGCTGCCAGCTTTTTGGTTTTCCCATTTAATTGGTGGATTAGGAAGGTGAGGCTGAGTTGAAGTTCAAGGTGGCCAGAAAATCTCAGTAGCCCGCCCACTGCGGGGGTTATCTCTCAGACTTGCAGCATATCCAGTGGGAGCTGGGAGACTCTCGGGTAGCTCTCTCCAGGTAGTGAGGGAGCCTACCTAACCTTCCATCTCCTGCTCCTCTGTGTCCCCAGGCACCTCCCCCATTTCCACCGGCAACAGGGCAGAGGGAGAAAGAGAGTGGGGATCTCTTGGGAGGTTTCCCTCGCCCTTCCATCCACAGCTCAAACCAGGTGCCGTCCTCCGTCACTCCCAGCTAGGATACATTCCAGGGTGCCCATGACTGAGGGTCTGGAAAGGTAAGGGGCACATAGGTGTCCCACGAGAATTAAATGCCTTCCACAGTGTAGGAGCCACAGGCATGACAGGGATGAGTCCCCTCTGTTCCCATCTCATCTTGTGCCACACTGGGGTCACTTGCCAGGCACTCTCTAATGCATTTGTCTGGTGAGGCTCATGCCACCGTCCTTCTGTCCACTCTAAAGAAGAGAAAACAGTCTCAAAAAAGGGGTGTCCTCCTCAGTTGCCATTAGTAAGGGCACAGCCAGGATTCACCCCCAAATCTGACTCTGGCATCTCCACTGGATTTGCCAGGCAAAGCTCTTGGCAAATTTTTCTTTTTTCGGTCACATCTTAGGAGGACCTGGGGCGGCGCTTAGGGAACACGCTTGAAGAGTCGGAGAATAGGATCTATTACTGCTCCAAGGGATGATATGATTGACGCCCCAAATTTGTGCAGAGTCTATTACTTTCAGCCGTCAGATTCACCTGCCGCATCATATTTGAATCTCACAATAATCCTAGGAAGGATTTGGGGAGAATATTATTAGTTCCTGTTTATAGGTGCAATATCAGAAGGCCCTGGGGAGTTAAAAGACCTGCCAGAAGGTGCCGGGGCAACCACCAGTGGGCTTCTGCACTGCACACCTAGCTCCCGTGTCGGGGTGACTGAGGGTCTTCAAACCCAGAGCCCCTCAACTGCTTCTGTAACTTGAACCCCTGGAGCATCTAGGGAGAATTGTGGGCCTCAGTGCGGGACAGAGTTTTAAAATACGTCACATAAACTACTTAGAATCACAAAGGAAATTATGTTGAAATACATTTAGTACAAAAATAACGGGATTCAGTCAAATCTTTGCTTTCATTAATAACATTTTAAATAAGCAAGTCTAGTAATCATCATAATTTGGAAGTTGTCATAAGTATTATGGTACTTTGAGTTATCTCTGACCATTATAATGCAACTTAAAAATAAGAAACCGGTGATTTCTGATGGTAATATAGTCAACAGGTCTTCATCATGCTACATGATTGTGTGGCTGGCCGATGTCAGGAAAGAGCATAGAGCTTATGGTTAAAGACCAGTGGAAATAAAGTTCTCATTGCTGACCTAAGTTCATGGACCCATTGTGCTCAATATGAGATCCTCAAGGGTCCTGAGCGCCCGTTCAGAACCCTGGCCAGGCTTGCTTCTGGGTTGTGCTTGATTCTGCCTGGGTCAAAGCCTCAAGGGTCCCAATTTGACCTAGACTACAAGGGCAAATTATGGAAAATGTGAAGACTGATTTTGTTGTATTCATCCACTTGGCCTCCACTGCCTTCCCCCACAGCATAGGTGGCACTTGAGACCAGAGTCTATTAAAAGCTCATATTTTTCCTAATGCTAGGTAATATGATAAGACCATATACCCATGATTTTACTAGTTCTGGTAGATTTTTACTGTTAGACATATTTTGCAGAAAGTAATAATGATAGTTAATAGCAATATCAGCATACTACACACCAGGCACTCTTCGAAGCACTGGGGGTACTAAGATACTAGCTCTTGTTGTAACAGTGGCAGTAGCAATGACAGCAGTGATGGCTTGTTAGCATTTCTCGGGGGCCAGGTTTGTTATGTCCCAAGCATTTTACAGTTGCACACTTAATCCCACTTATTCCCTACCGTGTTGCTATCAGATACAGAGAGGTTAAGGGACTTGTCTTAAAATCTGAGTTATTCAGCTCAGGGAAGGAACAGGAGAGAGTGCAGTGTCCATGTCATGGAAGGGCCTATGGGCCATGCTTAGAAGAATCAGACTCTTCCACCACCTTCCATTGGCCAGAGCTCAGTCACATGACCCTGTAAACTGCAAGGGAGGCTGGGAAATGTAGTCTAGCTGCGGGCCCAAAGAGATAAAGAAATAGGCTTTGGCGAACTCAGAACTGTGGGAACTAAACGGACACCGGGGGATCATGCTTCCTGGTCTAAGCTGATCCACAGAAGGAGAGGAATCAGGGTGGCATTTGGGGAGGTACCCAAGTCTCACGTAGCCCTGGTCCACAGCCCCACATGAGGCCTGGACTCAAACTTCAGCCTGCTTTCTCAGAGGCCCAAGTGCCAGTGTTGTTCCCTGGGGGCTTATAGACTGAATTTGACACAAATATATTACTGCAAATTAGAGAATGTGAAAAATCTCATGCTGTGGGGATTTGAACTCTGGGTCTATTTTTATAAGCCACAGAGAGTCTGCAAATGAAATACTGTCAAATGGAAAACAGATTAAAATGCATAATGGTTTATTACTATACATTTAAATGAATATTTAAAATGTAGTGCTATTTTTTTAAAGGGAAGTGGTTGTTGGCTTTTTCCCCCCTTAAGTTTGGTTTGTATTTTTAATTGGAATGATCCAGCCCTTGCCTTTAGGATCTTCTATTCAAAGCCTCTACAAGTAGCCAGTTTATTATCACAGGGATTAAGTCCACAGGGTGAGAGAAATGGATACTTGAATCAGGTCCCATACAGAACCATGGGTTATATTGTCTCTAGTCTCAGACGCTGTGGGCTATCATTCCCAGCCTCGCTTTAATGTAGGGTATTTGGGGGGGTGGGGGTAGAGAGGATATAAAAGCAACACCACATTAAATGTATATATTGATTTTAAAACACATTCATATTTCAGATGTTTTTTTAAAATACATGCATGTTAATATTGTAAAAATCCCTCCAGACTCCAGAAGAAGAAAAATCCAATAAGCTGCAACACAAATATAATCCTCTCCCTGATAATTTTCCCTCGCATTCTCCAAGTGTGAAACAAGGCTCCTCTGTAGCAGCCTGATAGCTATCCATCTCTCAGCATTCCACCCGCCATATTGGTAAATAAACCACCCCGGAGGAAGAGGCAGCCTTTGATATGCATGACGAACACCCATGGTCCACTCACTGTTGCAATGAGGAATTTGATCACACGGGTTTCTCTGCATCTGGAGTCTGGACCCTGTATGCCTGGGGCTGCGTGCCATAGCTCTGCCTGATAAGCAAGGTGTCTTTTGCTACCTACCCTCTTTTCATTCCTTGTTCAGGATGGAACACCAGACTCCTATGGCAGTCGAGTAAGAAAATCACTTTGATGAGTGACTTTCCTGTGGATATGTCTTTTCCTTCATATTTCACATCCTGAATATTTTATGAAAATGTTTTCTCTTCCCTGCGAGCTAATGCCTTGGTTCAAATAACACTGCTAGAAAGTAGGAACCCTGACACTCCGCCCTCAAGGGACAGCACAGAAAGCCACCTGGTGAAGCACTTGAACTCTGGGGTTACAGTGACCTGGGCATGCCGGCTCTGGGCATTTCAGCTTCTCCTCTGCACGGGGTGATCCTTGTCACTAGCAGTACCATCAAGGTGGGGGGATCAGACGGGACAGGCAATTGCAGCCTGGGGACACAGCCCTGCACATCCCAAGCTGTCAGCCGGCAGCACCTCCGTTTCACATCTAAGTGGCAACCTGGCAGTGTCCTGCTTTCTTCTGCCTGTCTTCCTCTCAAGGTGCCGTTGAGTGACATAGTTGAGAGTTTACCGTAACCTAAGGGTTGCGTTTCGGGTAATTGAAAGACAATGGCGTGTGTTTGTGCCTGGCTTCCCAGACTGATTTGAGCCTTACAGGATTTTGCTTAATGCCTACAGTAGAGACAGCTCTGGTTACATCAAAACCCACTTCTTTTTCCCCTTGTGCTCACAGATAGATTCCATTTCCCAGCCTCCCTTGAAGTTCACGGGGCCACGTGATGGAGTTCTGGCTAAGGCAAGGCGGGCAGAAGTGACGAAGGACTCTTCCCAACATCATCCATGAACTCCCCTGCTCAGTGATGGGCTCTCCTCTTCCGTCTTCCACCTGAACAAAGCAGACTCCAAGGCAAAGAGCTCATTGGGGTTTTTCCTCAGCTGCCTGATCTGTAACTTTTAGTCCTAATGGGTAGAGAATCGAGGAGCGGTTTTCTCTAGAGACCTTGGCGGATGATGGGAGGCGAGAAGGCATTTGTGAGAGGCCCCTGAAGCACAGTATGGCTTTGGCTTGGGGAGGAAGGCTTTCCCCCATTTCTTGATGCCCTGGTGCACACAGAATCCCTTTGGATTATCCCACAAATGTATGTGGATTCTGTGGGTGTAGCTCATTTTGTCCCAGAGACGGGGGAACATTGAAGGACGGTCTCCCTACAGCCTGCATGTTACTGGCCCCCTGATGCCTACAACCCGGTTAGTGAGGCCAGATGGTCTCTGGGTCCCTTGTGGATGGATGAGCCTTCTGCAAATGGAGGAGCTCCCAGACCTCGGAGCCTCTCCGCCTCCCGAGATAGGGTGGCAGCATGGCTTACCAGGCTGAGGCAGGTTTCCTGTGATGTTGCTCTCCACCCCCTCGGTGATCTGCCACCATGAAGAGATTTCATACATCATTAAGAGAGATGTCATATGCATCAACTGATGCTGTGTTCTTACCCAGAATGTCACATTAGACTCCCGGAGGCTTTAAAAAAAAATAAACTTCAAATACAACCATATTTTTCCCCCTTAAATCATCCAATCTGCCATCTGATGCCCCAAAAGGAAGCTGCTAGTAAAATAGCAACTTGCAAGGTTAAGAAAAGCATCGCCCAGAATGTTAGCTAAAAATGTGAACTTTAGCAACCTGTGCTCAGGGGATGCAGTCAGAGGGTGAGCTATAGACACATCTTGCACAGGCAGAGCCTCCAGAATCCCCGTTCCCTCTTCAAAGTGATGAGCAGAGTGTTTGGGATGTGGCTAATGGCCCCTGAAGCCTCCTGCCTTGAGTTTTCAGCTCTGTGCTCAATTTCAGAATTTCTTTGTGCTAATGTTTCCCAGAGGCATTGCTTTCACAAGTCAAAACAAGGAAACACATTATACTTACTCATCGAGTTGAGGGCAGGAAGTTATTTTCTTCCCATACACTCATTGATGAATGTGCTAGTTCTAGGTGCTCTGGTAGGTCCTGAAGCTCCTACTCTAAACTCTTTGCTTTACTATCTATGTTGCCTTGGACAGGTTATCTGATGTCTCACCATCCCTCTCTCCTCATCTGTAAAATGGGGCTGGTGGGTGGTTATGAGGATTAAATAAATTAATTCTCTAGCTGGGCACGTGGTGCATGTCCAGAATCCCAGCTGCTCAGGAGGCTGAGGCAGGAGGATCTCAAGTTGAAGGCTAACCTCAGCAACTTAGCAAGACCCTATCTCCTAATAAAGATGGAAGAGGGAGTGGGGGTGTAGCTCTCCACGGAGAGGATCTGCCTCGCACGTGTGACCTGGGATCATTAGCCAGTGCTGCAAAAAAAATAATGATTGATTAATTAATTAATGTACATAAAGTGCTTCTCCCAGGACCTGGCAAAATAAGGATTTAAAAAATCATTGGTTATTTTAAGTCACAAGGGAAGTTCTGTGGAAGGAGCTGGAACTGGTTGATGCACGCTCCTGGGATTAGGGCAGCTTCCTTTTCCCTTGGGCCATTTGGGTTCACAGAGGCTGTTTTAATTAGAAGAGTGATAACTAACATTTGGTGACTTTGTGTGGATGAAAACCGCTGGGTTGTTAACTGGGAATGACTCATTCAAACTGCCCCTTCCATCCATCCATCAGTCAATCATTCCTTCCTCCCGTCCCTCCCGTAGACCAGGTGTCTCCCCCTCAGCCCAGCTGACAAGGAGGCCAGATCACTCTTTGCTGTGGGGGGCTTCCCTATGTGGGCCAGTATCTGGAGCAGCCCCCTGGAGTCTACTCACAAGAGACCAGCAGCTTCCCCCTCTCCCCAAACTGTTAATAAAAATACTTCCAGATGTTGGGAAATGTCACCTGTGCGTGGATTCATGGGCAATTTAAGTGGTGAGAATACTTGGAGATGACCCCCATTGGTGGATTCGTTGTTTCCTAGAGTCCCCCATGCACAACGGCAGTCAGCGTCCACATCTGTCCCACCCTGGAGCCTGAGGTCTCAGTGGCCCCCCATCCTGCCGTTTATGATTATTAGAAGGACTAAGTGGAATGATCCACCCATGCCATTTTATCTGGCATGGTTTCAGAAAACCTGATGTGGCCAGCCAGATGTGGGTTCTAATCCCAGTTTGCGCTCTCACCAGCTGTGTGACTCCTCGAAATGCTTCCTTTGTCTGGGTCTCGAGTTCTGCACTGTGAAATGGGAACAAATCGGGCTTCGGCCTCCTCTGCAGAAGCATCCGGTGAGAGGAAGCACTCGACTCACAGCACAGCGCCAGGTCACAAAGGCCAGCTCTGCTCCCTCCCACCCTCCTGAGGCTTCCTCCTTGGCACAAGGGGTTTCAGACATGCAAAGCCCCTCATCTGTCTCCGGCTTATGAGGGACAGTGACAAAAGCCAGGCCCAGGGGCAGGAGCAGTGTCCCTCCAGCTGACTGCAGTGTGCATCCAGGCAGGGGGATGCCCTTGGTTTGAAGTTCTTTGTGTTCTTTCCCCAAAACAAGTGCCTTCCGTGCCAAGCCATCTTTCCTGTGCAACACTTTAATTTACATCTTTTAATAACTTCAGTTGCCATGGAAGCATTGGAATTCAGTTTTAAAATAGACAAACTAATTGTTTCAGTCAGTTTGGGTATTTGCTGTCAAGGAAACAGCCCGCTTTCCCCCATCACCGAAAGCCCACTTAATTGGATAGCTGAGGTGGCAGAGGGGGTCCTTCCCCACAACGGCCAGGTGGGGGAGCGGTGGCATCCAGGAAAACTCCTGCTCGGGCCAGGTGCTAAGGAGGGTCGGGTTGGACTAGCAGAGGGGTGCCTGGAGGGGGAGAGGCAGCCAGCCAGGGCAAGCTGCCAGGAAGAACCCTAGGTGAGAGACCCTTCCTGAGGCTAAGTGGCACCGTGTCCCATCAGTCCAGGGAGGCTCGAAAGTCCTCCTCCCCCCTGGTTTTGGGGACTCTAGGAACAACGGCACAGACTGGCACAGGGCTGGGGGCCACTTCCTCAGTGAGAGTGACGAGGAGGCAGGACTTCAGTTCAAGGACAAACCCTCACTCGTCTCCTTTGTCATCACGTGCTGGGCTCCAGCAGTCCAGGGGAGCCGGTGTGCGGGTGACACGATCGTGCATTCACTCGTCCAGCCTGCGGTTACCCATTTCTGCTGGATGTGCCCGTGAGTGCAGAGCTCCATTCTTAAGGTCTGTGTCCCCACGGAGCTTGCCTGTGTCCCCACGGAGCTCGCCTGTGCCCCACGGGGAGCTCACCTTCCAGCAGGTAGACAGACAAAGGAGGAGAGCTGCACATTACATATATTGACGTTGAAAGTTAACGCCTGCAAGATCCCAGGAAGAACAGTGTGACCGAATGGGGACTGGGATGTTGGGCGCAGCTATAGTGGTCGGTTGGTCTGGCTCAGTGTCCTGGAGAAAGGGAGGTTTGAGCAAAGACTTGGCGGAGGTGAGCAGGTTAGGCAAGAAGGATCTTGGTGATTATGGGTGATTAGGAGGGAGCAGACCTGGGTGGGGATTCCATGGTTCATCCCTCAGTCCCAGGGTACGGTGCCCATGGCTGCACCTCTACATGCCTCGATCTCCTCCCTACACGGGGCTCATAGTGTTCTGAGCAGTTTAAGTGGGCCAGCGCTCGCAAAGTGCCTGGCATGTTCAGAGAGTGATGCCGAGGACGGTGAGGACGGCAGAGCCCGTAATCCTCTGAGGGACATGCGTGGGAATCAGTGGAGGATGTGGGCCATCTGTCACAAGAGGCTCCGAGTGGTGGCAGTGTGTAGCACAGCCTCCTGGGGAGGCTGCAGGGTGACCCCATCCACCCTGTTGAAGGTGGCTTCCCACAGTGACCAAGCTCTGCAGGACAGGCAGGGGCTGTCCAGGTGCAGGGGGGAGGAGATGGTGTCCATGCTGGGCAGCAGCATGTACGGGGGCCAAGGGCCATGTGGAGCCGAGCGTGTGAAGACCCAGTGTCATGAGACACGGTGGCTCGCGTTGGCAGGGGCCGGAGGCCCTGGAGAAGTGGAGCTTCATCCTGTGGCTGGGCTTCCTCCAGTTTTCCCACAAAGCTTTCCCAGAGGTAGAGGAGAGGGACCCAGAATGCCCTGGGTTCTCAGTGCCCAGCCCAGTGGGGTCCATAAACACCTCCAGCTCCGAGTCCATATCAAACGTACGTGCACATTAGCATTTCACTCTGTATTATAAGGCATTTTAAACCAGCACGTTGATGTCCTAAGCCACTCACAGTGGAGTTAACCAGTGCTTCCATCACACCTCACATAGCCTTGGGTATCGCTCTCCCTACATCCTGCGTCCAGGTTTAGAATCCTGTCTAAGTAAATGTGTGGGAACTTCTGAAGGCTGTAAGATGACCTAGTGCAGAGCTGGGTCTGTCAGGACAGTGACAGATTTTGCTATAAGATAGAGAAATAAGGAGTGAGAAGCGGGGACAGACTGGAGACCGGACCCCACAGGAGGGCTGAGCCATCCAGATGAGGAGGATGGTGGCCCGCTCTATGGTCATGGCACCAGGGGAACAGGGGTGCCCTGGGGCATTTTAAAAATATGCCACCAAGTCTGAGAGCTCCGTCATCTCGTGTGCTCCCTGAGACACTGTCCGGTGAGCTTTTAGTCTTTTACGGCATCACATGGAGGTGATCAGATACAGCCAAACCTGACTACAACGAAATGCCTGAAAACATTCCAAACACGTTTAAAAAGGACAAACATTCATTAGAGCTCCGAATCCATCTCTGAGCTTCCTGGAAGAAGAGGCAAAACGAGAAGCACATGGAATCACACAATCTGTTTTGTACGGTAAGAAGAAACGAGAAATTCATCTCCAGAAGGGAGCATCACACCAGCCCCCACCTCTGAGAGGGAGTCGGATCCACATTTCGGGGGTATTTGGGAGCAGAAAGGCGATGTCTTCAAGGAGACTGTCCATGCCCACATTTCTCGCTCCCATCTGCTGCAAAGGCTGAGGTCATGGTGTTAGGTCTTAACTTAGTTAAGGCAGGTTCACGGGGGGGTGATAGAATAATGGGGCCAGGTGCCTGTCTTCCTAACTCAATACAAGGCTGGAGCTTGGAGGATCCCAGGAAACGGGTGACTCACATGCCCATTACATTATCTGTCTCAGATATTAGATTTCTCAGACGAGAGTCTGGAGGCCGGAGCTGGATTTCAGTCAACTCATAGCTGGACTCTCCAGTGAATGCCAACCTCTCTGTCACTGACTGGAGAAAAAAACATACGTGCTTGAAATGCCAGGGCTGGGGACTTTTATTCTTTCTCTTTATTCCTCCATGATGACTTGGTAGCTGGATCTTTATTCTCATTGAGCTGGGGAAGGAGCCAGTGGGACTCAGTGTATAGAAAATGAGTTTGGGGATCGTAAAAACTTGCTGCTTCTGCCGAGGACACGTTTTGTGATGCTGAGAAGGGTGATCTGCCTCTTGTCGACTCAGTCTCCAAAAGCGGGCGTCTCGTAGGGCCGCTGGGAGGTTTCGAGGAAGTAGGATGGCGCGGGGCACGCACTTCAGGCACTGGGGCTCGCCCTGGGATTTTAGTCATGAGCTGAAAGCTACATCACTGTTTTTACTGAACCTTAAAGCCAACCTCAGTATTAGCACCGCCCACAAGGAACACGACTAAATTTTAAAAAATGGAAGAAGTAGCTCCATTTTCCTGAGGCCCCCAGGGCAGGGAGGAGGAAAGTAGCATCACAAACCAGTTTGTGGGTCTCAGGTGCTCCAGAGACAGCCAGGGATATGCCACCAAGTCTGAGAGCTCCGTCGGGGGGTTCTTATTAGATTTTGGGGGTAGTGCTCTGCCCCCAAAGGGGACTGGAGAAGACTAAGGAAAGAGAAGCGCTAAGCAAAGCAGTAGATCCATTCGGAATCCAGTCCCAGGTGGATCCCCCTGGGAGGGGTGGGCTCTGGACATTGAATGGCACCACAAATTTGGCCCCACCCAGAGGCAGGGATCGTGGGATTTTGTACCCCCATGCCATAGGCTGAGGTTTGCATCCAGGGTGCTGAAGGACAGGTGCTGCCTCCCCAGCCAGATGGGGAGCCAACACACCAGTGTCTGGAGTCGGGTGCTCTTGCAGGCCACAGGGTCTTGGTGAGGCACAAAGCACACTGTGCTCCCCAGCCACCCTCTCTTGATCCCCAGTTTGCTCTCCTTTTTAGCAGCTGCTCAAATCTCTCCCCGCTCCCTCCCTCCTTCCAGTCCCCCTTTGCAATGTACCCACCTCCCCTTCCCTGAAGACCGAGGCTGTCTTCCCTCCCCCTTGAAGCCTGCCCACCCCTGCTAAGCAGAGCAGTCATTCTGCTCTGCCCCTTCCCTTTGCATCCGTACCCACCCTCCTCAAAGGCTCCTAGGTACTAAATCTTTAATATTTCATATTCCTATCATCACCACCTCATGGGAAACGTGGGCAAGATCAATGTTATTCTCGAAAATCAGCTTTGAATCTGCAAAACACATGGGGAAACTCACAGTAGCCACCCCCGAGGTTTGCTCCACTTACCAGAAAAGAGAAGCCGCGGGAGCACGTGCTTCAGCACCTGGGACAGGGGCGAGGGTGGGAGGCCTCTCTGGGCCGGGATGAAGCCAGAGGACCTTCTCAGCAGGCTGCTGCCAGATCCTCAAGAGACTGTTCAGTTTGAAAGGGTCCACACTGGCGTCCCCCCAACTTACTTCTTCAGCCTGATCACTTGTGAACGTGTGTCCCAAGACAGATGACGGTACTCCTGCCTTCTGCTGCGGTTGGTCTGGAAAGTTATCAGCTTGAGCTTTGTAGCTTTGGGTGGCTTTTTGTACCTCTCTGAAAGGCCAGGAACTTAACACCCAGCTTCCGTCTATTATGGACTGACGGGAGAAGGGAGGGAGCAAGGCAGGGCGGTTCTGAAAGACCCTGGGGCCTCCTGCTCATACGCAAAACCACCTCTGATACATCCTCACCTAGAGAATGATCCAGGGGCTAGCACCCACTGTCCTATTTGACCTTCAAGGAGGAGGGACTCTAACACAGGTTAACAGTAGCAGGTAATCTTTTTGGCACCTGCCTACGAAATCATATTTAACACTCCCCAAATGTAAAGAGGTTCTTTTCTCAACACCATCTTGCAAATGAACACGTTGAGGCACAGAGAGGTTGAGCACCTCACCCAAGATCACCCACCCAGTGTGAGTGACAAGTCCCGAATCTGAGCCCAAGCATTTGATGTGCCTGACAGCGCTTGGAATGGCCATGATCCGCTGCACTGCAGTGGCCCTCTTATTAATTCCGATCAACCGGCGGTCACCAAGGACCTCCTGTGAGCAGTGTGCTATCACCATCTATCCTAGCTGGCGAACTAATGCTGGGTTCACAAAATGTGACTATTCCAACAACCGAAGAAAATTACAAAGAAAGCACGCAAGCACGCAGAAGTACCTTTTCAATAATCCAGGGATGGCTCTGACAGCTTAGGGGTGTGTGGAAAGAGAGCGAGCCACTGGAATTCTTTATTCTTATATAGGGGACGTACAACATACGTAATAGAGAATATTCTATCCCAAAAAGAGCAAAGGGGAGGATTACAAAGGAACAGGTGAGTGTAACTCAACCCCACCAGTGACGCCAACCCCTAGAGCCACTCCTCATTATCTGAGCAGAGGTAAAGCCCAAGTTATTGCGGGGTGCAATACTTGTTCAGAACCCCGGTGCATCAGGACCTAAGGCATCTGCATCCAGGGCAGCTCCCGACAGTGTGCTGTGCTGGTGTTGGAGACACAGTGTGAGGATCATGGACTCAGTCCTGTCCTCAGGCCAAGGGGTAAGAGAGCTCCTGTAGAAGGCCACAGGAGTGAATGCAGGGACACGTGGTGGGGGTTTGGTGGAGATGGCATCCTGCTGACTCTGCTGTGATGAGGGACGTGACCTGGTCCTCGGGGTCAAGGACGGCTCTCTGACAATGGCAGGCTGCGTCAAATGAATGAGGAGCACCGCGGCAGCGCTGAAGCATGCTGAATACGCTGCTCGACAGCCAGGAGGGGCCAGGCCAGCCAGCAGGTCCAGTGGGTTTCCAGAGTGGACCAGAATGCCTAGCTGTTGAGCACGAAGGAGGAGGGCACCAAGTTGGGCCCGATTCTGATGTCAGGCATCTGGAGGGCTTGGAAACCCCCCTAAGGACAGGTTGTATCATGGAGGCTGGGGGCTCTAGTGTCAACAATGCTGGTGTGCACCCCAGAAAAAATTCAAGCTGTCCTGGGGACACTCCCAGATGCATCTGCATGGCCAAGCTCTAAACATGATGGGTTTCCTTCTGCAGCATTATCTAAGTTTGCAATGGAGCCTTCACTGGGGCGGTTCAGTGGTTGGTGTCTGCTCTGCATGTCACGGGTGGTGGGTGCAGGGCTGTCTTGTGTGGTCAGAGAGACGCCCTCAGTTTCCAGCACACCTGGGGGCACGTAGTCGGGGCTCAATACGATTGATCACGAGCGTGTGTGGATGTGAATGGAGAAAGTAGAGGAGAGAAAGAATGTTTTCCAAGCAAAGAGAATAGCATTCATCCATGGGGCAGGGAAAGGAAAATTCCCCAAACCATTGTGTTTCCGCAAAGAGATCCATTCCAGCAGCTGTGAGTAAAGGGAGGGAGATTCTGTTTCCTCCCTGGCCCTCTTGCCCCAGCTCTGAAATCCACGAGGCGACCTTTGAACAGACCTGCCTCTCGCAACCTCCCTGCTCATCCGTATTCTTCCCAGGACACCCCTCCAGCCCAGCAATCCGTTTCTGTCCTTTAAAGAAGTTAATAGGACAAAAACAAATCACCGCTCTTCGGCAAGTCATTTAGGGACCCGGTGGCCAGCTCCAAGAGGACGTGGGAGTAGTGGGCAGTGCCAGGAATGCGGAGTAGCCTCTTCCCTGGGAGAAACCACAGCCACCCTCGAGGTGGCCAGGACACTGCAGGAGCTCCCTCCAGGCCCCGGACCCGAGTGCAAATGCCCACAGCTTTGACTACGTGGGGAAACCAAGTCCAGCGAAATCCTCCCTGCTGGGAGGGCCCGATGATGCTCTGCTTGGGAGGAGCATGAGGCGCACAAGAGAGGAGCTCGCGGCCTTTGGCCTCAGACATGCTGCTTTGCTCCATGGCTGCAGACCACAGGCTTTGACGGGAGAGACCGAGGCACACGTGAAGCCTCACATCTCAGCTTTTCCTCCGTCCCATTCGTCTCCCTTGACCCTCCCGACTTACCGGCCAATTGAAGGCTGTGTGTGGAGGCCGTGTCTCCCCTCCATCCTCTCCTCCGGATTCTTACCATCCCTGATGGAGAGGGACTCTCATTACTACTCTGCTGAACATCTTAAGGTCCTGGTTGACCAACGTCCTTACCTTTAGGGCCGGCTTCTATAACGCGTCTTGCCGTGTCTGAGGATGCGTGCAGTGCTCCTGACCAATATGGCGGCCACTGACTGCAGCTGGCCACGACGCTTACGTCTCAGTTAGTTCAAGTGCTCAGTGGCCACACAGAGCTCATAGTTTCCACACCGGACTATAAAAATTTGGGACATTTTCATGACACATAGCGGTGTTTGCTGGGCAGCAGTCCACACCAGAAGCCCTACTCACATGGACCCTTTCTCTACCCTTGGCCCACGGCCTCAGCCTCCCCACCTGAGCACGGTGGCCCACGGTCTCTCCTCCCCTGGAGACTGCTCCCTCAGAATGCTCATGCCTCCGTCAGGGTCCTGCCTCTAGTGTCCACCCAGGAGTGACTTGGCCTCCCTTAAGCCCTCGGGGCCCCTGGTACTTCTGATCCAACTTGTAGTTCCCATGGAGGGTCACGTGTACTTGTGTCACAGTGCCCATAACAGGGTGTTCATGGCCCTCCCCTCTTGGACCGTAAGCTCTGAGTCCTGACCATGCCCGTGGTTGTCCACCACCGTGAGTCCAAAGCACACTAGGAAATGTGTTCTCAGCCTCTGACCCTCGCAGCAGACCCAGTGACAGGTAGCAGTCCCGTGGCATGCGTGTAAACCGAGGCTCAGAGCCCCTTGGCCCTCCATCCCAGGCCCACTGTTGACCAAGAGTGGACCTGGAGTCGGACTCCAGGCGGGAGTGACTGTGAGCCTGTTTTCCCAGGGCCGTGAGTGCTGCCTGACTCGGAGACGACGCTCCTTCCTCTTATGTGGGTGGGAAAAGGCTCCATGCCCCGTCTCCCCCACTCCTGCCCACCTCCCCTTCAGCTGCAAGCCCAGGAGCTGGCAAGTCCCTGCTGCCCTTTAAACAGCGAGTAGTAAAAAGCTTAGCTCCAAACGCTGCCCAGGCAGACCCTTGAGTCTGGAGATGACCTGCTGCCAAGTGGCCGTGGAGACCCCGCTCTCTCACGGTTCTCCACTCAGGCCGTGCATCCTGCGCTGAACTCCTTGACATCTGCACCTCCTTCCCACCCCCTCGGTTCGACATGGCTCCCAGCTCCTTTGGCACGCGCTCAAGCTGCCTCACCGCTTGTGTCTCAGAGGTGTGTGTGTGTGTGTGTGTGTGAGAGAGAGAGAGAGAGAGTGAGTGTGTGGGTCTTGGGAGACTCATGGTCTCTCCTGGAAAATGTCGACAACACACACCCAGTTTTTTGGAAGAAGTTCCCCAAATGAACACCTGCTGCAGTGACCTCCATTCCTCCCTCCCCTCCTTCCGTCTTTCCAGAACGACTTCCCTCTCCCACTGGGCCCTGTGGTGTGTTCTGGTGTCTCTCCGTCTCCTGAGGAGCTGAGCCTGACGGCCCTGCCCTTCCCGACGTTCCCACCTCCCTGGGAGCCCACAGCACAGGGGCTGATGAGAGGTGCATGTGCAAGAGGGGGCACTGGTTAGACTCGCCCTTCTCTCTCACTCCCTACCCCTCTCCTGCCTTTGGCCTTGGGGACTGAACCCAGGGGTGCTCTACCACTGAGGAACGTCCCCAGCCCTTTGTATTTGGAGACAGGTTCTTGCTAAATTGCTGAGGCTGGCCTTGAACTTGCCATCCTCCTGTCTCAGCCTCCCGGGTTGCTGGGATCACAGGGCTGAATCATAGCGCCCAGCTCTGCTTCCCTCTCTCATCTTGGGCAGTGGAAGAGGACCACTGCCATTCACCTGTGAGACCTCAAAGGCTCCACAAGGTCCACACTTCTGGACCCTGTCACCTCTGATGGTGGAACTGTACTTGACCTCGGTGTCTGATCCAAGAACGCTGCCTACCAGATCCAGGCCATTGCAGGCACCTCTCCTGCCCCTCAGGAGGCCACCTCTCCCAAATGCCCCAGTCCTCCCTACCAGGGACAGGGGCGCAGCTCTGGTGCCTCGGGTGCCAGCCTGCTGTGCTGGCTACAGCAGATACCCTCCCTGGTTGCTGAGGGAGCTGGTGAGGCACGTTCCCCTCTAAGCCAGGCATATGTCACCTTCGGGCAAAAGATGAGCTAATAGAATTGAGATGAATGTAATTGGCAGAAGGTCAGCAAGGGAGCCGTGTGCGTCTGGAGCTTCCCGAAAAGGCCAGCGTGTTTCTTGCTCCCCTGCCTCGTGATTAGTATGCAGGTGAGGCGAGTGGGCTCTGCAGAGTAATTGGATCATTCCAAGATGGGCAATGCCTGCTGTATGTACAAAGCCTCAACAGTGATTAGATCCTGCCCGCGCACCTCAGCAAGCCTTGAAATTCTCCCCACTGTGAAAAACTAATTTTCTGTGGGAATTTATTAAATAAGAAATCTGCATGCCACTTTACCTGGTAAGTCAGGCCAGCAGAATACAAAGATTCCCCTCGAATCTGACGCCTGTTTCCGGCAGAGGCGTCTCCATCGTTTGGGGACAGGTGTTTAGGGGCCGGTTTTGTTTTGGGGTACGCACATTTCTCACCGGTAGCCTCAGGATTAGAATAGGGAAGCTCTTAGCTGGAGCCCTCCGAGAGAGAGAATTAGGACCAGCCGGGCGTGGGTGGGGGGGAGGAGACAGGCGGTGTCTGCAGAGCTTGGTGGGGTGTCTCCTTCTGTAACGGGCTCAGCGTGTCCCCCAAGCTCACGTGCAGGAGCTCTAAGCCCTGGGATTCTAGAGTCGGATTGCATCTGGAGATCGGTTCTTTAAAGAGGCCATTAAGATGAAATGAGGTCATTGAGGCAGGTTGGACTCCGATGATCAGTGTCCTTGTCAGAAGAGATAAGGACACAGACCCACACAGAGGGAAGGCCACATCTACTGGTGATCTCAGAAGACCAGCCCTGCTGAGCCCTCCGTCTCGGACTTCCAGCATCCAGAACTGTGAGGAAAAGCAGCTGTTATTCAAGCCGCCTGGTCTGTGGGAGTTTTATACAGCAGCCCTGCCAACCAGTAGGCTCCCCACATGACTCTTCCAGAGCCTTCTAAGGGCTGTTGGGAACAAAGCTCTCCTTCCCCCTAAATGCAAGCTAGTGGGGACATCCCTGTGTCGGCTCTCGTGGTGGGGGGTGGCTGCTGAAGCCCTGCGTTGGGTGGGGAGGGATGAGCTGCTGTGGCCAGGGAGGGGTGGTGGCCACCACACGCCCTGCACGTGTGTCTCTTAGCTGGCACCCAGCTCTGAACTCACGTTTCCCTTGAGAGGAAATGAGTTATGGGTCGAATCATGACCCCCCAATGCAGAGGCTGAACTCCTAGAGTCTCAGACTGTGGCCTTGTTTGGGATAGGGTCATGGCGGATGCAGCTGGTTAAGACAAGGTCATCCTGGAGTGGGAAGGCCCCTGATGCAGAGGGACTGGTGTCCTCGTGAGAGGGGAACTGTGGGCCCACACGTGTCCCCTGGAGAGTACACCTGAGACGACAGGGCCTATCCTGCCAAGAGAGCCACCAGCCCTGCCAAGGCACGGTTCACGCTGGAAGGAGCCAACCCTGCCAGCGCCTCAGTGGGCACTGTCAGCCTCCACAGCCCGTGAGCCACGACCCCTGGAATGAGCTCACCCAGACGTAGGCTTGGTCAGGACGGCCCTGGCTGGCAAGCCCTCGCAGGACGCTGCCCTTCACAGGATGCTTCTGAGGTTGAAAGTGTGGCCCCGGATTCTGATCTGTGACCCTTCCCTGAGGTGGCTGTGTGGCAGGCGGGGTTTCTGAAGAAGAGCGCTTGAGGACTGGGGGGTAGAGCTCAGTGGTGAGTGCTGGCCCAGCCTGCCCGGGGCCCTAGGAAGTCTTTGTCCACACAGCGAAGACCACAGCAGGCAAGCACAGGAAGAGAGACACGGGACGTGGACTCCCAGGTGACCAGTGTACTCGGGACGCATTTGGACTGATGGCTGCAGAGGGGAAGGGCCGACAGGAAGTGGGCAGGGGAGAGTTGAGCTATAGCGACATCTTCAGAGGACTCAGCTGTCCATGTGGGGAGTCTGCAAGATGCGTGACTCCTCAGACTGCCCCTGGGCAGGGCCACAGGGCAGATCTCTCCTCCCCAGAAGGAGCCAGGAGGAGGGCTCTTTCCAGCCGGGGGGCCCAGGAGACGGCTGGAGGGCCAAGGGAGCTGGCAGAGGGGGTCCTACCTATGGATGCTTCTTGCGGCCCATCTGGTAGATCACCCTGTGATCTGCAGCCCCCTGGACTGCCTGTTTCCGGCTCTAGAGGAACCTCCTGCCCCTGCGTGGACTCCAGAGTTCTCACTGATGCCCATGTTCTCTGGGGATTTGCCGAAGGTCGGAGACTCTGAAGTTCCTGTTCCCTTATCCTGTGCCACAGTCACATCTGCAGAGCCCTCGCGTGCTGTGATAAGTGTGCGTCCCCCGGGCCTTGTCCTCATCCCTCACTCTCCAAGGCACCCAACAGCGCACCCTGCACGGAGTCCCATCGAGGTCCTCCAAGAGAGGGGCTGAGGCATGCCTCGGACTGGGCAGCTGTGACAGGGTGCCGCACACTGGGTGGCCTCTCAACGGGGGGATTTCGTTTTTCACAGTCCTGGATGCTGGAAGACCAAGGTCACCAAGGGGCCAACAGACTTGGTGTCTGGCAAGGGCCAGCCTCCTGGATCATGGATGGCACCTTCCAGCTGTGTTCTTGCATGGTGGGAGGGCAAAGGCAGTCCTCTGCGGTCCCCTCGTGAGGGGTACCACGATCTCATCATTCCTCCAGGGTACCTCCTAATGCTGTCATCTTGGAGGATAGGACTTCCACATACGAGTCTAGATGCCAGCAAGCATCTTCACGGGAGGAGTTCCCAGACAGGAGGCTGTTGGCAAATCTCTAACATAAGGGTCCCACTACTCTTCCATGCTCACCTCCCCACCCAAGGGCTGCACGGAATAGATATCACTGGGGTGGCGGGGAGCAAGCATTGCAGGTCAGGCCCGTGTGAGCTCCAGACCCACGCCTGCATTCCTTTCCTTTGTGGCTTTGCCTGCATCACTGACCTTCTCTGAGCCTCTGGTTTCTCCTCTGTGTAATGAGCCTGCTGGCAATGACCTCTTAGGCAAGTGTAGTGGGTAAAGGAGAAAAGACATCCGTTTCTGAGAAGCGCTTAGGATTCAGTAAGTGAGCAACAAATGTGAGTGGTTGCTTTCACTTGTATCCCATCAAAGCTCACACCAGAGCCCTTCCTGGGCGGAGATGACCAGGAAGTAGCCCTGCTCTGGTCAGAGATGGGGTTCTACCCTGGGAACACTGGGGTCAGCGGACATGTGGGAGCTCTTCGGTGATCCTCCCGCCACTCCCAGCTGACCCCCATCCCCATGATGCCACAGCTGTACAGGAGGAAGTTGAAGGACTTTGATGACAAAGTCATTCTTCTACCCATGACCTCTTGTTTTTGTACGAGAACTTGGTAGGTGTCTGGCGGAGCATCAGCCAAAACCCAGATAAAAGTATAATTATTTCCTATTTGCTTGCTGGGGTTTTCAAATCAGTGCAGTAATTTAAGCATGACTCTTGGAGGCTTACAAAAAGATGTTATGATTAGTTTTATCTCCTTTGTTAAGAAAAAATAATTACAGTGAAATAATTAGAGGCGGCAGAGTTGACACGAGATTAGGAAAGCTGGCTTGGCATTGAAAGTGAAGTTCTAATGAGCAAGAGGATAACAAAAGGAGGAGCCCACAGGGAAAGTGCCGGGAGCTTGTCCAGTTCTGGCCTCAGAACCCAAGAACAGAGGGGAGGCAGGACCACGCGCTCAGTGGGGTGGCCAGCTTCGCAACGGAGCTAACTGCTCGGGGACAGCCATCTCTCTGGTGTCAGAAGACCCAAGTCTACATCTAGACTCTAGCATTGCCAAGGGGGGGGGAGCTCAGACAAGCCCCCGGCACTTCTGAGCTTTGTTCGGGAGCTATGTGCTGTTTTGAGTTGTCTGTCTTTGTAGAACTTAGCTTCATAGAGGTAGGACCAGGAGAACGTGGTAGTGCCCTGGCTTTGCTGGGTAGAGAGCCGTACGAGGGCAAGGCCACCATCTGGATTATCCCACAGATTTTGATAAGTGTTTATTTTATCATCTGCCTCTGCACCCCTTCCCACCATTTATTGGATGGTTTGAAGGTCCTTATTCTGGCAACTCAGCCAAAATAACAAGAATTCTGTACCTGACCTTTGTAAATAACCAAGAAAGATATAAATACCAACTCACATTGCCTTAGCATGTTCCATGTAACAGGCACCCCACTGAGCACCTTGCATGTATGAACACCATCTCTTTATGCCAATTCTAAAAGGGAAGGGGGGGTCACGAAGGTTCTATTGTTCCCCTCATCTGCTCCTAAAGACACCAAGGCTCAGAGGTGGTAATTAACTTATTCAGGTCCACACAGCTTGGCAGAGTCACCCTTAAGATAAGTAGGATTTGATTCAGGGGTGGAGACACTAACCCCAATTTTAATGAGGTCCCTTGGAGACTTCCAAGCTTTTATTTTCTCATTTGGTGATGGATTCTAAGAACAAAGGAAGTCAAGGCCCTGAAACAATTGAAGAAAAATGTGGGAAACTCTCCTCATTCTGGGTTAACCTTCTCTGTGTGATATCTTCCCACATGCATAAGTAACCTCCTGCTGTGTAACAAATGGGCACTTTAGAACAACAAATGTTTATTATCCGACAATTTTTGTGCCTTGGGAATAAGAAAGTGGGTGTCCTGGGCACCAGCTATATTCTGAGGGTGCTGTGAAGCTATTAGCCAGGTCTGGAGTCTTGTCTGAATGGTTGACTGAGGCTAGAGAATCCACCTATAGGTCCAGTCTCATGGCCGATGGCAAGTCTCAGACCTGCTTCTCTACTTATGGAGTTGCTGGTCAGTCTTAGTTTCTCACCACATGGGCTCCCCTATAGCCTGCTTGATGTCGTCACATGGCCGCTGGTGGACAGAGCAAAAGCACATCAGTGAGATCCCACCAGCCGGAGGGTGCCCATGTCAGAAGCCACAGTCTTTTTATAACCTAACCTACAAGTGACATGCCATTATTTTTCTGTATTCTATTCATAAACATGCTTACGGTCAGGAGATTGCACAAGATCGTGGACACCAGATGGTGTGGTTAAGTGCGGGGGGTGGGGGAGGCACCTTCGGGACTGTCCACGGCACCATCTTCTTCTGCCACCCCTTTGTTTCTTCTCGGCATCCAGACTGAACGTGGGCCATGCTGTTGCACACTCTGATAAGCTGCAGATCCTGGGGCGGGGGGAGGCCGCCCATGGTCAGCCTTGCGTCTGCCCCTTTTATCCATCTACCTCCGTGTGGTTTAGACAGGGCCAAGGGGATTTAACTGGCTGTTCCAGGATTCTAGAGATGGCCAAAGTCTCCCAGGGATGGAAACTCCACCCAATATTTTTACCTTCATGACATCAGTTCTTGCACTCAACCAACAATTCAGTGACACATTCCTTAGGGGTTAAAAGGAAAGAGTGAAAGAGGCTGACCACAAGGTCACCAAGGCTTTGACTCCCGTCCCCATGAGGAAGACTACCATGAAATAGTTAAATAAAATTTGGCTCGTACAAAGTGTCACAAAATAGCTTAAAAGAATCATATGATATCGGATAACGGGAAGACCTACTTTTAGTAGGTAATCAGTTTCTAGAAGACAGTTAATACGACACATGACCGTCGTGAGCTAAAAAAGATAAATTGTTATCTTATTAGAATCCATGGTATCCACACTGGGGATGATGTTCCTTCGTATTGTTCAGTGTGCTGCCCTGTGAACTGCACACAGCTGTCTTATCTCTCTAGCCTTCACGGAAGCTAATAATGGCTTTGCCCTGTTGGGTGTGAGATTGGATTGCGCGGAGCCCTACAGACCATGTCGGGATTTTAACCTCTGTCTCAAGTACAAGCGGAAGGCCCTGGATAGCGTGAGACCATGCCTGAGAATCCACACAGAATCTGAACGGACTCCCGGCCCTGTGGCATCTAGCCCAGATGAAGGGTCTACCCCCATCACCACAGCAGGTTAGAGGGCCTTATCCAGGACAGCCCTGGTGGCTCCTAATCCCTCCCTCATCAGAGGTGGCTCTCAGATTTATTTGTCTCCTTGGCTCATATTCCTTCTCTCTCTCTCTCTCCCTCCTGCTCCCATCTCTTTGCTTACAAGGACAAGCTCAGAGAGGAGTCTCAGGGCAGAGGCCTCCAGGTGACCCTTACTTCTAACTGGGGCCATTTGCCGCTAGCCTTAAGCCTACCTGGGGGCCTGGATGTGCAGGCCCCCAACGTTTTCCCGTTTTAATTAGAAGTGCTCAATCCCCGGAGTACCCTGGCCCTGGAACTAATTTTGGAGGCAGCGAGAGGAGGCTGTCCCAGAAGGGAGAGATAATTCTCGTCTTTTCCTTCTCAAAGGCCCCACAAGTGGTTGTCAGGTGAGAAGCCGCTAGGTCAGCACCAGCCCGAGCGCTAAGCCGCTTATCGCAGCCGCTGCGGCTGCGGCTTTAGAAGCTTAACTTCTCCGCGGAGCAACTCCTGGGTGGAGCTGGGAGAGCGGCTGGCATCCTCTCAGCTGGGAGAGAACAGCCACCTCCTTGGTGGGAAGAAGGTGTCACCCCACTGGGGCCCTGGACGTTGGGCAGGCTTGGGCAGTGTCCAGCAGGGTGAGCAATGACCTGAGGGGGCTGCGAACTGCCCCTGTGCCAGGTGGGGTACGCCTGGGAGTCGCCCTCGTCCTGCTCTACAAGTTGGGCCAGTCCCCCCCCCCCCGCCCTCCACGCTGGACAGCTGCTTCCAGAGCACCACAGGGTGCCCGGCTGGCTCTGGCTCCCCGTGGGCGCCTGCCCTCAGAGCCCAGGCCCCAGGAGGACCTGACTGAGCCTACAGAGCCCCCACCGCGGTGCAGCGCAGCCGTGGACACGTGACACTGGTGAAGGGGAGGGAAGCCTGGGGCACAGCGTCCAGGGCGGTCAGCCCTCAGCCCCGCAGGTGAACAGCGTCTTCCCCTGCGGAGGCTCCTGGCAGCCTGTGGGCTTGGCGCTTTCAGGACTCACTGTTGTTAAATAAAGAATCATGATATTCACTTGTCTCCGGATCATCCACCGGGCCAAGTGTTAAGGACCCCAGTCAAAGAAGATGACAATCCCCGGGGGGTTCTGCCCCCACCTGTGGGAGCCAGGGTGGCTGGGAAGGGAGGAGCCACAAGGGTGGGGGGCCCAGGCAAACTCAGCACCCTGGGGGGCACATGCACCTGAGTTCTGCCTCCTGCCTTCAGGCGCTGGGAAGTGGTGCAGTAGGAGAGGTCCCGTCCTGGTCCACGCCTCACATCTCCTACCTACAAGCCTGACAGCCCCTGGCTCCCACCTCTTCTCCACACGGAGGCAGCAGCACCCCTAGTGCAGAGGCACCCCGGGTGCAGAGCCCCCGGGCGGTACTGGCAGAAAGCTGTTGTGGCTCAGGCTCCACCCAATCTGTCACCAACCTCCCCCAACCCCATGGAGTCTGTTTATCTACATGTTCCCTTACTCAGATTTCTGTAAACTCCTCCGTCCCCACAGCGTATTCAGATGGAAATAAATGAGTTTAATTACTTAAAGTAAATTTGGAATTCAGGGCTGAGCGCTTTCCCTCCTACCCGTGAGCCCTGCCACGGAAGGAAGGAAGTGTGACTTATTCACACCTTGAGAGAAGGCAAACCACTGGCGGCAGGCGGCACCTTGTCTGGATGGGCTCCCTGCTGGGTCAAAGAGATGGGCCCTTCCTTCTTCCCAGCTCCGGGGGCCAGCAGGGACAGCTGAGCCGGCTCCTGGTCCCCTTGCCTCTTCCAGAGGCCGCCCCGCGAGGCCTCTGGCGTTTTCCGACATTAACCTCTGCAGTCGCTGGCTGGAGCGGCTGGTAATTCCACTCTGCGCCGAAGGATGCGCAGGAGTGATCAAACATCTGGAACCCGAGGGGGCAACGTCTGCTCCTGCGGTGGTGATAGGGCAGTTTAGGCGAGACTTCCGGGGAGGAAATTTACAATTTAAATAAGAAAATTAATAAACTCTAAATTAACAAAAAGACAGGGTGGCTACAGCTGTGGGGCAGGGGTGGGGGCTGCAGTCAGGTGAGGCTGGGGCTCTGTGGGTGGGAGCGGGGGGGGGGGGGGGGGGGCGCCCTGGGTCTCGGTCTCGTCCTAGGCAATGATGCAGCACGTGGGCCTGGGTCTCCCCGGGGGCACATGGAACAGGTGGCGGATGGTGAAGTCACAGTCAGTTCCTAGCCATCATGGCTTCTGCCGTCACCCTGAGGGGACCTTGGTGGCCTGCCTGGCTGTCCTAGGGTCCCAGGAAGCATGCTGACCGTGTCAGTTCGTCTCTTTCTTTACCCTCATCTCCAACCTTGATATCCTCCTTCCTTCCCAGGGTTGGCGTGATTCGGTAGGAACAGGGATGGGGAGCCGCATTCGGCAGGCTCCACATTCTCCTTTGTGGAGACCAGAACCTTCCCTAGGCTGAGCCACAAGGTCACCCCCTGTGTCAATGTCAGGGTGCCCCTCTTTCCCCTGCCTCGGCTTCTCCTTTGGAAATTTGGGGCCATCCTGCCATCTAACCCCCACCCACTGACTCCACCAAAGCTATTCATCCAAAATGTGCCTCCCCTCTGGGCTGGCCTCCAGGCCCACGTGCCTCTGCAGACAAACTAGGCCTTCCTCCACGGTCTCTACAGCTGAGCAGGAAGGTCCACAGCAGAGCCCACCAGGGTGTGGACAGCCAAAGGAAATGGGGGTTATCCAGCCCCCAAAGGAACGGAGTCCTGACGTCCACTACGGTGTGTGAGACCCCTGAAGACATCTTGCCCTGTAGAAAAACCAGACCCGAAGGTCACACGCCGTGTGACTCCATGTAGGTGGAAGGTGCAGACAGGGAGCCACGGAGGCCCAGAGCAGTCCGGTGGGGCTGGGGAGGGAGGGCGGAGCCACTGCTCAGGGGGAGGGGCCTCCTCTTGGGGTGATGAACGTGTTCTGGAAGCTCATAATGGCGCCGGCCACACGACTTCGTGAAAACATTCAGTGCACTCAGTTGTGCACCTTAAATGATCGAGATGGTGAATTTTGTGTGTATTTTGCCACATGAGGATGTTGAATTATCCCTTCCTCCCGTCTTTCCCCATCCTCTGTCCCGGAGCTGCCGGGGATGGACCCTCTGGCTTACCCTTGTCCAGGGGAAGGGTCAAGGCCTGGGGCCTTGAGGCAGCGGGAGGTCCCCCTTCAAGCCCCAATCCTTGTGACCAGGCCAGAAGATTCCAGACAAGTCCTTCAGAGTAACAGGCCTGAGTTCACCAGAGGGGATGGGGAAGGGGCAGAGGCAGCGCTCTTCAGGGAGAGAGTGGGTCCTCTCAGGAAAAGGACAGCGCGCACCACCAGCCCTTCAGGTTAGTGAGGGTCGCAGGGAAGCATCCAGAGTGCTGTCCAGGTCCTGACATCAGACTTTCAAGGCCCCACTGTGAGTGACCACTTAAGTCCCTTTGCCCCTGCTGACTTGTTCTCATTGGAACCTGTTCTTTCAGATTTCTGGTTAGGGGGAATTGTCCTTATCTCCCCAGGTTCTGGGAACTGGTCTGTATAGGGTCACAAAAGTCCCCAGCAGCCCCTTCAAGGTAGTGTGTGGGTTGTTTTTGATTTTTTTTTTTGATACTGGGAATTGAACTCAGGGCACTTGGTCACTGAGCCCCATCCCCAGCCCTGTTTTGTATTTTATTCAGAGACAGGGTCTCACTGAGTTGCTTAGGGCCTCACTTTTGCTGAGGCTGGCTTCGAACACGCCATCCTCCTGCCTCAGCCTCCAGAGCCACTGGGATTACAGGTGTGCGCCACGGGCTTGTGTTCTTTTCATGGGCATTTCTCCTGCGGACAACAGGTGCTTTGCTAAGGAACGTAACATCCTGTGTGCTTGAGCCAGGCGGGGCTGCATGTAAACAGCTTTTTAAAACTGAAAGCATGTGGGCCAGCAGCGTGGGCCCGGTTTATACAATTATTCCCTAGCCTCATGCCCCCACCACTCACGTCTGTCTGTCCCCTATCAGAAGGTCCTTATCCCGGAGGGTCCTGCCCCATTGCCGGGAGGAAGAGGTGCTCACAGCAGGGATCAGCCTCCACAGACAGGCCTGGCTGGGGGTCCCCCTGGGCTCTTCCGGTCAGCTCACACTTCTGCACAGTCCAGTCACATTTCCACGCAGCAGCCGCCCTGCTTTATGGAGCCTGAACATAACACAGACATCCCCCACGTCCCTGTGCCATCCTTGTGAAGGTGACCATGTCCCACGAGACTAGGACCGGGTCAGTTCATCCTCTGTCTCTTATTACAGGGGTACTGACCTTAGGATGACGAGGAAAGGGACCTGGCCCCCCCTCCCACCCCTCCCCAGGAGAATCAGCTGTCCTTCTCTTTCCTGGAGGAGGACTGTCCCCACGCAGGCCTCCCTGCAGGCTGCCACCAGGGGAGACCCCGAGTCTGGGGGGCCCACCTCGTCTCCCTCTGGTCATCTGATGCCAGGCATCTGGAGTCCCCCTTTCTCTACTGTCCTCCATCTGTGGATGGCCTGGCCTTAGCTGGGAGGCAGAGGAACAAAGGAGAGCCATTGTGAAACTATCAGGCCACCCCCAGGCAGACCGTCCTCCTTCCTGGAGAAGGGAGATGGTGCAGTTTGAGAAGGGTGCATTCCTTCCAGATCTGATGCTATTTCAAGTAATATCTGTGCAGAATTAATAATAATTAGTCCCAGGACATTGCAGTAGAGCCCAGGCCCTGACTCTGCTGCCCGCGCTCTCAGACACTGTGTCTTTTACTAGAAATCTTATTTCTGAAGTCCTGCTGGCTGGCACAGTGGGCAAGGGAATGAGAGAGGGACCTCTGGTGCCCTTCACCAGGGTGCAGTGAAGGTTGTCTTTGGGCAGACATGGCGTAGCTGGGCTGTGCCGCTCCTGGGGTGCCTCAGGAATGGAGCGTGGGCAGTGGACAGGGATGCCAGAACCCTGTGGCCAGCGGGATAGACCTTCAGCCAGTACCCCACCCAACCTGCCTGAAGCCCATTAGCAGAAAAGAGAGCAGGGTTCTCCTGTGTCTCCGACCCAGATAAACCTCTTACACCTGAGTCTCTCACTTCCGTTTTTCCAGTGCCTAGATCCATGGCTGACAAATCGAGTCCTTCGCCATGGACTCAGGTCTGCAGCATGCTCCCTGGCACCGGCAGACTCCCGAGATTTGTTTCCCTCTAACGGAAGCCCAGAGGTCTTCTAAGTTTTAGAAGCATTAAGTTTATTTTTAACAATAATAGAGAGTCATCACTGCGTGATTTCTAACTATGTCAATCTCAGGGCAACTTCTCCCGTGGGTTATTTTTGTTAGCTCTGCTTTGCAGAGAAAGCACTGGGCTTGCTCGGGTTGGGTCAGCCATGGGTGATGGAGTCCGAACATGAGCAGATGCAGTCGGTCTGCAATTCCCAACCCCAGTCACCAAACCACTGTCCCAAAATTGGCTTTCCCCAACCTCTTTAATTCTGTAGTATCCACCTATCGGTGTGATTTTTGCTATATTTTATACTCTAGCTCTTATTCCCTTTATATTTTAAAAGTTATTCCATTTTAACTAAAATTTATTTAAATTAGAAACTGATCGTTTTCCTTAAAATATAGCAAAACAAGAAAACAATGTTACTATATTTAAACCAGATTCCTTAAGGGCCCCAAGTGTAAATGGAGATAAAGGAGTAGGAGTTAAAGATATATATATATATATATATATATATATATATATATATATATATATATGAATGAAACAGAAACTTTTTGCTTGATAAATTCTAAAATATTGCAAGAGAATTCAATAAGAAGTGACTTTCTCACTCCCAGTTTTGATGGCTTTGATAGCCCACCTGTGAGTGATCTAGAATCATTACTTAGGCTCACATGAGAAAGGCAGAGGAGCAATTTTGGCAGGGATGTGGAGAGAAAGGAATCCTTACATGGTACGGAGAGAAGGTGAACTGGGCAGTCCTTATAGAGCACAGTGTGGCGCTTCCTCAAAAAGCCAAAACTGGGATCCCTGTTTGGTGTGGCGATCGTACTTCTGGGTGTATATATCTGAAGTCTACGAAATCAGTATGTCCACGGCTTATCTGAACTTTGGTGTCCATTTTAGCGTGGTGTCTGTGGAAATCCCAAGAGTCTGGTGGGCTAAGCTGCCACAGTAGCCGAGACCTGGAAGCAACCCGAGTGCCCATCAGTGGATGGATGGGTCAGGGAGATGTGGCCCGTGCACACAGTGGAATAGAATTCGTCCTCAAAAAGAACATCCTGTCTCTTGGAACAATATGGATGCACCAGGAAGTCACCTTGCTAAGAAGGCCAGGCACAGACACACAAGACTACACGCTGTCACTTAAACGTGGACTCAACAGGTTGAACACCAAAGTAGAGAGGATGGTGGTTGGCAGAGGCTAGGTCGGGTGCCTCGGGAAAGCTGGGAGTTGAGAAAGATGGTACCGTTTCACTTGGAAGGAATAAGGTCTGGGACCCACTTCATGGCAGGGTGATGATATTTCACATAACATACTGTATATTTCAAAGTAGCTGAAAGAATAGATTTTAAATGTCTCAACACACACAAAAAATTAATTTGTGAGGTGATGGATATGTCAATTAACTTAGTCAGTCCACAAAGTATCCATCTATCATATTGTATTCCATAAATAGATACATTGTATTCGCCAATCAAAAGCAAAACTGTCACCTTGGGTTCTGTTGGAGAGCACTGCCTTTTCCGCTGCCCCTGGGTCCCCTCTGCTATGGCAGTGACCCCAAGACAGACGCTGTCCCAGGTGCTGGCTGCCTCTGCTGCCTGGGCTGCTTCGGGGGTCCAAGGCCCCTGCAGGGCCTTCCGGGCTGGCCCAGCCCTCTTATTGTGGGTGCCATTTGGTCCCACAGTTGTCCAACCGGCTCCTTCCCACCCTGGCTTGGGAAGGTTAGGGATCTTTTGTTGTTCCTCCTTTTCAATTACAAAAGCCTGTTTGAACAGCCTCGGTGACAGCCTGTGTTCAAACAAGCTTTTGTAATTGAAAAGAGAGCTTGCAATGTGGCTGCAGGGACTCCGGCCTCAAAAGCAGGGGATGCAGACCATGCTGTGAGCTGGTCCCTGAGGCCACTTTCAAAGTGTTTAAAGCTCCCTTCCAATTTAAAAAAAAAAAAAAGGAAAAGAAAGAAAATCCTGTTTAAACACACACTCTACACCAACTGGCTTGGGTGATCAAAAATGGAGATTTTTGACCTGGGCCAGTTTCAGGGACAGCCTTCCTGGAAGTGGGGCAGGGGAGGAGAGGCCCTGCTTACTAGTGCCCAGTTCACCCTTCCCAAGTCCATCCTGCCTCTGTTATGTGGGGTCTCTGAGACTGGATGCATAGGTGACCCCAACAAGTTCCCATTCAAATTCAAAGTCTTTCTCTCTTTCCAAGCATTATAGGTACTATGGCTGTCAGCAATGCCTACGCAAAGATGATTCAGTTCACGTCCCAGCTGTGTGACATTGCGCAGTCATGCAACCTCTCTGGGACTCAGTTTCCAATTTCCTTACCTACACAACAGTATCAAATTATTACGTAGTTTGGAAGACTGGTTTGAAGCTTAAAGGATGTAATCTGTTTAAATTCATAAGGCAAAGACTCAACATTCTCTAACGTGTAGTTATTCTTGCTCTTAATGCTAACAACGGTATTAAATAAAATATAATGATAAGGAGAAAAATGTCATGATGGTTAGGAATGTAGATTTTAAAGTCAGTGTGGTTTGATTGAACTCCTGGAACCTCTTTTATCTTAAAATGAGAATGCTGATAGATTTCTACCACCCCCCATAAAAACCTACACATACGTAAGCAGGCATTTACTGTGCGCCACACCCTGAAATGGATGGTGAACAGAGGAAGCTAAAAGCAAGCAGAAGGCACAGGACTCGAAGGCAGGTAGATATCAAGGAGCTCTCCTGAAAGTCCGGTCCTGGGGATGCAGCCCAGGGTCTCATGGCCGCTAGGCGCGTGCTCTGCCATGAGCTATATCCTGAGCCCTAGCATTCAGATCTTAGTGGGTAGGGGAGACTTTAGGAACAGGGTGTCATTTCAGCTGGGCGCAGCATGGATGGGCAGCGAAGGACAAAAATGCCACTGGGATGTCATGATTTGTCATGATTGAAGAAGAAAACCAGGGACTGGGGGGCATGTTAGTTTGGCTCGAGAAGCAGAGAGGTGGCCCTTGGGAGAGAGCTGAATGGAAGGAAGGGTGGAGGTTGGCCCTGGAGCATCAGCGCTAGGCCTTTCATCGCAAGTCACAGAAACAACACCAAACAGCTGGAAAGAAGGACAGACAGATGGGCGGAGGGACGGACGGACGAGTGGATGGGTGGGTGGATAGATGGATGGATGGATGGATGAGTGGGTAGATGGATGGATAATCTAGCTTCAGGATAAGTAGGATCAAAAAGTCTCAAATAATATCCTCAGGACTCCTTTTTTTGTTTTTTAGTCGTAGATGGACACAATAACTTCGTTTTATTTATTTATTCTTATGTGGTGCTGAGGGTCCAACCCAGTGCCTCACTCATGCTAGGTAAGTGCTTCACAGCGGAGCCCCCACCCCAGCCCCCTTAGGACTCATTTCTTATCCCCTGTTCTCAGAGCTGCCCTTCTGGGCTGGCTTCATTACTGGACTCCACTTGGTTATGCTACCAGATTTTGACCCCCGAGGCTGGGCTCTTTTTCCCTCTCCAGAATCATGAAACCAGCCACAGGACTGAGCCCTGACTGGGCAGGGAAAGAGACTTTAGTTTTGGGTCAAGAACAGACGTGGGAGATGAGCTCTCGAGTCAGCTTCCCACCACCTGGGAGGAAGGAGTTCTAGACCCAGGTAAAAGGGATGACAGAGGCTAGGCCACTGGAGGGAGGGACACGTGTGTCTTTTATTATGATCATAAGGAAGCCAGAGGTCACCGTGCAGCCATCCTAGGTCCACCTGGTTCCAGCAGTACCTGAAGAGGGACTTCTGTCCTTCAGGCATCCTGTCCTCAAGGACAAGCAAGAGCATGGCAGGGTACAAACTCAGCTAGGCCTCCAGGTAGTACAGGACCCGGGCGGCTAACGCACTCTTCCTGGGAGCTTCTGCCCACGCCCTGGGCCCGTCCTCTGCGCTGGGTTGGGCCATTTGAGCATCCTGATCCTCAGCGCTGATGGAGGCAGGAGGGGGCCTCAGGTGGTCAGGTGGCAGCATTTTCTCACCCAGAGCTGGAGATGGGCCCTGGATGGAAGCACAGGACTTAGAGCCCAAGAGGAGTTTGACAGGAGGTCAGGTGACCCTTCACGGTGGTTTCCAGGCAGGAAGTCCAACCTGGCTGCCACGGCTCCCAAGGGCAACTCCCCTTGACCTTACAGTAGGCAGCTGGGGAGGGAGGGCATGTCCACCGAGGGGCTTCCGGGACAAAAGGGATCAAGCAGGAGTAGACTGAGCCATGTGGGGCCAGAGCCTGTGCAATGGGGCAAGTCTTTGTGGTGAACACGATTCTGAGATGGCCCACCATGTCTCTCCACACCTTCCCTGGTCATACCTGGTGTCCCTCAGGGCTGTGACTAGGAGGGTGTCACTGTTGTGGTGGGACTGTCATATGACAAAGTTGATCTTCAGATAGGAAAAAATGTGGCTGGGCTCCACCCATGGGTTTGTGGAAAGCAGAGGGTCGTCTCCTTTTGGTCAAAGGAAGAAGAAGAAGAAAAAAAGAGTCCAAGAATCACCAAAGACTAGAGGCACCGTTGTCAGAGGCCTGAGGAAGGAGAGCGTGATGTAGAGGATGAGTAGCCGGGAGGGCCCAGCCACCCCTGGCTGACAGCTCCAAGGAAACCGGACATCCATCTTTCAACCACCAGGAGTCATGTCCTGCTCACAAAAATGAGCCGCGAAGTGGTTTCTCTCCATTGTCTCCAGATGAGAAGCGGCTCATGGACACCTCTCGTTCCACCTTGTGACACCTGGGCAGAGACCCCAGCGGCACAGCGCCAGATTCCTGCCCCACAGACCCGGGGGCCCATAAGCAGATGTTGTTTTAAACTCCTAAGATGGTACCACTTTGTTATGCAGTGACAGAAAACCAGCACCACCCTTCAAGTAGAAGACTCAGAATCAGGATTTTAAACTTAGGCCCCGGATGTGACATTTGTGGAAAACCCACCTGTGGGAGTTGCTTTGGCTGCATGTGCCACATCTCACGTCTCCCCCAGTCCCTGAACACACAGGACGGTGAAGAAGTCACGCGCCGGTTTCCTGTGTGACCTCTGGAGCTCAAGTCTCCTTGCTCTTTGGCCCCAGTCCCCACCCCGCTGTGATGCTGCTGACTGATTTGGTCCATTTCCCTTCCTGGCAAAGAAGAAGAAGAAGAAAAAAAAGTAAAGCTCTCAAAATTATTAGGTAATGATATCACTTTAAAAAGCGACACAATGTTTTAACAGCATGACTCCACTTAGCTGTGGTTTAATAAAATGTAGAAAGCCCAGAGCCGAGGAAGCCCGCGTCAGGTGGGGGCAGACAAACAGCTCTCGAAACTCACATCAGGAAAATTACTTTTTCTTCAAATGGAAACTTTTCAATTGCTTTCAAATAGCTGGAGCTGATAGAAATAATTTCCTTCGCACGTTTGCATATGCTGCCTGTGTCTTCCCCGCACGGTGCCAAGAGCTTCATTAATAAAGATGGTTGCGAGGTGCCGATGCTGCCAGGCTCTCTCGTTATTTAGAAAAGGCACCAAACCAAGTCAAGGGGAGTCAATTGATTACTAAATGCAATTCCTGTTCCGTGTCCCCGAGGCAAATTGAGGCCAGCAGGGGAGAGCGGGTACGTGGGTCTCTGCGCAGGCACGTACAGGTGACTGAGCCACGCGGGCACTGAAGATGCACCCTGACGTGGCCCTCTCAGGTGTCTCCTTTGGACAGCAGGGGCTGTCGGGGTCACATCTCCTCCTTTGACTGATGGGCAGAGTGAAGAGGGGACGAGGCTCAGGTGAAATCACATGGAAGACCAGAGACTTCTGAGCCCTCAGGAAGGCCAGGCCACTGTTTGGGGTCTGCAGAAATGTGTCTTTGTAATGAACCAGGAGTTAGGTTTCCTGGTTCTCTTCCCAGCCTTCCTGTCCATAGCCCTGAGGGCGGTGCAGAAGTCGGGGTAGAAAGCTAATGAGTTCACAGTTTGCAGTGATGAGGTCTGGGAGCACTGGTGGATGTGCAGCAGTTTCATAGGGGCCCAGTGTGACCTGGGACAGAGGGGCTCGCGGTGAGGAACAGGCTCTCACCCCATCCCTCTCTGGCCCTCGGGGAGAACGGCCCAGGTAGGTGTGAGTGGAGCCTTAAACATCTCCAAAGCTCCTCACCTTCCCTTTGGTACAAAGACACGCAGAGCCTTGGGAAGAGTGGTACCCAGTTCAGTCTATTTATTGTCTCCATTATATTTATTTTTGATTGCCTATTGTTTATGGGCAGAGATATTGATTTTGCATTTAGGTAAAGCTTCCTTTTTACATCCATTATTTACATTTTTAAAGTGAATCCACTTAAAGAAGTGCATGCAGGGTGGCATGAATCACAAGACTTTCTGGTGCAGTATAGACCTGTGACCTCGACCGTGGCTCATGTTCCAGACCAGGAGACAGGTGTACAGGAAGGACAGACCCAGCCACGTGTTTTAAAATGTCATGTATTACTGGAAAGTTTGAGGTCTGCTGAGGCCAACAGATCAGGAAATGCCAATGAAAAGCTGCCTTGGGACAGGTCCCATCGAGAGGGGTGGGGCACACCACAGAGGCCACCCAGGGAGCGCCGGTGCTGGTCAGGAGGCAGGAGAGCACAGAGGTCCGAGCAAGAGCCTTCATTGGGATTTCTGTGGAAGGGACAGGAGAGACCAGAAGAGGATACTAGGGCAGCCCCCACGCCCCAGAGCCCCTGAAGTTATTCCAGCCGGCCCCCTAGAGCCAACCTAGTGAGGGGGGGCCAGGTTCCTCTGCCTGTGTCAAGCACAGGGCCGTGTTCTGCTCCAGACCAAGGCTGGGGGTGGAGGGGAGAGCAGAGATGAAGGAGGCCACACGGGTGTGGGTGGCGAATGTTTTAAACACCAGGAGCCCAGGGTCGCTGTCTTCAAGTGCCCATTCTCCACCCAACTCCCTTCCTCACCTGTGTCGCTGGACTTTGTGTAAGTAGAGTTTTTGTTGGGAGTGAAGAGCTGAGTTAAAGCCTTCTCAACAAGCCACGAGGGCTCCTAAGGGAGGGGGCCCAGAGAGCACGCCCCTGAGTGTGGCAGGGATTTCCAGAGGGCTGGGCCAGGGGGTCCCACTAGCCCCACCTTATCTCAGGGACCAGAGACCACTGCCAGCATCTGCCTGACACTTGGGTTTCCAGGGACAACATACCACCTACTGGCTCCTGGGTTGTCTGCGTCCTAGCTGGACTGTGAGGGACAGGCCAAGTCTGGGAAGTTCAGTTCGTGAATAAGGCCAGAACATTGGCAGGACAAGGTCCAGTCCTATCCAGTGGGCGTGTCTCAAAGGGAACCTATGCCGTCTCCATCCTTCACTCAACGGGTTCCTGCTCATTTGAAGAACACAAGAGATGGTGCCCCTTCCCATCAGGGTGTGGATTCCCAGGAGCAACGGCACGCTGCTCAAACAAATGTGGCCGACCCCGGAGAGCAGAGCTGGAGGAATAGCACCTGTCCCTGCACCAACAGACACCCCCCGTCAGACGCCACGGCACTGAGTGCTACAGGAAAACCCTGACTTCTGTTTTCAAGAGTTAACGAAAAGCCTCTAGAATAAGTAGGAATTTTCCAAGAGGGAATATATCCATATGTAGACATAGTTCTGTAATATATAAACATTTATCATATAAATGTATATAATTACATCTGTGATAAAAATATAGCTAGTTACTTGATAATGTCTGGTTACATATTGATATATATATAAACTATATATGATTTCCTCCTGAAATTATACAAGTATACATAGATAGCATGCATTTATACATATATAAGCTTATATATGTATATACGTGTGCATACGTATTTCAAAATGTGATTTTCAGTTGACTGGCAATTCTTGTTGACATCAAACATATATTGCCAAGGAGAATAACTGTGGGAAGCCATTCTCACACGTGATTTGAGTTACCTCCCTGGCTGGGTGAGAGGTGCTCAGACACAGCCTTGTCAGAGCCTTCCCCACCCTGTCTCAGGTGTGAGGGCTTGTCCGTGTGGGGGTGTGCCTGACCACTGACCTGAAGACCAATCACTGATCCTGACCTTGGAATGCTGCCCCCCTCGACCTTCACTGGATGGAATTTTCCCTTGAATTTTTTGTTCCCCAATAAAAGCTCACTCCCTGGCGTGTTCCCTCTCTCTTGCTGGCCTCTTGTGTAAGCCTCGCTACCGCATTAGGTGGCTGGAGGCAGGAGCTAGGAGGAGCCGTCTCTGAGCTGGGCAAATAAGTAACGAGAGTCACGTCTCTTTAATTTTAAACTCACTAGTTAATTTTTATGCTTTCGAACCTCTATTATGAAGCTAGCGTGCTGGTTGCGTGGCTGAAATAACAACCGAGCCATCCTAGTGACTGTTAACTTCACATTCAGGTTTTTGGCTTCTGTCTTTAATCAATCGAGGAAATTCCCTTTGAGAATATTTTCTTTGCTAACCTTCCTTGCCCAAAGCCGCAACACCTCTGCACTTCCTCCATTCTTCTCTCGATTCTTTCCCCTTCCTTTGCTTCAGCACTTACCCAGAGAAGCCTAGAGCAAAGCCTTCCTCCTGGAGTGTTCTCCACCTTGACATCGTCCTGAGTACACTTGGCTCCTGGGTGCAAGGGCTGTTTTCTGGACATTGAAACTACGGGCATCCATAAGACTGGAGCTGTTGTCCAGAGCTGGTCCCCTGCAGCGTCTCCCTTCCTCTCAGCGTCACTGAGGACGCTTCCACCTTAGCCCACGTCAGTCCACATTCCCAGATGGAAGGGCTTAGCGACTTGGAATCCTGAGACCACCCGGCTGCTGCTGCTTGTGCTGCCGATGGTGGTGCTGCCTGCCGCCAGGCTTGAGTTGAGCTCAGTCTCTGTTGCAGATTGCAGAAGGTTCTCCACACCTTCCCGGAGCCACAGGCTTTGCCGCGCTCTAAGGCTTATCCCAGTAGGAGATGCAGACCATTTCTCCGCTCCTTGGATTTCAACTGGCCTTGGGCCTTGCTTTGACAAATGAGATGCTGCAGATGTGCCTGCAGGCAATCCCAGCAGCAGAGACCTTGAACCCTGTCCTCTGGAACCCTGCTGATCAGCCTGGAGGCCCTCTCCCCTCTTGTCCCAGCCCACAGCTGGGTTGTCTCTAGAAACAGTCATCCTGCTTTCCTGCCATTCACAGGGCCCAGGAAGAAATGGATTAATCACTCAGCTGACCCCAGCCCCAACTGCTGATCCATTAGTAGGACAAGCAAAACAGAGAAAGTTAACCACGTTCGTTGTCTGCAGTTGTGTAATGTATCACCCCAAACCTAGCTTAAACCATGGATACTTCTTATCTCACAGTCTCCCGACTTCAGGAATTGGGGAGCTATTCAGCTTGATGGTCCTGGCTTAGGGTCTCTCATGAGGTCACAGTCACCTGAAAGTTTGCCTAGGGCTGGAGAACCCAATCCCAAGTTGGCCCATAGATGGCTGTTGGCAAGAGGCCTGTTTCTTGGCAGGGGCCTCCCTGGATTGCTGCTTGAGCATCCACACAACATGGCGGCCAGCCTCCTCCAGAACCAGTGGTCAGGAGAGAGCGAGGGACAAAGGATGGTGCCTTTTATGACTTAGCCTCGGAAGTCACACGTGGTCATTTTTTCCAAATTCTATTTGGTAAAAGAGTCAATAAAGTCCAATGCAGAGTGGAGAGGTAGGGAGGGAGAGGCATGGGCTCCATCTTTTAAGAGCAGGAGTGTCACAGAACTTCTGGATGTATTTGAAAACCACCACCCAGATAGCGCCTCACACGGAGAACTGAAATGTTGAGCTAGACTTCCTCAGAGAACACTTGCCATGTCCCAAGCACATGGACATGTGGAGTTGCAAGTCAGCAATGCTGCGGGTTGGAGAAGAGTTGGCTTCATACCAAGGGTAGACCCTTGGTCAGAATCCTGACTTGAGAGCTGTGCATGGTCAGTTTACTTACCCTCTCTGATCCTCAGCATTCCTACTTGAAAATGGGGCAGATGCTGTCTTTCTCGTAGGATTATCAAATGATAGTGATCATAGTGGAGCCTAGGTCAATTAAAATCCCTGTGTTTGGCCCTTTTCTGTCCAGCATACCCATCCCATTTTCCATACAGATCATGGTCCCCGGGGATCATGGGGAAATTGAGGAAGCATTAAATAGTGGTGGTGCAGTAGAGATGTTGGAATAACCATGGAGAAACTGTCTCTAGTCATGCAACCTGAGGCAAGTGAGCTGCAGGTTCCACCTAAGGGATTCCGTGTTTGGATTGGGTGGTCCCAGGAGTCCCATTTAGCTTAATACCAGGTATCTACTTCTCCAGGCCTGCACTAAAAACTAGAAGTCTACCTTCTTGTACCGGCCCTGTAAAGCAGGGGGCAGGAAGTGTGGGCGCAGTGTTGAGGCGACCTTTCCAAGGTCACTCACCTGGGAAGTAATGGAGAAACGCCCTCCAGAGCCCAGACCAGAGGGATATTAAGATGCTGACAGTGAGGTTTGTGGAATTTTAATGATAGCTTGCTTTGGGAAATTATAATTCTTTAAGAATTCCAATCAGGCCTCTCTGCAGAGCACCAGAAGGCTCCTTCAGGAGGCAATTAAGGGGCCCGCCTGCCCCATAGTGAGCACAGCCATGGTAAATCAGCCCTACAGCAGGCTGGTTTCTAGGCCAGGACGTCGAGGGGAAAATGAAATCCCTCAAGTGGACAGGGGAACAAAGACTTTGTCGCCGAGGCCGCCATTGGCCGGGCATGTCCAGGACTTTGAATGGAAGCTGGGCTGTGTGTCATCTTGGCGATGGGCAGGTTTGGGAGGGCTGGGGCCCCAACTCTGCTTTCCCACGTTGGACTGTATATGGAAGGAGCTGGCTGTCTTGCTTTTGGAGCCAGACTGCCTGGGTTTGAATCCCAGTTCTGCCATTAATGGAAGTGGTGTTTTAAGAACATGTTCTCATCTTCATAGTAGGAGCCGTGATACGCTTATCTGCTGTCGCTATGAACACGTTGTCTAGCGCTTGTCCCTCCTCAATGAAATAGCTTAACAGCTTCAACCAGCCAAAGGCATTTGAATAGGATTTTTTTTTTTTCGGTGGGGGGAATGTCAGTATAATAACCTAGTTTTAAAAAGTGAAGGGGGCTTGGGTAAAGAAGTCAGTTTTGCCAAGTATTCTATGAGAGCTGAAATCGTGCTTATTTTGCACACAATTGTTTTCAGTATGTGCCTGGCACATACTAAGTGCTCAGTTAGAATTTGCTAAATAAAATAACCCAGTGGAGAGCCCACCAGGGCAACCTATGTGAACATGTAATTGAACCAGGCAGGAATTACTCCACTTTTTCCTCCACAGAGGTTGAAACCAAAGCCCAGGGAGACTAAAATCCCCTCCCAGGAGCCCAAAGCTTCTAGCTGGCTCTCAAGTTTGTCTTTTTCCAGGTAAGACAGACAAGAGCAGGGACTTTCCTGTGGGATGCAGCATCCTCTCTTCCAGCCTGGGTTTGCCTCAGAAGAATAGGGAATTTTCTTTAATGCTGAAGAACAAGGAATGCCATTATCTTGGTGTGTGTTTCTCTAAGTCATATTTGACACTGAAGCCTCAGCTTCCTGGGTGGAGGAAAACCAGGAACCCCCCATTAGCAGTGTCCATGGGTTCCTTCAGTGCCCTTGGCCAGCTGAGGCCCAGGGCCAGGGTTGGGGACTGGTCCTTTATTGCTGCTCCTGGGGAGAGGCCATGAGTCTGTCCAGAGCTGGCCCTTTGCCCTCGGGGCTGGACAGCTCCGTGGGGCTGCAGAATCTCAGAGGGCACCAGCGGCCGTCACTGTGTGAACCAGCTCACCAGCGGCTGGCAGTCATGTGGCCTTCTGGGACTGTGCTCGCCGTTCAGCCAGTGCTGCTGGCGTGGGGTAGAAAGAGACGGGGAGGACAGAGGAGCTCTCCTCAGCAGGATGGTGGCCGTGTCCCCTAGGGCCACCTCTAGTGGAGAAAGCAGGGCTGGGGGCTCAGCTAGATCAGGACTCGAATCCCCATCGGATCCTTTGGGAGCTGTGTGCGTCCTGCAACGATTGTGAAAATGTAAAGCCAGAGGTGATGGGACCTCCCTGTCCCCGACCTTGTCACCTCCAGAGAGCCCCGGAGAGAGAGCCATCCTCGCGGCCCTCCCTGTGTTCTTCTGGAGGGGCGTGCAGGCTCCATGTGGGTTCAAGTGCCAGGAAGCAGGTGGCCGTGCGCTCTCTGTGCTCTGTCCGTCCTGGCTCCGGTGGTCCTGTGGGGACGGACCACATCGTCACAGAGTCCCCGACATGCTGGCATGGCCAGGAACAAATGACCCCCAGGGAGCTGCCTGGCTCTGCTCTTGGCCAGCGGCCACGAGGACTCACCTGTGGCCTGTCTGGGGTCACCGCTGGGGACCCGGATTGAGTTAGGATGCAGGTCCCTGGACTGGGGACAGTCACCGGGCTCTGAAGAACGAGTCTCTGCCATGCTGGGACATTGGGTTGTGATCACGAAGAGTCGTGCTCCTCTGCTCAGCTCAGGATGTTCACATTTATGGGCTGCAGGCGCCTGCCGGGCTGCGGGCTGCGGGCTGAGACCTCCGACCTGCGACTTCCGACCTGCTTGCTGTGATCCTCACCCTGTGGAATGGGTCTGGTCATGATGCCCTCTTACAGAGGAGCGCCTAGGGCTCAGAGAGGTTGAACCCGCCCCCAGGGCCACACAGCCAGGGTAGAGCCAGGGTCAGGAGGCAGGGGGCTGACTTCAGCATCTGTCCTAGGACCCAGCAGAGACGGCAACCTCTGCTGCCCATCACCAGCCTCACTTCCCAGGTCTTGGTGGGTTTGGGTGTCTGTCCAGCGAGGGGACCATCTGGGGACCCTCGCTCACTAGGGGAGGGTCTAGGTCTTCCACCTGCATGTGGGAGCTCCCCTCCCTCTGCACCTGACCCCGTGCCGTGGGGAGAGAGGGACGGACTGTGCCACGCCCCCCCTCTGAGGGCTCCTGGTCTAATCCAGGGGAAGGATGGTCCACACTGGAGTCCACGCTGGGCTTGCAGTCAGCTCAGGGGCTGTCTGCTGCCAGGGCCTTCTCACCCGCCACCCTCTCCCTCCTTCTAGACTTCGTTAATGGACCAGCCTCGTGTCCTGATGTGGCAGATGCCATGAAGGCCCGCAGGTCCCCAAGGGGGGGGGGTGGGCTCTGCCAGGCTGTTTTCTCACCTCTGAAAGGAGATGGTTGCCGTGACGCCCTCGCAGGGTGCTGGGACTTGGTGACCGTGGGACTCAGTGACCGTGAGCCTCTGTGTTGGTGCATATCTCCTCCCTTCGGTCTTTCGTTTGTGGACACTGCTTGGGCACCAGCCAGAAGCCACTGGACTGTGGGCCTCAGGACAGAGCAGTGGGAGGCTCTGCCGATACCTGCTCTCCTGGAGCCCGTGTTCCGGTGTGGACAACGGGCCATGGTCACAGTGAGAACCGAGTAACCAGTCCAGCCGGTGGGTCCTGAGGACAGGAAATGGTGGGGCAGCACCTGCACAGGGGGTCAGAGAGCCTGAGGCCCCCACATTCCAGCAAATACTGCACCAGTGTAGGGAGCTGTGGACGCCTGGGATTATCACCCGCCAGCCAGAAGTCTGGGCTTCTGACCGGTACCTGGAGTGGGGCCACTGCTGTGTGATTGAGCCCTGACCTCGCAGGATCTGACGCTCACCTGGGCAGAATGTGTCAGAACGGAGCAGAATCGTCAGACACACAGTCGGCGTCCACAGAGAGTTGGAGAATTGCGCCGTGTGGAAAGACCCCACGCGTTGGCATGTAGAAGTGTGCTGTTGAGTAGAGGAGGGGCTCACTCTTCCAGAAGAAAGCCTGGTCAGTGGGCTCAAGCCCAGGGGACATGAGGTGGGCAGTGAAGCTGAGTTCCAAGAGGCCAGGTGTCCTGGTGGACACTGCCACTGAGCCCCGCTCCACCTGCGACCCCACTCCATGCAGTTCCCACCCCTGGAGAGGATTTGGGATTTCTTTACCCTTGTGACTGTGGACGAGCTTTGCTGAGAGGGTGTCCCCCCTTGGCAACGCCAGGATGCACCTGTCTGTGGCATTTTTCTCCAAGGAAATGGAAACGTAAGTTGCCTTTTGAATTTGCTGAAGGTACCTGTTGTAATTACTGTGCCACCCGTAACGAGAGCTTATGTAATTATTAGTTTGAATGGCTCTGCTCATTATGGTATGAATTTTTAATTGGCAAATGCATCACCAGATTTGTGATTGGATTCCCTTTGGACCGTGAAGCTGGGGACATATGTTCATACATTTTCATGGCTGAAATCCTGATGAGCACCGGCACTGCCTGGGAGGGGCAGGTGTGGCAGGGTGATGGGCAGGCGGACTGGCAGAGCCACTGTTGGCGAGGCACAGTGGGCAAGGGACAGGAGAGGAAGAGGGCTGTCTCTATAAGCCTCTCTCTAAGCTTGTTGGCTTTGGCCTTAGGATGTGCACCACGCACTGGCCACCAACTTGTGTGAGTGCAAGGAGAGAAGGGTCCCAGGGCTTTGTAGGAATCACGTGCCCGCAGCTCCTGGCCACCCTTTCCCTATGGCTCTGAGTCAGCAGCAGGGACACATTTCTCAAGCTGCATCCATAGACTGGGTTGAATTGTATCTCCTCAAAACCCGTGTCCACCAGAAACTCAGAATGTGACCTTATTTGCAAATATATAGTCCTTGCCCAAATGACTAGTCAAGGCAAGGCCACTATGGGCTAGGACACCCTGATCAATGGCTGGTGTCCTTACAAGAGGGGACTGTGGAGACAGAGCACAGGGATGGCCTGTGATGGCAGAGGCAGAGACTTGGGTGGCACTGCTGAAATCAAGGGTTGCCATAGATTGGGGGGGGGGGGGACTCTCAGAAGCCACAAGAGACATGGAGCTGTTTCTCCCTCAGCACCTCCAAAAGGAACCGACCCTGTTGACTCCTGAGATTCAGACCTGTGGCCTCCAGAACTGTGCAAGAATATATCTTTGTTTTTATTTTCCAGCACTGAAGATTGAACCCAGGGGTGCTTTGCCACTGAGTTACAGCCCTTTTTATTTTTTGCGACACTGTTGTGTTAAGTTGTTGAGACTGGCCTCCGACGTGTGATCCTCCTGCCTCAGCCTCCACTGCATCTGACTTAGAAATTCCTGTTGTTTTAACCACCCAGAGTGTGATACTCTGCTACACAAGCCTCAGGAGGGTGACACACACCAGCAGGCCACCCATCGGTACAGGCAGTGTCTTCTGTCCACTTACCTGACAACTCCTGAGCCTTATGACAGGGGTTTCCATGACTCGATACTGTTGTATTTGGCATGGCCTCATTTTCAGCGTCTAGTCTCATCTCGATCACACACACACACACACACACACACACACACACACACACTTGTTTGAAGTGCTGTTGGAAGGCACTTGCAGACATCACGAGTGGCTTGCCATCCCTGGATCCTCAGGTGTGCCCCTCCTGAGAGCAAGGGTGATCTCCCTTGTGACCAGGGTACCCTGAGGAACCCTAAGATGTGGGACAGGAAGACAAGGATGTTACCCACATGCCGCGTGTACTCGGCCCCCCAGTGCTCCCAGACAGGTCCTTCATGGCCATCTTGTGTTTTCAGGGATTAGGCATTGTATGTGGTCACTGTGTCCCCTCTGCCTCTGGTGGCCCTGGAGGGCTTCGCCACAACACTGACATCTAGAAGTCAAAGCGGGTGGCGTGACACAACAGTGGCCCTCCCCCTGGCAGCATCAACTGGGAACCTGGGAGCTGATCACCTAGAATGTTCTCGGACCCACCTCAGACCCCAGGAGGCAGAATCCCCGGAAACAGGGTCTAGAAACCTGTGTCCTCGCAAGTCCTTCAGGGGATTCTCACAAGCCAAAGCCGAGAACCACTGCCCCGGGGTCCACCAACTGGGCTTCCCCATTGGCTCCTGCCACGAGAGGCAGCACATGGATTTTGTCAAGATTGTTGAGTGGGGATGTCACTCAGGGCACCAGATCAGTGAGCACCGAGTGACGAGGGAGTGTCACTTTCATCAACAAGCAGACCCTTCCTCACGAAGACCCCACCCCCCCAGCAACCTTCTCGGATGGCTAAGAGTGTGAAAGATAAAAGTGTAGGGCCCTGGTTCAGAAATGGACTTTCAAAGGGCAGGGCGCGAAGCCCCTCTGGGGTGAGACCCATTCCTTTGCGCTTTCCAAACACACTGAAGCCAGCCGCCGTGGGTGGCACTGAGATGGTGTGGGTCCCCCGTTCCCATCAGCCTTCCTCCTGTGGTTATTGGTATCCGCCCATGATCTTGCTCGAGTGAGATGCCACGTGGCTGTTGCACAGTGGGTGGATTCCACCCCCGTTTCCCTGCATTTCTCCAGCAGGTCCTGCCACACCCCGTCTCGTGCATCTCCATGAGCTCAGGGATGCTGTAAACTTGTTGAGCATCTTACGGCCATGGCTGCTGGTGTTCTCCCATGCTCCCTGTCCTTGCTGGGGTACTCCTTGCTGGTCATTGTGTGCCTACCGGGCCCAGCTCCTCTCCCACCTGTGTCTCCCCTCAGCCCAGCATTTATTAACCACCTACTGAATGCTCATCTCAGGGCTGGGAGCCAGGGGTAACCATGCTCCAAGACAGGGTCCCACCCTTATGAACAACCACCCTGCAGAGCTAGCTCCCAGTGCCCAGAGTACGGGGACATGGGTGACATGGGACTATGCAGGAGGGCATCCAGGCCAGAGTCCCCAGGCTGTCAGCACTGCTGTACTGGCCTCAGGAACCCATTCCCCTGGCTCACCTCTCTTCACCTCAGCCAACCCCCCGGTTTGATTGTTTTCCTTCTCATTTTATGAGCCCAGCACACATTTGAGGACCCCTAAAGGGCACAAGGGATGCATGGTTAACAGTTACTTATTTTTGTTTTACAAAAATATTTCCTAGCCGGGGTGGGGGTGGGGTTTGTCCCTCAGGTGGCACCACCAGGTAAAGTCCATAATGACAGTTAAACTTGAAAGTCAAACAGTGATAATTTTTTTTTTAAGTATAAATATGTCCAAAATATTGCATGGAGTTACTGATACTAAGACATATTTATTGTTTATCTGAAATTCAAATTTAACTGGGTAAGGTGTATTTACTTTTGCTGAACCTGGCACCTGTCCCCCAGGGAATAACTGGAAATGCTGGGGCAGATTTGCTGTTGCAACTGGAGGGGGCGGGGAGTGCTACTGCCACCTAGTGGGTGGAGGCCAGGGCTGCTGCTGAACTTCCTACAGTGCACAGGCCGCCCCACAGGAGATGTCCATGGTGCTGAGGTCAGAAACATTCCCTAGTGCAGAACTGGGTCAGAAGTTAATGTCTCAGTTTGGGAACTGCTTGACCATATGCACCGGCCAGCTGTGGTCTAGTGGAGGGAAGGGGCTGCCCAGGCTTGTGAGAGAGGGGACAGCCCCTGCGCCCGCCCCCCTAGCATCTTCCCCTCTCTCCTGGGCCAGGAGGGGCAGAGAGCAGTGATGAAATGAGCAGGTGACATCACAGCTCGGCTTTAACCACCACAGCTGGGTACTGCTGGGACAGCAGCATTAAGCCCAGCAGAAAACGATTTCGGCAAAGGTACAAAACAGGGAGATTTTTTATCCTAATTTCCAAGATGCTCACAGTGCCCTTGTGTGGTGCCTTGAGTCCTCCATTATTAAAGCTGTTCTTAATTAGAGTGGTTTATGACCTTCAGAGGGGCCAGGCCAGAAAGGGCATTGTCGTGTGGTACCAAGTGCAGTTTCTCAGCCCTGAGAAACCTAACGAGCGCTCATGAGTTCGCAGAGCAGTCAGTAATCACCCTGGACGCTCAGCAAGCCGCGGCTGCGTGCCATGAGCCAGCGCTTCATCTCTGCCCGGAACTCGGCCAACCCGCAGGGGCCAGCTTTTCCACGCCACCTTCCCGGGACGCCTGCAGCCCAGGCCTGGCTTCGCCAAGACCCCAGACCTGGGTGGGGGCGAGAGAGTGCCCAGGGCAGGAGGGGGACAGAGGAGGAGACCTGGTAAGGAGGGTCTCGGTGTTCTGTCCTCGGGTTCATGCAGAAGCAGCAAATGCCTGAGGCAGTGGCAGCCGGAAAGCCAGTCCTCCATCAGCGCCCCACGCCGGCTGGAGCTCTTGGTGTCTCCATCATGGAAGGCAGGGAGCAGGAGAAACAACCTCTGTGAGTCACAACCACAGCTAAGGTCAGGAGCACCACCACGTGTAAATACTCGTGACATGATTCACGTCCTGCCTTCACTAGCAGTCCTGAAGTCTTTGAAACAGGCTCTGTTGTCCCACAGGGAAACACTGGTCAACTTGACGATGTCAGGAGTTTAAAATTATTTTTGAATAAAAGACATTTTAAAAGATATTTCCAAGACATAAAATGGAATATCACTATCAATGAGAAAAAGGCCAATGGAGAATCAGTTCCCAGAGGGTGAAACCAACCTGTCAGGGCTGAGAAGGCTGTTCCCAGAGGAGGTGCAGGGGCCACACGGTGGGTTTCTCATGCTCAGGGCAGAAGCTTGTCCATCTGGGGACAAGGAATGCCGGTGACGATGCAGATAGGGTTGCCGATCTAGCAGGCAAGACACATGATCCCACGCTAAGTTTGAATTTTAGATGGACAAAGAATACATTTCTCATGTGAATATGTTCTTGTTTAGAAGGCAAATCCCTGAGCTTGTGAGATGTGTGGCAAAGTTTTCAGGGTTTTCCCAAGATGAGTTTAAGTATGTGTGGTTTGAAATCAGCACGGTGGAGTAGTTTACACCACAGCAATTGGCAGTCACTGCAGACCAGGGACTTAGATCTTTTTTTCTGGAAGAGCCAGTTATTAACCCTTTACCAGCTCACCCTGGAAGCAGGTATCAGCCTCAACAAGTTCCCCGGCAATTCACATGCTAGGGCTACACGTTGAGAAGCTGTTTCTGACCTTCACAGGGGACACTGTCTAAAGTGTAGACATAGAAGTCCCGTGGCCTGGTTTGGACTCTCAGTCACTGACTTGTTGACTGGCAACCTGAGACGGAAGACTTTGCTAAGCATTCTTCATCTGTGGACTGGGAGTAATCATGGAGCCTACTGTTGGTGGATGGTCTGGGAGCTCAGTTTTGCAGAGGGTCTCCGCAGTGTTCATCAGGGAGTAGCTGGTAATGGTTTACCACCATGGAGCCGCCTCATGGTCCGGCTTTCATGGGCACAGGAGACTTGCTCAGAATTGGCACTATCTGCCAATCCTGTCACCTTTGTCCTGCTGATAAACCTCTTTGCAGGCCTGTCTGCAATCTTGATGCTCCTGTCATGGAGTGGTTCTGACCCTGGGCTCTGAGGCTGGACCCCTGGGTCTATAATGGGGCTGTGCCAATGACAGGGCATCCGACATTGCTCAAGTGACTTGACCTCACTGTACCTCTGGCTCCTCATCTGGAAGAAGCCGACGGCTGGAGATGAGGATTTGAATCATGGCATAGGGGTGTGCTAATTTTCTGTGGCTGCTATAAATTACAATTGGGGTCTGAAAATAATGCATTTGTCCTTTCACAGACCTGAAGGTCACAGGTCAAAGGCAGCCCTGTGAGGCAAGGTGAGGCTACATACCGGTGGCTGCAGGGAGAATCCTTGCCTTCTTTACCTCCGAGCACCCTTAGTCCTCGCGGCATGGCCGTATCGCTTGATCTCTGTTTTTATTTTCTCTGCACGTCTCTGACTTTGACGCCTGCCTGACTCCTGTAAAGACCCTGTGATTGCACCCTGGACCCACCTTGGTAACCCAGGATGGTCTCTCCACCTCAGGACGCATAACATTCACATCCCCCAAGTCCACTTTTCTGTGCAAGGTGACCTGGTATGGGGCTCTGGGGTCAGGAGGAGGACATCTTTGGGGAGGGCTCTTATTCAGCTCAGGGTGACAGGTGACTTTCTCCAGGTCCCTGTGCACAGGAAGCCACAAACACATGCCACCTGCTGTTGCAACGGAAGCATTAGGAGGCCAAGGAGAGGCTGTGGCTCTGTCTGTCACCCTGAGAGGCACCACAGTGAATATGCTTCTCACGGAGTGTGGCCATCTGCAGGGGGCTCTTGGGGAAGCTGTTCTGCTGCCTCTGACCCTGGAATGGGGGCCCCGTGCAACTTCTCAGTCGGGCGTCATCATCAGTCTCATCTTTCTGTGGTTGGTGTCCCCAGAGTTCTTTCCCAGGAGCCAAAGGTCAAAGTGCACTAAAATTTCAAGCTGGCTGAAAACAGATGCCACTTCACACCGTAGTTCCCCCCCCCCTCCAGTGCCCACTCTCCTCCAGACGCTGCGGGGGTGCTTTCCAAGAGGAACGTTCTTTGTTTAGGGGGTCAGAGGAAATTCTGTCAAAAGTCCAAAACGATTAAAAAATTTTTTTTGAGTTTATGATGAAAAAGAAAATTATATGGTGAAGGGGAGGAAAAAAGTCTGGATTGAGTTTTAAGGTTTCATAAGGCAAGATCACCAGAGCAGAGAGATGCCCTGCAGATCCTGGAGGAAATTATTGGTGGCCTTCTCTTCTTGCCCCTCAGTAGGCTGTGAACAAGTGTGTCAGAAAGAGCGGGATCCAGAGTTTACGGAAGCCCTTTATCAACGTTATTTCTCTTAATTCTTACTGGAATTGAAAAAAATGGATTCATTTTTCAATCAAACTGGGCCTAAGAGAAGTTGCTACTCATTCGCAGTCACACGGGTATGGCAGGAAGGCTGGGGCACAAACCTGTTGAGTTTCACAATTCTCCCAGCCCTGGGCCAGTTTTCAGTTAATTTTCCCCCTGACTGTCCCATCCAAACTCAAACACGGTGCCGCCGTGACAGTGCCATCCTAGAACACGTGCCCCACAGGGAGCTCTGAGCACACCGGGCTCGCGGTTAAGATCCGTGCTCCCTCCCCCTTTGCCTCTTGCCTCTTCCAGTGTTGACGAGGGGGTCACATCCCAGAGACGTCCAGCTCCCCTGACTGTGGGGAGGTGAGGGAGTGGCCTGGCTTTCCCGAAGGGGCCTTCTGCTTCACTGTGCGCCAGCCGCGCCTCCTCCCCAGCTGTCACCGCTCATCAACGCCGACATCTTGAAAAGCCAAGCGTCCCTTTAATTTAATCAGACCCTTTTATGCAGAAACGGAGCCAAGAGCCGCTTCTTCCCAACAGCCCGGAGTTTCCTGGAACCTGAAGATCAATGGTGTTGATCGGCTGCTGACAGCGTGGTGCCCATAAGCCCATTAAACAGGACGACACGCAGAGCTGCCGTGGGCGAGGACCCCTCTCCCGTGGCCAGGAGCCCGCAGGCTGGGTGTCACTGTCTCCCGTCTCAGGCTCGTCACTCACATCGCACAAGGCTTTTCCCGGAAGGACCAAGGGAGGATGAGGGGTATCTCCACCAAGAAACTTTTCTGACTTCTCCCAAACTTCTGGAAAAATACCCCCACCCACTTCCCATCACCCCCCCCCCCCGACCCCAGGAACCTGGAGCTGCTTCTCCTGGGACAGAGCATTCTGTCCAGTGCTGCACAGGAAACCTGCACCACGGAGCCCGCTGCCCGTGTCGCAGGGGTCGTCGAATCATCTCAGGAATCTGTTAGGCAGGTGCCATTTATCGCCATTCGACATTTGACCCTTTTTGCCACCAAGGTGTGCGCTGAGCTTCCAGGGCTGCAGGATGGCCGAGGCAGACTGCAGACTCACGAATCCCGACTCCCACCTCCAACCACCTGTGACTGGCTGGCCACTCTCTCCTATCTCCCCTACCGGCTGGGACTGCATTCCTTTGCTTCTCGTGGAAATCCAAATAACAGCCACCTACATAAAGTAGCCGCTTGTTCTTCTCTGACAAAAGGGACACTCAGAGACACAGTCCTTAGTTAGTATGGCAGCCGCGGTGAGACTGAATATGAGGCCCAGCTCTCTCCTTCGAAACCCCTGTGGCTTCTATATGGTACAAGGTGGCCTGTGAGATCCAGCCGTCGCTTCTGTGTTTCAGATGGTCAGATGAAGGAAGGGCCAAGGAGGCTGCATGTCCCCGTTAGGAAGACTTCCCAGGGCCCCACGTGGCATGTCCGCTTGTGTGTCCGTGGCCTGAGCTTCGTCACACTCACTCTTTCATCTACATCTTAGGCAAGGCCCACGTCTTGACAAGGCTGAGTTGCGCAATCATCTGCTACCTCTTCTGCCTGATTCAGGTCTCTTTCTCTTCTAATTCTGACCTGTACTAGTGTCAGGACGGTTTTCTTTGAATAGTGCTATTCCACTCCAGTTCCTTGGTCTACAGACTTTGATGGATTTTCTTTATAAGATTAAATCTGAATTCCATTTTCTGCCCCAAATGCTACCCACTGCCCCCTCCTGTGCCATATATGTCCCCACCTCTCTTTTTGCCAGTCATGGGGTCCTCTCTGACCAGAATCTCTTTGTCTTCAGTGGGTCCAAGTCCCCTGTTCCCTTTTGTCTGTGACAGTACACGAAGCACTCAGGGGAGGGAAGATGGCAATCATTTTAACAGTAAATACAATAAAATGGTAATAGAGTCTGCATCCTGTTTTATAGACACTGGATTTGGAATCACATCCCTTCATTCTCCATAATCCAGAAGCTGGGATGAGGGAAGTAAAAGATCTTCCAGATAATGATAATGGTGAATATGTCGCCTTGAGAGAAAGAAATTCCTTTTATCTGATAGAGCTCATCTTTGGGACTCCAGCCAGAGATCTGGGCTCAATGTGGTCTCTTAATGCTTAGAAGTAATTGCTTCCACTCTAGGCCTGAATTTAGGAGATGCTGACTTAATAAGATAGAATGACATGGTATTAATCACATTATGTACTGCTAATTGGGGTGTATCTGAGTTAACATCTGAAGAAGTATTTTTATGTTTATAAGATACTTCACAGCTTTAAAAACTCTCTTGAGAATCTGCATGTTTGCACATGATTCTGGCTCCTACATCTGTCAGCACAGGTTAGATCTGAACAGCTTCACGCAGCGCAGCTTGGGTTCTTACACACGTCACACGCCCATGGCGGGTTAGTAGGGGCACTGGTCCAAAGCACAAGGAGAAATATCATGTTTAGCATTGGAAATGGGGGAAGGTCTGGGTTTAGGGGCATAAAATAGCTCCAGAAGGTTAAATATTAGTTTTAAATAATCATGACTGTATTGGGCTCCCCCTTTCTCCAGTCGGCCCATGGGGTGGCCCACAGGCCTCCTGCATTTTGACACTGAGTTACGGTCAGTTTTATAATTTAGTTCCTTGGTGACTCATTGGTTACTCTGTCTACTTCTAGTCTGGGAACTTTAAAAGACTACTTTTCCAGAATCCTGCATGATATTAACTACATGTGTCTGATGGGGAAATGAAGTGCCAGTGGCATGTTTACAGCTTGTTTGTGGTCACTTGGAGGGGACACAGCCGCAGGCTCTTCTCTTGATTGTCAGTCCATGGCTGTTAAGAATAATGAACCCTCTCCAGGTTTCAACCCAGAAACTCACACATGTGAATCACAAGTCCAACTTTGACCACAAGGCTCTCCGGTATTAATAAGAAAGAAACCTCGCCCTGGAGTAATTTAATGGTCTGTAGAGAAGACAGACTTTGAACTAAGTCAGATTTGTACCTGTCCATCTGCAACAACAGACAAAGCAGAATATGGATATGGATTATGTGTATGGGGCTATTTCCTCTTTCTAGGGAAAAGACACCATCACATTGACTGAAAGGGCCATCATGACAGTTCACTCTCAAGATCCAAAGCCACGTGGCCCTTTTCTCATCGAACAGCAGGACACGGCTTGAGTCAAAATTCACATTCTGTTTATTCATTTTCTGGTTCTTTCTTAAGATTGACTGGACCATGAATATAGAAGTCATCAGGCATGTGCTGTCGGGGTGCCCTAAACCACACCTTCAGATCTCTTTTATACCCAGATGTTTTTTCCAGATCCATCTCACACCATGGAAGACATCTTTATCCTGGCTCTTTTATGTCTCTCTCCCAAAGGAGGTCCCCTGAGCAAGTCTGGAGGTAAAGCTGTGAACCACACTGACTTAGCATCTTCCCTTGAAGAGTTTTCATCATGCTGACCAGAGGGGATGATCTGAGTGCTCATCCCTGAGCTGATCATGAGCAACAGTTTATGCCCCCACAGCAGGCAGGCCTCATCATGTGACAGGAAGTGACATCACATCTGGAAGTGCCCTTAAGGAAGAGGAAGGCTTGGGGTTCATACAGAAGAAATGTGAGGGTGGAGAAGCAGGAAACCCTGGGCCCAGGGACCCTAGACCTCAGGAGATCTCAAGGATTTAAAAAAAAAAAAATTCCGTTTTTTTTTCCTTCACAACCAAATTATCTGTCATTCTGGGGTGTTAGATTTGTTTTTTTATTTTTTAAATTTTATTTATTTATTCATTTTAGAGTAGAGTGCATTTTGACATATTGCACACAAATGGAGCATAACTTCCCATTCCTCTGGCCGTACATGGTGCAGACTCACACTCCAGTAGTGTGATCATATGTGTACTAAGGGTAAGGTGTTAGGTTTATTGTTGTACAGAATCATTATGTTTGAGGAATTCCAAGGTCAAGAACAGCATCTTCAGTTAGACTACCACTAGGCCATTGTCTATAATGCCCGTGAATAGCTTCCTGGGTTACTAGTTAAACCAGAGATCCCTCTACAGTGAACCAGGGACGGTGAGGCCCACCCTAGGTCCGAGTCAGAAGAGAGTGTGTATGAGGACCCTTTGGTACCATTTGGCATTTATGAATCATGTTATTATGTTGCTATGATGGTTAATTATGTCAACCTGACTGGGCCACAGGGTGCCCAGATATTTGGCCAAATATCATTCTGGATGCTTTGGGTGAGGTTAACCCCTTAGTAGAGTAAGAAAACAGATTAGCTCTATAGTGTGTGCGAGCCTCATCCAGTCAGCTGAGGACCCAGCAGTATAAAAGGCCATCCCTCCTCAGAGAGTCCCACCTCCCTGTCCACTTTACCGGAGACCAGCTTTTTCTTGCCGTTGGGCTCAGACTGAAACCTCAGCTCTTCCTGGGTCTCAGGGCTGTGGGCCCTCAGCCTGGATCCATGCCATCTGCTCTCCTGAGCTCCTAGTTGCCAACCCAGCCCACAGACCTTGGGATTTATCAGTCTCCATACTCGTGTGAGCCAAGTCCTTATAATATTTTTTCTGTTTCCCTGGAGAACCCTGACTAGTACTGTTGCTAAGAGGATTCCTAGAATAAATGTTGTTCCTGTAGGCGATGCTCAGAAAACAGCGTCCAGAACCAGCCTTACAACTGGGCAGTGCGACCGACCAGCAAGAGTTCACGAGGTGGGCAGTGATGGGCAGGCTCCGCTCTCTCGAGATCTGGCTGGTGCCTGAGAGTTCATCCATCTAGAGGTGTCCCCTCTCAATGACAATGCTTCAGGCACAGTGCCAGGAGGCTGGCCCTGAAGGCCACCAGCACCTAGGAGAAGCGCCCCCTCCGCTGCAGGGAGGTGAGGAGATGTGGCAGAGCAGGCAGGTGCCTGCCAGGAGGTGGGGAGGGTCCTGTCCATCCTTTGACCCTATGGACTCAGGACCTGCTTGCTCTGTGCTGGCTCCTCGGGGTCTCCCATGGGACCCACCCCTGGCCCTCAGCCTCTCCACTCTGGAAGGTCTGTTACCTGTTTGTGGATCCTGGGTGCCATCATGCCTGGCTCTTTGAATTCCTGAGCAGCAGGGGAGATTGGCCTCATCTTCAAGATCAGCTTTGAGAATCTGAGGAACTTTGTGTGACACCAAATTACGACATCGCCAGCTCTCGCACACACAAAAACAAGATTTTCGCATGAGTCCTCAATTCCTTTGGACCTGAACATCTGCAGAAAGTGTGAGAAGGGATGGTATGTGCCTGGCTGGCCACGTCTCAGACATTTTGGTGGCCCAACACGTACCCAGGATGTGTGGCAACAGGTTGAAAAGTCAGTCGAATCTCCCAATAAAGAGGATTAAAAATATTGTTTGCTACTCTGTGATATTGAAAAATGTAGCTGGCTCTATTTAGGGCTGGTGGGAGGAGTTGACTCATCCTCATAAATATTATGCATGTGCAAGGAACCAGGGGAGCGCTGCTCGTAGGGAAGGTGCAAAGGTGTGTGTGCTGATCCAGACCTCGAGGTCCTCTGATGGTCAAGAGCAAGAGGATTTCCCTGAACTCTGTTTCCTGGCCACTGTTTGTCAAGCTGCTATTTTCTGAGACGTCGCTTCCGTCACACTCATTACAGTTAGCACGGCTTTCGGTTCCAAGAGGGGCCTGTTGTCTCGCTCCCTCATTCACTTCTTGGGAGCATCACTGAGGATCTGTCACTCCCAGTAGCACGGTGTTCCGTGCACCTGGGGCTCATCCCCTCTTAGGACTGAGCCTCTGGGCCTTGCGCTTAGCAGGGCTCAGAGCTTACTTAGGCAGTGGACTCTGGCACCTTGAAGACCGGCAGTATTTTAATCTCCAGCTCACCATGAAGCTCTGGGTTAAATTCGTTTAATATCTGTAGGGCTTAATTTCCTCCTCTGTACAACAGAGAACAGCAGTCCCTGCGAGGAAGAGTCAGAACGCAGAAGAAATGAGGCGTGGCATCAAGGGCTAAGTGCAGGGGCGGGAGTGGGGCAGGTTCTCCGCCGCGTCTTCCTGCATGGTGGGTCTCGTGCCTCTGTTCCACAGCAGGTAATGCCAGAAAAGGCTCCACTCAGCTTCCCACTGGTGGCTCCCCGAGCAGTGGGGACGGCCTAGAGGTGGGGCAGGGTCTGACGAGCAACTGGGCCAGGCCTGATTTCCTCCTGTAGAGAGAATGCGCTCACCATGTAGAAGTGACTCACTCCCAACCCACACCTCGCCTGTAGTTCAGGATTCTGTTAATCCTGGGTGTCGGCATAGAGCCATTTTATTCTTTAAAAACTGGAAAAACAAGACTGCAAAAGAAAGTTGGCTTTCCTTCTCTTTTAATAAGTTAAGCCAAAATAACAACCCAAAAGTGCCTTTGATACCTTCATTGTTTGGTACTTAATAAATCACAGCACATAATTATGTTGATAAATTCCACCAGCTTGGCCGACTCCTCTTTCCTGATGCTGGCTTGGGATGTCCCTGATGAATTGATGGTGACTTTCTCACTGCTGCGCTATCCGGCCCAGGATCTGCTCGGCTCCTCCGTCGCAGCACACGGGGGCAATACATCACGCGGGCCCTTCATCCTTCTTCCGTATCATTAGAGCAACAGCTGGTTCTGATAATGCATTAATGCAATGCATCATGGAGCCGGGTGCCTGGCTGCTACATTACTCAAAAGTTAATGTGATAGGGAAGGGAAAGACCTAGTGTTCTGATAAACTCCCAGTGCTCGGCTTTGTTTGACAGCGTTGGTGTCTTTGGTGCGGCACTTGAGACTTCGGGACCCCCTTGACCACCTGTTTCTGCCTGCTCTGCTCAGCCGGCTCTTCCCGAGCTGTCTGCTCATCCTTCCTGAGTGTGGAGAGCTGCTTTGTGGTCAGCTCTGGAGTACAGGCTGTAATGTCACCGTCATGGCTCTTACCAACGCTCCAGCAGCAAATAGCATGATTTGAGGTCAAGGTCAGAACGCGGGGGTTGGACTCTGGGTTCTGAACGGTGCCGCGAAGCTTTGGGCCCAGCAATTGTGTGTCTCAGTGAGCCCCTGACTGTCAAGTGCCTGACACGGTCATGACACCATCCAAATGAGGATCGTCTGTTGTCTCCTAGCCCACCAATTACCAAATTAGGTCTCCCAAGAGACAGTGGCAGGCCGTGCGCCGGGGGAAGCCGAGTCCTCTGGGCCCATGAGTCAGGAGCTCACATGCGCTCCTTCCTGGAGCACCCAGAGTCTGACATGCCAGAGGAATGCAGGTGTGCCCCAGGGTGCCAGGTTAGGCAGGGCTGGGAGACTTCTTCCCAGAATACCCTTAGGAAGTTCCAGTGTGGTCCGGTTCCCTAGTTAAGACCCTCGAGCCTTGGTGAAGGTGACAAAGTGACAAGAGGCAGCTTGGGGCTGAGACACCGCACCCCTGAGCCCCACTTCTCCCTCCGTCCCTCCCACACATGCCCCCAGGGTGACCTGTGAGCACAGGGTCACAGGGAGACTCCTGTGGCTGACCTCGGACCTGCTGGGTCAGAGTCTCTGGGGCAGAGCCTGGGGACCTGTAGGTGAGCACACCTTTCGGAGGGTCTTCTTGTGAGCGGGGGTCTGGGGCCCTGGCTGGAGCCCGTCGCGTCCCCGTGCGTGGTGTACCTGAGCTGCTGCTTCAGTCCTACACATGCCGGGGACTCGGGGACACGGTGGCCGCCTGCCCCTCTGCAGAACTCCAGGGCTCTGGAGAAGAGAGGTCAGGAGAGGCTGGAGGCCCCCCCGGTGCCAGATGCCTCTGCAGGGGCCCTCACTGTGCTCTGTGGCCGGCGCTGGAGCCTGGAGCCCGTGGTCCTGACCATGCTCCTGTGGGGAGACGTGAGCGGTGGGGGAGGGGGCTCGTTTGAAGTGGAGACACGCGTACTCCGGGCCCTGCCACGTTACTCGGGGGAGAGCACCACCATGCTTCGGTTTCCATGGCGACCAGGTGACTGTAAGCTCACCTTTGGCCCCAGAAACAGCCTCCAGCGTCGGGGAGCAAGCGCAAGGCTGCTGCTGCTGACGAGAGGGGCCAAGGGGCCGAACCGACCGCTGAGTCAGAAGCCGCCCGGCTGCCCGTTCTGAACTGCCCGAAAAGTTAGAGCCCAGCTGCAGGCCAGAGGAGGGAGCCCCGGGGCCTCCTGCCAGGAGAGCAGAGGACCGCCTGCAGTCCCCACCTGCAGGAGCAGTGACAAGCCCGTGGGGACCCTTCCTGACTTTGGCTCCTCTAAGGTAGGCGTTGGTAGAAACACACGGGCCTCCCGGCTAGACGGGCTGCGTGGGGGGCTCCTTATTCCCCACTGAAGCCGACGGCCACTGCCCTGTGGTTGCAGCCTGCCTGTGGCCCTCTGCCTCCTTCCTGCACTGAGCACTGAGCGATGGCGGCTGCCTCCCGGGTTTTAAAGTAAGCCCTGGATCCGGGAATAACTGGGGGGTCAGGGAATGTGACCATGCTGGGGGAGTCCCGTCCGGCTTCCCCGTCCCCCCCAACGTGCACGTCTTGCCAAGGCCAAGTTCGGCTTCACAGGCTGGAGTCGGGCTGGTCCATGGAGGTTGATGCCTCTCCACTCTACATCCGGAATTCACAGGGCTGTCCATGAGGACCTGCTTCTGTGACAGAGTCCAGTCACGGGAGGGCACTGAAGCGGGTGGCCAACACTCCCGGGGCTCCTCTGGGCCGTGTGCAGATCTCCATGTTTCCTTTGGTCAATGACTATTTTGGGGAGGTCGCATCCTGTACAGACGCCTCCCCACCTGGGCTTGGGTGGCCTTTCTCTCATGCTCAGCCTGGCGTGTGAATTCACGGGAAGGAAGGCCACAGTAGCCTGGCGCCCTGCTCACACTGCACAGTGGGTACATACCCACCGTACTGGCCTGGCCGAGCCATGTTGCTGTGTTGCTCTTTCTGCGCTGTTAACAAGTTACTAAGAATGTCACTGGTTAGGCCCTCCCACACTAAGGATGCTGAGGACCCAACCCAGGGCCTCATGCACCCAGGCGAGTGCACTACCTCAGCGCTCCACTCCCCATCCACAGTGTTGCATGTTTAAAGAACCATCTGAGATGATCTCACAGCAAATAGGTAGATACTTTTAAAGGAGCGGCTGCTTCTTTGTGGGGCAGGGATGATTGGCAGCGAAAGCTTCTAATTAAAACTCTAATTAAACCTTTACCTGTCTGAGGTCATTCTGAGGACGCCCCTGTGCCCTTCTTGCAGTAGCCGCAAACACCAGCCCATTTCTGCTGCAGAGGAATTTTTCCTGGTCTGGAAAACATGAGATGTAGCATTCCTTGCAGGAAGATGAAATGTATCTTTTTGAGAATGTCCAGTAAACTCCAGTTTCAATATGACCCTCTCCATGACCAGAGTCAGAAGCAGAAACTTGTTATTTTGTTGTTTCCCTCTTTTTATCTCAAGAGAGGAAACAGTCAGTCCATAAGAGATCAGTGACTCCCAACACTTAACGCCAGGGTTTCTGATTAACTGAGCATTTACTATGTGAAGGTGCTTCATGTGCATCTCCCCACCTCACCCCCACCTTCCACTCAGGTTTCACAGGGGGAAATGGAGGTGTTGGGAGATGACGTTGTGTCCCCTGGCCACTCAGGTGGCGAGCAATGGGGCTGGCATTTGGAGCCTCTGTGTTCTCAGAACTGCCCTGGGCCATCAGACTTTGTTAAGATCTTGGGCGGGACACGGGCGGGACACAACACCAACTAATATCGTGAGAAAGTTTCCTTCCCTCCCAGTTCTCGGGTGGCCCAAAGGAGGGAATAGCAGGCGGAGGCCTGTGTGTGCTGACCACCTCTTCATCTGCTAATGTCCCCTTTTAGCACCCGAGGGGGCAGGAGCTTCTTCGCAGGCGACCGTCTCCTGCAGGTCAACGTCACTTCGCGCTCACTGGACCTGCTTTTTAGGACCTCCCTCTACCTTCCCAAGGAGGGTCTCCATTTCTGGAAGTGATGCGGGCTTTAGAAGTTGGAGGGCGATCTGCAAACCATCGGTGTCCTTGGGAGCTCCTTGCACGTGGGCTCCTCGCGTTGGCAGGAGGGTGCCCCCGCTCCTGCCCTTGACACCAGCTTGGGAGCGACGGAGATGCCCTGCGCAGAGTGACATTGAAGGAACAGAGGTGGCCTGTTCAGGAAGCCTGGGTCACTTCCCAGCACAGGGGCCGCAGCACCGTGTTGGTCAGCAGGAAGGACAGAGTGGGGACAGGACGGGGCCAGGTGGTGGGGCTGCTCTCCGAGATCTGTCATCTGCCCCGTTCTGGGGCCCAGGCCCGGCGGGGACAGATCGTGCGTCTGCAGCCATGCCCTGGGATCCGTATCTGGGAAGAAACCTGCCGGGGAATACTGAGGTCCATCCTGTGGATGGAGGCCACAGGATTCCCGCTTCCAAACTCAGGAGGTGCCCATCACCCGACTCACACCCATGAACCTGGATATTTTCATGTGGGAACTGATGCTGGCATCCAGTGGGTAGAGGCCAGGGAGGCTGGGGGACATCTTCTACCACTCAGGTCCCCCTCGCCCCCGTGAAGAGAGAACTATCTGGTCCCAAAGGTGAGTAGCACCGGGCTGTGAAATACCACGTCCCATCAGCCCCCTGCCCCAAACCCACCAGCTCCTCCTCCTGGAGCATAAAACCCCAGGGGCCTTACAGTGGCCCACAAACGTCTTCAGCTTCTGGCCCCATTATCCCCGCAGGTTCATTTCCTCTTGCTCTCTCGGCCCCAGCATCCTCACCCGCAGCCACGCTGCCTCCAGGTTGTTTGGGAATTGTCCCAGGATATTCCCACCTCAGGGCCTTTGCACATGATGTTTTGAAAATCCTGCCATACCTGAACTCTCGCCCTTGTGGCTAGAGCCATGTTCTTCAGCTGGGCTTCGGCCACGCTCTCCTCTTGCCACTGCGGCCTCTCCTCACCCCTCGTCCTCTCTCTCCTTTCTCTGTGCTCTTTTTCCCCAGCCATGTGGGTTGGGTTCCCGTTTCCCTCCACTAGACTCTGGGCACCATGCACACGGGACTTTGTCCTGTTCGCTGCTGCATCCCACGTTGTGACAGTGTCCAGCAAATGAGACCTTTTCATAAAGGAGGAATGAGAGAGTGGCTGAATAAGTGAGAGCCGCCCTTATGGTCCCAGAGGGGCTGGGCTCAGTCCTCCTCAGGTCCCTCCCCTGTGGGGTAAGAGACAGTCACTTGGCCCGCCTCCAGGGGCCCTTCTGAGGTTCGGAGCCCGGCGAGCGCCCCTTTGGCTGCAGGCCCGCCGCCTCTGCCTCCCCGTGGCCCCCCTGCACTCCGCCGCCCCACCCCCACTACCCCGATGCCTTCCCTCAGAGTGAGCACCCGGGGAATCAGGGATGTCAGCAGTCCTCGGAAAGTGGCAGCTCCATTGTGTGCGCCACTGAATTGGGTAATTAGGGAGGGTGGCACTGGAGTCGGTTTAAAAGCTTAGTAGGTGGGGAGGAGAAGTGTTCCCTGACAGCTCTCCCATCACTCAGCCTGGGGCTTCTGCACGGAGGGAAAGCCTCCTTTTGTCACTGAAGGGCACTTTATTGGTCTCCCAAGGAGGGTGTGAGGAAGAGAGAGCAAGGGCTGGGCTCCTGGCTCACTCACAGGCCCTTGCAGTTAAGAGGGGGCAAGCCTTCGACTCCCTCTCGGGGCCACTGCCGCACAGGGCAGGATCCCGCATCACGCCTGGCCATGGCTCCTCAGGACCACCTTGGCCCTCCTCACCTGCCATTTCTGACCCTACCTCTCCCGCCAGGCTGAAGGCAGCGGCCTCCGCCCCGCTGGGCTCCGTGCCCAGGGGACGTGTGCAGAACCAGGTGGCTGTGGCTGCTCCTTCCCCTGCTGGGTCGAGCTGGTCACCCACACTGGTCCTAGCAGGGCCGAGGCTACAGGCGTGTTGCGGTCAGGCTGCTCTAGGACCCGCAGCAGATGACGGAAGCCCCAGTGTTCATCTTGCTTCCACAATACACTTTGGGTGCCCCGTGTGGGGGCTCGTGTTTTAGAGACCAGAGGCCGATGGGGATGTGTGGAGGACTTGCCCCTTCCTTAGAAGTCAGCTACCCAGAGGAGGCGGCTGGGAAGGAGGCCAGGAGGAGAGGAGGCCCACAGCCTGCACCATCTCCAGCCCCGGGAGCAGCGGTGAGCTGAGTGGTCCCGGCATCGGTCACCCCTCCGGCCCTGGAACAGCCTGCAGGGAAGGCGCCTCCTGCTTCAGCTCACTGTGGGTCTGTGCAGGGCCCTTGGCTCAGGTATTCGCTCAGTGGATCCTCCCCACAATCCTTGAGGGCAGTTGCTGATGTTCCCATTTTACAGACGAGAAAAGGAGGCATAGAGGAGGCGAGCGATCTGCCCAGGGCCACACAGCAAAGTGAAAGTTGAGACGCAGGCAGGCTGGCCTCAAGGCAGAAGGGAGGAGGCCCCCCAGCCCCAGGTGAAGCACAGTGCCTCGTGCCCTGGGACCGTCCCCACACACCGTCACTGTATGGGGCCAGCTGGGCAGCTGTGACTTGAAAGCCCTGCACACACCGGCACCTGGGCGAGAATCCCACGCACCGCGGCTCCCTGCAGGGGTTTGACAGAGGGTACAAAACACCTGGCTGCCTTTGGGGACATCCAGGGGCCCCACTGCCCAGGCAGGCAGGCACGGCTTAGCAGTGGCATTTGTATCTGGGAAGAACCAGGTCAAGGCCACCCTGGATTGAGCTTTCATGTGACTTAGGAATCAGTTAGGACCCAGAAACACACAACCTACGGGATATTTTATAGAGACAATAGGGCTTTCTTTTTTTTGGTACTAGAATACCCTATTTTACTTTTCAGTTGAAATTCACTGAGATAATTTATGTGCACGTTTAATGGAAGCAGAGAGATACACTCATGCATGCCCAGTTTCTTCCAATGCCAACGTTTTGCAAAACTAGAACACAGGACTCAAAGATAGGACTAGGCCCACCACCACAAAGTCCCTCCTACAACCACTCCCGCCTCCCTCTCCTCCCATTCCTCGCCCCTGGCAACCACTGGTCTGTCGCCCATTTCTAAACTGTTGGCATTTCAAGAAAGTCAGGCGAATGGGATGGCGTGGTATGCGGCCTTTCAGGATCAACTCCTTTTGCTTAGCATGATTCTCTGCAGAGTCTCCGAGTCTCGTGTACCAATGGTGCAGCCCTTCCCGTTGCTGCCTAGTGCTCCGTGGTGTAGATAGACTGCAGTTCATTTAACCATTTGTTGGAGAGCATCTGGGCTATTTGGGGATGTTATGGGTAAAAGCGCTGCGAACCCTTACATACAGGTTCTCATGTGGACACAAAACTGTCATTTCTTTGGGATATTTATCCAGAGTTGCTGGATCCTGTGGCAATTGCAGGTTTATTTGTCCAGACACTAAAGATTGTTCTCCGGAGTGACCGGGCCTCCTTACATTCCCAGCAGGCAGTCATCTGACTTCCGGGCGTCCTCGCCGGCACCGGGTGTTGGTGGTTTAGTTTTATTTACCTGTTCATGGTGCCTTCTCCTGGGTGGTGGGGTATCCCCTCATGGGATGATGTCTAGCGATGCTAAGCTCCTTCTTGTGTTCTCGTGGGCCACGTGGACCCCCTCTGTGGTGAGATGTCTGTCCCGTCTTCTGCCCGCGGTCTAATTGGATTGTTGTTGGGTCTGGAGAGTTCTTCCTTTAGCGGAGGGATTTTTCCTCTGTTGGGTGAGTGGTTTTTGCGCTTATTTTCCACCAGTCTGTAGCTTATCTTTCCATCCACTTTCCAGGTCTTTTGTGGGATAAGTTTTTAAGTTCAGTGAGACCCGATGAGTAATTTTTCGTCTTATGGATCATGTTTTGGGTGTGACGCCCACAAAGTCTTTGCATCATGGTAGATCCCAGTGGCTGGCTTTCCCCCACCTCCCCAGTATTTTTTGCAAACATCTTAGTTTTACCTCGTGTGCTGAAGTTTGTGGCCCATTTCAAGTGCATTTTTTCAATGAGATGTGGCGTTCAGCTCACCGTTCGTCTCTTTTCCCTTTGCCCACAGAGACCCTCTTGCTCTAGCCCAGGCTATTGGAAGTAGCTGCCTTTGGAGCCTTTCCACGTGCCTGATGATGAGGGGAGCCCCTTCTGCAGCACTATGAAGCCCCCCAGCTGCCCTGGGGAGTGCGGGCTGCAGCACCAGCCTTCTCGGTCCAGAGGCTGAACATCAGAGAGGTTGCTTGATTGTCCCAGGCCAAACAGCAGAGCCACCCTTTAATCTCCGCCTCACTCTGGCCCATAGCCTGTTCCGTCTCTGGTCCCTACATGGTGACAGAACGTTCACTCCCTTCAGATCAGTGCCCGTCTTGGGAACTTTCTCTGGGCTGCAGCTAAATCAAATTTTCAGGAGATGCAAGTGTGATATAATATGAAATATCTGTTCATCATTTAACTCAGGGAAGTCTTTTCCCCCTCACTAATATCCATGATAAAGCATATGCAAATGTCTGTAATTGAACATAATTAAAATAATGAGAGTTGAAAGAATGTGATATTCAAAATAAATGCAATGAAGAGTTGGACACAGCCATTATCCTAATTCAAAGTGATTACTTTATGATTACATTATCAGAGCCTCTAATATTTCTGTCTTTAATATAATTTTATTTACTTTAGGGAGGCAGGTGCTCTCTGATTGGGATGGATTCCTGTCCCAGGTCTATCTACCAGTCACTCCATATACCTCCCCCAGGGAAACAGGGAGGCATCTGACCAGAGCCACATACCTCTGCCACCTTCCTGCCACCTGCCCAGGCATAAACCCGCACTGAGGTGACAGTGCAGTGACACAAGGCATCCCGGTAGCCTTGTGATCTGTGCTTCCCAGGACAGGGGTGACATTCCCGGGCACCTGCTGGGACACCAGCCTTCTGAATTTGAAATCTGCACCAGAGATTTCCTGCCTTGATCTTTCTCCAGTTTTGTTTGGTTTGTTTTTTTAAATATAAAATTCAGATGCAGAGTTGAAGTTCCTAGAGACCCAGAGGGTACGGAATTCAGCTCTGTGTGGGTAAGAGGATTTACCAAGTACAGCGGAGGTTGGGAGCTGAATGGGTGTGTCTGAAATCTCTCGCTGCCTGCAGGAGCCCTGTGACCTTGGGTGAGTTACTCACCCTCTGTGAGTTCTATTTGCTTTCTTTAAATGGAAAGACAAAGACTTAACTTGCAGGCATTTCCCTTATAAAAGGAGAGAGGAGCATTAAGATCTTAGCATTAAAAGATGCTTAACAGATGCCCCGTGTTACACGTCAAAGGAAAGGAAACCGAGACATTGTCACTGTTTTGTTCAAGGTTCATTGCTGCAAGAGATGGGGTCTGAGGAGGAGAACCTGTGGTCCTGGGGGTCGGGCGCAGGACCTTGGGGATGCTGGGGCTGTGGGCGTGTGGCTCTGCTCACCAGCTCTTCCATGCTGGGAGGATCCTCTCAGGCCTCTCTGCCCTTCTGGACCTCCGGTCAGTACTGGCTTCTCTGGGGGAGGAGGGAGCTCTGCTCATTCCTCTTGCTTCCAGGCTCCATGGCTTATGCTAGAATGAGACGCTCCTGTGCTGAGCCACGGGGGCAGAGGGTGACAGCCTCGAACTCTCCATGAGAAAGGAGGGAGCCCCCATGCACACCCACATGTGCGAAGGAATGCGCTTTATAACGGGTGGAGTCACCTGGGAAGGTCCGAGGCTCTCCAAGCCAGAGAAGGCCAGAGAGCTTTGCTGCGTCTTCCCTGGAGAGCATCTCCTGACACCATCTGGTGGGATGATTCCCTCTGGCCCCACTGGAAGGAATCAGCTGGCCTTGTACAGTCAACTAGCAGCAGGACATACCACAGGCTAGACTCAAGAAGAAGTGGTTCCTGTATGTGCTATGTCTAGCCCTATTCGCGTATGAGCATCCCCAGACTTTATGCCCAAGGGCTGGATTCTGACTTGACCTACTCAGTGTGTCTTTCCTGCCCTCCTGACAGACTTCTGCAACAGGGAGATGGGGTCTTTAGGCTACAGAAACAGGAGGATGAAAAGGACAGGGCCCATGGGTGGCAGCTTCTCCGAGCCAGGCCTGGAAGTCATTGCTGTGAATGAGAGCAGCTGGCGGAGGGGTCTTGCCAGGGGCGTCTGCTTTCTTTCCCACCAAGTTCTCATGAATCCGAGAAGATGGTGAATTGATTTGGGAAGCCTTCTTTGTGCTGGTCTCCCTGTGTCCCCCAGCCATGAGCTTGTGTCTTTGGAGGGTGTCTGTAGCTACGACGCACTGTGCACAAACCTCAGCCTAACTAGGTTGAAGGAACGTTCCCAGTTTACCGGGGAGCTCTAGCCCAAGATGACGCCGTCGGAATGTGGGGCCACGGACTGGAGCCCAGGTCTCCCTGGTCTCGCTGCCCTCCTTCTGAGGCCTACACGGGAGCTGCAGCTCATGGTTGAACAGCTGAGCAGGACAAGGGCCCCCGGCCTGAGCACGTAGGAAGAATTAAAGAACAATCAGCGCTGCGGGTTTGTGCTGGGAAATGGCAGCTCGCCTCCAGTTTGTTTGGATTGATGTCTCTGGAGGCCTCTGCTGAGCTATTACTTATTGATAAGGCACGTGCAGAGGCCCGGGAGGAGCCCGAGGTTCTGCACTCAGCGATCCTGGTGGAGCATCTGCACAGTGACCAAGTCTCCTCATCCAAAAGGATGTTGCTCTTTGGTTTGGAAAATTATTGTCCAGTTTCTGGATCCTCTTTTCTTTTCCTTTTTGGAAGTTCTGTAACTTCAGTGGGGAAGCTTCCTCCACCAGATGAGCCTGCTGTTGCAGCTACGGAGTCCCCGTGAACCCAGCCCTGCAGCGGGCTCTCTGTGAGCAGCAGTACTCAGGGGCTGTGTGCCCCCGAAACTGCATACAACGTACAGAGCGCTGCCCCTGAGGCTCAGGAGCTGCTCAGAAGCAACCAATCTCATCACAATTTTAAAATTTTGGACACATGTTAACTTGTACAGGCATGCCAGGTGAACCAGGTTGTAAGAAAAATGCTGAGAATTTTTTTTTTAATTGAAAACACACTATACCTAAAGTCCACATTTTGCACACCAAGTGCCAGGGGAGA